>NW_027468837.1:10698458-10705958 GCF_046254945.1 Alosa pseudoharengus | reverse complement strand
GTGGGTTATGGCGGTTATGGTGTCTTTGACCAAATACATAAATTGTTGCTATGGGCTACCACCGCCTTTTATAATCTTCCAAATGATGTCACGCTGACGCTTTCTAATAGCGTCGACCAATCAAAGCATCTGGCCGCCCTTGCCATTAAAACGCTGCAAAAGCCTGTGCAGCGCATGGCCCTTTGATCTGGCAAACCTGTTGGGCAAACCGTGATTTGATCGGTCCTCCATTTAGACATGCATTACTACGGCATTATCGTGCAGGCTGATAGTGTTTCAATTGTTGGGTGGTTCCATATGTGCATATTTGGCCCTCCCAGGTTTAGCAAGGGGTGCTTTTAGCTGCTCTCTCTCTCTCTTTCTCTCTCTCTCTCTATTTCTCTCTCTCTCTCTCTCTCTCTCTCTCTCTCTCTCTCTCTCTCTCTCTCTCTCTCTCTCTTTTCCCCAGCACTGCACATCTCCTCAGGCCCTCTGCTGTTGTGACTCCCACACAGGGTCTTGTTGGCCAGTGGCCAAGGGCTCCATACTGGGCTTCTCAGCTCCATCAATAGAAAACAGATGGCAACCAGCACAATAAAGTTGTAGCCAACTAGCGAAAAAAGGAGTGGGAGCAAGGAAGGGAGGAGAGGAGAGGAGAGCGAGAGGAGAGCAAGAGCGAGAGGAAGGTTTGGGGCACAGGGTGAAGGGGGGTGGGGGGCAGAAACGGAGCGTTTGAGAGGAGGTGTGCAGGGGAGGAAGAATGAGAGTGAGAATGAGAAAAAAAGGGGGGGGGGGGGTAGTGTAAGGAAAAGGGGGTGGGGGTGAGGATGGAGGGATATAGAGGAAAAATGGAGGATGGATGGCAAAAGGGAGCGAGTGAGTCAAACGAGGGAAGAAAGGAAAAAGGAGCAAGGTGAACGAGAGTGAGAAAGAGAGAGGTGAAAGTGAGCTCTGGGTGGGTGGAGTTGGTGGGGGTGGGGGGGCTGAGGTAGAACACTTCAGGAGCAGAGCCACATAACCGGTGCCTTTGTTTCATTTTTTTCCTCCCTCTCTCTCTCTCTCTCTCTTTTTTGGAGCTGTAGGAACCCTCGCGCTCCGAGGTGTTTAGTGAAAGTGGCAGCCGCAGGAGGGTGCTGGGGGAAAGAAAGGGCTCCTTTCACGCCGGAGCGCGCTGCGGACTGACCGCTAAGTTGCGAGGGGGATGACGGGTTCCGCAAGCGCTGCAGTGTAGACTGATGCTCTGGGGAGCACACACACACACACACACACACACACACACACAGACACACACACACACACAGACACACACACACACACACACACACACACACAAAATGGCTGCACCACTTCCCTCCCTTAACCGCGGCCTCTTCATTAATTACCTGGCGTAATACTGAGACTCGATTCCTGACCACAGTAGCCCCTTATTGTCACAAGGGAGGAAGGCTGCCTCTCAACCCCCCCCCCCCCCCCAACCACCCCCATCTCAAACCAAGTTTATGAGAAGCACATCTAACAGATCTTCCCCATCTGTGAAGTCTTCTACATTAAAATGATTTGGAGGACCTAAATGATAAGATTAAATGCTGCAGGAACTCCTCTCTCCCCCTAAGTAATAAATAACGCAGAAGGGCTTTTAAAGCGTTGTATATAAAGAAGTGTTTAAATGAACACATTCCTTGAAGATAAAGACAACTTAAAGAGGATGAGTTACTGAGATGTAACGATCACGAACACCGAGATGGAAAAAGGTTGTGGGAGCAGAATTTTTGGTGACTTGGAAAAACATGCAGAGTTTAACTCGCTGAGGTTATTCCTCCGGTTATTTCACATGTAAAGTGATGTCCATCTGTCAGAGATTGCAATGGCTCCAAACAGCGGTGTGTGTGTGTGTGTGTGTGTGTGTGTGTGTGTGTGTGTGTGTGTGTGTGTGTGTAATACAGCCGCCCCCCACAGCAGTGAATAGGCCTCCCATTCACCATTTCAGTCTCAATTCTGATATAACGAAAAGCAACAGGGCCACATTTGCTTTCAATAAAGGCACACCTTCAGAAAATGAAATTGTAAAGGAGTTGAGTTGACAGCGATTTGGAATGGATAAAAGTGCAGTTTATGACCTGACCACAGTCAGGAACGGTTGATCTTAGCACAGAGGAAACAATATCCAGTTAAGTTGATGGCGACGAGACACATTCTAGAAACGAATTCTACACTTCCTGAAGTGGCACACACACTTATCTGGCGGGAGAACATTGTCAGGCGAAGAATTAAAAACATTACTTCTCTTTTCGGCCCAGCCGATTGCTATCCATTCTCTCTCTGGCTCGCTCACTCGCCCGCTCACAATCTTTTCCTTTCTTTCCCACTTCCCCACAGAGTGTGCCAAAACAGTTCCAGCTGTACACTGAGAGTTGCTATTGCCTAATCAGGTTTAAGGTAATTAGGAGCTTAGATCAAATTTTATAAACAAACATTGTGTTCAAATCAGTCACTTTACAAAGTCCTTCCTGAGGTTTGCTGGGTAGAGAGGGGGGCACGGGAGGGTTTCGCACCCGATCCGGATTATTTCCCCCATCCAGATCCGTCTCATGTGAACTCCTCTGTTCGTGTATTGCTCCTTTTTTACGCAGTATGATGATTATGTAGAACATGCAGTTCTGTCTGGCATCCACTCCCCAGTTTCTCCCAGAGATACCCCATGTGGAATGTGGCTGTTAAACACTAAAATAAACACTTGTGGCATCGGCTTTGCCAAACTATTAAGGCCAATTTTATTGCTCGGGTTGCATGAGGCAAGTTCAGCCACCTCATTATTTTGTCACTGCTTCATGAGTCGTCAGTGTATGTTACTGTTATTCTCTTCTTCTTTCTTTCTCTCTTTCTCTGTTTCTTTTTTTTCTGTCTTTCTTTCATTCGTTCGCTCTTTCTCAGTCTTTTGATGGCTGAGCATCTGTAGAGTAAAATGTCTCAGGTACCCCAGTGAAACGTTCCTCACACCACCCCACGATGGTTTGCGGTATATGTCACATGTGATTCAAGGCAGCTCTGATGAAAATAAGCCTTTGAGTTTTTAATCTAATTCCCTTGTCAAACACAATTTATAACAAGATAGACAATGTAAAGTAAACCCACCAACATTCTTGCAAGAGGTTGCATGATTAATTCAAGACAGTGCACTCTTTGGAAATAAACAGGCCGTCCAGTTTGCCGTTGATGTAAACTTGCACTTGATCAAGATGCGCTTAACATTTACAGGCAAATAAAATAAGATTTGGGATGTGTGCAACTCAGGGAAACTCTCACTGCCATTAACCCTTCCCCAGGAACAGCTGGGAGGAAGTCAGTGAGAAGACGTTTGAGAGAATCGCTTTTTGCTCACTCTTCAGGTGAAAGAGTCAGTCTGAAATGCTGTTGCCATCAGCGCTCCAAATGTACTTGAGTGTTGACAATTAAATCCTTACATTACATCCTCATTGACTATCAATATGTATCAATGTGTATTCTATGCTATAGAGCCCATTTTGACCCCCTTTTCCTTATTGGACTACTTTGGCAAAGGCCCTGAGAATTATCAATAGCGAGGGCTAAGCATGAGCCCTTTGTCCTTGTTGTAGAAGGTTGCATTGCGGTGTTTGACAACAGAGTAGTCCTGGCATGCTAACATTCGTTTGGTCTGGATGTGACCCAGCAATGGCACATGCTCTAAGTAGGCCACAAGGAGCTCGCTCTATGCATACTAGGATGCATACTTTGCTGAACAAGCCAAAAACAAGAGGAAAAGAAAAGCAATGCCTTGGCTGAAGAATTGCCCTTTCCCGACACGTGATACTGCCAATCTGATTTCATTTTTTGAGCTGTTATCAAGTTGTCGGTGGTATTCACTGCAGTCAGTGTCAGCAAGCATGGATAATGTGTGCTGACTTATTCGTCTGCAGTTTGTTAAAGTTGCTTTCTACGCTGACCTAACAACTCTGTTTGTTTCCATTTGACTCGTGTTGCCACGTTGATCTACTGCAGAGATCGGGAAACAAGAAACATGTAGAATTTTATTTCTGTTGGCACATTTGGCAAATAAACCTGAATCTTACTGCCAGGTCCGGAATGGTTGACAATTGTATTGTAGATGCACAAAGGATATGAGCATGTCTGTTTTACAACAGGAAGCTCTGAAGTTCACCCCCAGGAATGATTACTTGTATGATTTACACACAGTGTTATGCTTTTTGGCCACAAATGACAGTACACCTGAGATTGGGACTAGACTGATGATCATTATGTAAAGAGATCTCTGTACATGCGGGATCATGTGATGTGTGTGTATATGTGACATATGAGATACTGCAAGGGAACACATATGTCCAAAAATCAACACAAACTGTTTTTTATTAGTCCAGCAGATGACTTTTCCCAAGGTTTGGGCGACCGGCTATTTTACAGAGTGCACTTTCACACACTGCACTGGTAGCGCAACCTGCCCGGTGAGGTGGTCTCCTTCACCTCGCTGTCACGTCTTATTCACAAACAGACAAGGTTCCTGCGCTCTCGCAACCCCACCAGATGAATGGCTTTGCCTCCGTTTGGTCCAGACATGAACCCCAAGGTAAAGGTACACTCGAGTTTTTTTGGAGGAGAAAAAAAAGGTGGTGAGAAAAAAAAAGAAAGAAAACATTGCTCTCTGGCTTTCATGATGTCATTGTCCCAGTGCTCATTTTAACTTATCAGCCCCTTTTTTATGGCCCGACGGAGAGTACGAACCTCTAACGTGGCCCAATAAATCCTGACAGAATCGCTGTAATTATTTGGATGACCTTTTTTTCTTGCTTTCCTTTTTCAGTACATAACACATTATTTCTACCACCTACTGTTTTGACGTCCTGGGAGGAGAGCAAGTATAGCCATATCTGTGTGCAAATGTAAGGCCAAGTCAGCTGTGATGTCAGCAGCTTGTCAAAGACCAGTAACCAGAGAAAAAGCAAAAGATTGCTTGAGCTGAAGTGTTGATTTCATTGAAAAGCGTTTTGCAATTTCACCCTGCTTTTCCTTTTGAAGGCCTTCACTTGTGTTCCACCGTGAGCTGTTACACACAGTCCTATATGTCATTAAAGTCTAAAAAGCATAACAGTGAAGGGTTCCTGCTGGACTATTTGTTCAAACCTTTTCAGAAAAAAAAAGCTTTTTGTTAACTGAGGTCGCGGAGATAAATCACATGCAAGAGTAGCATACCATGAAGCTGGATTCCTGATTTTTGTTTTCTTTTTAAAGAACATGTCAGGAGAGTCAAGCAGGTGTTCAGCGTTGAGCTCCTTAGTGTTTGTCTTTAGTGAGGGAGAGAGTCCTCCAGTGACTGCTTCTCCCCACATTCCCCACTCACACACGCAGACACACACACACACACACACACGCACACACACACACACACACACACACACACACACACACACACACACACACACACACACACACACACACACACGTGTGCGCATACACACACACACACACACACACACACACACACACACACGCACACACACACACAGACACACACACACACACGCAGACACACACACGCAGACACACACACACACACACACACACACACACACACACACACACACACACACGTGTGCGCATACACACACACAGACACACACACACACCACACAGACACACAGACACACACACACACGTGTGCGCATACACACAAACAGACACACACACACACACACACATACAATTCTCCTGACAGCACTGTTCCCAGAGATAACAGTGACCTCACATCCAGCAATGGTCCTGCTCCAGTTATCTGCCACTTTTCCAGTGATTCTCCCGTTAAACTTTCTTTTTTTTTGTTTTGTTTTCGGGGAGGGTGCGACGCGAAGCCCAAAGAAAACAACGGTGGCCACATCCACCCTCCCCTGCCATTTAACAGCTTCCCCCGGTTCACACTGGCGTCGGCACTCCTTCTCACAGTGTTCGTTCTTCCTGTGGCTATGGGCCGTGGGGCACTGGGAGAGGCCGAAAGCTGCTCATTCACTGTCACTCTCTCTTCCTCTCTCTCTCTCTCTCTCTCTCTCTCTCTCTCTCTGTCGCTCTCATTTCTTTCCCTCTTTCTGTGTCTTCTTGGTTCTCTCATTCTGGTTGTCACGCGTCCAGTGCTGTTTTTGTAATGTTTCGTTTATGAGCGGAGAGCTCCAGCACACTAACCTTTGTGTGCTGACATCACTCACAAGGGCTCACTTTACTGCACTTTACTGCACTTTACTGCACGTTGGAGTTGTTTACACGGCCGGGGATCTTTTTTATTATCTAAACTACTATTAGACAATAAAGGGGCCACTGAGGAAACTCTGATGTGTATTTGTGTGTGTATGTCCGTGTGTGTGTGTGTATGTGTGTGTGTGTGTGTGTGCAGGGGTGCTGCTAGAAAATTTGGGCCCTATGATAAAAAAATAATTCTGAGCTCCCTCAATAATATTATATATTCTATATGCTCTCTGGGGCCCCCCTGTGCTGGGCCCTTAGAACTGTCCTAACTCCCAACCACCCCCCCACCCCCCAGCCCCTAGTGGCGCCCCTGTGTGTGTGTGTGTGTGTGTATACGTGTGTGTGTGTGTGCGTGTGTGTTTGTGTGTCTATGTGTGTGTGTGTGTGTGTGTGTATTCATGTGTGTGTCTTTGTGTGTGTGTATTGTTGTATGTGTGTGTGTGTGTGTGTGTGTGTGTGCTGATTGTTAACGTTTTGTCATGGTGCATTACTGAAGTTTGTAGACTTAACTACCTTCAACACAATGACGCTGGGCCTGAGTGTAATGTTAACAGTGGGTGCAGGTCTGTTGCATGGTGGAGGGAGTGTGTTTGGGGAGCGGGGGTGGTGGTTTGCCGGTGAGAGATCAGGGCCTGGATGTTTAACAGGGCCCAGCGATTGTGGCTCCTCTGGAGCGCCATTGTCTGGGAGCAGCATTGGGGAGCTGTAGCTGCCCCTGTTAAGAGTCTGATGGGACATTCAATGAAAACCAGGCTGCCGCAATAAAAAAAAAAAAGAACGACTGCAAAACAAGGAGCCACTGAATAGAGCGGCCCCCCTACAAAGCCTGGCAGGGCACAATACTGCACAGTTACGCTGAATGTCAACAAACCGTAAACACATGTGTGGAAAATGCTATTGTTTTACAGGGGCCATCCCAAAGACAAAACTTGGAGTTGGTCTCCGTGCTCGGATTTCACGCCACGGTTTGGCCATGGGAACATGTCACGCTTGCCATGATGATACGCAGCGGACGCACACACCCACTCGCCGGTGGGTGAGCGGGTGAGGGTCCTCGGCTCTGCCCGGGCCAATCAGCCATGGCCGCTGGGGCAACAGCACCCCTTGGTGTTCCTGGCGTGACACTGCATAAGATGCCATCCGCCCGAGGTCAGTGATAAGAGATAGAGGCACTCCAGGACCCACCCAGTGCATTCCAAAGTGCATCCTGCGGCACTGTGCGCCCATTCCCACCTATCGGCTCGATCTTTTTTATTA
>NW_027468837.1:10688458-10693458 GCF_046254945.1 Alosa pseudoharengus | reverse complement strand
CTGCGAAAAGTTTATGTGTTTTCTAATGCTTGTTTGACACAGGTCTGGCGATCCATCACTGCCTGTGTCTGGAATGGGGTGCTGTAAAACACACTGCATGCCTGTGAATAGGGAGAGCTCTGCCATGCCGTGTGTTTGTTTGTATACGTGTACACTGGGTGTTTTCCTTGCCTGGCGTCCAAAGCCATGCCATCAGGCTTTGAGCAGGATGAATGAGGCCTCAGCCCTCCCTCGCCCGCGCTGGAGAATTCCTAAGCAGGATGGCCACAGCGCTCCGACATTCTTTATTTATGGCTGCTTTCTTTCCCAAGGTTTCTCACAGGAACAGGAACAGACGAGGAATCCGACGTTTCCTCTCCCATCGTCATCAATCACCCTTTATTAATCCAAACATGGTGAAAAGACCCGTATTCCACTCAAGGAAAAGGGTGATTTTGTTTTCTGAGTGGAGGAGGAGGAGGGTGAAAAAAGGAACACCTCACATTGAGTCATCAAGCGAGTTTTAAGGACCACTGTGGCCTATGAAGGAAAAGTGATAAAAAGCTCAGTGCCCAAAAGCTGAGGCCCAGCAGCAAGAAGGTACAAAAACCGCCCTGTTTGACAGTGCAGCTTTACTGTGCCAGTCAAACAAGAACCGAAAAGTGAAAAGTTAACTGTCACTTGCTTTCTCAGCCGTTCACTACATGTGCTGGAAGTGAGACTTTGGTGTCCAGTGATGTGGTTTTGTTTAAAAGACTGTACACATGTCAATTCAGAAATGTGTGGTCCACTACACAATGTAAGCGAGTAAGCCCAGAATTCTATTCCCTGAACTGGAAATGATGCAGAGTGAAGCTTTATCCTATGTGATTAAAGAAAATATGCATGCAAAGGATATTTCATAAAGGTCTGTTTGGGACACGCAAGATTAAGATACATTCAGTTAACACAAAAAACAGTGATCAGTGCACCCATTAAACGAATGTGTTAGAAACAACACAAACTGTGCTGTCCCTATCTGGACATGGAGGTGTATTCTTTGCATTCATTTTAAGAGTGTGTTTGCTCTTTATCTCAGCAAACTATTTGCTTGACTCGATGAGTCAAAACTTGGTGTACAAGTCTAAAGAGTTTTCTTGGATACTGCACTGCACAGCTGAAGCACCACTTAGTTTACCCATAATTCCCCATCACATTTGGAGCATTGTTTATGAAGCAATGTGATGCTGTAGGAGGGGGTTCATTATAATAGTATAGTGGGTAATTGTACATTGTACATTTTGTGCCCATAAGACATCCAATTCTAAATCTAATTATCAAGTCTTTCCATCTGTAAAATTGAAAGGCATTTCTCAAATTCTTTACTTTAGAGTGAAGATCAATCCATTTGTTAAACCCGACTCTTCTAAAAGCATGCTGTAATGCTCCCTCTGTCTCGAGTGCATAAACAAGTGGTAGTGAGAGCTAGACAAATATTTCATCAGCAATGAGGGTGACATGCTTCTTCCTGAATCAAAACATGAAAACCGGGTACTTGTGACATTACGTGAAGGTCCAACGCGCAGAGGAAAATTCTCACCTACCATAAACAGGCCTTGGAGAGCAACGCACAGACAACTAAAACATTACCTCATCTACTCCCCGCTGTGAAAACATCCCCACTTCAAAGTCCAGTGTGTTTTTGGTACTTTAACGTGTGTGTAGTGTGGGGGTTTACGTATTATTTTTCTCAATCTTTCAGGCAGAAGTGCATTACATATTTTGTGATTTTTGGATGCTGTTAGGCAGGAAGCCGCCCCAATGCTTGGATGCCTTTGAACAATTTGTGGACGCAACGATGCGTGGCATTGCTTGCTCAGTGGCTTGGGAGCTGTGAAATCAGGTACTTATCCAACATTAATCTTAGTTAATGCCCCAGGCCAGCTACTTGTCACTACAGAACATTTTGATGTCATTAAATTGTAACCCAGTATAGATGTTCATATTAGGCCGCAACAGAAATTAATGAAGAATACTGCCAGACATTATGTTTTGGGCAAAACAAATAGTCTTGAATGTCTCTATTCTGAATTCCTGGCCATGCCCATTTAAAACTGGGGACATTGTAGAAAAAGGAATAACATTGTGAGTAGGCTACAGTGAATGAATGTGGTGAATTATCTATATCCGCAATATCCTGTAACATTCCAGTTCATTCAAATGCTGCAAATGCACACACCACACACCAATGCTCAAATAAAGAGTGCTTTCTCATCTATTATTCTCATCCTAACTGTTTTCAATCCCTAAACTGGCATTAGTTCTTATAATTTCCAGTTCCACACCAGGCGAGCAGACTTGTTGCTAAGTCGCAGATTCAGATCCAGCCCTTTTTCTCAACTCTGGCATTGGTAAACCAAACTGGACCATGCTCCAGAAACAATTAGGTCTGATTATAAAATAAACAGAGGCCTGATGATTGATTTCGATAAGCCTATGTTCTTCCTGAGCACTTCTTTTTGGTGCTTGCATTGGCGCCAAAATGACGAATGTCTGTCACAGTGGAAATTATCGACGGGAGGAAGTTCAATTAATTACTTACTTGACAGTCATTATCTTTATACATGGACACGCAAGCCAAATGTTTGTTCTAATAAGTGATCATGAGCTATTAATAAACTTTATGGATAAAACATTAGACCTCATCTGTAGCGAACTAACATAATAGCCTAATTGATCTTGTGAATTATAGCCCTAGGATATTTTCCACAAGTCACCTTAAAAAGTTCAGAACTTCAGATAGCTGTGTGTGACATTTTATCGTGCACACTCTGAGTGCTGCTTCAAGCCACTGGCAGGCTGTTTCCATAGACTGTTTCACAAGTTGCACACACTGGGAGTGTGTTCAGGCAAACTGTTTCAGCACGGAACGGTTATACTGTGGGACAGGCAGATTCCTTTGACATTGCGGGAGAGGAGGAGGGACAATATTGGTGTTACAAAACGTGTTACACTGTCGCTCCAATTATTTAGTGTAAACAGTAAATGTTTACCGCTTCAAAGTTGCAATAGTAAAATATTGTAACTGTTAGCGGGATAATGTATCGGCGACCAATACAGTCCGCCGTCAGGAACATTTTAAGCGTTTCAGCATCCAAGGCCACTCTCGGAAAGGTAACGTTAGCGTTAGCGTTAGTAATTTTAGTGTTAGTAACACTAATAGCGCGAAAGCTAGCGTTAATATTATCAGATAATGTATCTTATGTCAGTGGTCGAAGGGCGTTTTCTTTCAAATGTAACTATGTAAAAACCAAAACAACAACACATCCAAGTGAGCTGTCGTAGTAGACAGTTTAGCCATTCTATCAAATAACGTTGCATGAACTTGGCTGATTGTGGAGGAACTTTAACATTAGCTATTTGGTTTAGTGATTGCTACCTTAAGTCTTAGGACGTACCTGGACGCCAGCAGACTTAAAGTTTATCCTTAAAGGTTGTCGAAATATTCAAAATAATATATCAGAATGAAGTTATGATATTTGTATGATGTGAATAGCGGAACACGAGACCACTAAACTGGAACAGTGAGCAAAGGCACTTGATTATGATTACGGTCATGTTTAAGAAAGTAACTTCCCATAAAGTTTCAAGTTGAAACCGTCCACCACATGTCTGTGGTAAAGCTTTTTTTTTTTTAAGCTTTTTTTCCCCTCACCATGTCAGATAAAAACACATGGCCGTAATACACTAATTTACTTATTACGTATTTTCATATTTTACAGGCAGTTGAACAAGATGGTTGTCTCAAAGCTTTAGTTGTTGCAGCCACCATCCCCTCCTCACAGACACAAAGCAGGACCTTGCACAAGAGTAGACAGGTATGCCAAGGACTCCTATGAGAATTGTCTACAAGTGTAAATGAGAGGTTTTTACTATTTCTCTGAACAGCAGCTGTTCAGAGAAACACCTCTTCAATATAAAAAAAGTAATGGATTACTTTTTTATATTGAAGAGGTATTTCATACCTTATGCTATATCTTTTTCTTGTTTGGGTTGTAAAACACAGCACCAGGGATGGGTTTTAGCCCTTGATCATGAGTGCACTAATGGCTTCAGATAACTTCACATATTATTGATATGCATACAATATTATTGATGCATGTCATTGTAGAATGCTTAGTGGGCCATTCCAGCTGGGCTGAATATGTAGTCAGTCATTAGTACCAACTGGCTTTGTAGTCTTCTTAAATGGCACAGTGTTCTTGGCATTTGGTTATGGGCCATGGAAGTTTCATTCCTACTTCATGATAAACAAATTGTCACATGGCGATGTATGTCCATGACTCCAGCTTCCAGGGACTATTGGACCACTGCTTGAAGTTTATGTAAGACTATGCAGATGTGTGTGAGTGTGCGTGCGTGTGTGTGTGCGTGCGTGCGCGTGTGCGCGTGTTTGCATGTCCTCGTGTGTACACACCTTGTAATGTGCCTAGTTATATTTATGGCAGGGGCCAATGTGTCCTTGTTGCTGTGTTCGTCAGTCAGCTGCCAACCCTCATGCACACGTCTTGTGTAGGTTGCTGATGCTTGTGTCTGTGTGATCCACAGCTTTATACGGTAAAAGAAACCCCCCAGGCTACAGATGAGGAAGTGGGGGCCTTCACCAAGCTCATTGAGGCCATGGGCTTCACCGGACCCCTCAAATACAACAAATGGGTGAAGTGGCTCCTTTCAATTACTCACACTACTTTAGATTGAGCATTTGCACACACACACACACACACACACACGCACGCACCTTTCCTCAAGAGTTATCTAATTCAAATGATACTGTTTTTTTCTAGTATAGCTCAGTTTGTGTGTATATTATCTAATAAAAACATAAAAATGAGGACGATGAGATGATGTTTGCACAGAGGTACACAGAGCGTGAATAGCTTGTTTAGCAGTATTACATTTTAGTCCAGCATTTCCAAACCGACTGTAATTAGATTTATCATAGAGGCACAGACATTTTTAAAAGCCAGGCTGGCCTTATTTTT
>NW_027468837.1:10515958-10683458 GCF_046254945.1 Alosa pseudoharengus | reverse complement strand
CGTCGCTCCTCACACCGACGTTGCGTTTTACACTTTTGTTTGATCACACATGAGTCTAGTGCAGTGAAAAATGATTCCACTGCAACTAAACATGATACTAATGCACAGAAGCATTATTCTAGTGACAAACAAATTGCTTCACAGGACCTCTGTAACTACTGTGGGGAGTTTGGGCATTGGAAATTTTCCTGCCCCAAGTTAAAGGAGAAGCGACGTGGTAAAGTTAAACCCAAGAGTGCCGGTTGTGCTGCCAGAATTATGCCTCCGGTTAGTCAAGTGTGTGTACAATCGAACTGTAAGGCTGCGGAGGCTTCCTATTTGAGTCCAGTGAGTGAGAGCACTGATCTGCTCAGAGAGGATCTTCTTTTAGAACAGCCCCAAGCGTGTGCTAGTGATGGCTATAGTCCCTTCATTACAGCTAGTAGTGTTTCATTAGTTGGAAGCGACCAGAAAGTACCAGTGCGTATTCATATGTCTTGGGATCTCTTTTGCCTTTCTCACAGGCATCCGACACGGGGACATGTGTCCTTATCCGGGGCATCGGGATGTATACCATTTCTGTTCCGCTCCATCGTCTAGTCTTGGAGTCGGAGCTTGTAAGCGGGGAAGTTGTCTTGGCTGTACGCCCGTCTCTACCTATTGAGGGCGTAGATGTGATTATAGGAAATAACTTGGCAGGTGGGCGTGTGTGGCCTGAGATGTCACCCTCTCCTGTAGTAAACACAACCTCTGTTTTGCTTGTTGATTCTGATTCATGTTCTGTTGACTTTCCTGAGGTGTTCACCTCCTGTGCAGTGACTCGTGCTAGGAGTCGTACCCAAGGAGAGGAACAGTAACTACAGTTTGTGAAAGACCGTGCTGATTTAAATTTGCCTCTGTTACCACCTACTCTTTCCCGTGAGAAGGTTGTGGCAGCACAGTAGGAAGATGAGGATTTGGTAGGCCTTTTAGCTGTTGCTTTGACAGAAGATGATATGAGAAGTGCAGCAAATGGATATTTTGTAGTTGACAACATGTTGGTGGGAAAATCGTCTCAGTTCAATGGCGAGGTTGGGGATCCAGTCATTCAAATTGTGGTGCCATAACCATTTTGTAATGGTGATGTGGCAGGTCATTTTGGTGTTGGCAAGACACATTTGCGGCTGTTGCAGCATTTTTTTGGCCGAGGATTAAGCAAGACATTGCCCAGTTTATAAAAACTTGTCAGCTGGCTGGAAAGACAAACCAGTCAATTAAGCCTGCGCCCCTGTGTCCGATTCCATCGGCTTTGGAACGTTTCCACAGTACTTTGAAGTCCCTTCTGCGTGCCTACTGTATCAACTTGAACAGGGATTGGGAAGAGAGGGTAGTCCATGGCTGCTCCTGGCAGCACTTGAAGTGGTGCAAGACAGCGTAGGTTTCAGCCCTAATAACTTGGTCTTTGGCCATCAGGTCCGTGGTCCGAGTTTAATTAGCGTTAACGTACGGAGATGGTTTCGTAGCCTCTTTGACAGCTCAGTGACATCAGGTATGTAACCTACATATTTATGTTTTTGCCAGCGAACTTTTAACATGATCTTCAAATTCATTGTGATGCTATATATGGGCCTCATGCACATGAAAGATTAATATTATGCCATTATGTTGTTTAGAACACACCGTGAAATAAAGTTTTCACCTTACAACTTTGCTGATAACATTTCAAATAAATGCCAGTTAGCGCATTAGCAAGGATATTGTGTAACATATAGGCTACTGTTGATGTTTCATAGCCTTTTGCTTGTGTGTAGTTAGGCTCACTGCTAGATTTTGACAGAAGCTCGCGATATCGCTTTAAAGAAAGCTACTTGGGCTCACGCAAGCTGTCAAACACTACTGGCCTATGTGGTGTACCCCTATGGTTTATACATCCAGTGTTTATGTTAGCTATCGATAACTGTGTCTGGATGTGTTGCTATCAGAGCAAGACATTAGAGATGGCGCATGACATGCAGTGATGCCTCGTTTAAAAAAAAGAAATAAAAAAAACGCTATTCAAGCACCGAAATGAGGCCGAAATCCACGTTGTTATTCGATGCAGTTACTACCGTTTGCGTCGGCACCGGTGCCATATTAGAACCGTGTTTCGGTGCCCAACCCTAGTTAGAGGAGGCTAAGGCCCCTGTGAATGTGATTGATTACGTCAGTGGATTTCATCGTAGGTTGACGCTGGCCTGGAAAATGGCCAGTGACAATCTTACCAAGGCCCAACAGGGTATGAAGAGACTGTTTGACCACAGTGCTGTAGAACGTGCATTTAGTCCTGGTGATTAAGTCCTGGCTTTGTTGCCAGTACCTAGGTTACCGTTTTGTGCCAAATTTGCCAGCCCTTACACTGTTGCTCGGCGGGTGTCTGACTATGACTATCTGTTAGATACCCCTGATAGAAAGCGATCTAAGCAATTGTGCCACATTAATTTGCTAAAGCCTTACTATTCGCGAGACCTTAGTCCTGGTCAAGGAGGTGGTGAGGTGTCATCTGTTGCAGTGGCTGTTATTGACACTGGGCCCTCTAGTCAACCTTTGGTGGCAGCAGAGGTTGATGAATTTGGCCTTTATGACTCTGTGTTGCAGCCCAGGCTTAAGAATTCTGCAATGTTGGCTAACTTGGATACCTTAATAGGCCATCTTCCGTTGGAACAGGCTGAGGAGATCAAGGCTCTGATTTTGACTTTCCCTGTTCTATTTTCAGACACGCTCACATGTACGGATCTCATTGAGCATGATATAGATGCTGGCGATGCTTGGCCGGTTCGCCAGCGTTTTTATCGTGTAGGGCCTGAGAAACATAAAGTACTGGATGCTGAGGTGCATTATCTGTTAGACAATGGCTTGGCTGAGCCCTCCCACTCCAGCTGGGCGTCACCTTGTTTGCTTGTGGCGAAGCCAGACAAAATCTTTCGTTTCTGCACAGATTATCTCAGGTTAAACAAACTATTCTACCATAAAGAGGCT
Organism: Alosa pseudoharengus; assembly: GCF_046254945.1. Classification (NCBI taxonomy): domain Eukaryota; kingdom Metazoa; phylum Chordata; class Actinopteri; order Clupeiformes; family Clupeidae; genus Alosa; species Alosa pseudoharengus. Next base: position 10,680,485 of record NW_027468837.1, on the reverse strand, counting down.
TTAGCCCTCATTTGGGCTTTAGGGCATTTTGATGTTTATTTGGGGGGAGGCACACAGCCCTTGGTGATCTATTCCCACCATAACCCCCTTACATACCTGCACACACTACACAATCCCAATCAGAGACTTATGCGGTGGGCTTTATTTTTACAGCCCTACCACTTGGAAATTCTTCACATCAGGGGTGTGGACAATGTTATTGCAGATGCATTGTCTCGCTCCTGGATCACTGAGTGATGTGCTCTCTGTCCTCTGTTCCTCTTGTTCCTTTTCTCCTGTTGTCTGTTCCTTAAATATGCTTTCCAAGGTACCTGGATTGCCGGTGGAGCAGGAGTAGAGGTTTGGGGGGGTGGGGAAATTGAGATTTTAACATTTCATTTGGTGGTGGTTGGTGTGATGGGACATCTAGCAACAGTCTGTAAGACCTGTGGATTGATTGTTTGGTGGTGGTCTGCACATTGTGGTGAAAGTGGGTTTGTGGCCGTGAAAAGATTAAATCAGAATTATGCCAATTACAATTGTTATGGTAAATTGTTATGCCTTTTAGAATATTGTTATGCCAGTCATAAAATTAATGGCCTATTGTAAAGATGGTTTTTAATGGTTTTTGAAATAAAGGAATGAATTTTAGAACTATTGTGCATAAACGTGATGTAGAGTAACTATGTTGGGTGGCATGGGACAGTTGTGCCATGTAGCGTAGTTGGGTCGACTTTACAGAGTCCCATTAAGGTGGGTCTCTGTTTTAAAGGGACACCAGGCAACGTTTTCGTGTTAATTACTCATCTTCCTAAGTCGGTATATGGTTAAATGACTCATTACAGGGCGAATGAAGACTCTCGCCCGCCCCTACTGCCTGTAGGCAGAATATCCCGCTTGCAAGTTCAGTGTATCGTACCCGCCGACCAAAGCAGGATCAGTTTACAGCACAGAGGCAGGCTAACAAAACGCTAGCGATTGTTGCAAACGTGTGTATAATGGCAGAGCCGGCGAAGAAGCAGCGAAAACCCTTGACGGAAGATGCAAAGAAAAGGAAAAGAGCTTCAGACCGAGCGAGGGGGAGTTTCGTAGAGAAAAAGCATCAGGCTTGCCTGGTGTCCCTTTAAGGGAGGGGGAATGTTAAGGCCCTGCTGGTCATTCCCAGTATTACACCTTTTCTAATGCCTGTTGGGGCTCTGCTTCTTTCGTCTGTGCTGCCTTCTTACCAATCTGCAGATCATGGAGTGTGCCCATTGGTGCTGGGAGTAATGGGTGGCCCATAGGCACCATAGGTTTCAACAGACAGTTTGTTTACAGTTTGCAATGGTAGATAGTCTACAGTGAGAGAATAATGCACAGCTTTGATAATGCCAGATGGTTACATGATCTAAGCCATCTACACATTCAATCTTTCGCTACGCTGCCAGTTCCTAAAGGCCAACGCCCACTGGTGTCGACATTTACACCTATGGATTTGACGCTCAAGAGATAGAACAATTTTCTAAACTCCGCCAGTGGGCTTTGCTCCGTTAACAGTAATGGAGTTCTAAACTTTGCCGTCATTGACGCACGTCAGACGCCACCAGTGGGCGTTGGTCTTAAGGCCGCAGTTCTATCCCCAGTACTAAATACCACAGACAGGCTCCTGCATCCCTGCTGTCCAGGGTGTGAGAGATCATTAGGTCATCTGCACGGTGACTGTGAGTGAAGTCCAGTTTAAGGTGTGGACCGCTGCCACTACCACGGCACATAGTTTACCATAGAATGGGATGAAAATCAAAACAATTAAAATATTGTCATGAAGTAGTTAAGCTAAACTGCTAATGAGGTTAACCTTGTTGCAAGTGGAGTTTGTGAGTGACTTGTTGAGAGAGACGTTGGCTACTTGCACGATAACTGACTTAACCTCAATCTCTTGAGTCAGTGTCACGCCACACAATTGCATTTCAGCGTGCAGTCTGCACTAAACACTGTGCAGCTGTGATCCATAGAGGCAGTCATTCACGGTCATACTCAAAGGAAGGAAAGCAGAAGAGGAAGTAAGCTATGGCAGCCCACCAGTGCAACTCAGAAAATAAATGGCCGGGAGTCACTGTCTGCCAAATATTCCAGCTTATTTTATTACTCCAAGATGAACAACTTAATTGTCCTGTGACCACCTGTCGGCATGGACTATGAACTTCAATGGTGCATCGCAAAGCGAGACGTTATTCGCCCAAGTCAATATTTTGTAGTTTTAATGCAGACATGCTGGGAGCAAGAGCCTCACATGTACTCTGTGGCCTTAGGCTTCCCATTGGAGCACATTGTTGGGGCTTGGTCTGGCCGATCTTCAGTGAACATCCTCCCCCAGTAGTGGGGAACTTTGGCTGGTTGGTTGGCGGGTAAGGGGAGTTGGTTTTTAGCCTGTGCTGAGAGAGTGAGGTGCCAGCCTGGATCCTCGAGCTGGGCTCCCGTTGCAATGAGCTCATCCAGAACGCTGGTGGGCAGCTTCCCGGGGAGCAGGGAGTGGCCGGACGCTTACACACACACACACACACACACACACACACACACACACACACACACACACACACACACACAACCCTGTGGTTTCAGCGCCAGCAGTCGCCCTGGTGACACCACCACAGTGTGAGGGTGACCTCATCTCTCCAGTGACCGCCCCCCCCAGCTCCTCGACGATGGTGACCCTCGGTTTAAAACCACTGCACGCGTGCAAGCATGGAAAAGCTCTGACGTACGAGTGGCTGTGGCAATGGGTGTCACGGTGGCCATTTTGAAAGGCTGGCACGGACTCCTGGATCCATCCACGCTGTATATGCAGCAGCCTCACAGCCAAGTGCCAAGACACAGCGTCACGTGTAAACATCCTCCATGGTTCACTACTCAACTACAAACACTGCGGGGGCTTTCGGTGTCCCAAGGCATTCCCTGGCAGCGTGTCTCGCGTAGGATGTGGGTGCGCAATTTTTGATTGAAGCATAAAAGGAATTTTTTGAGTGTTTGTTTTTCCTTGCTCTCCAGCTTAGAGACTCACTGAACGTGTCCGTCTGAAGTCAAGGCTCTTCGAAATGCATGTCTTCAGTAGTTTATTAGTCTGCTCACCTGGAGGTTTACAACAACATCAGCCCACTGTCTCCTCTAAATACTCAAACCTCACTGTGCATGTCTAGAGGCTGTTGCTTGTGGTTAGCTGAACTATTGTACTGTCGTGTCAACAGACTACACAGAAGACGCACAAAAGGACACAAGATTTAAGCAAGCGTCTTGATGAAAAAAGGAACAATATTCCTTAAGACTTCTAGATCTTTCTAGGAAGCATTGCTCGTCTGGAGTAAGTGGTTTGTAATTATTGGTTAGGTTGTCTTGAGCATTATCTTAAGTGAATATGTCAGTTACTGGATCGGTCAGTACACTTGCTGTCTAAAATTGAGGTACATACTTTTGTTGGTTGTACGCTTGACCTTAACCTTGATCTAATGTTAAAAGACTTTCTTTTTTTTAGTTCAGTCACACCAAAGGAATTTGTGTCCATGTCCAAGCGTGAAGAGGTTGTTTTTGAACCACATAAGAAATGGCCGGGGGCCCTTTGGCAAATTCTGTGCAATCACCCTTCCTGCCAGGTATGTTCGAGCTTCCCAGCAAAGCAGCGGCGTGATATTACAGCGCTGGGAAACGAGATGGCCTCTCTGTGGTCAGTCACAGATCTGCTTGGGTTACTCACACTAATTGTGCAAAAAAAAAAAATCCAGCCTCTCAAACTTAAAGAAGGAAGAAGGAAAACACTTGTCATGGGTTTGTCGGAGCGGAGTGGACCTGCTAGCGTTTTCGTTGATGCGGAGCAGGCCGAGGCACACACAGTGACCTTCGCAGGTAGTGGATGTGTGGCGGTGTGTGTGTAGGGGAGGTGTGTCTGGCTAGAATAGCCACTGGAATGCACCCCAGTGGTGATATGACACTGATTTCAAGCCATAGGGCAGTGTTCTGTCCCCTCAAACCCCCCCCCGCCCCAGCCCGAACCAGACCCAGCCCAGTCCAGGACTCACCCCCCCCCCCCCCCCCCTTCACCTCCCGTTGATTGGTGTGGTGTATTAAATATCTGCCTTTGGTGGAAGGAGCTGTGTCAGCCGTAACGCGCTCAAGGGGAAAAATACACAGGGCCACATGGACACAATTATCCACAGGTTCCTAATTACGCACAGGTGCTCTCCTGCGCTGCGTGCAAATATCCGTGTGTGTGTGTGTGTCTGTCTGTGTGTGTGTGTGTGAGCGTGCTTGTATGCATGCTGTGCATGAGTGTCGGCGCCCTTAAAACTTGATTCTGAATAAACAAGCTAATTTTCCTCAAATTAATCAGAGAATGTCCTGAGGGTTTGCACTCCTGAGCGCGCTGTGGCACTGCGTTATGTGTCGGTCGGTCAGTCCACAGCACCTGAATAAGAGAGGGCTTATTGGCCTTCTGGTTTTGGGTCATTTTTCCCCCCTCCCTCTCCCCCACCTCTTTCCATCCTGGTCTGGTCCCACCTTAGAGGGGGATTTGTCGCGACGTGAAGGGTAATAACTTTTACGTTTGTGCTTTTGAATTGATATCCAAGTAGAGGTGTGTGTGTGTGTGTGTGTGTGTGTGTGTGTGTGTGTGTCAGAGAGAGAGTCCTCCCATCCTCTTATGGCTGAAATCCCCACAGTAAGCTGCTTGTGTGTAGTGTCATTTACAGGGTGCAGTTAAGCCTGGCTCTCTGTGCACCTCACACTTCCTTGTCTCTTGAAGAACGCTGACTACAAAGTTGAGACTTGTTCAAATTCTTTGGTTGGACATGGCGTTACACTGTATTTTTCCACTGCCACGCATTCAAAGATGGTGCTGAAATAATGGACCCGAATAACCAGGCTAATCCTCTAATTAGAGAGAGAGTCGATTTAAAATGTGTTTTGTCTGCGGAGCCACCAAGCAGATCTGACACGGCCTAGCTGTCACAACAGCAAGGGAAAAGTCTTTTCCCTTTTCCTAATCTTCTTAGACTTGTATGCAGGCTTCCATCAGGCTAATGTCGAGATTTTATTTTTTTATTTTTTAACTCAGCTTGTTGGCCAAGCAAACACTGTATTTCTTCCTCCAAAGTTGTTCCCACTGGCCTTCCCTATGCAGAGTAACTGGTTCTCTTCTCTTCGGTCAACACCCCCCCCCTCCAATCCCCCCACCCCACCTCCTCCCCTACCCCTGGAGCTCCCTCGCTCGCCTGCCTGCTAACATGCTCTTTGTGTTTGCTTCATCCTGCAGATTGATGCCGTACAGAGGAAAGAGGCCATGAGAGCCATGACGGAGAATTTCTACGCTGCTATTTTCGGATATGATGAGGTAGGAGCGGGGGGGGGGGCAGACCAGGCACATACACATGCCATAAACACAAGCCTGGATGCTAGGCTAATTGCTACACACTCATATAGTTGACCATGGTGTCCACAGTGTATAGAAGTGGGGCCAGTGTGTTAAAGTGATGATACATGGGGCAGCTTTTAAAGCAGTGTTGCTGGGTAGCTACCAAAGATTCTAGAGCACTATGCTACGCTCCGCATTAGAATCTTTGGTAGCTACATAACCAGTTCCATGTGTTCTGATTGGATGACCATGATAATTTTTGATGATTTAAAATAGGATTTAAAAATTGATGTGCAATACCAGTGGGAATGTACCCGACCACAATACTCACTAAACATTGCCCAGCAACACTGCTCAAAAAGTTGCCTTTTGTGTCATCATCAGCTTAAGGGTGTGTAATAGTATGGCCAATGTATAATGGGTGGCCTTACCATTGTGTATGTATATTACTGAGCATTTTGTGACCATGTACATCTCCCAGGGGGCCACAGAGTAGAGATGGTCTTGGGCTTGACACTAAATAAGATTCATGCTTTATCATACTGGATATGGATATATGGGGGCAGCCGTGGCCTACTGGTTAGCGCTTCGGACTTGTAACCGGTAGTGGTGGGGGGGAAAATCGATTCTGTTCAGTATTATATCGATACAGTAGCGCAAAGTATCGCAATATTTAATTATATAATTATTTATTTTAGACTACTTTTATTTACTCAGGGTTTACCTTCAGGGCTTAAATTTTAGCACGGGATTGCAGGTATAGCGCATAATTTATTCAAGTCCCGCAACTCTAGCCATCATAATGCAAGCAATTCTCGCATACATTTTACAGTGCTGTCTGATAACGTTTATTAATCTAATAATGGAGCGATGTAAATGCAGACCGGACGGACCAACTTCTGACTTGACTCGAACGTAACCTCATGCAGGGACACACACAAAGCCACTTTGCAGGTTCTCTCTCTCTCCTAGAGCCGCTGTTGTTGCAGGCAGCTCACTGCGCCGGGATTAGTTTGTGCTTCACCTCACTGTGTGTTCACTGTGTGCTGAGTGTGTTTCACTATTTCACGGATTGGGATAAATGCAGAGACCAAATTTCCCTCACGGGATCAAAAGAGTATATATACTTATACTTATGTAACCATCCCACCTCTTTGTAACATACACCTCAGGTGGCTTTAAACACCATGTTCTTTTCTCTACACCTAATTCATTTATCATATAAACAGACCTTACCATTCTGTACTAACCCTAGGCAAATGGGTCAGGCCCTTGAGTCGTGGATCTGCGCGAGGTTTCTTCCTACATGTATCTCCAATTCTAGGGAGTTTTTCCTCGCCCCTGTTACTCATGGGCCTTCTTCTGATTGTTTAACACTCTGTAAAGCGCCATGAGACATGTGCAATGTTTTGGCGCTCTATAAGTGATATATAATTGAAAATTGAAATTGGGGTTAATGTGTCTTTGGTGTCCTTGTATCCTTGACATTGGATGAAGTAAATAAACAAACAAAATAATAAATTCAAATAATATTGCAAATTAAAGCCCCTCCAAAGCCTGTGGTATTAAAGAGTTTACAGAATATTCTATAAGCCTAGTCTTGAGAGATTTCCACGGAGGCTTTGCTTTGGTCTAGTATTAGGCTTAATCCTTGTGTTTGGAGTGCACGCCCCAGCGTCGGTCAGTCTGAGAGGCCGTAGCTGCTGTGGTGTTTACGCGTTGCCGTGGCGCCTCCGTAGAGTTGCATCAGCTGGGTGTCAGGAGAGCTGTTGCATCCTTGTTGATGTATTGTAAAACCAAATGGGCTTTCATAGTGTCTCCGATGTCTGAATGCAAACGCTGATGTGCTCCATCTGTCGGTCTGCTCAGGCCGTGTCGTCTGGACCGCTAAAAGACACTCCTGCTCCTCCTGCATGGCACTGCCATTCCGCAGGGGAAAACAGAATGATGTTAACACACTTCACTCAGAAACTCATAACGAACCCCTGCCACCAGTCTCTGAACGTCACCCCACACACACACACACACACACACACACACACACACACACACACACACACACACACACACACACACACACACACACACACACACACACGCGCGTGCGCGCGCACACACACACTCTCACACTCACTGTCGCACTCTCTAGACTCGATAAAGCCAGACAGTGCTTATACTCCTACGTTTCAGTTTGGTGTTGAGGAGCGAAGAGCTGGTGTTGGAGGTCATGCATAGGGTTCTCACGGTCATGGGATTTTTACATCACCAATTTCCAGGCCTGGAAATAACATGGAATTCATTAAGTTAATTGAAAGTTGTGGAAAAGTCTGTCTGAAAGTCTGTCTGTGTGAAGAAACGCTCTTGTATTCTTCCACTGAGACATTGTGAGAATATCTGCGGTGTGTTTCTGCAGGTTTCAATTGACAAGCCCATAAAAACGGAAAATGGAAAGTTTTAATTTTCATTCAATAATTAGCCCCAACCTGTGGAATGAAATGCTCAATTTTGTGTACCTGTGGGTTGCGAAAGGCCGTGGAAATGTCATTAAAGGGGTCCTTGAAAGGTTGTGGAAAAGTTTTGAAGCGTTGTCGGTGAAAGTGTGTGAGATCCCTATGAGCTGAGCTGCTGTGTGTGTCTTTGCAGGGAATCCTGTCGGACGATGCTGTGTTAGCCGCTGCCCTCTGGAGAAACTTGTTCAACCGACAGTGTGAGGACCCGCTGCAGCTCGAGCTCATGGTAGAATACGTCCGCAAACAGGTGAGTGTGTGTGTGTGTCGGAGTGTCTGTGTGTCTCCATGTGTGTATGAGTGAGAGGGTCAAGGAGATGTGACTTTTTAATAAGGTTCTACTATAGGAGGAAATTACCAGTTAGTGTTTGTGTGTATGTGTGTTCATACGTGTGTGTTTGTGTTTGAGTGTGTGTGTGTGTGTGTGTGTGTGAGAGAGAGTGAGTGAGTGCATGCATGTGTCTCGGTGCATGTGTTTCGGACATCTGCACATGCAGTATTTGGAAACGCTGCCTGCAGAAACATTGGCCACAGGTGGGGGCCTGTGTGTGGTCTACTCTCTACTTCCATTGGATGAACTCATTAAGATGCGCACAGGCCCACAAAACCACTGCAAGCAGCTATGCAGAGTGCAGTACCTGGCATGTCCACACAAGGAAACCTATGCAGACACAGAGCACAGTACCAGTCCACAGATAGGTGTGTGTGTGTGTGTGTGTGTGTGTGTATGTGTGTGTGTCTAAACTGGCCTGTGTGCCGTGATGTGTTGACTGCTTTATTGGCATGTCTCTCTGTCATGTCATGTGTTGTTGTTATTCCGCCTGTGTGACTGTCAGTAGTGCCACATGATAAAGGCCAGATAGAGGGGGTTAGTCAGGGGGCATTCTGGGTATTTGCCAGTGTCCCCTTGTCCCCGAGGGACTCAGGGGAGTAACAGGAGAACGGTCGTTGCTGCCCCCTTAGCTATCCCCCACACCACCCCCTCTCCACTCCAGGCTCGTTTCCAGCTTTCTACTCCTCCACTCCTCCCTCCGTCTTTCCCTCTCTCCCTCTCTCTTTCTCTCTCTGCCCCTTACTCCCTCTCTTTCCCTCTCTCTCCCACTCTCCCTGGCCGTGTGTTTGTATATTTTCCTGCTTTGTGTGATTGAAAACACGAGTGCCTGCGAGCACACCTGCGGGACTGCGTCAGCCCTGTCAGCCCTCCGCACCACATGTTCCCACAGACTGGCTCGCACCCATACCCCCCTTTACACACACACACACACACACTTACATACCCCCCTTTACACACACACACACACACACACACACACACACACACTTACATACCCCCCTTTACACACACACACACACTTACATCCCCCCTTAAAACACACACACACACATGCACAATTACATACCCCCCTTTACACACACACACACACACTTACATACCCCCCTTTAAACACACACACACACACACACACAAACACACACACACACACACACACACACACACTTACATACCCCCCTTTACACACACACACAAACACACAAACGCACTTACTTACATACATACAAACATACACACACACACACACACTTACATACCCCCTCTCCCCTTTACACACACACACACACTTACATACCCCCCTTTACACACACACACACACTTACATACCCCCCCTTTACACACACACACACACTTACATACCCCCCTTAAAACACACACACACTTACATACCCCCCTTTACACACACACACACACACACACACACTTACTTACATACATACAAACATACACACACACACACTTACACATACACATACACACACACACACCACACACACACATACACACTCACGCTTGCATACATAGAGGTGTGTACTTTCTCTCTCACACACACTCACACACACAAACACAATAACTCATTCATACACATATACACACACACACACACACACACACACACACACACACACACACACACACGTGTGCGCGTGCTCACACTCACTCCCGGTCCAAGGCAACACATGTGCCACTCCAGCACGCACACCACCTTGTGCTGGCAGCCAAACAGCGCTCCATCCACTGGCCCCCTCAAACCAGATCTGCCCAACGCTCAGGTGATCACAGTCAGTCCATCCACTGGCCTTTTTGATGGATGGTGTCCTCCTGGTACAAGACAAGTGCACACTGGCATGGTGGTGGCGATGGTGACACAGCATAAGCAGTCATGGCAGTCGAAACTCACACAGTGACACACACATAGACACACACACACACACACACACACACCCTCTCGCTGGCACCATTGTGTGCCGTCAGAGAGAGCCAGGTCCTGTGAGAGGCTGCCCCTGTGCGTCATGGGACAGCTGCACTGCCCTCTCTCATTAGGGCCGTCCTCCATCACTGCCTGCCACGACTGCCCAGGCTTCAGGAGGTGAGGTCAGGCTGTGTGTGCGTGTGTGTGGTGTTTGTGCGCGCACACATGTAGTAGTTTGCGGTGCTTTTCATGAGTGTGTGTGTTGTAGTTATGGTAGTAGTATATGTGTGTGTGTGGTGTGTGTGCGCACATGTAGTAGTTTGTGCGTGCTGGCGTGATTGTGTGTGTGTTGCAGTAATAGTAGTAGTAGTAGGGTGTGTGTGTGTGTGTGTGTGTGTGTGTGTGTGTGTGTGTGTGTGTGTAAATAGGGGCTAAGGGAAATGAGGTGGGATCACAGGCTCCAACCAGCTGTGTATGAGCAACCCCCCCACACACACACACACACTCACCAACCGCCACCATCCAGCCATTACACCATCCATTACAAACAGTGACGAGACTTTATGAAACACAGAAGGCGGCCAGTTACCCAATGTTACTGTCAAACAAACACAAACAAACCCACAAACAAGTAAACAAACATCACCGGCGTTTAAGAAGACGCTGTGTGCGTGAGACAAGCGGTGATGGTGTAGAGCGGGAGTGGAGAAGCAGAGAGAGGAGTGGTTTCTATGTGAAGTAAAGGGAAGGGCGAAGGTAGACTGTTTTTCTTCTCGTTTTTAAGGCCGTGCTCTGCTCTTATCACAGGTGCAGCACGTAAAACAGAGAGGCCAGCTGCAGGTCCCCCACTGCTTTCTGACATTAGTACCCTATTATACTCCACCCACCCCACCCCCCCGCCTTTTAAACATTCATTCAAATCTTAAATAGAAATGTATATTTATACATCAACATTAGAGGTCATGTGTTTAAATGAGCAATATGTAGCCAGATAAACATATTTATTTTATTTCTTCTGTACACCTGTTTTTCGTCTTCCTGCTGCCATGGCATGCGTAAATGAGGTTATTTTGTAGTCCCAGACTCTTCATGAGGAAGCTCTAGCTCTTTGTAGGGTCATAGTGAAAGTCTCTGAATGGGTGTTGGAACAAGCAGAGTGCTTCACTAGTTCAACAAGCCTTTTAAAAGTGTCGGAAAGTGTGTGTTTATAAAAACGTTCAGTGACCCATTTACAATCTTACACTGACCAAAAGGAGAACTGGCATAGATACATTTTGCATTGAAGTGTGTGTCTGTGTGTGTGTGTGCGTGCGTGCGTGCGTGCGTGCGTGTGTGCGTGTGTGTGTGTGTGCGCTGTTTCTGTGACACTACACCTCTGTATCCCCACAGATGCAGTTCATTGATGCGCTGGATGGTGAGGACCTGCTGCTGACGGGAGAGGTCAAGTGGCGCCCTCTGGCGGAGGAGAACGCTCAGAGCATCCTGAAGGTCACCACGCCCACGTACAATGACACCGGCCTCTGAAGCCCTGCCGTCTCCCTCCCTCTCTCTCTCTCTCTCTCTCTCTCTCTCTCTCTCCACTCAGTCCCCTGAAGCCCCCCCCCCCCTCTTTTTCTCTCTGGAGACTATAGACAAGATGGCCATCAGGCATCAAGAAACATACATACTGTACACACACACATAAACACACACACACCATCTTTCATTTCATTCTCTCTCTCTCCTCATACCTCATTCTCTCTCGGTCTCTGTCTCTCTCTCTTTCTCTCTCTCCGTCTGTCTGTCTCTCTACTCTTGACAACTCAATGTATAGCCCCATGAAGCAATCTGTCAGAGAACGTGTGTAAACACAGGACTCCCATAAGCGTTGAGAGTGTGGAGGATCTCTTACCGGAACTGTGTATGTATGTTTTGCACTGTCCTTTTCTAGATTAGAGAAGGATGTTCTGTATTTATATGTCTCTCTTCTTTTACTGATGCCATATTTATAAGAGTTCTGTTTAGTCCTTAAAGAATCTCTCACATGTCCTGTTTTGTTTGGATGCATCGATTCCGTCTTCCTCTCCCTCTCACTGCATTATGGGAAATGTCCTTGCTGTCACAGATGCTGTTCAACATTGGGTTTTTTTCGGTTTTAACTCGAATAAAAATGTTCTCTGGTTGTGTACTTCTGTTTTGGCTCAGTGAACCTCTCTTCAGCCTCGGCAGCGTTCCACAAACATCCTACTTACTCTCAAAACTGGCAGCCTATAACAAACACAAGCTATTCAAGTTAGAATGATCAAGGTCAGATATAATTGGTGTGTTGCTTAGATTGAGGGAAGATTTAGGGCAGTTGTGGCCTACTGGTTTTGCGCTTTGGACTTGTAACCGGAGGGTTGCCGGTTTGAACCCCGACCAGTAGAAACGGCTGAAGTGCCCTTGAGCAAGGCACCTAACCCCTCACTGCTCCCCCAGCGCCGATGTAGATGCAGGCAGCTCACTGCGCCGGGATTAGTGTGTGCTTCACCTCACTGTGTGCTGAGTGTGTTTCACTTATTCACGGATTGGGATAAATGCAGAGACTAAATTTCCCTCACAGGATCAAAAGAGTATATATACTTATACTTAAGTAACTAGCCTGGGTAAACCCAGACAAACCTGTTAGCAAATTAGAATTTGTTCTGCAGGTTGGGACTGGAAAGGAGCCCATTGACGACCGTTTCTGACTCCTAGGGATGTGTATTTTCTTCGGAGTTGAGTAAACAACTGTATTTAAAACCTTAATTTTACAAAGAAAATTAAAATGTGTTTGCTGCACTTCAGAAACAATATGGTAAAGATTTAAATGCACATATTTAAGTTTAATTTCACTTCTGGTTACGCTTGTGGAAGCAATAAAACAGCAGTGGGCTTCTTTCCAGACGTACCTGCAGAGCAAATTCAAATTTGGTGTTTGTCTGGGTTCATCCAGGCTAGGAAGTAACATTAATGGACATGTTAGGGTTACATCACATTAAGTGTTTTGAATATGCTTGATCGTATGTTATATTATTTACAAAGGTAATGTACTTTTCTATTCCCCGATATCATCTATAGATAACAAGTCAGCACAATCAGTTACAGTTGTCTTTCTCTGTGTCGGGTAACAGTAGGCTGCTAGCTGATACATGCAGGTCACCCTCTGGTCTGATGACACCGGCTATTTGTGAGGAAGGTTTCCACGGTAACAGGGGTGTCTCCTTTCATGGCGTTGGGCTGATGGACGGATAGCTAGCCCTGAGGGAGCAGGAGGAGAAAGGGAGAGGGGCCAGGGTTTGAAAGAAAGGGTGAAAGGGGAGGTGATGGAAGGGTTTATTTTGAGCTGTTTGTGAAGAGACCCGCAGGGGGAGCCAGAGGCTCTTGTGTTCTCTCTGGATGAGCACCCCTGGCCTGGCCTTGTAGCCGTACAGTTCTTTGATCCAAGTTGGTGAGGAGTCACTTAGAGAATTAAGTTCAGTTTAACTCTCTGTTTCTAATGACCTCTAATGAAGATTGGCTTACAGATGCTTCAGTGAAATTTGTGCAGAGCCTTGTTTTGAGACTTAAAGGAATAGTACGTCATTCTAACCCAATAGCCTACACACTTTGTCACATTCAGCAACAATTCTCCATGCAATGCACTGGTACACAAAACAATCAGTAGCCTTGTTTACATGGACACGTTTAATCTGATTACTAATGGAGTAATGGCCCAATTGTATACAAAATGCCTCATGTAAACACCTGAACCGATTGGATTCAGCCCGATCCGACTACATTTCCAATCGGACTGAGAGAAATAGTGTACACAACTTGGAGCTTCTAAATGCAGATTAACCGCCAATCAGTTGATTTTGCACTCAGGTAAACAATTTGGTTGAAATCTTTAATCAGATTCATTCAAATCTGATTGAAAACCAAAACATCCCTGTAAACGTGGCTAGTGTTGTGTTCCCTATGGTTCCCACTCATAACACTACTGCAGCCAATCAGAAACAGGTGCCACTGTTTAGCACCCACAAACCTATGGAGCACTGAAAGGAGTAGTCTTGTTTGGCCGTAGAGTTCAAATATAAACACACAACTTTATCATCACAGTCACATGCTCAGGGGGATATTCCATCAACCTCGCTAATGAAGGCGGCGCTTAACAGAAATAGCCTGGCTTGAACCAGCGAATGTCTAATAAGACGGGCTCTGCTTGAACTACACTTCCACTTGGGGCTGAAGCCGTTCCATTAACTCAAGTTAGCGGCATCTTGGTCTCGTTTATTCAAGCGAGGTTAAAGTCAGCTTCATCTCTGCTCGTGCACGAGGTAGAACAGTAGACCAAAACAGTAGATTGACAAAAAAAAGGATATATGTCGTAAAATTAAGACAATACTAGACGATTTCTGTTCGATTTGGCAAGCGCCATCTACAGGATTTTCATCGAAAGTCATCAAATTTAACATCGAGAGAAAAAAATAGATTGCCTACAGAAATGGGAGAATAATGAAAGCATACATTTAAAACAACAATGCTAATGGTTTTGAAATCAATTGCAAGTTTGATTGGCTTCACTCTTGAACACATAGGTCTACAGTCTATGCTTGAACAAAACGAGTGCATGAATAAATAGTATAAACTCAAAAACAACTTATGGATATGCATATAGATATTCAAAACTATCTATAGCCTAGTTTACGTTCTTAGATTATAAGAGTTCATTCACTCCAAATTATTGTCTAGGTGTAGGTGGTCATAAAATAAATTAGTAGGCCTATCAACATAATAGGCTATTGTCTCCCATAAGTCCCAAAGTGTTTTGAAATAAAATTATCTGAAATGCAATGGCTTTCAATTCAATGTATGCCTAATATTTAATACTTCGTATGGGAAGCGAACCTGCGAACACGCAAGAATGTAGGCTAAATCCTATCCCGTCTCGCTGCACGTTACACCACGTTTGGCCTTTAGCGAGGTTGATGGAATACCCCCCAGGTGTTTATCCTCATAAGCCAGCTTCAGGCTACTTCTATTAAAACATTGGCAGTCATTCAGCCCATTGGCAATAGCAACTGATAGCTTTTTCCAAGAGCAAACAGTCCGTTGGTGTTTGGGTTTGTCTTTGTGATACTGTAGTGTTATCACTAAACTGTGCAAGTGAAAAGTTCAGCTGCGGAGGTCACCAGCCTCTGGCCATCACAAGGTACACCATGAGCCCTGTGAACTCACAGGGACGATACAGGCTTGTCAGTTGTTGTTTGTCCCAAGGCACTTACTTAAACACTATACATTTGAACTTTAACCCTTAAATGTGTACGACAGGAATCTTTGAAAAATGAACGGTCTAAAGAATATCTGGGTCCATTGAATTACATTGATTTTTAGAACCTTCTAAATCTAAAGAGTAGGCTATCTGGGACCTTAGAACAACATAGATTTTTAGAACCTTCAATTGTTGCGAAATGGAATCTTATGTTAGAATGATCAAAAACCCACACCTTTAAGGGTTAAACCCCATAGCCATGGTAGGATAATAAGTCATGTGAGACATTGTGTTAAGCCTTTTTTTATTTAGATTATTTCCACAAATATTTGCCAACGTCTGACACAGAACTAGGGCACCTGCTTTCTTTGTGGTGTCGTGTACGAGCCCTCATGATACATTTTGTAATACAAGGAAGTAGGATCGTGTCTGTTGGATTGTAAATGTGTTTTGTAAAGATAACAGGAACATGTTAATATGTTGTAAATTGAACTTCTCCCCCTGGACTCCAATAATGAAATTTACCGCACGAAAAAATATGAACGCATTCATAACATAAATAACCTATGGAAAATCACATACATGCCGGAGGTAGATGATAAGGCTGACACAGAACAGGCCTGATTGGCATCTCCCTTATAAAGAGAGTACAAAGTGTTGTTACCAAGCAGATAGCAACTTCATGTCTCCCAGACAACTTGGACTCTTGACACCCCCCCCCCCACCTTACTTTCGGCTTCAGATCTCTCCTGAGCATTATCTGTAAAGAGGCCTCTTAAGTCTGACAATCGGTGGTTGTTAACCACACCTGCAATCATCAATATAATTTGCCATCCATCCAATTTACATTGCGATAACGCATGTAGGACAACGTCAAAAGTATTCAGGGTTCCACAATAACAGGTTACAGAAATGATTCAACAATATGCTTTAAAAGTCATGTCGAAATATCTACATTATAATGCCTATAGGCTCTGATATGGCCTGATTTTGGGCATTAATAGATGTGGCAATTTTTCAAATGATAATGAAATGTTCATTTTAAAGGGCAACTCTGGACTAAGATTAACAAAGGGTCTATTTTTGGATGATAAGTGTAAACCTTTGTTAGGGACCAATACGACATTATTCGGAATAGTTTTTAGTAAGACTGGAAAATGCATTTACAACTAAATAGCATATAGCATAAACTTTGGGGGCAGATTTGATATGCCAAAGTAAATCTCTCTCTTAAGCCATTAAGGCTCAAAAAATAATCTATGATATGCTATGGAGAGGGTCTCTGCAGACAAACTGAAGTATTCTTGCCTTTGTAACTGTAATGAAAGGCTATTAAAACGACTGTTTGGTGCAGCCAGTGCTATTATTCTGGTCTTCACCATCTTGCTAGTAGAAGCCAATACCAAATGCAACACAAGCTGCCAATAGACACAAAAGGAGGAGAGTTTGGTAATCGACGTTCACGGGATGGCGGCGACAGGAATAGAAGTAAGTTAATGCACTGCACTGACTGCACTGATTAATGCCAGACAGTCCTTTTTTCTACTATTCTTTACAAAAGATAAAATATACTCTCTCCATAGTAGCATAGATGTGTTGTTTCCTCTCAATTTGCCTTGAGAGCTCCCCCCAAAGGCTATGCTATATTATACTTAAGGAATATTCATATATGCAATGTGTCACTCAAAACTGCACCAATTAACGTTGTTTTGGTCCCCAACAAAAGTTTACACTCATTATCATCCATTTTTTTGTACACTGGAGTTGTCCTTTAATTGCAATGCCTCGGTCTCCTTGAATAAGTCAATGGTACATAGTTGACGGGCCTTTCATATGATTTTTAAATGCAAAAAGCCATTTTAATGATATCTCATAGTGGGAGAAGGAGAGCTGGTTGTGTTTCACATACAATATGCTACCAATTACATGCAAGCTTGTGACTCCCCCCTCTTTGGGTTCACACCTCCAGAACCCCCATTGACAGCATGGTATATTATGGGAAGATGAAACGAATAGATGGTTATGCCATTCTGATGAAGCAGAATGAAAAAGAACAATATAGAAATAGGTGTTAATGAACGTGACGCCCGCGTCTTTGTAGACGCCTAGAGATTAGATAGGCTGCAATGCATTCAGAAAATTCTCAGACCATTATCAACAAAGAACAACCTGCTCACATGGTTCACTATTGTATTCCAAATGAAATGGGACCTTTTTTCCTCTCTCTCTTTCCTCGCAAATCTGTCATAACTTGCCCACACTTCCTCAGTAGTGGTGTTTCTGGGTGGTTTCAGAAGTTATTATGAGTTTTGTTTTGATATAAACTTAGAATCACTGCTTTATGTTTAAATATCAAACAGCAGTGTGGGTTATACCCTTTCACCAACGTCACCTTTTTGTCAGTCAAGTGTTTGTGGTTAATGATTTATATTGCGTTGGTGGTTTATTACATTAGTGGGTATTGTTTGTGGTTAATGTTTCTCACTTAATATCAAAAGTTGCCTTTTAGCAGCAACATTTGAAAGCTTAAAACCTTAAATATTAAACATTAAACAGCATGTTACAGTAATATTTGCATTGCTCCCTGAGTTTTCCTGGAAGACATCATATTACAACTGATGCAACAAAACCAATAAAGTTTGAGTTATAGACTTAGATAAAGAATGGTTCTTTCCTTTCCTTGTCACCAAATCAAGAGCTTATAAGACCTCAGTGAAATACATCGAAAAACAGTGAAAAACATTAAACTTTTTGAATTTTATTTCCTGCATGTTACAGTAATGTTTACATTGCTTGCCGAGTTTTACTGGAAGACAATATTTTTTTACTACAACTAACACCTCAAAACCAAGTCTGAGTTAGACGGAGTGAGAGAACGGTTCATAAAGTGGTGATGAGGCCGATATTAAGTTACATGATTAGGTAGTGTCTAAGGCTGGAATTCTATTGGAGAATTACATCCTTTGGTTTAACTGAACTTATTTTTGTGGTGATTCTGAATGTGTGACAGAAAGCTGTAATTACGTTTCCTCTTCCTTTATTGACTTAATTTCAGCCGACAGCTAGCCTACCTACTCAGTCCTGTCTTCAGTGGAGGTAACACATCCAGATCCTGTCAGATGCTTATAAACTTGCCATGGCAGGCATAATCTTGTCTCCTAATTCAGGCACTTTGTTGTCTTCCCCTTGCTTCAAGGCAAAATCTGTCTTGTACATTCAGAACTATATGAGTGAGCTGAGCTAAAGTAATTACGAGCCCTTAAGCTCAGAATTAATCATATCAACATGAATGACTGAAATGTTGATGCCACAGGAAATTGTGAAACTCAAACACCGACCAGTGTCATTCCAGAAGATGGTGTTTTTTCAAGAGTGATTTCTAACCTTGTAAGCTGTCCAAAAGATGCTATTTGCATGTGATAGTGCATAACATCCATATCAGCAACATTTTCATTAATGCAGTGGGTGTTTTGTTTCTGTGTCACTCTGATCTCCATCTCCATTGCTGTGTAAATAACGTCTAGATCAATATCAAAACTAGTTCTGCAGATTTACCCGCTGCCTCTTTATGGACCTGTGACCATGAAGAAGGTTCTGGGTGAACTGCTCTTCTGCTAAACACAAACTCTTGTATAGTTATTCAAATGTCAAGATTGACATGCGCAGATAACTTTTCACACCTTCCCCAAACCAAAACAGGTGTGTTGCAGAAGGTTTTTTCTGGCCAATCCCTCACCTACGTCACCTAGGTTACTGTCATGTGGGCTTCGTTGTCATCTGTTCCACATGATTCATGCAGCTGATATGAAAAACTGTACACAAAGTGCACCACGTCCTCACAAAATGTGTTTGAAAACAACTGTGGCAAAGTATTGTCTGATTTGAATTTAATTTGAATTCTTGCCCAAAGTCTGGGGAAGCTACAACATAATAAAATATATTATAACCTGAGACGTTTCATGGCGGCCCCATGCAATATGGTTGTGGTTGTCTGTTTTAATTCTGTCTTCAATAGACTTTGCTTGTGCTTGCCATATGTTTTAAGGTATTCAGTCTCTATCCACCCCTGCATATGCATGTGTCAGACGCCTCAGGTTCTGATTTTTAATTATTGCCCCTTGGACATTTACTTTATCTTGAATTGGCAAATCGTTCAGCACAATGATTCCTAAACATCTCATAATGAGACTCACATTCCTCATATTATTCCTAAACATCTCATAATGAAACATTCCTCAGATTATTCACTAGTTTAGTTTATGGGACTGCCATGTACACGACCCCATAAATAGAATATAAATGTATTATTTTACAACTTTTGTTCACTATCATAGCTTTTGTTCATTTATCTGGTCATGTTCTTCATTCATCTTTGTTCTGTTTAAAATGTGTTGGATAGATATATTGGAGTTGTTTTATTTTTTTTCAGTTCTCTGATTGCTATGTGGTGGAGATGACGTTATGGCATGAAATCACTTAGCAAAAAAGGAACCGACTTCATTAAATAATTTCAACCCCAGATATTCACTCAATAAGACTTAAGGACAGGCCATTATAGTTTTCTCTTTTGTTCACTGGCACTTTTACTGTACATTTATCAGCCCACTGGAGAGTAAGCTGTCCCAACCCTTTATATAACTGTCTCCATCAAAGGTCCCTGTGTCTTGCTTTAAGAAGGGTACTCTGTTACGGGCCTCGATTGTGTAGTCAGACATTCAAGTGATGTATCAATTTCCCCCGAGAATAACAATATTGTTGAGCTGGAGTGTTCTTTTACCCTAGAAATTGTCGCTGCCATGGAGTCTGGTTGAGCCTGATTTTTCTGTTGTAAGGCCGGTGCCAAGGCTCCAGTCAGCATCTTCGTATTTACAGTCCAGAGCTTGTCCAGACTCGAGGAAAAGGTGAGGCCTTGGAAGGGCAAGGAGGTATTCAGACTGCAGAACCTGATCCAGCGTCCATACAAAAGAAGGCTGTTTTTCTCAATGAGATGAAATGCTGTTTAAATCCCTGGACACTTTAGATTGGTGCTATCATGGTAATAATAGTCTAATTACATAATCACAGTATCAACATTGTAGTCCTCATTTGTGTTTTGGACAATCCAGCACTTTTCTCTTCCTTAATAAATATCTTGGTTTTAATATCGATGGGATTATTTTTTTCTTGTATTTTGTTAAATAGTTGTTTCCAGTGACTACTAAGAGAAAAAGACCTTCCACTTTTGTGTGACAATATTTCCTTATTCTTTTCATCTCAACCATTTTATGTGTTTAAACAGGTGAATCCCTTTGATTAGGGTACTGCCGCATAATCCATTAGGTCCAAATTATCAGACTTTATGTCAGAGACCAAATGTTCACAGGTTACAGCTATACAACCTAAATATTTATAGTTCTTTCTTTTTTAATTCTGTAGATTAGTCAAATGTAGGCCTGTCAAATATTTGCATTGGGTGGCCAACAAGACAAGAATTGTTATTTGTCATGTTGGTCATAAACGTTGTTTGTCATGTGCTGTGCACTTTATTCTTAACCTGAGCAGTGCCAACATGAGTCACTCACAATAGGTGGACTTGGAGTTTCGACTGACAGAGAGAGGCAGCTTTGGTTGGAGCTTTGTGAACATGCTGCTGAAGGTGTCAGGGAACTTGTCAGTCAAGTGAGGCAGCTTTCTGTCTCTCTGTTTGTCTTGTGGTTCCTTGCTCTTGGTAGGCATATCCTCCTGCATGTGCCAACCTGCTCTAAATCTACCTGACATGTTGAGTTAACCAAGAACTGCTGACTCAGCTTACTGACTAGTGATTATTTTGGCTGGAGGAACAACATTATAATGAATTCAGTGGCCTAATCACAATACTCTGCCTATACCAATGTTTCAGACATTGCATCATAAAGATAGTAAGCAAAGTTTTTTTTTTTTTTTTTTATCAGCTAAAACAGGTTTTTGTTAGAGGTGTGTCTTCACAAGACCTGATACCATCCACGAGAACGGTAGACCTGTCCTTTAGTAGACTGGTAAATACAGTGTTGAATTTCAAAAATGACTTAGATAGGCCTACACTGTAAAAAAGGGAAAGACAGGGCTGTCCAATCATATGCTAAGCTATATGTCGTTTACTTTGTAGAAACTAGTTAAAACTAGGGTATAGACCAACGCGTGACGTAGGCCTATGTTAAGCTACTCGAAAATTGTCGGCAAGTGCAAATTAAAAATGCAGCTGGGCTAATCCGTCTTTATAGGCTTAATAACATTATTCCACGCGACAAAGGGAGGGTGCACATGGGGTCTGAAGCGAATTTAGGTTGGACGCTCCATTCACCCTGAATAAAACGGTTCTGCAGAGAAAGAGTAAGTGAGAGAGGGAAGTGCTTTTAATATCGGGTGACACGGGGGCGGAGCAAAGGACACGTTTTCCGTTTTTTCCCCATAGCGGCAGGTAAGTTCGACATGCTACAGGTGGGGGAGAAGTTGAGCTCTGTTGAGTCTTACCACAGCAACAATACGCCAACCCAATGAGACTGTCACGGAGATGATTAGGAACAAGACAAGCGCAGTAAGCCACTTGCTATTGCGCTAGACATTTAGGTGGCCTTCTACAATCTGTCGTCGGGCTGTCAAATTTGTTTACTTTTTGCGCTCATCAAGGTAAAGTTACTTTATAGCCGATGTTATATACAGTGCTTGTTAAAACTGTAAACAATGAATAACCAAGAAGCCCTCCGACCGACTCCACACTCTGGACGTGTTAAAGGTAAACTCGCTACCCGGCTGGAGGAGGTGAAGAACCCATGGCGACAGACATCTACACTGGAGTTTAGTCACAATGAAACTGCCAGGTTGGCAACCGACGCTTTACTCGAGTCAGGGGAGAAGGAGTATCGAAGGGTCCTCGCAGAAGAAAAAGAACTGAGCTTTCTGTCCCCGTTTGAAATTCGCTACATTGTAGATAATGCCAACAAGAACTCTTCCTCCGAAAGCACCAGCAACGGCAATGACAGGGACTTTGGAGACACGCTGTCCGAGATGACCTCGGGTACTTACTTTCCCATGATGTCTGACGACGAGCCACCTATACTTGAGCTGGGCTGGCCAGAACCCCCACACCGGTTCGGACCCTCGGAGACACAGATTTACTTTCAGAGAGACAAAACACAAAATATTAAAGATTTAATACGCTCTCTCATTAATAAGGCGAAGAAAGTAAGTATGTTCCCCGCCCTATTTAATATAGACATGACAGGACAGTTGATTGATGTAGCAATATAGCCTATGTCTTTTTATTGGGTTCAATATAGAATCATGTATCAGACCGTAGTCCATTGTGGTAGCCTGCATGATATTACTTTTAAATGGTCTGCAGGTTATGTTTACAGTGTCTACAGACTAACACGACTGGCTGTTTTATCTCTTGCATCATACAAGTTTGGATGGTGCTTACTGCAACAACGTTTCCTGGTATTGTTCCCAGAATAGCAACGCCGTTTCCTTAAAAACAATTATATGACCCCCCACACCTAAACTGTCATGCTCTTTTTTGATCACTCTTTCCAAGAGCCCCAGTAGTCTAATCCCACCTGCTGAAGCAGTGCATGCCTGTCTTACTGTTGCATATGGACACCCTTTTCACCCTTGCATTTTCATGTAAATGGTTGACTTGGTTGCTCCACCTAGTTGATGATTATTGACAGCAGTCATATGCTCAAAGTATTCAGCAGTTACCCACTGGCTCAACATCTGTGTCCGTATTAAACAAATGAGGTTTTAGGTTGATTTGTTTTTAGCATTATGCATGGTAGTGTAGTCTAATCTTGAGAGTGGCCTACTCAAATGAATATGGTGTACACCAACAGGCATTTCAACACTGTAAGCTTAATAACTACACTAGTTATTACACCAGTAAAACAATTCAGAAATACCCAAATGTAAGTGTTTGGGACATTTAGATATAATGCATCACAATCACAACTACAGTGTAAGCCTTTTTCAGTGTTATGTGTTCAGTGACCTTGACCTAGTCTTCACCTTCCGGTTGCAGGTTATCGCCTTGGTAATGGACATCTTCACAGATGTAGATTTGTTTTGCGATCTTATTGAGGCTGCAAACAAAAGGAAAGTTCCTGTTTACATTCTACTGGATGAGAAGAACCTGGAATATTTCATGGACATGTGCACCTCACTGGAGATTGACAACTCTCATTTGGCCGTAAGTCTTTGTGTCAGTGATGGATAAACATTAAGAATACAAGATCGTGTATTGCTAAAATAAACATTAAGAATGACAGTTGAATATGACAATTCACATGTAACATTGGTTTTAACTTGGAATGTTACTACTAACAAGTTGTACTCATGCAAACTCCAGTAAGCAGGTCATGGTGACTTCTTTATGTTGCATGTTTGTTTACGTTGCCACAAATGTGCACATGCATGACTTAGATGCTTTGCTCTCCACAATTGTAGTCAATGTTTTTTCTCTTTCTTTCTTTCTTTCTTTCTTTCTTTCTTTCTTTCTCTCTCTCCCTTTCTTTCTCTCTTTCTTTCTTTCTTTCTTTCTTTCTATCTTTCTTACTATCACTCTCTCTCTCTATCAGAACGTGCGAATCCGCAGTGTCTGTGGGGACACATATTGCACCAAAAGTGGGAAAAAGTTCACTGGACAAGTTCAAGAAAAATTTATGATCATTGACTGCGAGGAAGTGCTTGCCGGCTCCTACAGGTGAGTGTGTGCCCAAGGCCCATTCCTTTTCTCCTGAAGCAGCCCTCCAGCAAAGCCAACCAGTCGGCTTAATGAAAACATATAGCCTCGCCTCCTTCAGATTCCCTATGCATGATTCCCACGCGCCTCAATGTATATTGTGTGAGAGGAGTCAGATCAGATTTATGATCAGTTAGGAGGCTACAGGCCAAAATCACACAAATAGACAACATGGTTGGTCATCTTTGAAACAGCCAACATGAAACGAAATATGAATATCAGCAACATTTATTTAAGTTAGTGGATAGTGGATGTTTGTGATTGTGTCAGACTTAGACCCTAAAAGTTTTAGTGTCTGCTTTTGATGTTGCTGGCTGAACAACAAAGGGTCATTGACACAGTGAGTTTCCTCTGATGTATGTAAGTATAGCTACTTCAGTCCTCACCGTTTGGGCCTAGCCCTGTGGTCGCTTGACTCATATGCAAAGCAGGCTTCACACCTGCCATCCACCATTTTGCTGGGCACGTTCTCAGAGATAGTGTCGTAGGTGTTAGCTGGAGTTCCGACTGCTGCTCTGCTGCAGGTGCTGGAGATTTTCACAGCTCTCAGTGAGGAAAGCTTGATGATTTGGCATCTCCCGTGCACGGGGATGCCCTCTAAACAGCGGCATCGGCAGCAGCATCGCGGGGGTGCTGCTGTGTAGGCCTCCTAATGGAGTTCCAGCTTCCCTGCTTTTAATACTTCCACACTGCGCTGTATTGTTTCCGGACTGGTCGTCGCTGTGAGCCAGGGATTAGCAAACATGCATAATTCCTTGATGAGCGGCTATATTATGCTCTGAATTCCAATGTTGATATCGGAAAGCAGGAAAGCTGTTTCTTGTGTAAACCTAGCCCGTGTTTGTCGAGGTCTAAGGATGGCAGTTGTGTATATATTAGCTTAGCTACGTAATTAGGTATTGGATCACATGCCTTAACAGACGCTTGTGGGTTTGTGTCCAGTTATGACAGCCATCTTGACAATGCATATTTGTTCTTGAGGCATTATGTTGTTTTATGGGAAGAAGTGCGCTGAGAGGCAGCCAGGGTTTAACTAGTGGGCGAGAGAACAACCTGTTCGCTGTGGGTGAGGCTTGTGTGAGTGACTTAAGTGCTTAGTCAAGACAAAGGGTGAAAAGTCAATGTTTTGCCTGGTACACCTACAGCACCTGACATTCAAAGAGAAGCCTCACAGGTCCGAGGCAGACATCCTAGTAAAGCTGTGAAATGTGAACCTGTGGCGTGAGATAAATGAGCTGGTAAAAAAGAACAGTAACAGCTCCACTTTGCACTTCTGTCTCGTAAGTCATTTTGACGGTGTGCTGTTAAATGCTCATCAAACAACTTTATCCCCAAGTTGCGGTGACTTAGCAGAAACTTTTACAGACACAAACTGCATGCCATGGGTTGGTAGTGTTGTTCCTGTGTTATGATCGCAGCTGAATGATATTCATAGAAAGGTTGACTGTGCTGTGGCTCATTTAGTGTATGTTGGTTACCAACGCTTGCAGCATGCTGCCCTTTACGAGACAAAGACACCTGATTCCTTTCCACTGTGTGGTGAGAGCTTATCTGTAAGTGTTTCAGGTACCCATATTAGGTTTCCTATTTCAATACATTACTGGACCTAATATATATTCCACAGTGTATGAGAAAGGTATGCAGTTCGATGCAGAGGCAATGAAAGTGCCACTGCAGACAGTTAAATAAGTTCAACGTTTTTACATGCCATTAAAGGTCACATATACCAGAGTGTTGTCCAAATTCCATACTAGAATGTTTCAAAGGGATTAACGTCAGTCAGTCAGAGTTCTTCAGTTCTATGAGTTCTCTTTCTGGAACATTCTGACTTGCTTCAGCTGGGCTTTCCAGTTCGTATATCAGGACCAGGGTGCATATAGGTCAACGTTTTCCATAGGTTGCCACAGCCCGTTTGCTTCTGCGTGTTAGAAATAAGTGCTCTCTGAAATCATAAAGGTGACAGAACTGACTTAGCTTTTTGTTGTGTTCTGATTCCTTCCCTGTAGCTTCACCTGGTTGTCAGCACATGTCCACAGCAACATGCTCCTTCACTTCTCTGGCCGAATAACGGACGGCTTCGACCGAGAGTTCCGCTGCCTCTACGCAGACTCTCAGGTTCTTGACCGTTTCTCCAACCCCGATGACGACGACGGCCCCTACTACCCTGCCCAACCCCCTCCCAGCTACGGATACGATTTAATGCAGGACAGGGCCAATAGGGCTAACCTTTCGGAGCACTCGAGCACCCCATCCGGCAGCAGCATGTCCAGCATCAAGGCCGCTCCGGGGAAGCCCGCCACGGTCTACAGGGTCACCCAGGACAAGAACGAGGTCAGCAATGCCCAGAAAGTGTCCGACAGACGCATGGGCCAGAGCCCGGTGCCAGCGTCGCCAATGCTGTCCACAGGTGGCCACCTGATGCGGGGCTCGCCCAACGACTCCGGCCAGGCCGTCATGCACGAGCGCCCGTCCCTCAGCCCCACCGCTGGCATGGACTGGGCCAAGGCGGGCACGCCAGAGTTCCTCAGGGCCAATCTGGGCGGCCCCATCAGCAAGTTCCAGGCTCTGGGCCTGTACGAACACAAGAACTACTTTGGCGGCCAGCAGAAGGCCCAGCCTGTGGAGAACAAGTACCTCCCCAAACAAACGAGCCCAGGGAACTTTTTCAACAAATTCACAGATCTCTTCAGCGGGCCTAGCAAAGACAGCGCGGCCAACAAGGACCCGTACGTCTACAGAAGGTCGCCCACTCAAAGCACAGCCTATGGAGGTCCAGACCTATCCCAGAATGAGCCAGAAAGTAAACAGGTTTTGCCACCGCCTGCCCCCTTACCTAAAGAGGCCCTTGGCAATGACCACCGAATAAGCCGGGGGGATGAAAAGCGCATGACTCTGGGCCACAGCAAGCTGGACTTGGTCAATCAGTACAACAAGAGGACCAAACCAGTGTACAGTCGCTTTGAATTAAAAAGCAACAACTGAACCAAAGCTTGTCGTCGGAGAGATATATCTCTTTCAAAGTCTGGGAGAGAAGCACGCTTTTTTGATGTTTGTGCGAGTGTGTGCTTTAAAAGGCTGAATGTTGTAGGGCACTGACTTTGTATGGGTCTTTGTTCTCACAGCTGGTGGAGGACGCCGAGACAGAGGACCATACAGCACATGCCCAGGTTGACATGGTGACATGGAGATGTTTGGAACCCTTTCAGCCTTCCGGGTTCACAGCTGACAGGCAGTGAATGTTTTTTAATGTTTTTGTGAAAGACGAGCCTGTTTGTATACTGTAAAAGAAACTACTGGTGCGAATGTTTGCTTCATTTTTTTTATTTGCTGCACATCAGCTGGCATAGCAAATGCATTTCTGACTCACAAAATGGTTGTCAGCACTGTGGAAGCAGTGCTTCCTTAAAACAAACCTACAGTTCCTTTTTTACAGTATTTATTCTAAAACCTGTTTTCTTACCAGCCAACAGTTTTTTTTTGTTGAACACTCCAATGATACAGTCAAGAGCACTACAACACAATACAAACGAGGTCTTTCTCTGTTTGTACAGGACGCCACATGAGGCTCATCTTTTTGCTACTCAGTGTTATAGTTCATTTTTACTGGGATTTTGTATTTCCAGACTCACAGTCTTCCCTGCGCGCAGAGGTGTTATTTTTAGACATACTGTGATAAGCTTGTGAGATGGACAAGTGAATTAAGATGGAAATGGGGATAATGTTTGTACTGTTTGTATAGAGTTGCATTACAATAGATGGGGAATGGCAATTAAGTAATTAGGCATGGAAAGACCTATCTACTTTCCATGGCAGTCAGATGCCAAATGCCTATTGGATTCCCCACCCACACATTCCTTTTACTACTTCTTCTTGTAAATACTAAGGGCTCTAGTTGCAAGGACCAGGAGGGGCTCTTCATGTGAATTTTGCTGTGAAGCACTATAGTTAAAACGCCCAAATGCAGTTGTGTAAGGTGCTGGCATCAGTATGATTGGTTAGTCTCCTGATGATCACAAAAATATCAACCCTGAAAGCAAACTAGTGACTCAGATCTATTATTAACCAGGATCTGGTGCTGAAGCCCCCGTCTATATTAACTGTCTTGTCTGGATTGGAACTGTATGAGTCATCATGGAAAGACATGAGGCTCATAGACAAAAATAAGCCATTTACACCTGGTTGCCAGCAATATTTTAAACTGTGTAGAATTTTTATATGCATGGTGTGTGTTTGAACATTTAACACCGTATTTGATACCAGTAACATAACATCATATTTATCTACAATAAAATGTATTATTTTGGGATTATATAAACCCAGCAAAAATGCTCAGTGAGCCTGTTCCAAAGACACGAATACTATATGTTTCATAACAAACATTACCTGCAATAAAACCTTTTGAGTAGCATTCTTTACTCGTTAACTGGAATATTTACTCATTAATATGGAATGTAGTTATATGTGGTTTTTGTATGTGTTCCAAACGCTATTGAAAAACTTCCATTGTAATGTGAGTCATTATTGCAAATGCAGTGAGTCAAAAACCACAAAGGGTATTAGGATAGCGGAAGTCACCTGACTGTCATACTAGAAAACCATTATACTTCTGCAACTGTGCCCCGTCTTTCAGCATAGCTAGTTTTAAGTAGGAAATAGAATAAAAAATGACTAATACTACCACTAGACTTGTCCTGCAGAGAGAGACAAGCTTGGCCCTGCCTGCTGTGCTGTAGTCTCATGAGCTCATTTGGGCCACAGGATATTCTGAACAGAGTGAGGATTGTGGGATGGTGACGCTAGGCCAGAGGGACAGGGCACAGGCGCTCCAACAAGAGGCCCAGTCAACAGCCGGCTACTCACTCACACCAACAAGGCGCTCTCTCAAATGTCCGCAGGCCCCTGCCTCTTCGTTCACAATATCCTTTGGATCCAGTTACAAGGCACCGCAGGCCGCAAAAGGGCAGTTTAGTTGGACCCCAAGCTGTCACTCTCTTGGGCCTCTTGACGTGTTTTAGGGACCGTACAAAGGCAGCGTTGACTAATCATTTGACTCATGGTGATATGTGCATATTCTTCAAATGCCACTGCAGAATTTAGAAATGTCCAAGTGGGCCGGAGTGGTTGTCCTAGGGGGAGAGCATTGTCAATGCTCTGTGAACAATGGATAAGGAAACACAAGGACAAGGAAGGGGGAATTAGTAGGTGATTTGGGATTCAGAAAGTCTTGACCTGCTTAGGCAGCGTTTTTTTTTTTTTTGAGGACAGAGAGGGAAACCCAACACCAGCCGGCCTTGTTTCAGAGTCTGCATGATTAGCCATTCTGAAGACCAGCTGCATGTAGTAGGCAAGGCTTCACCACCGCTAACTGGTTATCTCTCATGTATGGCCAAGTTCAATGGTCTTACAGAAAGCATTTATCTGTGTTATGGCTGGTTAAATGTCATACTTTGTATGCAAGGGCTCATGATGAAATCAGCTATTAATGTACTGTTGTGTTTTCTGTTATGTCAGTGCAGACATAGACCAGCAGTTGTTGGCAAACATATTCACAAACATATTCATCAAAACTAATTTCAGCGTGCAATAGCTTTTATGTCCAAATGGCAGACACAATGGCCATATTTCACCGTTCTTTGGATACAAATGTTTCTGGCTTATAGTGATGAGTCACGCCCGCAGGTCTAAGTTTGAATGGCAAATCATAATTCTTTGCATACGTTCAAAATGACCGGTAGAGCCAGTTGTTAATGTTCCTGTTGTTCCTAATCTCTTATGGTGTCATAAAACTCCAAGTGTCACTTCAGACAGATCCCGTCTAGTTTCGTCAGCTTAACACAAAAGTAAAAACAGACCAAAGCCCCTTATTTGGTCACTGGTGACATGGAGTAAGAGCATTGATACTGACTACTGAATACAGTATGTGCATGCATGTTATGAATTTTTTTCATAATCCTTTTCTTCACCTTGTCAGACAGCATTCATGCACTTAATCCAGCTGTGTATAGATGAAGATGTATTTTTAGCATTCAAAAGTACAAAGAAACAAAGGAATGTGTTGTTCTCGTAAAAAGATCCACGTTTTACTTGATAAAGCTTTTTTTTATTATTTCAAAAGACTGTTAATGAGGCATTTTAAGGTTAGGCCGACAGATAGATATGATGATATCAAACCGATGGTTTAATTCAGACTGAATTACATATCATCAAATTCTATCTCCTTCTAATTCCTTTTTGCTGGCGGAGGGGTTTAATTTCCCCTCGATCACAGTGGAATACTGAGCGGCAGAGTGAAATGTTTAGCTTTTGTGTTTCCGATATTAGACTCTCACTGGCTGATGGACAGAATGCAATTGCTGAAGCCACAGGCTGGAAAAGGAAATAAAACAAATGGCCTGATGGCGCTTAACTTGTATTGATCATACTGTATGAGGGAGGGGTAGCTGAGAATGAATCATATCATTATTTATGGCTTTTGATCTTTGCCAGAGTGCATCACAAGCTGAGGATGAGTCATACTATGGTGTGGGGAATATGACTTGCCCAGTTTTATTATTATTATTATTTTCCTAGATAGAAGGTGTGACACAATTTCCTACAAAGATGTTAAGAGATAATACCTTTTCTTTTCACCCATGTGAACAAGTGTAATGACTAGCACAGAGTGAGTAGGCTCCTACTTGCAACATATCAAATGGCTTACTGCAACTATGTGGCCAAACCTGTTGTAAATGCTGAGTATTCAACACCTCTGACAGGCTGTCAAAGCCTTCTGCTAAATAGCTTCCACGCAAAGACAGTCACTGTCAGCCAGCCGAAGACACACACACACACACATACACACACACACAAGCTGTGCCCTCTTTATGCCATGCATCCTCCCCTGTTTTCTGTTTCGTACCCACACAGGGCTTAGAGGAGCCTCTGTTAAAGTGCAAGACTTATCATGCAAATGTGGAAATGGTTATTGCCACTGTAAACAGACCTCATGGAGCAAAGCATTCAGGATGTCCAATCAAGTGTTGAAATTATTTGCTTTGCATGCGCTAAAGAGTTTTGCAAATGTACAGTGTTCTGGTGTAGTGGTTGTGACCTGAGTTGTTCACAAAGGTTGACAAATGGGTGTGTAGTTATACCTGTCATTCTTGCTTTCAGGCAACCCTAAAAATTACATTTCTAAAAGCTCACAAGCCAAGACAGTGATGCAAGACTCCAGACTACACATGGTCCATTACGTTTTAAAAATGGTCACTAACTCAGCATTACTTTGTTGACAGAAAGCGGACAACGTTTGCAAAAAGGACATATAGAATATCTCAAA
This sequence comes from Alosa pseudoharengus, assembly GCF_046254945.1. Taxonomy (NCBI): domain Eukaryota; kingdom Metazoa; phylum Chordata; class Actinopteri; order Clupeiformes; family Clupeidae; genus Alosa; species Alosa pseudoharengus. The sequence goes on along the minus strand of NW_027468837.1, from coordinate 10,649,052 downwards.
TGTTGAAACTGACCCAATTTGTGACTATTTCATGAACGCTCATTTGGAATTTAATGCCAGCGATACGTCTCAAAACAGTTGGAACAGGGGCAACAAAAGGCTGGAAAAGTTGTGTAATGCTACAGAAAACATATTAGGCTAGCTGGCACTACACGTGTGTATGAGAAGAGCATCCAGAGGGAACAGATGTGGAGGTGTTTATCACTCTGTACAATCATTCCAGGTGAATAATGCAGCAATATAAGAATAATGCTGCCCAACATGAAACAGCAAAGAATTTGGGAGTTTCATCATATATATTGTGAACAAGGGACAGGGTTGAAAAACAATATTGGATTGTTATGGTCCACGGGGCTTCAGGTGGCACTGCATTAAAAACAGACCTGATTCTGTACAGAAAATCATTGCGTGCTCAGGAAAACTTTAATGACCATTGTCTATGAACACAGTCTGATGCTCTATCCAGAAATTCTAGTTAAACCTCTACCATACAAAGAAGAAACCATCTTTATACATGATCCAGAAATGCTGTCATCTTATCTGGACCCAAGCTCATTTAATATGAACTGAGGCAAAGTGGAAAACTGTCCTGTGGTTAGATCAATCACTATTTATAATTCTATTTGGAATTCATGGAATCTGCATCCTGTTCTGAAGGGGAATCGGACCACCAAGTTGTTATTAGTGTATAATTCAAAAGCCAGCATTTACTCTATGATGGTGTGGTCTGCACCTCTGGAAAGGCACAATTAATGCTGCATGATATATACATGAGCAGCATGTGCTGTCGTCCAATGTCTTTTTCAGGGAACACCTTTAATATGTCAAAGAAAACATCGCCAATCTGCATTGTGTACATATTACAACAATATGGCTCCATAGTAGAAAAGTCCAGGTGCAAAAAAGACCTGCCTGCAGTCCAGACCTGTCTCGTTGGCTGATTGTTCCATCATGGAAAGGAAAAAACGATTAAGACCCCAGATGGTAGAGCAGCTGAAATCAAGCAAGAATGGAACATTTCAATTTCAAAACTCCAGCAACTGGTCTCCTCAGTTCCCATGTTTTGCGAAACATTTACAGACTGTTGTCAAAAGAAGAGGCGAAACAACAGCGCAATAAACACACCATCGTCCCAATGTTTTTGAGACCTGTTGCTGGCATCAAATTCAAAATGAACATATATTTTTCAAAAAACAAAATGTTTTTGTTTCAACAATTATGGTGTCTTTTGGACTATAGCTACTCAATTAAATTTGAGATGATTTGCAAATCATAGCATTGTGTTTTTTATCTACATTTTACACACTGTCCCCACTTTCTGGAAACAGGCTTGTACATATTTAATCGGCAGATAGATCAATCCAAATCCACCTGCCTCTACCAACCTGTGTCTACTCATTTATGACTTTCTTGGCCTTTCGACACAGGGTTGCAAGGCCTGTACCAACTAACTGTAAAGAGCTAAAACAAATAGCCATAATGTTGGTCTGATTTATTATTGCGGTCATAGTCCATCTCTGCATGGTATTTTCCATATAGTTCATGACTCATTGTTGTATAATTTGTGGCACTTACACCGCCTATGTTTTGCAGCGGAGTGGAGGTATGTGGGTTGGATGCTAACACCAGGCCTGGGGCAGAAGGGAGCGGCAGCTTGTACGAGCCAAGGACACGCCGCTGGCGCAGTGCATCTTAACATCAGACATTCCCCGGGATGTCGGCACAGAGCGAAAAACTCTGAATGTGCTCAGGCTTGTGCTTGCAGGCTAAGCCACACAAGCATAGCCACACAAGCATCCTCCTTTATCTCCACAAGCAATCCCCATGCTGCTAAGCACTTCAAAGGTAGTTAAATATTAATCTAATTAAATCAGCTTTGTTTTCAAAGGGTCAGTGGTGGGAGTTCTTCTTCACAAGACCAGCTTCCTTTTTCTTGTTGATTTTGGTTGTTTGTTTCTCTGCTTTGCCTAGCCTTTGTTTGTTTGCTCTTTTTTTGTTCTTTGTTTATTTTGTTTGTAAAGTTATTTGTCTTTTTTTGTTTGAGTTTTACAGCAGCCTTATCAAATCTGCTTATTGGGGCTCCTACCTCAGGTTTCTATGGTGATATTTCAGAAATACACAAAGCCACATTGTTTCATATCTGGGTGAGTGGAAATGATCTATATTGCAACAGTGACACCCTGTGGTATGAAGCGATGGTGGTAGGAGTAATGGTCGTGGTGTGTGTCTGTGTCTACTGTATGTCTATATCTCTTGTCTGTGTCAGTGTGTTTGTGTCTGTGTGTCAGTGTGTCTGTCTGTGTCTGTGTCTGGCATATCACACACCTGAGAATAATGACACTCAACATTCTGGTGGGCAGTTTTTGACCCTTACAAATCATAACTGATCCATCAACAATATGTGTGTACTATATGGTGCTGTCATGTTTAATGTTGCAATATGACACACATTGATATGCTATAAAGCTATTTAATATTTACACATACAGTTACATACAAAATACAGTTTTTACTATCAAAACGAAATACACATTCCTGTTATTGTCAGGGCATTCAGTGTATCATTAAATTAGGTCACTGGCATTGATGAGACGTTCTTGTTATGCATCGTTTTGTATTTGTGTGAGCCTGGCATGTGTGGCGGGTGTTGCGTTGCGGTGCGGTGCCAGTGTGAACAGCCAAGCGGCACTGCTCAGGCGTCACTTATGAGTAATGGCACAGATAGAGACTCCAGACATGGCACCATTTGCTAATTTCAGTCAGAATCTGTGTCAAGGATTCTTAGTAATAAGCTGTGCTTCTTTTTTTCCTCTGAAAGGCTTTGCTTTTATATAATACTTTCAAGTGCATTAGCTTTTCCATTTATCAAATGCAGTTCATTGCATTACTCAAAACTAACTTTTGTTAGAGATTTTCTGTGTTTAGATTTTGTGATCTTGTCAGAGACACAATTCTTATCAAAGGTTTATGCTAGTTTTGTTGCATGACAGGTAATCCATAACATTTCAATGTATCCTGTTATGAGACCCTTGGTTGTTTTGTTTTTGTGTATGCAGCATATTGATATCTACATTTGAGCATGGTCTTGCTTGTATTTGTATTGGCATATGGGACAGGTTTTCCTAACAGTGCATCTACATCCATCATGCAACGAATATATTGTCTGTCCTCTGCATAAAAAGATGTTGATTTTGTGCGTTTTACGCAGAGAGACACTCTGGCAGCAAGTACATTTACATCCACTTCTACTGTCCAACACCTTCCTCATGACAGTCCTCCTTTTCTGGAGTCAACCAGCAACCGGAAGGATGCCAGTTTGAGCCCAACACTCTTCCTGACCCTGTCGAAGTGTCCTTGAGCAAGACACTGAACCCCAAAGTGCTCCCGATGTGCAGGTTGCAGGTGTCGGTGTGTGAGTGTGTGTGTGAGTGCTCGGAGGAATGAAAAAGTGCTATATAAATGCAATCCATTTACCATTCTCAATGTGACTGTTTTCCACAACTGTTCTCAGTTGACAAAGCCCAACATGGAAACCTTGAGCTATGTGATTATAATGCAAATTGAGATAACTTTGGGTCAGAATTGAATATTTTGATAAGACCTTGCATATTACATAAGTCATGATACTCTTGACCTCAAAAACTTCTCTCCAATTCAAACACTTCAGAAGATGCTCATAGGAATATCCAAGATTATTTCACACTTCTCTTAGCTTATTTCCAATGCTGTTTTTAAGCATGATAAAATCAAATGTGATATTTCAGCAGAGAGTAGATTGATTGTCTACCTGTTGTGATCTTTTAGAAAAGGTGACATCCGTTGAGCACATTGCCCCCCCCCCCCCCCCAGTCCACTCAAGACTGCTGACCTTTCCAAGCCTGGAGGGGAGGCTGCAGGAGGTAGTGGAAATTAGGCAGGCAGGGCTGGCTATCTCTTTCCATTAACCGTGTGGAAGTCCAGGAAATCACCTTATTGTCTCCCAGAGCTGAGGTGAGTCACCCTCATGCTGGACATTGATGTTTACTGGAGTGGAGTGCAGTTTCTCTGACTGCGCCCCCCAGCCAACAACCACCACCCTGTCCACCCCACCATCACCACCACCACCCACCCCACCCATCCACCCCCGGTGTCCAGCTCTTCCCTTCAGATCACAGCCATCTGTCTACAAGGTCCACATTTCAACCCATCCTTTGATTATGCAGGGACATATGCCAGATATTTCCATAGGCCCCAGGGCTCGAGTGGCCTGTCACAGTTGCTCGTGTGTGTGTGTGTAGTGTGTGTGTGTGTGTGTGTGTGTGTGTGTGTGTGTGTGTGTGTGTGTGTGTGTGTGTGTCTGGCTGAGCGCTGCTGAAGTGTGACAGTTTCAGCATGAATTTGAAAAAAGCTGGAAGGTGGAAAAGGAGGAGGGGAGCTGATGACACTTCCTGTCAGCGTCTCCCTTACTGGGGGAGATTTATCTCCTGCAGCGGCGCAGAGGAGACAAGAGGAGGAGGAGAGGAGAGGAGGAGGAGAGGAGGGGAGTGAGGATGAGAGGATAGGAGAGGAGGAGAGGAGGAGAGGAGAGAGGAGAGAGGAGGAGAGGCGTGAGGATGAGAGGATAGGAGATGAGAGGAAACAAAAGGAGAGGAGAGAGAATGAGAGGAGCAGGGAGAGGAGAGGAGGAGGAGGGAAGAGAGGAGGAGAGCAGAGAGGAGAGGAGGAGAGGAAAGGAGAGGAGAGGAGCACTTACCAACTCCTTCCACCTTCCACTCCTACCACATGCCTGTCCCCTGGGGTCAGCTATCTAGTTTACCCTCACACTCCTCCTCTACATTATTCCAACACTCCCCAAACACTGGCATGCCAAAAGGTCAGACGAGGGGGTGTCCATTACATGTTTCCCTTCCAGTAGCCTCACTCCGTCCACAGTGCACTAACACATTTAAACCATGGGCTGTGCTGGCAGCCGGCAGGACTGAAGGGTCAACGCTATTGCACATTAAAGGAAGAAGATTTTTTAAAAGATGTAATTCGGACCCCTCTGGATTAGCTGTTCATTAAGAATGCTTTATCTTCCTGGTAACCTGAGGAGACGGAGCATTAACCTTCAGTCCTTCGGCGCGGCTCTGCTCGCCTGCTACGGAGTGCTTGCTTTAATGGAGGTGGCATTTTCGCCTGCGTCTCCTCCACCTCGGGGGCCGGCTCTCGCTTCCTGGTGCTGCTGAGGAGGAGTGAAGATGCTCTGAGCCAAACAAATGCTCCGATCACTCTCCACATAATAGAATTGGTTTCATCCAGTCTATTGATTTTTATTACTCAGTCTCCGGGCTTTGCACATACCCTTACCTTTTGTGTCGTCCAAGGGGTTTCAAATGCCAGCTATGACATCAGCAAGCAACAGTCACCATCTGGGGTGCAGGGGGGGCTGTGGTCACTAAGGTAGACAGGGAAATAAAAAAGCATTTCCTGGTCAGGAAGGCCAGCTCACACAAGTCAGGGTGAAGGAAGTCACATACCACTGTCTCTACTCGTGTAAGACTTTTGCCTCTTCTGAGTAGTACTCCGAAGTCCATTATAACCTCAGTAAATGTCTGTATTTCCATGCTCCATAACCCGTTCTGCATGTGGAAAGATACATAATGCACATGCAGTAAGAGCAGAGTATTAAAAAATAAGAACCTGCCCTGTTAGTGTGATGTTTGGTCATTTGTTTCGTGACAGGCTCTGCAGGGGCCTTACACAATACACATTAGAAAGTAGAACATGACCTACAATGGGACACGAGTAGGCAACGTAACGTGCGGAATCAGAAGGAGGTGTTAGGGAGACGGGAAGGAAAGAAAGGCTCCTTCTCACATCAGATGCTGTTTACCAACACGCAATAGCTGGCAACAGTGGGTGTACAGGCAGAGATGGCACAGAAGGGCCTAAACGCCAGGTGAATATGGGCCACCACTCACTCTGTGCCCTGGTCTGCATACAGCAAACCACAACAGGAAAAAGAAAAGAAAAAAAACAAGGCTCTGGGGAGAGAGAATGAGTGTCCTTAGATTACAGTACTGTATATGGGAGGCTGACGTGGACGACATATGCATATGCATATGTTCTCTGTTGTCAGCTCAGAACAGGAGCTATACAAGAACAAGAGGGAACAGTGTGTTCTATCTATTTTAAAGCTTTTTTAATGTATCTCTCTTGTTTGATAATGTGTGATCCTTGTTGCAGAGTTTCAGCCTTTGTGCGACCAAACAATTGATGTTCAGAAGCGTGCTAGGATTTCTAATTTGTTTTTGTCACTCCATCTACCTTTAAATGTGTATCAGGAAAATTGTCTGAATTAGTCCCGTTTCACAGAGCTATTGAAGCGAGGTTGCACTATTCTCCCGTCCATGAAATTATGTTTGATCCCCTTGGAGTGTGAACACGAGCTATTAACACCCAATAAACAACATTTGAGACTCCCTCCAGAAATAAAACGAATATCATTATTACATAAAGAAGTCTGAGTACACCTCAAGTCCATTATTTCTCTTCTACGCCTCAATATGGGTATTAGAGTGGCTGCCTTTCTGACTATGAAAAATGAGGCTGCACCGCCGGCCTATGTGATCACTTAGTAAAAATGACATTATATTTTCAAAACAGTAAAATCTAAATAGTATTCCCATGCTACCGTGTACTCTAATTATTTTCAGTGTGTTCTGTACCTTCATAATTGGATGGTGGACTGTACAAAATACAAACACCTTGTCTCCTTTAATCAAAAGCGAAAACGAAGAGAGTCGGCACATGGCCCAAACAGATCTGAGGCCTTTTCCTGGACACCCACCTGATTCAGATCTGATGCTGCGGACAACATGACTACCAGGCTCTTCTGTCTATGTCTTCTTCCAGGTCTTGACTGTCCTGATTGCGGCCTTGTTCTGCGATCGCCCCGCCGATAGCCTTCCGCATGGCAGCGGGAGAATGTATTCAGCTCGGCTCTCTGCGCTTCCAGATGGAAGGGGTGTGATATTCGGATCTCCCCTGCTGCTTGCCTTGGAAGCCCTGGGCTACATCCTGCCATCCTCGCAGCGTGAAGTGGGGCTGGCTGCCTCCAGGAGAGGGAGAGGCTCTGCAGATTGTGACCCAGATAGGGAGCGTCCTCCTGGGCACTGGACCCAGTGTCTGTCTTCCTGACTTCCTGTTCTTGACCCTGCATGTGCCAGACCTGTGCGACACACATGCTGAAAGCCTTTATGGTGACTGTACAGTACAGTGCAGTACAGTGCTTATGGGAAAACTCATAATAGTGAATATTATTTTATTATGTAACATAGACTCTTATTATTGTCTTCCAATAGTCACTAGAATAGTGAATATTCATAAATAATATTTATATCCCTTTTTGATCATAAGTATATCGTGAGAAGAAACCATCACAAATGGACCAAGAAAAACACACACACAAAAAAGTGTTTCTGTAAAGTATATTATGCACAGGTGTCTTTTGTGTAATACAGTTTCACAATAAATAAACAATAATATAATTACACAATAATACAATCCCTAGCTAAATAGGCTGACACCAGACATAATTTCACTGCATTTCTTACTTCCAGTAACTATATGCATGTGACAATAAAATTCCTTGTATCCTTGTAAGGACATTATATATGACAAAAAAATATTTCACACTACAATATTCTGGAGAATTATGGTACTGTATCTCATGATGACAGAAAAGACCAGTGGCCTGTTGACCTCGACCTGGTCTAAACCCATCTGTCTTGTCTCTGGAGAGTGTAGGGGTGTGGTAGGCTAAGCATTCGGCCGGCACTGGCACTGTACGTCCTGCCTCGGGTGCTTCCGAAAGCTGTGTCACCAAGCCAAGCGGTGGTGGTGCATTCCCATACAACCCTGTTATTTTATCTGGCATATGGCGGACTGGACTGGCCCACTGGGCAGGTCACCGAACAGGGCGGCTGCCCTTCCTGGACATCCCTGGCCAGTCCCAGTGCTATGGCATGGAACATTAACCTGCTGAGATGATCCATTTGCAAGTGGGTATCTTGCCACATTAAAGAGATATGTAAGAGAGATGATGACATTTAAGATATCCTGAAGCTTTCCTACCTTGTCATTGTTTCTTATACAGGCCAACAACTCATCCTGACTCATCCTGAATAACCACTCCTGTTCTGTAATGTCTCTCAATGGAGAAATATATAAACACCACTCCATAAATTAATATTCCTCACTTCCTGGTATGAATGAAAAACATCTGTATTTATTTATTTATTTATTTTTGGTCAGGCTATCTTACTGTGCGCCATGGGGCCCTTTCACGCTCCCATCCTGTCTCCAGTGTAGTGTATACTCCACCAGTGTGTGCTTCCTGCTCAAGCTATGAGTCTGAGTCATGCTGATGCAGTTCATAAGGATGCATTGCTAACTTAATGGGTTTTTTGCATCTTTTATTTTGTATTTTTGATTGTTTCTCCAACACATTAGGCTAATCTCTCCCAGCTGTTCTACTGAGAGACTTCCGATGGGGAATTAAACTATTTAACTCTTTGCAGAACTGATGTAACTTTTATCTTTTTGTTTTGTTATCTTTTACTTATTTTTCACTTTTTTGTGTTTACAAACACAGACAGTGCTGCCGAGACCCTCAAAATCTCCATTGGGATTAAGAAATGGTTTTATCCGATCTTACACATTGTTTGTACGCCTTATTAGCTGGTACATCTGGGGAAAGACCCACAACTCTAACCTTACAGTCTCATTTGACATTTCTGTGTCTGACGATACCTGACGATACCCTAGTTCTCAAAAAATACTGTATCTTCTGCTTGGCCCTTGCATTTACTGTGCATGACCACACCAAGGTCATATTAAGGAGTAATATATCAACAGGGTACCACTGTTCAAATCTGGGATCACTTGGTTAATCTATGTTATGTTTGTTGGTCTACAGTATATCTTATGCTGTAATGTTTGTTTGTGTGTATGCAAAAATGATATTCTGATTAGGCCTAAGTGTCATGTTAATTAAGCATATTGGTAGAACTTAACCTCAGTTGAATACTGTGGACCTAATATCACTCAGCCTACTCTTAACAAATATTTGCAAAATGTCACTTCCTCCTCAAACCTCTAATCTATTTCTTAAAATTAACCATAATTTTGGCCTACCTTTTGTTATGATGCTGAGTTGCATCTCTCTTTTTTGCTCTTTTTTAGGTGTAATCTGTGTCATCTTTCAACAGTGTATATTTCTAGACAGCTATGGTGACAAAAAAAAGGAATGATAGTCTGATGAATTCTAACAAAAATAGTCACTCCTGCTGCTCTGTTAGGTGAATAGGTTCAGGCACGCGTGCGCTTTCTCTCTCTTTCTCTCTATTTCTCTCACTCACACACACACACACTGATTGAGAGAGAGAGAGAAACAGTGAATTAACTATCTGACTGGTGAATAGATATCATTCTGATCCAGCCCCAGGAGTAAACTCTATGCCTTTCCATGTGTTAAAATTAATACAATTTCAGTGATGGCGGCCCGCTTTACACCTGCTCTCCACTGATGCCTCAGTCCTGCTACTGTTGACTTAGCACACATGGTGAAAATGTTGCTTCCTGTCACGCCTTGCTATCAAAACATGCAAACATAACTTCTATGTATTTCCTTAATGTCAAGGAAACAAATACATCTTCCTGGCAAAATAATGAATTGAATTATCTAATTAAATTCAGTCAGATTGCTCACAAAAAGCATGGACATTTCGTAATGCCACGTATGTCTGTGATCAGTTGTTTTGTTGCTGTATTATTTATTTTTCATTGTGCAATATAGAATTAGAGTTGTATTCACCAGTTTCCCTAAGCCACTCCATGTGTGGAGGAACTTTCTACATAATAAACGGTGACTTGCTATCAACAGACCGACCTATGTTATCTAAGCTTTCATTTTTCTATGTTTGTGTATCTGTGTGTATTGTATGTGTCATGGTCACTGGCATTTACAAGCATTACCATGCCGGCATGCTGTATTATGTTACTGCTTGCCATTAATGAATTAGCAGTTGCATTTGCGCAGTGGCGAGAGAAGACCTATAAGGTTACGCCGATTGCCAAGCTATCCAGTTATATAATTAAGTATTTAGCTGTGGCAGCGCTATTGATGTGTGACCGTGTGGAGCTGAGAGCGCCTAGCCTGTCTGCTGAGGGCACTGCACCTACACGCAGCCTCCGAATGCTCCATCGTCGGCGAGATGCTACCGAGCCCCAGTTCGACATTCCGCTTTAAGAACAGAGTCTGCGCAATGGGCTCCAGAGTTTAGCGGTTGGTCTGCGGTGAAAATTAACCAGAGAGAAAAGAGGGATAAGAGGACCATTCTTCCTAGGAATAAAAATACGCACAGAAGGACACAAGACTGGAAATCAGAAGCAGACTGACTGAGGGGGGAATTTGGGGACAGTCATGGCGGGGGCGGGAGCGAAGGGAAGGAAAGCGGGGCTCCCTGGTTTTTGTTGGAAAACCTGTTATTTTCATCTTTTATTCTGGGTCGTTTCGTTATGTGGTGAAGAGAAGACCTTCATCGTAGAGGTATGTCCGAAAAAACGATGCATGCAATCGATTTGTGTATCTTGCCAGTGTTCCTGACTCCAGGCTTCTGTTTGCGAGGTGTGCGAGACTTGCGCTCCGCGAAGCATCCCACTGCATAACAAAATTTAAATAGGCTACTTCGTGCTTTTACATTGACTTATCTATAAAATACAGTTGAATTCTCTGGATTGATTATATCAATATGCATTTAACAGCGACAATGCAATGCCGAATGAAATAGGGGTAAATAAATAAATAATGACTTAAATGGATATATAAATAAATAAAATTGATAAACAAGCTGCACGGCTTGGGTTTCTCGTGCTGTTTTGAACACCATATTTTATACTGTAGTCACACTTGAATTATAGTCTAACATAGGTATAAGACTATGTATTGTCCAGAATAACAACATACAGCAATGACATCTGATTTGAGACGAATGAATGTATTGTTGACTAACCCAGAATCAGTGAGTGATCGTGACCTGAAATGTTTTTACATTCGATCTATGGTCATTGCTTGAACACCCCTACAATAAACACAAACAAAAAATACAGGATTTGTTGTGCGATAACAATCTTGGCTAATTTCATTGCGACACTGTACATTGCTACTGTATGCTTTTTAAACCTCATTCACGTTAAATGTTCCTTGCCAAGATCTCGTTCTGTATTTAAGAATTTGATTTGAAATATCTTACAACAGCTGGTCTTTGTTAACTGCCCACTAATTGATATGTAACGACGAAATGCACGTTGGAAATGCCCAAATGGGACTCGAATATCTGAAATGTCATCTTTATTAAATGTCTTTGTTTCCAAAGCATGGTAAATATCTGTGCAACTATAATAATTGTCCGATTCTCATTGGCAACGTTCAGTGCTAAGCCTTACTTTCTTGTGTGAGGAACAAAGAATCACGTTTTTTTACGCGATTCCAAATATAGGCTCCTCCATAATTTATTGAGAGGCAGAGAAATGCATGAGTTGAGAGGGCAATGCTAACATATTTGCCCTGTTATAAGTTGTTTTTATTGCAATGGCTCTGGCTATATGGTTTGTTTGTTCTGCACATAATTGAATCGTTTCAAAAGTACGCTCAATTAGTCGTCTGCCACATACAGAAATCGTTTCAAAGCGCCCATTGTGGCAAAGTGGCTATTTTCTTTAAGCATAACAAATATTTATGTTGAATTGACATACACTGTCAGGCTGTCACATGTGTTCTCTACCAGGTCGTGTGCAATGCACTGTTAGTAACAGGGCTTTGGACATCCAGTTTTTTCTTTTCTTTCTTGCACTTTCCACTTGAATGGATATTTGTAGTCTATCTTCTTTGTGAAACAAAAGAGAATGTTGATACCAGTCATGTGCAGGTTTAAAGTGTGTTTTCTAAAAGACAAAGTGTTGCCAAGTAACAATCAGGAGTGATGCTGCCCACTGTCTTTGTTTGCCTCAGCGAAGCTGACTCCTGGTCTGGCAGCCAGAGTGAGTATCAGCAGAAATACAGTCGCGCACAAAAGGCTTTGTTTGGTCAGAATTGTTCCACCGGCCACGTAGGCTTGTCGTTTCAGAGGTGTGTTTGTAGAGATTACCTGTGCAGCCTGTTACATACCTCATTAAGGGAAACTCTCAATGGTCAGCCCAGATAGCAATAAGATGGCTAGACGTGAACGCAAAACTAATGGCCAGAGATGATTTCAGAACAACAATGCACTGCTTCTGAGGGACCCTGCATGAGTCAACTTGAGGGATGTGTAGCTTACACTCATAGCCTGCACAAATATCTCCCAAGAATGAGACATCTCAACCCAGATGACCCTGTTGAACACAGACTTGCATGCATTCATCGTGAAACCTCTAAATTACTGTGCTATTGTTATTTATTTGCTTTTGTTTGTTTTCTTTGTTTCTTTGATGATTAATCCTGTCTCACTGTAGCCTGCCATTGGTGCTGATAAACAAGATGAGGCCATCACTTCATTGGGAGCTTGTATTGCTTTCAGACCACACCAAAGTCCCCAGTGATTTTATGACGCTCAGCTTGAAGCCATGCGACTAGTAATGGGAGCGTGGCATCTGGACGAACCAGCCATGTCTTAGATGTGTCAGTGCCTCCAGTCAACCGGGATGAGCAGTCTGTCGCCAGCATCACCTATAGCCCAAGTATGTGGAGAGTGCTGACGAGCTGGGTTGATGATGATGATTAGGACAATGATGGAGATGGCGGTGATGATGATGGGTACAGTGATGGTTGCTTTAAAGATAATTGGTCCATCTTTCCTTCTCTTTCTGCCTGGTTCTGTGTCTTTCTTTGCCTTTAGACATTGCCTCGATTTTTTTTTGTGTCTCTTGTCTCGTACCGCCTTTTGCCTGACCACAGCCTTGATTTTTTTTTGTGCCTCCCTTTGCCTCGATATCGCCTCGTTTTTTGTTGTAAACAGAAAAGCTTCCTGTTTTGTGTCTGTTCTGTGTGCGTTGCCTCAGTGATGGGCCGTGAGTGTCCCACTCCCCTCTGTGACTCATTCTCTTGGTACAGGGGAGGGGAGAGCTGTCAGTCACAGTTATTCACTCGCAAAGATAACTGTTTGCACCCATTGAAAACCAATTAATTAGAGGCTATTTTCGGATTACTTGATCGCACAAACAGGCACAAGTGTCGACCAGTCTGCTGCTTTGCCTTTAGAGTGCCATCCGTGGACCGCCTTCAGCTTCTGCCTTTGCTCCCCGACAGAGCTCCGAGGAATAGCTTGTTGATACTGTTGTCCACACTCGACTGTCGAAGCAGAGCATCTCTTCCAGTCCTTAATTGATCTGACTGTTTTTGCCAGGGGAAGACACTCACAGCATTTTGACCTTCCTATTTGGCCATTTCAATGGCTGTTGTGTCACCAACGGGTTTGACAGGGTCGTATTACGTAAATAATTGCTGTCCAAGTGGCCGTGCCAGCTCTGTGGCCTCAGTCTGCCAAACTGGCACATTTGTGTCATAGGGGCCCCTGTCCACAGTAGGGGAAGAACAAGTGCCGATCTGACCGTGCCATGTGCCCCAGAGTCCATATGGAACTCTGAAGCAGGTCTGTCTACATTCCATATTAAATGAATTTTGAAAAAAACATGAGGGTTACGATGACTAGTGCACGTCTCATAGAACATTATGGAGGTCTATGAGGTGCTCAATATTGCGGGCGGATTGTCAGATTGAATTGAAGGTGATGAGTCTGGCAAAAAAATCATCCTCTTGTTGACATAATCTGACAGCTAGTTTCAGTATGGAGACCGTTTAAGCCTAAGCAGTTTGCTGGATTTGAATGGGACCGATCAGCAGCATTCTTCATCATTCTGGCACTGAAGCCAGAGAGAGAAATGTGCTTGTTTTTGTCCTCTATGTTGTTGTGTCTCCATCTCCATGAGTTTCAGTTTATTGTTGTATGCCAGGTATACTTGAACAATGTCAGTTTCCATGGCAATCTTAACATATATTTTTTTCACTTGCATCATTTGTATTTTTAGAATTCAGTGTTTGCCGGCGGTCATGGTTTGCAAAACATATGCAATTACGACATTGCTATCCTTACCAATTACAACATCACTTGCCTTTGAAGCATGGCTTACTCTTCCTCCATACATATTCTTGCACACTGTGTTGCACTGTGTCTCTGATCTCTAGTAGCACAGTGCTGTTTTTCAGCGAGGCCTCAGTTTAGACGACAAAGCAGCGCCCTTATTCCACTCTCTCAGACAAGATTTAATTGCTGTTTCTGTGTAAAACTGGCCCTTTGACAATGGATCATTGATGAGGGTCATCCTTGTCCAGATTTAGAAAGGGCCATGCCATGCTCTGCTCTAAGCCTATAAGCTGTCAGTGGACCAAATCAAAACAAAGCAAAACACCACGACACAGCCCAGCCCAGAACACAGCACAACACAATCCGGACATGGAAGTAATCCAGCGCAGACCTATATTAGTGCTCCCCACGTATGCTGATGTTTTTACCGTTGCTGCGACATTACCGAACATCTGACTTGTTTGTGAAGGACAGATTTATCGCATCATGTCTTCTGTTGTTCACAATTACGATGTTACAGTCAGATCATGTGAACCGAGAGGGTGTCATGGCTCTTCTTACAGATGAAAGATCTGCGCTGCGAGGAGTAATGTACAGTAATGATGGTGTACACACACACACACACACACACACACACACACACACACACACACACACACACACACACACACATGCACATAGGCTGGTGGTGGAGAAGACAGAAGGCACTGGGGAGTGGAGTTGATGCTGTGGCGCTTCTGCATTGAGTTGTGTAATATTTGAACACTTGGCCTATATAGCGCACTGTAAGATATGTTTTTTTTGCCTTCTTTTAGCCGTGCTGCGTTAACGCCAGCCCACCGGTGAGTCTCAGGGGTTCCGCACCGCGCGATTTTTGTACATTAACGGAGGGAGATAGGGAGAGAGAGAGAGAGAGAGAGAGAGATGGTGGATGGGGCTTGTGGATGCATCGTGTTACTCTTAGCATCAGCAGAATCAAATCACAGCCCATGAGTCAGACGGCAGTGCTCAGATGAAGACGAGGACGCCGAGCTCACCCCCCCCACCCCCCACCCCCGCTTTCTTTGGCAGAGACAGCAGCTGAACTGGCCCATGGCTCTTTGCTGAAATTGCTTGTTTTGACATTCACTGAGACACTGGATTTTGTTGCATAATGTTAATGAACCACCACCTCCACTCACCCCCCCCCCCCCCCCCCCCCCCCCCCTTAAAAAAAACCTCTGCGATGGGCGGTTGCGTTTGATGGTATTCTTGAAAAGATGTTATGGGTCTAGACAACCTGAAAAGGGAACAGAGTGAATAGTGAACAGACGTGGCTTGTAAATTAGCAAGCCATGTTCAGACCTGAAGAGGTAGTGCAGTTCTTCACACTAAAAGCACAAACTCAGGCACAGCTAACATCTCGTAGTTCATCACCTTAAAGTATTTTCTACCCTCAGTATGTCTGTATGAGGTGTTCTGTGTGGAGCAGAGAGGAAGACAAGAGATGGGAAAAATAAACAAAACAAAATGCTTCCTCCTCAACAGACAGCAGAAGACATTGTTTTGACTGACTACAGTCAGACCCACCCCCACAATTTGCTCTGAGAATGATGTTCACAGCCCACAATTGGTTGGTGTGCTGTCATTTTTGTTTACATGTAATATAATTCAGCTGGTTTTATTATTATACAAAAAATAACAACATCAATAATGACATTATTATTATTATTATTATTATTATTATTATTATTATTATTATTATTATATTGCTATTATAAATATATTATCTATGAATATCATCAAACATAATATTTGTCTCTTCATATTATTAGTATTGGGAGTGTGTCATGAGAACTATTTACATTCAGTATGATCTAATGGGATGAGTACAGCACAGAGTCACCATGAAGGGTAATGATAGCAATGACAACACTAAGCTGCAGTAAGAGGACATGTTGTGGTTGTCGCTGCTCTGCCTTCTGTAAATGGTGTGATCAGTGTTTAGTAATGCTGTTGTCTTGTCCTGCTCGGGGGCTCTCCAAGGCAGCCATGCTCTCGCTTCTTTTGTTCGCGCGTCCACTGTCTTTCTCTCACTCTCTTTCTCTCTCGCGCTCTCTCCCTTTCTCTCTCGCTCAGCCTGAACAGACTGTACTTCCCCTCCCCCACCAGCCTTCTACTGTATGCTTTATTCTCTCGCTCTTCCATTCTGCTGCTCTGCCCCTCTTCCCTTGCTCTTGTCCAGTCTCTTTGGACGTCTGCTCCGTTTTTGTTCTTCATGCATGGCTCAGCCATGGCTCAGCCTTCCCTCCGTCCGCCAGTGTGTCTGTCCCAGACTCCCTCAGCCTCTCCCGCCTTCATCCCTCGCCTCTTGGAATGGGTTCTCCCTCGGTCAGCCTCGTTAGGTGGCAAGACATGGATGCCATTGCCCGGCACGGACAAGGGGACGGCCTTACATCATCCATATCCTGGCACTTATTGATCAGCCCTGTATAGGGGGACTGTGTGGTCCCCTCCACTGCTACTAAGGAATAGGAGATGCCAGACATGAAGTCATGGTGCTCTGCTGATCGATCCCCCCGCACCCGACCCCACCCCCTCTCTCAGGTCCTCACTGATTACTGAACGTTTGAAAGGTTATGGAACGGGCTCACGTGGCTGACCGATCCCCTAGAGATGTCCATTAGACAAGGGCGTACACACCAGGGGCGTACACACCAGCGTAGTGAAGGCTTCACGTTACACCATGTTTGTGAACAAAGTGTGAGAGAACGCTGGAATGAAGCCATGAGGAACACATCTAGGGTATTCACCAGTACACTTGTAAATAAATAATGTTGTATAAAAGGATGTTGATTGTTGTCTGTCGTCAACTGCAGGGTAGTCAGGAGTCAGGACATATGCCTCAGCTGTCATCCATCAAGTCAAAGACCATTTGCGCTCATCTATTATGTGAAGAAAGGATCAGCTAATTGTTATTAATGACTGTGTGTAGATCACAAACGTGTAAGTCAGCTACTTTTTAAAAAGGAACTAATATAACAGCAAGTTAACACAGGACAGAGTAGTGCACTGGCAGAAACCCTATTCTTTGGAAGGCCTAATTGTCTTAATATATGATGTCTCAGCAGTAGTAATCATTGCCCAATATCGACTGAGTCATAGCTCTGAAAAGCCCCCTCACTGCTGCCAACAAATTGCAAGGGGTTGATCACTCTCCCAGTGTTAGTTACATTATCATGTCCGATAATGTGGACCCATGAGGTTGATGACTCAGGGTGGAGTCATAGTTTGGGGTAGTAGGAGTAGTTGGGGGAGAAGTCATAGTTCCACTGGAGGATGTTCTGGGGAGATCATTCTGGATCTCAGGGGCCGTGTGGGGTCAGGTGGAGTATTGGCACTAGGGATTGGTGATGGGCTACAGACTTAAATCTGTATCACAATATTTCATGATATTTTTTGTGATAACGATAGAAATGACAAAATGAAAGTAGTGAGTAGTGTCGTTCACCACCATCTTCTTGGCCACAAGAAACAAGCTTGCGCTCTTGAGCGTGCAAGCGTAAAAAAAGTATAACTTAATCCTAATCCTTACCTCCACTCTCCACCATGCTTGTTGTTGTACATAAAAAAAGCTACCCATGATGCAGGTGTATGTTATATAAGTTATATCATGATATGTCACATTCTTATCATGATATCATCAATACATATCAGTGACAATACAATATTCCCAATTAGATAGATAGATAGATAGATAGATAGATAGATAGATAGATAGATAGATAGATAGATAGATACTTTATTGATCCCCAGTCTCCTGGGGATCAATAAAGTATCTATCTATCTATCTATCTATCTAATTGGGAATATTGTATTGTCACTGATATGTATTGATGATATCATGATAAGAATGTGACATATTTTGACTGGTTGGTATGTCAGTGCTTACGGTCTTGCCTTCTCTGATAGAGGTAGACTGGACAACATAGTTTTCACCACTGTTAGACATCTGTAGTCATCCCCAACAATGCCACGGCCATCAAAATGGTGTTTTGAGATTTCATTTGTGGAAGTGGAATCAGGGCAATGCATATGGTGTATTGTGGCACGGCTTTCCTATTTCAGTCCTGATTGTGCTTAGAGGAAGTCTTGACATCTTTTGAAGTCTGCTTAAACACCTCGTAATAACTCTGGCTGTGACTTTGAGAAGACGTCTCTCGGAGGTGATTTGTAACGAGGCCCACCCAAAAGGGACCGGCGGTGGTATTTTAAATTCCAAATCTTGCGCCTGGTACATTCTGCCGATAATGTGGCAGCACCTGCTCCTCAAGCTTAACCAACTGCTCAGTACCTGCTGTTCGGGGAGGAGGTCTGTCAGTCCCCATCCACAGATACACTCCAGCTGGTAGGCTCGCTATATCTCCTGTGCACCTAAAATTAGTTTATTTTATCCCTGACATTAAAATGCAGATATATATTTGGTTGAAAATGGCCACAGGATCCCATTCAGGCGTGAGGGAAGATTGGCCATTTTCAAAGCGAGGCAGGCAGCATTTGCGAAGCGGCGTGGATATTTTTACCCAGCGACTCCTGGGAGAAGATAAGTACACAGATGCCTCACCAAATTGCTGGCACTCTGCTTTTTTTCCTTCCACTCCTGTCTCTTGCTCCCTCTCTTTCCCTCTTTCCTTCTCTCCTTCTCTGTGCCTTGGTACAGGGATGAGGAATCCATTGTTTCCTGTTTGTGTGCGGCTCCGTGTTTATGAATTTGCTCTATTGTGTTGTTGTTGTTGCTTTAATAGTTCTGTAGTAATTGTTGTGTAATAGCTCTGGTGAATTATTTAATTTGAGTGATTTCCCCAGGGGAAACGGCAGCTGCCGGCTCTCGGTACACATCTATGCGATTTTGGGAGCCAGGCGCCACCATTACCGGAGAGAGAGCAGGAGAGAGGTGGCGGATTCGTTCAGGAAGATTAACTCGGTGGTTTAGATCAGCTGTATCGTTCGCAGATGTGAGGCCGGGTTTAGCTGTCTTGCTAATAGGATCAGAGGTGTGATGCATTGATGTGTTGTGATGTGGCAAGCCTCTCACTGCGTGCGTCTGCCTCCAGCCATGTTTTTTTCTTTGTTTTTGTTGGTGTGCGTATGTGTGTGAGAGTGTGTTTGAATTCTATTTTATCATGCCTGTGATTCATCAACACTCCAAATCATAAAAGTCTGCAATTTGCACTAAGGTATAAAACACACATTTACTTTGTATTATTATACCTGCTTTCTGCTACTTCAAATATTTGTCAACCATGACATGCCAGTTGTGGGATATGAATTGTTGCGGTGAGTCTGTCTGAGAGCCAGTGATGGGGGTAGGGGGGGTGGGGGTGGTAGTGGGAGGCTGTATGATTGTGAAGCATCTTCTCCGGAGGCTTCAGAAGTAATGATAGTGTAGGGCCCCACTGAGAACAGAGGGAGCTTGTGAATCCACCTTCCATTAAAATATTTATGATCAAAATGGACCTTCTGTCATGAACTCAATTACAGGGGGCCTCCTCATGTGTGCAGCGCTATAACACAGACCCTGCTCTCTCTGCGCCGGCCCTGGCTACTCACGCCGTCCAATGGGGACAGGAAAGCTGAGAGCCGAGAGTGTGGATATGAGCTGTCTGATGGGTCACTGACAACCTCTCCTCTCCCTCTCTTCTCTTCCCCTCCCCCACCTCTCTCTCTCTTTCTCTCTCTCTTTCTCTCCCTCTCTCTCTCTCTCTCTCTCTCTCTTTCTCTCTTCCTGTCCATCTTTTTGCCTCTTGCAGACGTGGCTGAAGAACTATGGCTACCTGCTCCCCCACAACATCCGAACGTCGGACATCCGCTCGGAGAAGGCCATGCAGTCTGCTGTCGCTGCCATGCAGCGGTTCTACGGCATCCCGGTGACGGGCGTGCTGGATCAGACCACCATTGAGTGAGTCATCGCATCGCTCGCAGCAAATACAAACACACACACATACACACACACACACACACACACACACACACACACACACACACACACACACACACACACACACACACACACACATCAGTCCAAGAGCTGCAGACATAAAAATGAGCCTTGTATCGACAATCTGGACCAAAAGAATTCTCCATTAATATACAAGAGCAAGTGTTTGGTTAAGATCTGTGAGGACATCACCTCTAAGAGCTTCAGAAAAGCCTATAGTTAATGTCTACTGCTAACACATACATTAATCATGAATAGCCTCCCAGTTCAACAGAGCAGTTATTGTACATAGTTGCACAGTATATGTCGAGCTAAAGTTTAATGCTGTACAGTATAGACTTTATGTCTGCTTTGTAGTGTAGAGGGAAGACTTCTGAATGGCCTTCCTCATCTCATTTATCTCATCTATAACCTCATACTATTGGTGTGTTGTGATTGATGTTGATCTAGTAGATTATTTGGGATTTTCTCCATTAGATCACTGCATGGCCTCTTGCTGTCCCATCTCTCTCTCTCTCCTTCACTTTCTCTCTATCTCTCCCTCTTCCTCTCTCTCTCTCTCTCTCTCTCTCTCTCTCTCTTTCTGTCTCTGTCTCACTAACCTTTGCGTTTGTGTCATCCAAAGGTGGATGAGGAAACCTCGGTGCGGGGTCCCAGACCACCCGAGCATCAGTCGTCGGAGGCGGAATAAGCGATTTGCCCTCACTGGTCAGAAATGGAGGGACAAACAGATCTCTTACAGGTATCGTATAGATATGGTTTGGTTCCCTCCCCTTCTCCCCTTCAGTATACTGCAAGAACAGTATTTTCATGGGGTTGGTGCGCTGCCAGAAATGCAGTATGTATGTACTGTATGTAGGCATAGATATTTCCTTAAGTCATTAAACAAAAAAAGACAAAATCACAGGGCTTTGGCTCAATTAGATTTTATTTCTCATTTTGTTAAAGTGATTCATTCAATGCACTCTCTTATCTGGACGTCAGGGTACATTTTGTTCGAGAACAAAAGCTTGATCGCAGTGGCAAGATCGCATGGGGCTCGGCGTTGAAAGAGAATTGCCCACACACTTGGTGCTGGGCTGTTGGGTACTGTACAAACGCTAGTGCCTATATTAAGTAGAGTGCGGAAAGTGGGTTTAATACTGGCAGGAGGAGGAGTTGTATTTAGGATGTCAGTGAGTAGCATTCGCTGCAGTTAGCGCTGTTAGCACTAAAGCAGTACTACAGCGCATTCTATCAGCTGGCATTAACAATAAATGACAAGCTATGAACCACATTGTAGATCAATAGATGGATGGAGGGATGGATTAATGGAAGGAGGTTAGATTGATGGACGGATGGATGTAGGGATAGATGGATGGTGTTTATGGGAAGTTGTTTGACATCTAAGACCTAATAAAACCACACGTTCATGTAATGTGGTCTGACAGTGATACATTTCTTGTTTTATTTTTATGCTCAGAGCCCCATCCCTCAAAGTGCTAAACATATTGTTATGTAAGCAGAATGAAACGTTTTTCAAATCTGGTAATGAAGACGTGAGGGTACCCCACCCACCCCCTCAAAAATGTCAAATATTTATGTCAATCCTGGAATTTTTATAGAGTGCCTCAGAAGCCATGAATATGAACATGGTGTTTGACACAGCTCAGGCAGGAGGGGTTTTTAGCCACTGGTTCTACTGTATTCGCCTGAAGCAAGCTCTCTCTGAGTGTTGCTCCTTATTTATTTATTTCCTGCATATTAGATTCTGTGGCCTGTGAATATGTTTTCGGTACACTCCTCACTTATGCAATGCAGTAACGCTTGCTGAAATGCCTCCCCAAGGCAGGAAAATAATCCAGCCACTCTTCTGTAGACAGGAGAAAAGAAGGGAGAGTGCTTTTATTTTTCCATCTTTTTCCCCCCTTTCCGTTTGGAAGGAGATAGGAGGAGCTCTGTACCTTTAAATGCCTTTTCCTTTTCTCCCCGTGTTCTATGCTCTATATTTAGTCTGTCTGGGCTAGTGAGTCTGATTTGATCTGTGTGGATTGTCAGGGAGCATCAGGCAGAGGAGGTATTGAGGAAACCTGGCGCTCTCACTCTCCCTTGGAGTCCGCTGACTACTACACTAGGTCATATTATTATTATTATCATCAGGCGCCTTCCAAGATTACCAAGGCTGCTTTGGCTGTTTTGTATTTTGCCGTTTTTGTTACTGTGTAACGCCGCAATGTGAGATTAAGAAAATCACTAAAAATTGCTCTTTGCATTTGCAAGTGCCACAAAAGAGCTTTATCTTTTGTCTGATGGTAATTGTTTAAGACAGTGTGTTTTTTTCTGCAATTTGTCATGGATTCATGTCAATTTCATCGGTTATGTGTTAAGAAGCGCCTATCCACCACAGCCTTAGGTAATTTGCCTGGCTTGCTATTTGCCCCATATTTCTCAACATTTATGCAGATTATAAGACTATTATGTAAACGTTTAAGCAGTGTGTACTCAGATGAGAGGCTGCGCTTGTTCGGCGAGCCACAGATCATGTTTTCTGTGCCCAAGTTAAGGAGCTCAGGGGTTCATTTGCAATGTGTTGTATTGGACGAAATCGGTGGATCGAATCAATCAAGATTAATCCAGCGAGATTTGGCATAAGCTATCTTTGAT
Organism: Alosa pseudoharengus; assembly: GCF_046254945.1. Lineage (NCBI taxonomy): Eukaryota > Metazoa > Chordata > Actinopteri > Clupeiformes > Clupeidae > Alosa > Alosa pseudoharengus. The sequence goes on along the minus strand of NW_027468837.1, from coordinate 10,626,288 downwards.
GGTCATTGGTAATGATCAAGAGCAGCAGATGGAACAAAAGCATTCAGATTATGGAATTTCAGGGCTGATGGGCTTTCAACTGATTCTCACCCTGCCCCTGATTCTCATCCTGCCACAGTCCTCAGAGGATGAAATACAGGCATCGACAGCTATTTTTAACTTCTTAAAGTGCATTAGATGACATGCTGTGGAGAGCTCAGGAGTACACTGCATACCACTATGTATATGTCAGATTATTAATTTTCACATTTTTTTACTATGTTATTTTTTTTTGTTACTGTATGTTAATTTGATTTCAACTTTCAAATTGTTATCAATGTATAAACATATATTTATATAGTTTGTGGTGATTAGAATAATGTTGATAGTTTGACAGTTGTCACCGTATTTAATGTCAACCTCGCTTTTACTTTTCTTTCGCTACCAGCATACACAACTACACACCTAAAGTGGGCGAGGTGGACACGAAGCGAGCGATACGCCAGGCCTTCGACGTGTGGCAGGCGGTGACCCCGCTGACCTTTCAGGAGGTCGACTCCAAGGAGATGAAGGCCCTGGGCAAGGAGGCGGACATCATGATCTTCTTCGCATCAGGGTTCCACGGCGACAGCTCGCCGTTCGATGGTGAAGGAGGCTTCCTGGCCCACGCCTACTTCCCTGGCCCGGGCATCGGTGGAGACACACACTTTGACTCGGACGAGCCGTGGACGTTAGGGAACGCAAATCATGACGGTGAGTTGCTCTCCAGAAGCTATTACAGTTGATGCATGGCTGAATCAAAACGCCGGATCGTTTGACTGATACCAATAATAAAGACTTATGCAATAGTTGTAACCGTTATGCAATAGTGATGCAATGGTTATGTGAACAACATGACATTTACAGTATACTGTAGTCATCAATCAAATCATCCGATTCCCATTCCTGCAAGTATACAATACATTCAAGTAAATTTTATTTATTCTTCCGACTGTAGGCACAGATTGCTTACAAGCATCTGCATGGAAACCAATTTCAAAATGTAATGTGGTAGTGATTTTAATATTATTTGTGATGACTCAAACATAATGCTTAATTCAATATTGACAGAAAAAAAACACCACCAAATTGCTAACTGTATGGTTTTCCCTGCCAAAGGTTGATAAACGCTGTGGGGTGCACAGTGTTACTGGGTTCGATAATTACATTCAAATATGAGTATCGACCAGAGAGGCCCACTTGTGTGAGTCGAAGCTTTCTGGAGTGGAGACAGAAAGTTTCTTGGCAGGCCCTGGGGCCAGTGGAGGCCCAGCACAAAGCAATGAATTAGGGGATGAAGAAATAGTCCCTCACTCACTGATAGCCGCTGATGAATGACTCTCAGATCAATGTTTAATTGAATAGTAATGAGCACTTGATCAGCTGAAGAATAGAAAATTGCAGCCAGGCAAAGGGAAGGAAAGAACAGAGAGAATGAAAGAATGAGAACATGAGAGAGAGAGAGAGAGAGAGAGAGAGAGAGAGAGACAGAGTCACCCTCATTAGCTTCCCAGCTTGAGAGAGAGAGAGAGAACCTGTTTAGATGACTATGACAGATTTGCTCAAGCATACTAGATACCAATATAACAGCGAGATGTTTAGGTACTTAGGTTCGGTATATGACGATCCTATGCAGATAGCAACAGTGCTGGCTAGTTAATTGTCAACACTGTAGAATGTGTTACTGCCAATCAAGGTTGTTATTGTTTGGGTAATGTTTTCACTGGTGCCGTGAGATAACACAAAACCCACTGACAATGCGTGTTGTGTACGCACACACACACACACACACACACACACACACACACACACACACACACACACACACACACACACACACACACACACACACACACAAGCAATCTTACACATCTGCTGTGTGGCAGTTAATTGAGTAACTGCTGTGGTGGGGCATCCCCATCTATATGCACCTCACTCACCTGCTCAGCGTGTGAGATGAATGAGAGTGAGCCCTCGCATCTCCTCCCTCCTTTCACCATCCCTCTCTCCTCCTCTCCTCTCCCCATCCCTCTCCTCTCCTCTCCTAACTCCATCTCTCTCCTCTCCTCACTCCATCCCTCTCCTCTCCTCTCCTCACTCCATCCCTCTCCTCTCCTCTCCTCTCCTCTCCTCTCCCCATCCCTCTCCTCACTCCATCCCTCTCTTCTCCTCTCCTCTCCTCTCCCCATCCCTCTCCTCACTCTATCCCTCTACTCTCTTCTCCTCTCTCCTCTCCTCTCCTCCTCCATCACCATGAGGTGATGGAGATGAAAGAGGAGCACTGAGGGAAGAGTCAGGAGGAGACGTAACCGAGTCAGACAGAGAGACGCACGGCAAGAAAGAAAAGAGACGCGTTGTGAGATAGAGAGGGCGTAACTGAGACACACACACACACACACACACACACACACACATACAAACATACACACACACAGCATCCAGGGGGAATCCCTACCCACTGCAGTCACACAGGCCTGGGTACAGCCATGTCACTGGGAACAAGAGTGGACAGCAGGCAGGAAGAAAGAGATTTCCAGATCACAAGAATGTACGGTGACAGACAGTGCATGTGAATCAGGAAGTGGCGGCGGGGACAGGAAGCAATGAGGGGTGGGATTTTCATCCAACAGCCAGGTGTGAGCGCCACGCTTCAAGAAAGCCTGAAGCGCACACTTCATTAGCCAGGACAATTTTCTGTTGTTAATGGGAGTGCAAGCTATGAAGTCTCACACCATTAAAGGCACAGTCCACAATTCCAAACAAGTACACTTTGTTTTGTTTGGTTTGTTTTGTTTTTTTTAGTTCCCTGTGGTCCTCTAGCTGTCTGTTCCGTGTGTGCACTCATACACAGTCCCGACTTTGTAAACAGGAACAGAATAGAATGTCTCAGACTGAGCAATACATTATTCTAACCAATCAGCAACACTGTTTCGGGAGCACTGAAGTGAGGTCTGTATTTGATGGGATGTTGAGCAATTTCAACAATACTTCACCAGGATTGAGAACCTTGCTTTTAATTATGTACCAATATGTAGAGGCCAGAACATACACTCATTCAAATACTGTTCATTTGTTTTTCATTCTCTCATTTCTCTCTATATATATTTCTCTCTCTTTCTCATTTCTCTCTCTCTCCCTTTCTCTCACACTCATATGCATCCATACAAGCAAGTGGTTATACATGGCTTTGCAAATTTGTCCTTACATTGTACCTCGGGCAGAGGACCTTGGAGCATGAAATGAAAGCGAAAAGCTGAATGGATTTCTCCGATTCCCTTTATGACCCCTCAGCGCACCATATGTTCACAGAGGGAGACAGACAGCTATGCTGCAGATCAGATAATCTCCTCACAGGAGACAAGGAGCAGCTCTCTCTCTCTCTCTCCCCCTCTCTCTCTCTCTCTCTCTCTCTCTCTGTGACATATTCTATTTATAATCGCAAGGAAGGGAAAACAGCAACAAAAACAAATCAGTAAGTCGGCAGAACAAAATGTACAGAAGTATTAGACAAAAACAAAAAGACAAACAAACAAAAAATAACAATAGGAGTTGTGTAGAGGAATAGAAATAAATAGCGGGTAGCTGAATGAAATAGGCATAGATAGAGATGGAAAAAGAGGGGGGAAATGTAGATGAGACATGAGACCGGGGGGGGGGGGGGTAGTGAAGGAGCACCCTGGGATCTGACTCATGTGTTGTGGGAGGCGATGGGAAGCCGAAGCATGAGCTCACCTGTGGTGTTGGACATATGGGTGATGACATCCGACAGCGAGGTGTGACCCGCAGGATCCACTGCGATTAGACATCTGGAAAGGGCCTGTAGCGAGAGAGGAGGGGGGGGGGGGGGGGTGATGGGGCTGACACGTCTGAGGAGGATAGAAAATGGCATCTATCGCACCTCCTCTCCTCTCAGCAAACTGGCTCCACACGCGGCCTGACTCATAGCAGGGGTGGCCCGAGCGAGCCTGGGATGCCTGGGAGTCTGACAAATGTGAAGGTGTTTAGCAAGCCAAGCTAGCAGTTGAACAGGAAATCTGGCCCACGCGATTCAGGCCCAGATCAGCACCGGATTCTGGCCAGATCTGTTCCCGCGTCCCAGCAACAATCTGGGAGAGTTGTGCTTGCTATGAACTGTGTACTAGAGGGCTTGGTGGAGCAGCGATAACATCACCAACTGACAATCAGCGTGTCGCTTTGGATAAAAGCGTCTGCTAAATATCAGGCAACTTTCACTTCAACTATTCACCTAGTCAAGTCAAGTTTATTTATATAGTGCATTTCATACACAGAGGTCATTCAGTGTGCTTTACATAAATAAAAGCAGACAGTAATAACAAATTTAGCCTTAGGAGACTGGTGGGTCATGTTCATGGTAATTAAATAGTTTGGTGATGATGTGTCTCTTTCAGGGAACGACCTCTTCCTAGTGGCGGTGCACGAGCTGGGCCACGCGCTGGGTCTGGAACATTCCAACGACCCCAGTGCTATCATGGCACCCTTCTACCAGTACATGGAGACGCACAACTTCAAGCTGCCACTCGACGACCTTCAAGGCATCCAGAAGATTTACGGTACGTCGTGTTCCCTGCTCAGTGGGGTATGTCCCTGCTTGTAAGCATCAGCAAGCAAGAGCTCATTCTAGAGAGCCAACACAGGAAAGGGTGTGTGTGTCTGTGTGTGTGTGTGTGTGTGTGTGTGTGTGTGTGTGTATGTGTGTGTGTGTGTGTGTGTGTGTGTGTGTGTGTGTGTGTGTGTGTGAGAGAGAGAGAGAGAGTGTGTATGTATGTGTGTGTGTGTGTGTATGTGTGTGTGTGTGTGTGTGTGTGTGTGTGTGTGTGTGTGTGAGAGAGTGTGTATGTATGTGTGTGTGTGTGTGTGTGTGTGTGTGTGTGTGTATGTGTGTGTGTGTGTGTGTGTGTGTGTGTGTGTGTGTGTGTGTGTGTGTGTGTGTGTGTGTGTGTGTGTGTGCGCGCGTCCCTCATAGCTCCCCGAAACTCTCTCTGATATAGGAGCCCGGTCAAGCCAGGATCATTTACACAACAGTCTTTAAACAATGACATTTTAATGGTCATTCCCGGGTCCAGAGCTCCGTCAGAAATAACAAAAGGCCAGCAGGGCGAGCAGGCCATTTGCCCCGTCAAGATTTGCCATTTCCCTGCCCTCACCTGCTGCTTGGGGGCAGGCTGGGAAGCTAATGAGGGTGACTCTGTCTCTCTCTCTCTCTCTTTCTCTCTCTCTATCTCGCTCTCTCTCTCTCTCTTTTATCCCTCTCTACCTCTCTCTCTCTCTCTCTCTCTCTCTCTCTCTCTCTCTCTCTCTCTCTCTCTCTCTCGTCCAGGCGTGCCCACTGCGATGATGGAGCCTACACGGCCTCTGCCCACTCTCCCCGCCGGACGCAGTGACAAGAAGCACAACCGCAGCTCACGGCCCGCGCGGCCGCCCTCCCTCGACCGGCCGTCCAATGGCAAGCCCAACATCTGCGACGGCAATTTCAACACGGTGGCCTTCTTCCGGAGGGAGATGTTTGTCTTCAAGGTGAGCCAGACATGTGCACTGTGGAGCCATGAATGTGTAGGTGTGTGTGTGTGTGTGTCTGTTTGTGTTTCTGTGTCTGTGTCTGTGTCTGTGTCTGTGTGTGTATGTGTGTGTGTGTGTGTGTGTGTGTGTGTGTGTGTGTGTGTGTGTGTGTGTGTGTGTGTGCCATGAACGCTGTGGTTTTATGCAGCTACAGAGTGGGACTCACCAGATTGCACTGGGAATTGGATGTGCACGTAAAGATGAGATGCATGAGATGAATAAAATCGATGGTCTGTAAGTGTCTGGTCCTGATTATTGTTTAATGTGTGTGTGTACATTGTGAATGTATATTGTGTGTAGTTTAGAGGATTCCATTGTGATTGATAGTGTGTGTAGTTTAGACTATCTCATTAGCTTTTTTGACTATTCCAATAATAGAGGGTATTCAGATGTGTTTTGTTACAGTTATATCCCTGCTGGAAAAAGCTCTTGCTGGTCTTTGCTGGTGTAGCTGATTGGGCCACCAGGTGGACTGGCGTGACCATCTGAGGAAGCTGGTTATGCTGCTGTGACCAGCCTGTCATATGGGATACAGCTGATGGTCATGCTGGTGACCAGCCTGCCAAGCTTGACATTGTTGGTGTAAGATAGTCATGCTGGTTTGCTAAGCTGGCATGACCGGTTAAACCAGCAATGTAAGACCAGCTACACCAGCTAAAATGACCAGCTTAAGGTGGCATGACAAGCAAAACCATCTGAAAAACCATCATAAGCTTGGTAAACCAGCTGAAGGTATGTTTTTGCAAGAGTTTTGCTGGTCTAGTTGAATTCATGTGAAATGTTTTGAGTGTACCATTGGGCTCTTAAAGGCATCATGTGATGATGGGAAACATATAGACAAATTCAACTGGATGTCTTTGATCTTGTTAAATGTCTTTTAAGGTCATGTGTTGCAGCTGTTCAAAGGCCAAGCTTTATCAGATCGAATCAAATCAAAGTCCCTTCATTTCAGTGTAAAGAAAGCCATAAATAGACCTCAGTATGCCTGTCCTTACATTGGCACTCAACAAAATCTGGAAGCTGAAATCTGGTGGATAGACGATCATCTCTCACAATTGTATCTTCATCCTAGTTTTATGAATGTTTCGGTTGTTTTTTATGAATCATATAGGCCACGGGATGCCTACATTTTGCTCAAGATAAAAAAAGTATCTATAAGTAAATAAGCATAAATAAGTCAGTGATTTTGCTGGACAATCATGCACTAGTGTGACTATGAATAATTCCTGTGGAGGTTATGGTTGGCGGCATGTACTCAATTGCCCTTGTAGTGACTGAAAATATTAGATACATAACAGAGAGAAACAAGACAGAATATTAAACTAGGATTTGTTCACCCCATGCAACCTGTGACAAAAGAAAAACAGCAACAGCGAATCGTTTGAAATAGTCATAAGACTGCGTCGTGTGTGTGTGTGTGTGTGTGTGTGTGTGTGTGTGTGTGTGTGTGTGTGTGTGTTTTCTTGCTTCTCTTTCACGTGTGGGTTGCTTGCTGCCGTTGGGGAGTTGTTCGGACGTGTCCTAGTTTCTCGGCAGCCATATGATAATGAGCTGTGATTGATGCTCCTCTTTGCTCGCTCTGCTTATCAGGACCGATGGTTCTGGCGACTGCGGAACAACAAGGTGCAGGAAGGCTACCCGATGCAGATCGACCAGTTCTGGAAGGGTCTTCCGCGCGGCATCGACGCAGCCTATGAGAGGTCGGATGGGAAATTTGTGTTCTTCAAAGGTATGCCTGGCACTTCTTGTTCTTATTAAAGCCCATTATTTTCACTGTGCCTCTCTTACTTAATCAGTGCACCACTGATGCCATTCATTTGAATGCTCCACACAAGCCTCACACTCATCAAACACACACACACAGACACACACACACACACACACACACACACGCACACACACACACACACACACACACACACATACACACACACAATGGTTCTGCTACACACACATCTCACACTCACTCTCACAAACACATGCATGTACATGCACGCACACATACTCATGTACAAACTCACACACGTGCATACACACTCACACACGTACCCACACATACACACACACATACACACACACACACACACACACACACACACACACACACACACACACACACGCACACAGCTGGAGAGTAATTTAGCCCTGCTGTCTCAGGGAGTTCTTAAGGCCAGGTATTTATAGCCTCTGTCTCCCTATGCTCCCAGATGCACTAGCGAGAGAAAAAAAACTCCCAGATGATTCTCCTCAGTTACCTTTGAGAATACACTTTGTATTAATAGGGAGATATTTGAACTCAATTTTATGATTGCTTTTGTTTTCTCCTTCAGGCTATCTGATGCCAGTTATTTGTTTACATCTCAGAAGCGATATTTTTGTGTCTGTGTTTGTGTTTTTTTCCACACGTTTAACGTCAGTGGTTGTTTGTTTGTTTGTCTCAGAAGTGTTATGTTTCTGACTGATTTAATCAAAACATTGCATATGATAAGGTTACAGTAATATAGTGAAGACGGGAGCAGTGACAGGGCATATCAACGTGACAAGTCAGCCTTTGGCTTCAAGTGAACTAATTAATGTTTAATGAGCCACTGATGAGGGCCGATAAAACCGCCTTACAGCTGCCCTCATGCCCTGTTAGAACATCGTCAGAAAAATGTTTTCAAGGCAACTTGCATCTCTCATTTTCGTTTTTGTTTTGTCTATTCTGGTGACAAGTACTGGGTACACTCCTGTGTCACAACACCATCAGAAACCCCTTAGAATGTCCCCTAAATATTCCCCAAGGTAACCCATCTCTCTCATTTCCATTTTGTTTTGTCTGTTTAGGTGACAAGTACTGGGTGTTCAAAGAGGTGAGCGCTGAACCCGGCTACCCGCACAGCCTGGTGGAGCTGGGCACCAGCCTCCCGCAGGACGGCATCGACACCGCCGTGCGCTGGGAGTCCGTGGCCAAGACGTACTTCTTCAAGGGCAACCAGTACTGGCGCTACAACGAGGAGAAGCGCACCGTGGACGCCGGCTACCCCCGCTCCATCTCCGTGTGGAAAGGCGTCCCCGAGGCGCCACAAGGAGCTTTTGTCAGCAGGGAGGGAAGTGAGTATGACCTTAGTGACCTTACTCGCTGTATTTTCTCCTTCTTCTTCTTCTTCTTCTTCAACAATCACTCAGCTTCACTGTATTATGAAAACTGGCCCTCTTAAGTCTGTCAACAGTTACCAATATCCCCGAGGCTTACCCCCACTCTCTCCACACACACACCTCTTCACACACACACACCTCACCCCAGTGTTGTCACTGAAGGCCACTTTATTGCCTCTCGAGTGAGTGAGTGTGAGGACAGAGAATAGATTCTGGGAAGCTGATTCCTGGTGGAGACACACCAATGGTTTCTGCTGTAACACAATGATTCATGTGTCATGGGCTTGCCACGATCATTACTGCAGGGCACGTTAACAGGTAGATAGGTAGGTTGTTCAGCATGATTTTAATGACCATGACCTTCATGCAGTAACCTTTAATTACATATCGACAGCGACTGCCGGCCATCAGTGTCTGGTAAATGTCAGCGGCAGTTGGAACAAGCACCATTCCTCCCTTCTCAGAAAAGACACAAATGTGTGCCACCAATATGTGAGCTACAGGATATGACATCCTGCCCATTCAGACTAAAATAGAGGCCCATCAACAGTGTTCCTGGTGTAAATTGCATTATTCTGGAGCAAGCTATTTTAATCCCAGTTGGTAGGCACTTGGCATGCACTCAGTATTCAAAACCTGTGGAAACCTGATTTTGCAAAAATGATTGCAGAAATGCTTTTAAAGTTTGATCAAATGAAACGGCTGTAGCTGTGTAAATTCATGACTTACGAGAGTAATGTGGCCAGCTAATGTATCTTTTATTCACTACTGTCTAATGCTTACACCTGCATTTTGATATTATTCAGTTGCCTCTCTGACATCATGTCAACAGGCACACGAGTACCATATGCCATTGTTTCTGCTGGTGTTGGATTCCATTATAGGATCTTCCCAAATGGTCTAAAGTAACACCGAACATTAGATTCATTTGCTCTGGTCTATTCCAGTGAAAATCACTGGTGTATTCTCGTTATGATTATTTTACATGGTGTCTATCGTTGCTGGGTGTTTTTGCATAAAGCAGTACAATATAGCCTAGTGTTGATGGGGGACTTCTCAGTCTTGGTCAGGTGGTTGTTGCTGAGAGCGCCTCTGTTGTTGCATAAGCAGCCCCCATTTATTGGGCTCAGCATCAAAGGATTTGTCTGCAAGTGCTGGTGGCAGCAGGGGTCGCGAAGGGTTAATTCTGTGGGGCTGCAAGAAGCCTCCCGTTTGTGCAGCTCCAGCAAAAATGCACGGAGACGCTCCCCAGCGTCCCCCGAGCCCTCTTCCGGAAGGAGCTATCATCGCTTGTGCGAGTCATGTCACAACCTCCTGCACTACATTTCACAGAGGGACCGGGCCTACACGCGAACATGAGAAGTGGAAGTCGGCGAGGGTCATACGGCCCATTTGGTTCACTTGTTTTGCCTGTAGCTCATGATTTTTCAGTCGCTCAGCCATTTCTACAGGGAGTCCCGACGTGTGGTGGTGCGCAAGGAGGAGATATAAATTCCCAGAGCAATTCATCAATCAAGTGCCTTTAGTGATCCTTGTAGTTCTCTCTGTCTCTTTCTCTGTCTATCTCTCTCTCAGTATGTGTGTGTGTCTGCGTGGGTGTGCGTGTGTGCTTGTGTGTGTGTGTGTGTGCGTGTGTGTGTGCGTGTGCGTGTGTGTGTGCGTGGGCGTGTGTGCGTGCATGTATGTGTGTGTAAGTGTCTGTGTATTATTCTGTTTGCATGTGTTTGTGTGTTGGGGAAAGTCTTTTTTTTCCCCCAATACATTTTGTCCTTCATAAAACACAACTCAAAGGAAAATAGTTCCTATATTTTTTATTGCAATAACACCTTGACATTTATATAACATGACATATGCATGTGTTATGGATCGATTATGTCAGTTTGCAAGAGTAAAAGACTCTTATTAAGCCCAGATGCTTCAAGCCATGCTTTGAAGGAAATAACAGTGCAGACTGAGCTGTAACACCTGAGTGTTTCCAAGAACAGTAAATGTCACTTGTTAATGATTATTCACATGTTCATCTCAGAGTGTCTGGAAATATAGATTCTAATGAAAGCATGTTAGCAAGCTAGAAATACACATTTGCTTTAGAAATATTTCAATATTCTAAGATATTAGGGTGGTGCTGAAGGATACATTGCTTTGTTTTTCAAATTAGAGAGCTCCTCTTAAGAAAGGCTACATTGTGGTTGGGGTTGGCTCTACATTGTGGTTGGGGTTGGGTCCACTTTCAAACATTCAACTTACAAGTTTTAGGAACAATTGTATTGTCCAGTGTGTCTAACTTTGGTCCTCGCTTTTGTCTCCATTAGTGTACACCTACTTCTACAAAGGCAAGGATTACTGGAAGTTTGATAACTCCAAGCTTTTCGTGGAGCCCGGCTACCCCAAGTCCATCTTAAAAGACTGGATGGGCTGTGACCAGTCCGACATGGAGAAGAACAAGGATCGGCAGCTGCCCCACGACGACGTGGACATCATGGTGGCCATCAACGACGTTCCGAGCACCGTCAACGCCATCGCCGTGGTGATCCCTTGCATCCTCTCCCTGTGCATCCTGGTTTTGGTCTACACCATCTTTCAGTTCAAGAACAAAGGGGTGCAGCAGAACGTCACCTACTACAAACACCCCGTGCAGGAGTGGGTATGACAGGCTAGGTGGCGCTAGCTGAAGGCTAACGGATAGAACAGTTTTTGAGAGGGCTACAAAAAAAAAAGAAATAACAAAAAAGACAAACAAACACGCTTTGGGTGCATCATGTGATCAGTGCCTGTCTTTGCACAATCTATTGTGAGACGAGGGGTGAAGGAAGGAGCAAATCCCTTTGGGGTTTCGTACAACGCTCGCTCCCTCCCTACTCCTCCCAAAACCCCCTCCGTGAAGAAACCTTAAAAAACGATTGCCACAGAATTGTGTGTGTACCGTTACCATGAGCCGAGAAAAGAAAACGAACAAAAACAAACACAACAAAACCACACCGAAACTGTGGGAGGCTCTGTCTGGAGCGCGCGATGGAGCTGTCTTCCCACTGGTTGGTCTAATGCACCTGTTCTCCACCTGTCCTCTTCTATCTGGCCCGGTCACTGGAGGCCATATGGCGACCCGCATACTGTCCCTCCGCCAGACTGCCCACAGACTGTCCTCCAGAAGGACGGAGACGGAGCATGCCTCGCAGTCAGATACCAGCAGTTCCTGTCTTAATCCAACATGGACTTGTACATGAATTTCAAAAGTAATATCAGTTATGAAACAAGAAGAGCGAATCAAATTTAAAAAAAAAAAGAAAAAAGAAAACACAAAACAAAATAAACTAAAATGTAGGTAGAAATGCCATAGAAATTGAGAGTGACAAAAGGAGGATTGTTGTGGAACAGTTTTAAGACTTTTTAAGTTTACGGAATGACCTTGAGTTCAGGCTGAGAAAGACGTTGTTATGGTTTACTCTCTGTTCACTCAACTTGTACTGCACAGCACTGGCGCAGACTAAACGCTGGCTAGTGGACAGTGGTCAGGCTGCTGATGAACTCTGACCCCACACACACACTCCACTTGTTCCGTGGAGCGGGTAGAAGACTCCTCTGCCTTGAGTTCACTTGGAAGTTTTCAATCACTGAAAGTCTACCAATTTATATATTTTGTTTTTATTTTATGGATTTGCATTGCCTCTTTTTTTCTAGGAATACATGTCAGTGCTCTGATTTCCTATGTAACTAATGTAAATCAAACGTCTATTGTAATTACTTATTGTTACAGTGTTATAGCTTTGGAATGGCTCTGTAACATTCAGGCAAACCACATCCCTTTCCTGTTAAGGTATTTCCAGGCTTCAGGTACAGTGTAACAGTAAATAATTACAGCATGCGCTGCGTCACACTCACTGACATAAGTGCTCAGGAGGAGACAATAAGACCTTTTTTTCCCTTTGATTTCCTGTTTTTCCTCATATAATTCACCCCCAGCTAGCTTTGCAAGGACAGGCTTCTAATTAGTGCTATGATGTTAAGATTGCTACGTCAGTATTTGGCCTTGGTGTGAGAATGGTTTTGAGAACTAAGGTAGCGTTAGATGTCATATACTTTAATTAACCTGCAGTGCTGAAAACATATCAGTGGCAGTAAGACATCATGTCTAGTCCTCTTCCTCATGCAAAATAGGAGGATGGACGCCAAATTGTAGATGAGGTGTTGCACCATGCATTGTCTCATTCGCAGCTTGCAAACCCCAAGAAACTGAGATCAAACATGGGTATTTGCTGTTTATGGCAGACAGAACCTCCCATTGGGGCTGGGTTCTGGAAATCCCCGCTGAGAGAAAAACAGTTTTCTCTGCCGTACTCCATGTATTTGCCTTTAAAATGTTTTAGGTTCACTTTGAAGATGCTTTTCTCACCCCCATCATTTAAGTTTTAATGTTTATTGCTATAAGTAAAGAAATCCAAGGATCATAACAGAGGCGCAGAAGGCTTTTATCACCTTCCCACTAATGATTTCTTGTGATGGGACGAGGCGAGCACACAACTGTCCACACATTTGGGTGAGGTGTTATTCAGATACGCAACACATTTTGAGATACTTACAATACTGAGCTTTGACCGGGGCATTGACGAAGGAGTTTTCATTTTGACCATTTCTGTGTTTCTTCTTTGCCCTTGTCTATCAAGCCTATCAAGCTTTCATTGGTTTGTGTGGTGTTTCTGTGGTACTGTAATGTGCTCAGTGCTAATATATGAGTGACTCACAATCACAATCACCTGTATTGCTTTGCGTGGCCCAAGTAAACATTATCCCTTCAAGACTCAGCCATGACCACTGAAATGCTGACCTTGGTCATCTCCATTTCTAACATATAGAAAGTTTGTGATAGGATGTTTGAATAGTGAAAAAAGTAGTGTCATCAAAATATGTGGTGCTGCTATAAAACGTTGAGCTTGTCATATGGATGTGACTATGAAGACATCTACTGTAGTAGAGAAAAGTTTTAAGCTGCTTTTTAGGCCGTTGTCCTTATTTGCATATTGTTCACACCATGTGTTTCTGCTGGATAATACTACATTAATTTGCCTTACTGTGGCAGACCTTTAGTGAGATGTGTTGGGGCAGACCCTTTTAGAGGAGTAACTAGAATGTTACTCTACTTTAATTTTTTTCCTGGCCTGTCCAACTTTTGAATTTTTTACACAATGGGATAAGGGTTAACAACTGTGTTTTCAGCCCCGAGGTCTAGTTGACCCGGAGTTTATGTTTATGTGTTTACCCATGCAAATAATCCTGCATATTGGATATACATATTATGACAGTTGATTTCACTGTGTCATTTAATGAACTGACATCCCTTTGTCATCAGCACAAGTGACATTTGCTTGCTCGTTTATAAAAAGCCAAGTTTAGTAGATAAATCTGAGTGCGTTTGGCATACGAAATGTACTTAGTGGTTGCCCTGGGGTTGGTTTTAACATGTTGATGGAGAGGGGGAGAGAGAAAGTGGCAAATTGCTTCGCTTCAAGGAATTTGTTATAGATGGGCATTTTCTCCCTGCATACATTTCATTTCATTTGAGTTCCCCTTCTGATTAAATCGGCTACGTGTCAAACAGGCAGTCTTCATACTCAGTTGCAGTGGAGACCAATTAAAGTTCGCTATCCCAGGAAGTAGTTAGTGCCCATATCATGCACGGCTCTCAGCAAGACATCTGGCGCAGGTTACTATTTGGCCTGCATTTGATAATCCATTATTTCTAGAAAGGGTCAGTACCTGATTTGATCCCTGTGTCTTTCCACCATACACTCTCCTTTCTTACTTCTGTGTGTGCTGCTTCTCACCCCTGAAGCTTACTCCAGAGGTTCTAATTTGTAAGTGTGTGTGTGTGTGTATTCGTATACACATGGCGCGTGTCTACAAAGCTCATGCATCCTGGTCTTTTGTCGAGTCTCTGAGAAATCTGAATGTCTATCACTTGTCATTTGTTTATGGTTCTGAGCGCAGTTTTCATTTATTTCTTGAGGAGTTTTGGAATGGAAACACATGTACAGTATGTTTCACTTACTGTAGTTGCTGTTAGCTGCTGTCTTCCAAAATGTTCTCTATCCTGAAATATCCTCAGAAACAGACAGTTTCTTTGATTTTTACATTTATGTCTGCCTTAGCAGCTTCTGCTGATACCTTTTTAAGACACTGTGCCTTGTCTTAAAATTTGCTATGGCCTGCTCTATTTATATCTTTCAATTCCCTCAGTAATTTCTATAAGGAGCTGGGAATCTTTTATTTTATGTTCAGAATCAGCATAATCTGTTATAATTTCTATTATATCATATACTCCTTTGCATATTGTGTATAATCAATATGCATCATCTGTTATCTTCTACAGGCAGGTGTGCGTATCAGTCTTCTTGGTCTTTTTCATTTGTGATTCCTCCTTTATTTTGAGCAGCTTGGCGGTTGATCGAGATGTGGTACTGTGTCAGAGCAGACGTCTAAGTGTGTGTGCCCATTCAGGAATGATTCCATTCTCTCATCTCCAGATTAGCTTGAGACAAAGGTCTGGATTGCTTGTGCAGTCATCCACAGGGACCTCCATATTTAATTTTTAGCCTCTTTATTCCCAATGGTCTAAATCTGTCTAAATGTACAGTATATTACATCAGTGTTTGATACTTTTGAAAATGCATTTTGAACCCAGGATATTAGGTAAAAGGATGCTCAACCATACAGCACACTTTTGCCCATAAATACAAACTAATTATTCATCACAATCCTACGCCGTCTTAGTTCTTGCTGTTATTGGTAGGACTTTCAATATGGTTGATATATTTCAAGAGGTGGAGTTGTTGGAAATCTGAATACAAGGCCATTGCCATTGTACAACTATTCAAATTCAAGAGACAGTTTTTCTATGAAAGGATGGTCCTGGAAATTCATAATTGAACCTACTGGTGCTAAAATGTGATGCTGAGATTGAATTTTTCTTTTTTTCTAATGATGTATTCTTACTCTAATGCACACCTTACATTTTTACATCCTTGAATGGAGCAGAGATATTGACAATATTATTCTTTGGTTGAAAAAATCAGGCACAGCCTTGTTTAATCTTCATGGCTTTCGGGTCGTTAGATCCCATTTGTACCGGTGGGGAGAGCAAATTAAATCTCATTCATCATCTTCTGCAAGCCATTAGAAGATAAATTTATTGTGGACAATGAAATACAAGTGTTCCAGGAACTGATTTGGATCATTGATTTCATCATGATGTGTGTGCATACCTGACTAAGATTCAATCAGGATAAACAGGCTAAAACCACTGTATGTGTAAATATACATTATTTCAACTAATTTGTCCAGAAATGAAGTTAAACAGTGTTTACTGTGTAGCCTATCAGATATGGATTACTATGGAAAGATATAGGGGGTTGGTTGTACGAGGGGTACTTTAAGTAGCATTATAACAAATATATGGCATATATTTATTGAAAATATTGATGCAAAGTACGTACACAGCTATGAGTCTGGGGATAGATGGGACTGGTCCATCTACCTTTTACTTTTCTCTTAATTATATGTAATACCATTTTCTACTGGTTGGGAGGATGAAGAGTCCTTGGGTTTGCCTACTTGGCCTATATAAACATTATGGTGGCTATAGACAACGGCCATCTGTAACTTGCCTGTTGTTGCCTTTTGTTTCTATAGTTCTGTTACATGAGAAGTAATAGGAGAAAAACATATCAGAGGTAGTCCAGACTTTTAAAGTTAAAAAATTGTATTAAAGTTTTACTGGGGATCAAGTGAGATTTTATCTAACATAGCTTTAAAGAGGAAATTCACTTTTGTTTGTTGTTTTCATGATATTTTACGATGTATTTTATGTAAATATTCTTTTTGGGTTATTTTCTGACTGATCAAAGTAAGTGAATATCAAACTCAGTCTGTTTTTGAAATACGACACAAAAATGAGTTTTTTTTCTAACAAAAAGAAGTTCCAAGATGACTGTGAGTTGAACGAACCCCCTAATAAATGATTGTGTAAATATAAAAATCTGACACACTTTTGAAAAGTCTGATCTTTTCTAATTTTCTTTTTCTGTCTGATCTGTTTAATCTCAGAAACGGATAAAAGCTAAAAGAATATGTTATTATACACCATATTATTCAAGCTTTATTTACAAAAAAAAAAACACTTTTAATTACATAAACGTAAACATTGTTTTTATATATTATTTTCATTCAACAGTTACACACTGTATATCTACCAATATCACCATGTTCTATTAACAAAGAAATGTCAATAAAAGGTTTAAAAAGCTTTGCAATGGCTGATGACAAAAATGTGTCTTGACCTGCTCACCATGTTACACTGTAGAAAAAAAACAATGAGTGTTTATAAGGAATCTCATGATTCACGACTCCTATAATGTTATGAAAGCCCAAAAGTATGCAACTTAAATTACATGCCAGACCATGAAGGATGTGCACATATCACAAACGGTACCCAACTAACAAGGGTAAATGACACACCAAAAGACCTAAAAGATAGATACTTTCAAACACAGTGTTATTGATGCATATCCCTTTCCTCTTAAATCTTCCAACCTTTTTGTAAAGCCTGCTAAGAAGGCCTACTGCCTGGTAACTCGGGTAAAACCCAGCATAAAGGTGTGCACGCCGCAGCAGAAGGGTTTATTTTTGCATGCTCTAGACTTCCGAGTAGCTGTCTGAACGAACCTGGATGGTAATAACAGTGCAATTAGCACAGCACCTGAGCCCCCCACGCGCAGCGCGGCCACTTCCTCGACTGTACTTGTGACTTTATCTACGCTATTGGAGTAAATCGTGAGGTGCAGAGGTGAACACTCTTAGCTTTATCATTCTCTCAGGATGTGGCATCAAAGCAAAAGTTTTGGGGTGTGCGTACGACTGTTTTTAAATGCGTCGCCTGCTGCCACCCACCACCCTCTAGTACCAGTTGGTGCATGAGATCATGAAGCACATGTCATCCACGTTCTTGTCGCCCATCATGCGCTGGGGGAGCTCCGCAGCAGGCTCCTGTGGGTTAGGTGCCATGTCAGCCTCTGGATGGGCGTTGGACTTCTGGATGTGGTCACTACCGTTGTCCAACCGTCTGGTTTCCTCTACGCTCTGTCCAGCCCCCATGTCTGCATCAAACACAGATCAAATATATCAACTTATTGTATTTAAATAATAGGTGACTAAAAAATAATGGGCCTATGTCCCCTGCTTTATTGGATGATGTGTTAGGAATGGTTTATATTGTTTCCCCCATCAGGTCAAGATTAAAAATAATAATAAAAAAAAACATTTCAGTTCTATGAATTGACAAGAAAAGATCTAACGATGGTCCGATAATCAAGTACACTGAAAGGATACAAAAACATGGGGTTCTCTTTGGATAAACTTTCCCATAACACCTCATTTTTGTTGCCCCCTTGTGGGGTGTATTGGCACTGTTTAAAAGCCTATGTTTACAGGGCTGTTGCAGACTGGGCGGCTGCCCCCTATCATGTAACAAAAGCGGTATGCAAGACTCGAGCTAGAGCTGTAGACGGCCATAAATCGATGCATTAGGCCTATAGTGTGGTTCACAAATGTATATTCATTTTACAACCAACGCTGTCACAGTTGAACAACAATAAGGTAAAAGTTCAAGGTTGTCTTGAAACAATTTTGCGGTAGGGCAAGTGTGCTTTGTTTACAAGCTGACACACACGAAGAGGATTAGTTTGGGTCGTCGGTGCACAAATGTCTACATACACTAGGCTACCCACTTGGCATGAAAAATATTACCCCACGTTGGTCCCAGCCCACGGGATTCTTTGGTCTCGCTATTCCAATTAGTCGATGGTGTTTCTAGGCAGAAAACGTGGCCACGTTGGTGGGTGGTGATGCCTCTGCTGCAATGACGTTTCACAGGTGGCTAGCTAATGAAAGTGTCAACAAATAAGACGTCACACAGAGCCCTTAGAATGGTTGGCTCACAAATCCACTGTGCGTGAATTGTGCGCACAGTTGCTATGCAGGTTATAGAAGAGAAGGAGAGGGAGAAACAAATACGCTTGTATTTGATTCACAATTCAGTGTACACAACTGCTCACCTTTGTAAATCGAGTGCCGTAAGACCTTGAAAGCAGCTACACAGTGTCACTCCTGTCTTTGATATGCAACGTGCACCAATAACATTACCCTCATAGTCGTAGACCAAATTATCCTGACTATTGCATGCATTAATTAATCACCGAGCTAAATAAAGTACTCCGGATACAAGTGAAGTGTCTAAGGTTTATTCTTCTTCTAATGGAAGGAAGATACATATTTCCGCGAAGAGGGTAAAGAAATGTTCCACATCGGCCTATGTACTAAAACGTCACAACGTATTGGCGTTCTACGGGAAGTGAACACGTGAGTTGTGGAATCCACGCCTGTAGTGAGGCCATTTCAGCAATTGGTAAATGTGTATTTATTTTAGATCTGAGTTCATTGTTTGTAGAGACAAAAAGACCAATATAATAACAATGTAATTTCGTACCGTATCAGGCATGTAGCGTAAATCTGTAAACGTAACTTTCTGAGTACTTTGTAGTTGAATATTCTCTAGCTAGCCAACATTAGCTACCGAGCTGGCTAACATTACCTTTAGCCATAACGAGTAACATTTGGGTAAGCAAGCAAACTTGCTATCTCTGAAATAGATCCACATAGGTATGTCCGTTACAAAGTACACCATAAGCTTGAAATCAAAAATGTAGTAATATTGTTGTTTCACGTTATCCATTTGATTCATTTAATGTAGGAAAGCAAAGCAATAACGGTAACGTTAACGACAACCCACGTTACCTTGTAAAGTTTCAGACCGAAGTTAACTTTGGTCTTATTCGTAGGTGACGTTTACGTGTAGGGTAATGTTGACTGTTAGCTACCTATACAACTCTATTTACGAGTTTGAATTGTTGATGTTTGTTAATCCTTGTCCCTACCAGGTATAAAAAGACGTAACGTTATTTCGACCTGATATTTCAACATGGCAGTAAGAGCATCTTTTGAGAAGAACAACGAAATTGGCTGCTTTGCTAAGCTCACAAACACGTACTGTCTCGTCGCCATAGGCGGATCAGAAAACTTTTACAGGTAATTTCTTCACTAAGCATTCTTTTGTTTTTGTATTTAACTATGAACAAAAGCTAGTTGATTGGAATTTGAAGAGCGACTGTACTTGATCCTTCTTTAGTTATTTCAGTGTTGACCTGCCCAAATGACATGCCTACATAATGACTGCCTCGTTTCAGTGTGTTTGAAGGGGAGTTGTCTGAAACTATACCTGTTGTCCATGCATCAATTGCCGGATGTCGTATAATTGGAAGAATGTGTGTGGGTAAGTACAGTTCATAGGAATAATTTGGATAATTGACGTCAGTGTGTGTTTTTATGAGTTACACAATTTGAATGTTCTCATGTGATGTAAGATCACTTTTGTTTTGATGGCTGGATTGGAACCTATTCCCCCTGTTGTCATGACCATGTAGTGTTGCCATGACCATCTGAAATAAGTTCTCTTCATCTGAAGTAATTTTCTTTGTGATATTTGGGATTTATTTTTTCAGTTTAATGCAATCTGTCTCACCTTTTTTCAATCGGCTCTATAATTCCTTTGTTTAGGAAATCGTCATGGTCTATTAGTTCCAAATAACACCACGGACCAGGAACTGCAGCACATTCGTAATAGCCTCCCAGATACAGTGAGAATCCAGAGGGTAGAGGAGCGTCTCTCGGCACTGGGCAACGTTATCGCCTGCAACGATTATGTCGCACTGGTCCATCCCGATCTAGATAGGGTGAGCAAACTGAACCACTGGTATGATAACCAATGATATCTTCAATCAATGATAATTTGTAGTCCAGAGAGCAGTATTGCACATATACATGAGACACAAATATCACAGCTGAATACCAAAGATAGAGCCCTCACAGAAACCTTAAAATGAGGAATTTATTTTGACCCCTTGCTGGAACACATGGGTGGTTTATGTTGAAGAATTCCAAGCAGCATGAGTCATTATGATCTTTTGTTTTGGTCTGATCAGGAGACTGAGGAGATTCTGGCAGACAGTCTGAAGGTGGAGGTGTTTCGTCAGACCATTGCTGAGCAAGTCCTGGTGGGCAGCTACTGCGCTTTCAGTAATCAGGGAGGTCTCGTGCATCCCAAGACATCAATAGAGGACCAAGATGAGCTCTCGTCTCTTCTTCAAGTGCC
The DNA here is from genome assembly GCF_046254945.1 of Alosa pseudoharengus. Taxonomy (NCBI): domain Eukaryota; kingdom Metazoa; phylum Chordata; class Actinopteri; order Clupeiformes; family Clupeidae; genus Alosa; species Alosa pseudoharengus. The sequence goes on along the minus strand of NW_027468837.1, from coordinate 10,605,299 downwards.
TCTAGTGGTGAGTGGCATCAGTACTGACTAGTTATTTCCATCAGGAATTCCATTGGTTGGACTAATTCAATTTTTCTTGAAGGAGCTTTAATTTTGTTATTATGTAGTAGGTATTGTTTGAAATCTAATTTGAGGGAACCTTTTCAGTTTTCTACTTTACTCAGATGTACTCAATCATCCATAAAGGGATTTCTTCAATTGCAAATGCGCTGCTAGCATGAGGGATGTGCCTTTTGTATATATGCTGATACTGGATTGACTTCTATCAAATTTAACCATCATCCACATGTTATCTTAACCTATGCTTTGAACCCGTAGTTTTTCTAAGATCTTCATAATTCTAGATATCTATTGACGTTTACATTTAATGCACCTGCTTTGTATTCTAACAAAATGCCCTAACATGATCTCCCTCCTGCAGGCAGGTACAGTTAACCGGGGTAGCGAGGTCATAGCCGCCGGTATGGTGGTGAATGACTGGTGTGCATTCTGCGGGCTGGACACCACGAGCACAGAGCTGTCGGTTATCGAGAGCGTTTTCAGACTCAGCGAGACACAGCCCAGCGCCATCGCCACCTCCATGAGGGACTCTTTGATTGACAGGTAAGCATCTTCTATCCAGTTGCATTGTCCAGCTTGCTTTTTAACAAATGTGTGGCTCATTAACATGATCCACAGTCAGTGGCTTTGAGAGAACTCTGGCAGATAAAGTGATGTTATGCTGTCTTATAGTTGAGAAATATACCCTCTTGTTCATATTGTGCAAGCCTACATTGATATTGGGTGTATTACAAAATTATCCTTAATTTCTAACTGTCCTTTCAGCCTCACATAAGACCTGGGTTTGGAGCAGTGTGGGAACACCGTCAGAGAATGGACGACAACACACCAACCATTTCGCACATCCAGATGGACAGCATATGGTTGTCACCTGATCGATAATGATTCAACCTTATTAGACAATTACTTGGCCTTTGTAAAATGCACATTCCGTCTGTGCAGTATAACTGTGTACCTAGCGGAGACAATGGCGTGCTCGCGCATGTTGTGTTACGGTCAAATGGAATGCTTGCCGAGGAGGTAACGTTTAACCTTCTAGTTTCACTTGTTAATTTTCCCAAAGATTGCAAGGAAACTCCAACCATGTAAACTGCGTACTGTCAAGAAAGAGTGGAGATTATTTTAATTGTGTGTGTTCCATTGCTGTTTGCAGTGCAATACAAAGAAAGCTTTGTCTGATATAAATTGAAATGGGGTGAATTTCACCTCAGATTTCCGCGTCCACTTACAATAAAGATGCTGCATTTTCCTACCCTATATTTGTATGATGATTTCATGTTTGGGCAGACAGCCATCAGTGGCATTGCTTTCATCACTTGGATGTCAATTTCAATTTAATTTCACTTATAGAGCGCCAAAACATTACACATCTCTCATGGCGCTTCACAGAATGTTAGACAATCAGAGAAAAGAAAAGAAGGCCCATGGGTAACAGGGGCGAGGAAAAACTTTATACATATATAATATGTATGAAGAAACCTCGAGCAGATCCACGACTCAAGGGCCTGACGCATCTGCCTAGGCTCAGTTACAGAACAGTAAGGTAGGTATACATGGTAAATGCATAAGTTAGTCAGATGTAGAGAACATGGTGTTTAAAGCCACCTGAGGTGTATGTTACAAGAGGTGGGATGGTTACATATCCGATATGATAATGCATGAATCCTATTTAGTGTCAAAAAGGTCAAATAGTCCAGTTTAGGAAATGGAATTGTCCTTTTACAATTTTTGTAAAAGGACAATTCATGTATTCATTTAGCAGACACTTCTATCCAACGTAACTTACATATGACAATTATATTACAAGGGCCATTGACCCCGGAGCAACTTGGGGTTAAGTGCCTTGCTCAAGGGCACAACGGTGGAAACCAGGAATTGAACCCACAACAGCACTTCAGACTACTGCACGCTAGCCACCACTACGCTACCACTGGCCATTTAATGACCGCTAACATTCTTTGGTCCCATCTGTAGTCACGTTTTCTAAACTACAATTAGTTGTGGACCATACCATTAACGCAATTCCTGTTGCTTTCACACAGTATACAATCAGTGAACGAGCTTTCCTTCAAGATAAACTTAATGGAATAGCAAAAATAAGGTTATTTCTTGTCTTATTTTTAGGGCTGTCAAAATAACTGATTCATTTCGATTAATTAATTTGAGAAAAAAATAACTGAATAAAAAATTAGTGCAGATTAATCGATTCCGTATGACCTTTGACCCCGAGCCGTTCTAGTCAGTAAAAATTAGACTGTAAAATGAAGGAGAGAGAAGAAAACGTGCTGCCTGGATCATTGATTGGAAAATTTACTTTTAAAAAACGGCCTGATGGTGTTGATAAAAAATAAAGTGTTGAAAATAAAGTCCTCTGCAATGTCTGCAGCAAGGATTTTGCATATCACCGGAGTTCATCAACTCTATAGTCGCACATCAATGCAAAGAAATAAGTGTTGACATTGAGGGGAGTGTTAATTTATTTTCATTGTGTCCCCTAGGTTATATCTGTGGCCTGAAATGCCTTGTATGTGAAAAAAAAACTTCTTCCCGAAGCACTTTTGAATTTATTTCCTCAGCATATTAGGTCATATCATAGATTATTATGGCAATTATTTGAACCGTGAAAATAATAATAAAAGAGTCTTTGAACTTTAATGTCACTAATGCTGATTATTCAATGATTCATTTGAATTTAAATATTTAAAATACTTTCACAGCAAAAATTATATATGCGATTAATTTAGATTAATTAATCACAGAGTATGTAATTAATTAGATTTTTTTTTTTTATCGATTGACAGCCCTACTTATTTTCAAATGTATAAACAATATGCCAGAATAGAAAGCCTAATATTCAAAACTTCTGCAATAACAGCTGTGCAAAAGCTACTGAAACAAACAGATAACTAGATGTACCACAGAGCGGTACAAAATATGACCGCCGCCCAGTCCTGCACATTGTCTGCAAAAATATATCACGCTTGTCAATCTCCTACTACATCCCCTACTTTTGTGTATGTAAATTAATGTGTGCATAGTGTGTGTTTGTTTTTGTCTATATGTGTGCTTGTGTGTGTGTGTGTGTGGGGGGGTCACTTGTAAGTGTGTGGAGGTGTGTGTGTGCCTGCTTGCCTGCATGTGTTTGTGTATTTATGTGTGAGTGTGTGAGTGTGTGCGTGCCTGTGAGTGTGTGTGCGCGCGCGTGCCGCGTGTGTGTTTATGTTTGTGTTTGTGTGTGTGTGTGTGCGTGTGCGTGTGTGTGTGTGCGCGTGTGTGTGCGTGCGTGCCTGTGTGTGCGTGCATGTGTGCCGTCATTGGTTTGATAGAGGATGGTGATGAGTCTGCTTACAGACCAGAGGTGGAACAGCTGGTCCAGTGGTGCAGTCAGAACCACCTGGAGCTTAACCCCAAGAAGACTGTGGAGATGACAGTGGACTTTAGGAGAATCCCACCCCCCCCCCCGCCATTCTGAACGACACAGTGTCCACTGTGGATTCCTTTAGGTTCCTGGGATCAACCATTTTACAGGACCGAAAATGGTCTCCCCACATTCCCCACCTCCCCACAATGGACTCTATCCAGAAAAAGGCCCAGCAGACAGCTAAGGAAGTTTAATCTGCTTAAAGTGCTCACTTTCTACTCAGCCATCATTCAGTCATCTGCACCTCAATCACTGTCTGGTTTGGGTCAGCCATCAAATGGGACAGGTCCAGACTGCAGCGGACAATTAGGGCTGCAGAGAGGATCATTGGAGCTGACCTTCCCTCCATTCAGGAATGGTCCAGGGTCAGGAAAAGGGAAGCAAAATCTCTGCAGACCCCTCACATCCTGGCCACAAACTGTTCAACCTCCTTCCCTCTGGTAGGCAATACTGGCCACTGTTCGCCAAAACCAGCCGACACAAAGACATGCAGCTTCTTCCCCCAAGCAGTCATTCAGAAATAGCCCCCACCCTCACACTGAACAGTCAATCAACACTGTTCTGCTCATCTACCTCATGTATACTTAAATCTTACAATTACAATATTGTTATTAATACATTATCATTGCACTGAACTGCCTTGCACTATATTAATATTTGGATCTATATTTATATACTCATCTGCAAACTTGACAAACTGGGACTCAGTACCTACCTCTGCAACTGGCTACTGAACTTCCTCTGTCAGAGGCCTCAAGTAGTATGTGTTGGCAATAATATCTCAAGCAGCATCACACTGAGCACGGGGGCCCCTCAAGGCTGCGTGCTCAGTCCGCTGCTCTTCACCCTGCTGACGCATGACTGCACTGCAACCTATAGCAACAACCACATAGTGAAATTTGCTGACAACACAACTCTGGTGGGTCTCATCACCAAGGGCGACGAGACTCAATACAGGTTGGAGGTCGACCTTCTGACCACATGGTGCAGGGACAACCACCTCCTGCTGAACGTCAGCAAGACCAAGGAGATTGTTGTTGACTTCCAGAGAGGTCACACCCAACACCTGCCACTGACCATCGACGGTGCTGTGGTGGAGAGAGCAAGCAGCACCAAATTCCTGGGGGTGCACATCAGTGAAGACCTCTCCTGGACCACCAACACTGCATCACTGGCGAAGAAAGCTCAGCGCCGCCTGTACTTCCTGCGGAAATTCAGGCGAGCAAGTGCTCCATCAGCCATCATGACCACATTCTACCGAGGCACCATTGAGAGCATCCTCTCCAGCTGTATCGCTGTGTGGGGCAGAAGCTGCACTGAATACAACAGGAAAGCCCTGCAGCGCATAGTGAACACAGCTGGAAGGATTATTGGTGCTTCACTCCCCTCCCTGAAGGACATTTACACCTCCCACCTCACCCGCAAGGCGACCACAATTGTAAGTGATGCAAGTCACCCCGCTCACAATTTGTTTGATCAACTGCCCTCTGGGAAGAGGTACAGAAGCCTGCGCTCCCGCACCACCAGACTCACCAACAGCTTCATACACCAGGCTGTTAGGATGCTGAACTCTCTCCCCCCTCTCCCCCCTCCACCTTCAGCTACATAACATCCTGGACTTTGGACCCACAATGGCTGCCTTGCACTACTCCACTTGTACACTTGCACACTTTGCAACTTGTTGTTGTTGTCCTGTTGTCCTGAAAACACTTCTGAACACACTTCTGCTACTCTTACATAACTTGCACCACTATGCCACTTGCATACTTAGGTCAAACAGAACTACCTCAGCCATTTATTGGCCTGACTTTTGCACTATTATATTGACTGTCTACTGTATGCACAATTGCACATTTTCAACTCAAATTTTGCTGCTCTTATTTTCTTCATTGTATGTGCCTTTTTATTTTTACTTTTTATATTGTTTACTTGAATGTTATGTTTGTCTATGGACCTAATTGGTGTCTTGTCTCCACCGTGGGATAGTGGGAAACGTAATTTCGATCTCTTTGTATGTCTTGACATGTGAAGAAATTGACAACAAAGCAGACTTTGACTTTGACTTTGATATTTGGATCTTGTCAGCCAAAGATACCTGCGATTACAATGCCTCGTTTCAGCCTTTTCACTTTGTGGCGCTACACCTCAAATGAGTTGATATGGGATGTGTTGACATGGCTCCTGGAGACCAATACAAAAATAATTTGGTCATCCTAGGCCCTATGGTTTTCGAGATATTCACAGAAAACTGTCCAGCCATCTTCAGGCCGATTGCTGTAGTCACTAGGAAATGTACACAATTAATTTATTGTACGGCCCCCCAGGCATTCAGAGGGTGTCATAATGATCCTTTCAAATTTCGTGCAGTTTTGAACGTCAGCCAAGATACCTGCGATTACAATGCTTTTTCATTTTTAATATGGTGCTATACTTCAAATGAGTAGATGTGGTATCTAGGCCTAGTTGGATCTAGTTAGTTTTTATATTTTAATCTGAGACTTTTGGAACCAAACGCCATTCATATCACTGGTAGCAATTTCATGCTGCTAGGATGTATTTCCCAGAATTGGGGCCTATTTCTGTCCACAGGGTGTAATTCTAATAAAAACACATTATTTCTAATAATGTTTAGCATCACTAATTAGTATAAAGAAAAACAAGCCTAGACTTTTTTAATGGTTGCTCCTACTCATGATTTAGACACATTTTATTGGTATTTTATGGTACAATATCAGTGTTTTGGTGTTGTCCGCAACCAGAGTTTTCACATATTGTGCCATATCTAAAACATTGTTTATCAAAAATAAATTAAAAAAATCATGCTTATGAATTAAATGTTATCTGAACTAATGAACTGCATGCACACATTATGCATATATATGCATTTCCTGCTTTATTTTGCTTAATGTTTGCCTGTCCCATGGTTTAGCCGTCATTACCAGCACACTCTACATAAAGGCACTTTGTTACTGTTTTTTCATCAAAAAAATATTTGGTAACCATGGTCACCTAATATCACAGTGGAATACATGGGTGTCAAGCAGAAAGATTGATGCCTTGATGTCCAGAAACATAAGAAAATCTACTCTTTATCCCTCGTTTTGGGCATGTACACTTATTATGTGTCATTACCATACGCATTGTATTTCTGTATTTTTGAATATTCCTGAAATTTTAAAATGACTTTAATAGTTTAAATGATGTAGTTTACATGTAGAAAGCTAGCTATACTTGGTGATCATTTTTGCTTCTCAGGGTAGTTTTTCGGTATAAATGTCATCACCAGCACAGTCATTACCAGCACATTATAGCTTGAAATGTAGTGGTAATGACGACTGTGTTGGTAATGACATTTTTGCAGATACATTTAAAGTACTCTTTTTAAAAGAAATACGTTTTTTTTTTTCACAAAGTCAGTTCAACTTGGGTTTCTAAATTATAAACATTTAATTGCAATATATTATGATCAGTGATTTGTCATCACCGCAACAAATGTCATTACCAGAACTGCAATGTCATCACCATCACCATGCATATTTTTGCCAATAGATTATGTATAAATTACAATAAATTACATTAATTAGATATTTTTGACAATGTTGGACAGTCTAAATTGCCACTGGATGAAAACAGATATGATATATGGCATTTATTTCAAATAAATGAAATTCCAAGCCAGGGTCGAGTGAAAAAATCAAAAAATAAGATACTTAAACGACTATAATTCATGTTGTAAGTAAAGTTCAACAATTCTAATAAGTTCAAGATAAACTATACTTCATGTGAAACCATAATTGATCATTGATTGACTATTTCATCTTTAAAATGTACATATTAGATGATGTGATGGTAATGACATTTACCTGAAAAATGACAAAAAATCATAAATTCCCTTATATTGTGGTCTCAACCAAGCTCACAACGTTACTCCTATCAAAATAACTGATAACTTGATGCATACCAATTAGTAAAATTTAGAATTTTATTTTTCAAAATTTCAGTAACCCAAATAGGCCCGAAATCTGAGAAATGCCCTTTAGCGTAAAATGTAAAATACTGTGAAGATATGACTGCAGTATTCATGTCACTTTCTTTCCTCTCTACCGTTCTAAATAGAGAAGACTGGTTCCGTTTTAGATCATATTATGCCGTAAAAGCCACATTTGACATTCAACCAGAAAGGAGAGGGGTGTATGGAAATCCCTGTGGTAGTGAAAATGAAAAGTATGAAATGCCATAAAATATTAATAGGCCTATTTTGAGAGTGCAGTGATTGAATATGTTCTTCTTGGATAGAAAACATGTACTAGTGTTTTGAAAGACCGAGTTGATATTGAATCAGGTTCACCATGATCTGGTGAAGAAAGTGTACAGAGAGAACGTGTTTGGTATTTAATGAACAAAATATGGCTTTCGGTAGAAACATTTTGGCCAATAATGAAATATGTAAAAGGTATTTGTGAACTGTAAGGACAAGCATGGTCTTGAAGGCATATTTTGAGGTCTGAGAGACAAAGGTATGGAGGGAAAATCGCTTTATTTCATTTAATTCACGAAAACAACTGACATCATAGCCAGGCAGCAGATACATGTGAGGAAGTGCAAAACAAAAGACCTGACTGCTTTAATACAAAGGCTGTGTGAGCATGTGGATATTTATCTTTAAAACCTGTGTAGCGTAAGCCAGAGGTGGGAGTAAGTCACACATGTGCAAGTCACAAGCAAGTCTCAAGTCTTAACATTCAAGTCTCAAGCAAGTCCAAGTCATTTTTTGTGACAGTCAAGCAAGTCAAGTCATAGCTTTGGTCAAGCAAGTCAAGTCAATTCATGATGATTTACCCATGTTTTCATTTTAAAATAAGCTACAATAGGCTAGTTATGAACTGCTGGAGTTTTATTTGTAACAAACAAATATACATTGCATTCATTCAAGCCACATAGCCTACATCTGAACGGTTTAGAATAAGATGAAATGTATACAAATAAAAATAAATGTATTTCAAGTAGACCTATATTATAAAATAGCCTATTGTTTCAATGCCTCAAATAGGTATGATGAGGTAGCCTAAGCTACATCAAATCATGAAAATATATTCAAACAGTTCAAGTTACACCTGTCCTGACCTGTCACATCTCCAGGGAACCAATAATGTTGAAAAAGTGAACTAATCAATCAATCAAACGCTGCCGCCGACGTCACTGCCAAACTTTGACAAGAGCGACAGCGCAATGGGTTTTAGGAGGGTTTAGGACCTTCAATGCTATATCATATTATACATAAGCCTAACATGTGAAATAAGCTACTTTTCTATGCTGATTGCTGGCAGTTAGCTAGGCCTACTTACTGTTCTTAGCCTACAACTAGGCTGTAACGTATGGAACAGGGATGTGTTTAAGAGGGAGGGAGAAAGAGAGGCGCTTACTTTAGGTTACATTGGCAACATTTTCGCTATATATTAAGATTAAACTTAGACAAGAAAATATTTCACTTTGCCATTTCACACATTTTAACCTAACAGGGCGTTAACTAAAAAGCATAATAGATTCAAAGCCAACTCTTAACATGCCTCACACGACTAACTTCAGATGAAAATCAACGTGGTGGTGGTTATGTCGATATTTTGCACGCTTGCAGACTGCTGTTCATTTCTCCTTTGACTTGTCAGATACATCATCCGTGAAGCCAAACATAATTATATTTTGGTATAAACGTAGAGCCTTCCATATTTGCAAGTTAGCCTACCTCAGTCTGTCTCATTTGGTCTGGCACTTGCTGTTGGTCTGTCGCGTCGCGTCACTTGGTACAATGACAGGTTCGCTCGCGTGACGCATGCAACAGCACCTAAGCAGATTTTCTAAAATCGTAAAGTTAACTCCTTAATATCTATGAAAAAAATAAAAAGTCAAGTCATTTCAAGTCATTTGTCTCAAGTCTAAGTCAAGTCTTAAGTCATGAATAGCAGGTCAAAGTCAATCGAGTCTTTTATACATGTTGTCTTAAAAAATGTCATGTGACTCGAGTCCCCCATGTCTGGCGTAAGCATGTGTTAGCCAGAAGTAATTTTAATACAGGGCTAAAACTAAAATGACCTATACAGCCTGGCCAGCATGCTTTTATGTAATACCAATTATTAGTAATTAAACTAACAAATAAATACCCTCATGCAGACAATCAACAAAGAATTGCACAAACAAAAACTGTAAAGGCAAAACGGTGAATCTATTTAGGCAAACACTGCACATTGCAAATTGACCTTGAAAAGCAGCAACAAAGATGAGTTTTCTGTTTGCGTCAAAAAGTATATAAAAAATTTAATAAACAAAAATATAAAATAAAAAATGAACAAAATACTAAGAAAATATAACAATACAGTGCAAAGTATGGAAAATAGTGCTTCTGGTTGTAAAATTTCAATTCTAAATCATGCAGTTTGTCCATTTTCTTTAATCTCTCAATATGGATGTAAAATCTTGGTCCATTCCCTTTGCTAAAGGGAACTTACTTAGATACTAACAGTGGTTGGCCATTGACAGATGTACCTGATATTATTATGCGCCAAGGGTGAGACGCACTTCATTTTGGTCTGTACGTGTAGCTAAGTAAAAATATATTAAAACCTTTTTTGGCAACTGAAGCACTTGAGGCATTTGACTAAAATGGGTCATATAAAACCTATGAGAGAGTAGACTTCAGCCACCTAGCCACGGTACGGTAGTGATGTTTTACTTGCAGTTTGCAGTAATTATGCCAAATAATGGCATATACCTGATACAGTAGCTAAAGATACTAGAGCCACAGACGCCACCATACTGTAAGTAGCTTTCAGAAGACAATACTAGTCAAGACAACTTGCAGTGTAAACTAATACCTTTGGCAGATTTGTGGTGAATATGTTTACAATTAAGGCAGATAGCAGATCTATAACATTTAAAATGTATTGCATATCACTACTATATCGCTACTTAAAAACTGCAGCCAAAAGTGTTTGATGCAGTATTACGCTAAAATACTGGTGTCATTGAAACAATAGATTTGCTGATTAGCAATAGATATGATAAATCACACCTCTCATGTGGACTAGACCAATGGCCCATGATACAGTATACCAACAGTTTCTCAATTCTTACGATAAGCTTGATGCACTGCAATCATTTTCTTTGAACCTGAAAAATACTTCATACTTCACCAATAAGTACACAATTTTGTTAAAATATGAACACATTTCAAAACCATAAAACTAACACTTGTAACAGTTTACCTACTACACCTCTCCATTCAACATGTTCTTGTGATATTCTTCAATTAAAATATGTAACATTCTGAAGTCTATACAACCTTCATAAGTAGCAGTGTTACTTTGCTATAACTTCCAAAGTCATCCATTTCACTCTCATGAATATATCTCATAACACTCGGAACAGCGCGACATAATTGTAACTAACCGCCATATTAATACATGACCGAAACTGACAACAGCTTTTTACAACCACCTGCAACCTCAATCCATCAGCATGTCTTATTCCTTAGCTAGACTTTGATATATGCAGGGCTTTAAGCAAAGAAAATGGTCTCAGCCGATATAGTGATCTGTTTTCAAATCTTAGACGCACAGGCCCATGCCTGAATTCTACCAATGTGCCTCATAACAGTAAGCCCTGTATATGAGAGAGTAGCCCCCCCCCCCCCCCCACACACACACAGGTGTGAGGTGGTGAATATGGAATAGAGGAAGGCGGTGATGATATAAGGTGCCCTGATTGTACACACAGAAGTCTGGCACAGGGTTGATTTGAAGGAGCCAAGTTTCTCCTCACTGTTCTTCCCCCAGGTCAAACCTGTGTGGAGATGGACACAGTGTGTGTTAGACCCAGGCAATGACCAACAGTCTGATCGGACCATCTGGCGTGTCTTTATGTACCAGAGCGTGGTACTCACCATTCTGTCACGCCTGAAAGTAGGTCAATCTGCACCAAATCAATCTGCACCTGAAAGTAAGAAGTTGAAAAACAATGATGCAACTTGACACTTTCACGTCTGACTCCCTTGTAACACACGCACCCACGCGCACCCACACACACACACACACATGAACACACACACACACACACACACACACACACTGCATACAAAATGAGTCTGACAACAGACTGTATCCTGCATGTCTCAGCAGTACAGAAGCACATGAATATTTGAAAGCCCAAAGTGTGAGCACAACCACACACTCCCACACACTTACTCCCACACACACACACACACGTACACGAACACACACACACTCCCACACACAGGTCCCACCTGCCCGACAACGTCTTTGTCTCGGCTCATGAAGGACGCGGCGTGGTTCTTCACAGAGATGCACAGAGTCCTACGCTTGGCTTCATCCAGAGAGAGATCAAACTCAAACCTGGGAGATAATGACTTGGATTATTACCACTCTGATAAGACGTACATATGCATGCGAGAGCACACCTACACACACACACACACACACACACACACACACAACCAAATGAAAACACATTTTAAGATATATTAGGGGGAATAAGTTGAAACACGCCAACCCAAAGCAAACATAAGAGAGCTTCCTTTGGGGACAGAACAAAGTCAACGCTGAAACAGAACTTCGGTTTGCACTGCTACCTTGCACACTCCCACCCACCCACCCACCCACAGAGGCCTTTGAGGATTAGACCATCACAGCCTGTCAGAAGCAAAGCATATGCACACACAAGCCATTACTGCAGGGGATATGAGATCACTCCTCACATACACAAAACTGCATGCCCTTAAACTCCTATCTTTGTCTGTCTCTTTCTCTATCATTTATGTTCACACACACACAAAAACATATGCATAGTACACTGCACACACACAAATATATGCATACACACACACACACACACACACACACACACACACACACACACACACACATACACACATAGCATCACCGTCTATAGAACAGGGCAAAAACACACCTTTCATTGTATTCTGGGTTAAGATCTCTCCTCTTAACGCCTGTCTTTCGCTTGGTAGCCTTGCTCTTATCGGGCAGAAGAATGAGAGAAATGTATGTGTCCATGATGTCCTTGGATGAAGCCACCAGATTCCTATACATATGAGACATAAAGACATAAAGACACAGGCACACACGCATGCACGCACACATGCACACACACACTAACATTATAGTGTCTGCTAAAAAGCACCTAGAAGCTAGAACCTGACATAATTAGACATGTTTTCCTGGATACAGCAGCCGCTGACTCCACTGGCTTCAGTCTAGATATAATAATGTCTTTTAGCTCCATGTCTTTTAGCTCCATCTTGATTGTGCAAGTAACACTAACACAACAGCAACACACAGTGGCTGAATGTTAAGTGTAGAGCATTTATTTGGGGAAAGAACGGTCTGCTGTGGCAGCCCAATCCACACCTGCAGCCGTGCACAGTGACACAGAGCTTCTTGTCCTTGGCTCGGTGAGAGAGGGACAGCTTCACTTGGCCGCAGCTCCCTGCGTCCCCACCGGGGGCAGCTCTGGGCAGAGCTCCCGTTGCCACCGGGGCGTTGGTCAGTTTAGACGCCAAGACCTAAAATCAGAGAAACAGGCTCAGGTTAGCGTTATTTTTGGTACACTGTTTTTGTGTGTGTGTGTGATTTTTTTTTTCAAAATCACACCCATAAATAACTTATGGTGTTATGTGTTGTAAGGCAAACTCAGGAGAAATTCAGAAGCAATGTGAGTGTGAAGGGAAAAAAAAAGTTCCTTGCCTTGAGTTCCGCCCTGAGCAGAATCTGGCTGTCAGCTAGGGCTCCATCCAGCTTGAACCACTGATCCAGAACCAGCTGAGGTTCCGACAGCAGTTCTCTGACAGGCAGCACCAGAGAACCCAGAGCCTGATCCCAGGCACTGGAGAGCTGGAGAGAGAGAAAGAGAGAGAGAGAGAGAGAGAGAGAGAGAGAGAAGGAAAGAAAGAAGGGGAATATACAGAGAGAGGAGAGAAAGAGAGAGAGAGGGGAGAGAGAGAACGATGAAAGATAGAAAGAGAGAGGGGGGGGGACAGAACAAAGGGCATTATTGAAGAATTGTAAAAAAGGGTATTAAAAACTCAAGCTGAAAGGAAGCTGACAGTCTGGTTAGTCCTCAACCCTTATGGAATATGTCTATAAAAATATAATCACACTTGTCACAAGGCAGAAAAAAACCTGTGGAAGGACCCTACATACATACATACATACACATAGATATTTAATACTAAAATGGCATAATGGCATTCAACATACGAGGTAGGTCATAAATAAAACAAACAAACAAAAAATTATGTAAAGATGAAGAAGTAACACACTGGATATACACAGCTATAAGTGAACTTAATCTGAGCTTTAACAGCTTCACATTAATTTCAATGTACACTCCTATATGAATTCCAACCTTTAACATCTTCAAATTAATTTCAATGTACACTCCTATATGAATTCCAACCTTTAACATCTTCACATTAACTTCAATGTACACTCCTATATGAATTCCAACCTTTAACATCTTCACATTAACTTCAATGTACACTCCTATATGAATTCCAACCTTTAACATTTTCACATTAACTTCAATGTACACTCCTATATGAATTCCAACTTTTAACATTTTCACATTAACTTCAATGTACACTCCTATATGAACCTTTAACTAGCCTGGCGAGCCAGACCCACATTAAAATGTAGGGTCTGGGCACTCACCGTTCGCAGTGCTCAGTCCGAGGGGCGGGATAATCAGTTGTCTTTCAAATTCCCTCTGGACGCAATAGGACGCAATAGGATATTTGTTTTCAAGTAGCAGGGAATTCAAGCCAAACCGTTGCAACTCTGCCATCAATCATTATGTTAAGCCCACCAAACGACTCTATACACAATTTCAATGCCTGATTAAGTTTCGATTTCTGGAGCTCACAAGCCAACGGAGAGTTGCTAGACTAGCCCTGGCAGCAAATGTAATTTGCTGCCGCTAGGGGCGCGTCTAGATTTCTAGGCTAACCTTTAACATCTTCACATTAACTTCAATGTACACTCCTATATGAATTCCAACCTTTAAAATGTTCACATTAACTTCAATGTACACTCCTATATGAATTCCAACCTTTATAATCAGCATGTCCTCCTTGGGGTCATGAAGCAGGAAGTAAAATGACTCATCCCACTGAGGTGAGGTGGATCGATCCAACACCTTTGAGAGAAACATGAAAGCAGTGTTTAAAAAAAAGAAAACTGTGCAAGCCTATAAATGGCTACAGTAGAAATGGAAAGAAAACGGCACCCAACCTTTGTTTTGAAGGACGTTCCACCCAGAACAAGCTCAGCGGCAGGCTTTGGCTCCTTCCCACTCTTCTTCAACTACAAATGCACATTCGTATCAATCCAACTGTGATCAAATCTGCTAAGAGCTACTCAGGCATTTGGGTACTATGACTTTACAGCAGCATCTGAAATCATCGGTGGAAAAGCAACTACTGTATATGTATCTTGATGTAGATCATAGAGAGTGAATTAATGTGAGTGTGTGTGTGTGTGTGTGTGTGTGGACACAGTGTCTATGAAGGTATGGAGGTGTATGAGTTTGTGTGTGTGGACACAGTTTCTATGAAGGTATGGAGGTGTATGAGTTTGTGTGTGTGTACTGTGTCTATGGGCTTTGAAATATCTGGACCTGAGTATTAGGTTTTGGTGTATGGGTGTGAGTGTATGTGTACATGTAGGTGTGTGTGTTTGTTTGTTTGTTTGTCTGTCTGTGTGTGTGTGTGTGTCTGTATGTGTGTGTGTGTGTGTGTGTGTGTGTGTGTGTGTACCACTCACAGGCAGGGAATGGGCCCTCTCCAGGAACACAAAGAGCAGGGCTGCCGAGGGCACGGCCTTGTTCTGGTAGGAGTAGAGAGAGCGCAGCTGCAGCACCTGCAAACACACACCTCATGCGTCAGTGTGACCATCCACCACCACCAGTACAGCTCTCGCTGAGTACACTGACTCATTAACACTGCTTTAGGAAGAGCACCACTCTAAACATTAATGAGGAGAAGAAAGTGACCTGGTCCAGCTCATCTGCATTTGATGCAGTAGGCAGCCACTCCAGCAGCAGGTGGACCTGGCCGGTTTTGATGTCATTTAGAGTGTACCACTGCAACACAAACACAAACATTAGCAACACAGGAATGGCACCTACTTATAGGTGATTGATTTTACACTTCATATCTAATGTAAATTGATAGATTACTGGCCACAAATACAACCATTCAAGTGTTCACATGAATTCCCCAAACAGTAGACATTCACATGTATTCACAATACATTTACATGTATTCAATTAGCTGATACACGTGTTTTATCCTAAGCGACTTACAAGAGGCAAACATTCAGTCTACAGTGCACCAGGAGACCTTAGAGTAAACAATAATACCATAATTTTGCCTTTTAGAATCAGACAGATAATGAAAGCATAAAGGAGTAAAGCAGAAAAAAAACAGAGGATGTGTTAAAGTGACACAGAAGAAAGAAAGTACATGTTGATGTGACAACACATTAGATATTGAGAGTGCTCAGTCCTCTTACCTGATCTGTAAACTGGGAATGGATGATGTCTCTCAACCGGAGTTGAAACCTGTTGGCATAACAAGGCACCATAAGCTACCACTCATCTCTCACAAAGACAGATCCTATCACCATATACACATATAAAGTACAAACCCTCACCAATACCATTATTTACCATTCTAAAAATGATAGCTTCAGCGAAAGTTCTACTAGGAAGACTCGTAGTGTAGCTTACTCCTCCCATGCTTTCACGGAGCCAATCTTAGCTGCCTACTTTCGGGAAAGCCCCGCAATCCGATCATTTACTCATTCAATCAGCGCTAGCCTATAGGAATTCAGTGGGCTCTTTAAATATGTACCACCTAACACTGCTTCTGCTTCTCAGTACGCTGACTTTGACGTCCCCTCCACCTCCCCTCCAGCCACCTCTGCCAGCAGTCCACGTCAATCGGGCATGGTCTGCCTACCACATCTTCATCTTTCAGCCACCGCCACCAGTTGGTCCCCGTCTCGTCGTGGGGGGTAGGCTCCCCGCCCCTGCCTTCATCCATCAGCAGGAGACGAGATCCGCTCATCGCTGGACGGATCCGAGACGGGGCCTACGCCAAAGACCGTTACCTATTCAGGACTCTTTATCATGCTTGTATCCAAGCCGTTCCTTTACTAATTAAATTGTTAACTGATTCTATTCTGTCTACTGAGTCTTTCTGGTAGAACTGATAGTTCCGGTCCTTGATTGTGATTGGCTGAATCACGTTCGATGCCGTTCCAGCATAAATATACACCTTGACCGCATTTCATTCTATATTACTGCGCAACCATAAGTTGATAGTAGCTGCGTCTCGACGTTGCTTGGCAACCACTCAGATAGAGGAAATATATTTCTTGGCGGAAGAATGATTATCTAGGAATAACTTGTTATATTTCTAGTTGCTGTGCCTTTACTTTATGAAACTTTGCCAGGTATTTATAGTAACAGTTTTAGAAAAGCAATAAGCCACTCGAGTCTGTAGGTTACACTGATTCTACAACAGCTAAGAGGGGTTTCTTAGCGCGTCGTGCCTAACAACGCCCCTTAGCAGTTGTAGAATCAGTGTAACCTACTGCCTCTCGGGGCTTAATGCTTAAATATACTATGTATTTAATTGAATAGCAAATTAAAACTTAGTCAGTCATCCAATGGCATCCACTGACTGAAATATATCAGCTTTTTAATTAATTTAAGTAATGGTATACCTTCCAAGGAAGTCATCCGAATCCAAGTCCTTATCAAAGACCTCAAACTTCAAATCAAGGTCCATGTTCCCTTTCAGAACCAGCTAGAATGAGGAAACAGATTTCAAGCTTCACTCAAGAAAATGGATACAATGCATACATAAACACCAACTGAAACATACTGAATGAGAGATTTGTTTCCTTTTAACAGCCCTCAGACAAATAGAAAAATAATAATCTCCAGTTTAATGTTACAAACCACTCCTCCATTCTTTTTGGCAGGTTTGTTGACATCCCAGCATTATTACCTCATACATCTCATTCCATGTGGGGTTGAGGTTCTCCTTGATCACATGACTCTTGAAGGTCTTGTCCCCGATATAGATCTTCACATACGGGTCACTCTTCCCTTTCCCCAAGCCCATCACCTTGTCTTTGGCCACCAGGTTCTTGGCTTCCAGCAGATGGATCCGCAGCACCCCCTAGAGGAGGAAGGAGTTATGCTCAACGGAGACCAAACATGCTCATGCATTCGCATGTGTGTACTAACGTGGGTTTAGAAGGCCTCACCTTGGTGGCAAAGCCAGTGGGGGTAGAGGTGTGTTGGGGGAGGAGGACGAGAGGGCTGGGGACCTCAGACACGACCTTCTCCTTTTCTGGAACAGCAGAGGGGGCAGGGGGAGGAGTGCTCGGAACGGCCTGCTCATAAGACCTGGATCACACACACACACACACACACACACACACAGTAAATAACACATACACACAACCCTTCTCTTTCTCCTCAGTAGATTTGCCTTAGGGGTCAGTGACTCATCAAAGACTAGACGCTGGTTTTTAATAACAAACACGTCTTCAAAAGCAACAGCTGACAGGAAAGCCTCAGCAAATTTAAAAGAACCTTCAACGTCTAAAAGTCAACAACATCAACAACAACAATAACAGCAGTGTTTGTTTCCCTCCAAATCCACTCACGGTTCCTCCAGCTCTTCTTCAGGCTCCGATAGTTGTGCCTTCTCATTTGCTGTTGTGTCAGATTGTGTTGTTGCAATTGGCTCCAGGTCCTCCTTGTAGCTGCCAATATCTTCGACCTGTCAAACAGTAAATTTGATCAGTTTTATAAGTCATACAAATGCACACACATATCTATACACACACACACACACAACGCCCATGTAGAAAGCTCTCACCTCTGGAGTTGGCTTAAGAATGGTCTGAACAGGTGACAGGTCTTCAACGACATTAGCAGGTTCCCTCTCCTCAGATTCACTGTGTAAGAGAGCAATTCCAGGCACACTAACACACACACAAACACACACAGACTCATGAAACGAATGATTTCATTGCATTATGGTAATTTGTTGACGTGTAAATGAACAAACTAGCTGACAGCTGCGCGCCTAACAGACTAATTAACCAGCGCTCTCACCTCTGAGCGGCCAGCTGATGCAGCCCAGCGCCAGGTGCTGGGGCGGACGCCTCGGCGGCCCCCCTAAACTCTTCCTCCTCTTCCTCCTCCTCAACCACAGCAGGCTCTGGAGTCATCACCGGTGCCTCCGTCACAACTGCCCTCCCCGTCACCTTGGACTCTAGGATCTGTTTCAAAATAAGATTATGAACAATAACATAAAAAATAACCTCGCGATCATAAAATATCCTCACAATCATTCCCCACAGTCTGAATGTAAAGTCATTCAAGTACTTAAGTTGCATGTGCAGCATGGCCTATTTTGACAGTTACTGTAGTTTGAAATGGTGTGTGCTGCTGTTTCCGTACTAGCATAGCAGTGACCTGTCACGCGGAGTCCCACAGCAACAGACAGCGGAGAGGTTGGCACACCCACGTAACGGAAATTAATTAGCACTGGTTTTATAAAAACGCCACCAAATCAACTCATTAGCCTCATTTCATCTGCACCTCTGTCCAGGGTACCCCCAGAATTGTCAGACCTAAATTTAAGACTTTTTAAGACCTTTTTAATACCACTTCAGATGAAATTTAATACCTACATCGCACCCATTCGGATAGAATAAATAATATTAAAGGTAAGATTAAACCTCAAATAATTACTATTTACAAGTGTTTGAACATGCCAACATGAACTTGTCAGCAGTGCAGTGGTAGTTGTCGCGGTAGTAACGTGACTGAATGTCCTGCTTCATGGACAAATTTACACGGAATAGAACCTAGTTGATTTCAGGGATTAAAGTGAAAAAAAAAAACTTTTTTTCAGACCATGTCATACGTTGTTTATATTTACCTATAGAGATAGCACCCCTTTTGCGGTCGCGACCTATTGGTTTTTAATGTACAAAAAGATGCAAACAGCAAAGTAAAGCACCAAATAAACACCAAAACGAGGCTATAGGTTACTCTTAAGTTACTATATAATTAATGCCACCTACAGGTGAATGCATAGAACATAACAATCCTATGGTTTGTGTACCCTGTAGCCTCGTTTTAGCCGGCAATGGCCGCCATGTGAATAAGGCGAATTGAGAGTGTTCTTGATTAAGATTGAGTTTTCCTGATGAACAAAACAATATTTCAATACCATCCCTGACCATTGCTGATTAGCCATTGCTGTTCTTTTCTACTGCAGCAATATTGTAGCAAGGCTTTAACTTACACTCTTATTTAATTACTTCAGGCCAAAAGTGTTTAAAGGGGAGATTTTTTTTTCTTGTTAATATGCAATTCAACACCAAGTAAAATCTATAAAATCAAGTTTGCAAGACTTCACATTTCCTCATCAAAGTAACGAATCAGAACAGTCTAGATATTGTTCATATTTCCGTAGCCTCATCCGCATTTAATGAAAACATGGTAATTTTGAGTTTTACAGACAACTCAGTTTTCCAATGAGCAGCAATACTGTGTGTGCTCATGCAGGAGGTCTGTGCATCTGATCAGGGGCGCCTTAATACCACCCGAGGCCCCTGGGCTATATGTTTTTTAAGCCCCCCCCCCCCAACCGCAAATATGAATTATGATTAAATGATACCCGGCCCCCCAGATAGCAAATCATTTTGGCTTTGTTTTGGTATACATTTGGCCTCTTTGGGCTTGTTTTGGCACAGGAAAAGCTCCCTCTAAGTCTTTTGGGCGACCTGTGGCTTAATTATGATTTGCCATAATACATAAAGGGCGCCATGCAATTTTGGCTTAGTTATGGCCTATGTCTGGTTAACCAGCTGAAAAGTTGATGAGCGGGACCGCATCGCATGACTTACGGGCGCACTTTGGCATCTCTCTGGCTTGCCAAAAGGCTGTGCAAACGCCGGGAATTTTGAACATTCCATGCCCAGAAGAGCCCCCAGTCTCACATCAGTTTGCCGACAGACAACGTAAGGTAAGTCGCGTTTATTCTCATTTTAAAGACATTGTCATTGCTAACATTAAGTTACTCAGAATATTCGTTTATATGTTATAAACGCCAGTCATGCCCTCCACACCGTTACATGTAAATAGCCTGTATGCCATATAATTCAGTGAGCCGATCTACCTTTGTAGCCTATAAAACTGCATTTAACGTGCATGAAGGCATTTTAGATGTGAAGTATGGCAGGCTAAATGTATGTACGTTACCTTCGAAAACATCGAGAAATGCAAACGGGATCTGCTAGCAAGTTGTAGTAAATGAACATAGACATAGCTAGTAGACATAAACAGTAGGATATTTAGGGGCAGGACTATCATAGGCTACCTGATAAACCGTTGGCCCAACTTGCTGCTGACTCCTGGTTGATTGAAGGATCTTGCTTTCTAAGCAGTCCACCAGTGTCTGTAAAGCCACCATACATTGCAGCGAACTACTTCACGAACTCACATTTTGATGACAGCTCCGTTGTAGTCGTGTTTTCAACCTTTGCTATTTTGTGTAATTATTGCACTCGCCCTTTAGTTGTGAATCACTCAATGTTTTATAAATAAGTAGAACTATTGCACTTGCCCATATTTATATTGTGTAATATTTGTGAATAAACTTAATGACATTAGGTTATAACCTAATGTCATTAAGTTTATTCACAAATATTACACAAGCCCATTTTAAAAATATGTAGAACTATTGCACTTGCCCATATAATTTAGTAACCTGATGTCATTATTCTTAAACACAGTCCTACTTCCTACAGGCTACAGATAGATATGTACATACACACATACATGCATTTAGGATTATTTAAAACTGCCTTTTAATGCTTAATGTTTTGTTTTTGTTTTTCAGCTCTTCTGCGTGATCTGTTGGCAATTCTACTGGACCAGCAGAAGACCATGATCTGCATTCTTCAGGACCTCCACAAATCCATCCAGGGAGGTCAGATGTGCCACCACCAGGCATACTGCTTATTTTCCCCTGGGGGATGAGGGGGCACTGGAGGTCTTGGAGCGCGACCTCGCAAGCAGGGACCTTCACCAGGAATTGGTGAGCTCCTTTTGATTTCTCTTAGAATGGTATGCTGAGTGATTTGTCAAACAATAGTACTTTTATTTTGAGTAAATAATACCACTGGTTCTTTTATAGGTCATCACTCTTGGATTGGCAGGGGGAGTGGATGTGAAGGACAGTGTCTGGCGTATACTGAAACAGGCCATTAGGAACAATCTGGCCAAGAAAATGTCATGGCGGGGATTGAACGGGAAAATCCCGTTTGAGAAATTACATCTCAAATCAGTTGTTATGGGTAAGCATTTAAACTGTTCATCACTGTTCACAAATATCCTGTTCTCGGCTCTGACATTTTTTTCCCCCAAAGGCTCCTGTATCTATAGGGATATCAGGCTGAAACCATCATTCAACTGAGCCAATTCTTAGTAGAATTTAACTCAAAGCATTTTTGCTATGTGGAAGACAACAGAACCTTCACACCTATCTTCCAGATGATTAGTTTGTTTGACAATGCTTACAGTTCGCATAGTGAAGAAGATTGTAGCATACATTATTGCTGTTTAGAATCTGTTAAATCACTGACACTGAAAACTTGTTTTGTGTATGTTCTCATTTACAGATGCAGTGAGGAGAAATCCAACCTGCTTATCTGCTACAAACAAAGATATTGAGGAGGCTGTGAAGAGGTGGTCTTACTGGACTGGGGATAGGGAGGGTGGGAGGAAAAACCACCAGCTGCCTCCCAACCAGGAGCAACAAGCAGAACAGCTTTAATAAAACATATATAATTTTTAAATATTTTGCTTCATTTAATTTTTTTTGCATAACACACAGAACCTAGTTTAACCATATAACTTAATATGAGCCTAGAATACTAGGACATAGTAGGTTTAAATAAATAAATAAATAAATAAATAAATAGAAACACTTTGGGTCAGTTATGGCAACACTTTGGGTCAGTTATGGCAACACTTTGGGTCAGTTATGGCATCACTTTGGGTCATTTAAGGCCTCTTTTCGGCAAGGTTTTGGGGTTTTGGCAACTCTTTGGGATATGTCTGGCTACATTTTGGTATTCCAAAATTGGTTTTGGCTGGGTTTTGGCCGCCTTTTGTTTTTCTTTTGGCACGCCTAATTTGGCCCAAATTTGGGCCATACATCATCCCAAAGCTTTGCCAAAATGGCATGCCAGTTTTGGGCCAAATTTGGGCCAAAATGATTTTGCTATCTGGGCCGCGACACATAGCGTGCGCTTTTGGTTAATAATATGCAGTGTAGCCTATTATTCAGCCTATGTAAAACCTTTACATAAACAGGAACAGAATGCCCTCGAATCACGTCAGCCTACCCATGACATCGCTTATCAAAAAGGCTAGCCTAGGCTACTGCACGAAAACAAGCGTTGAACTTTATCAACCGTCTCTGACACACCAGTTTAACGCAGTTTGGGAGGGACAGAAATACTTTTAGCCTAGGCCTATAACAAGCTGGCTCATGTGACGTGAACATGGCTACCTTATGCATTATCACTACACTACATGGAGACATATCTCACGTTAACAAGGGAGAAAACATAACATAGGCTAGACTATTATATGTGCGAATGGGTTAGCACAAACTTAGCTGTTGGTGAACGGAGATGCAGATCACTAATTCATGTCTTTGCGCCACAGCCCTAGCTACCACAGCCCATGTTCTGCGTTCACTCCAATGAGACAAGTGAAATACATGTTTTTAAAGCCGTTTCATTTCCAGGCTATTTGCTACGATATTTATCTGCTATGCCTTCTGTTGTCATGGACAGTTACAGGAATCCACGTCATTCGTTTATCGTTGCTTCAATCCTACCCACGTTATCTCCAGAGTTTGTATGATAAGTTTGTCGGTCAGTTTCAGCTCTCCTCTAGCTCCTCTACACCCGTTGGAATTTATTACGTTTTGTTACATTTTGTTACACTTTAGAATCGGAGAAGACAAAGGGGGCCTCTGCATGGATGTAAGAGCAGTACGATGTGCTCAATTATTTAGGCTAGCTCCAGAGTAGGCTAATGACGCCGCGAATACGGACACGCCGTTTATTATTATTGATTATCATTATTATTATTAGGAGGCCCCTCATTGGTCGAGGCCCCTGGGCTGAAGCCCAGGTAAGCCCCTGCATTAAGGCGCCAGTGCATCTGATAAGGACAATCTGGAGAGGGCGCTTTTGTCTTCAGCAACAGATTGTATAAGGTTGACAAGAGGTTGCGATATGGTGAGGGACAGGTCGTGTTGCGCTATGAAAGAACATGTAGCCTACTTTCTGAGCGCAAAAACGGTCAGCCATAGATAAACGTACACAAATCATGACGCTAATATGCGAGGTTCTGGTAGGCCTACTGGTTATGGTTTTGTGCTATACATTAATAATAGCAAAGTTTTAAGTTGACTATTTTAATTGCATGGTTATTTTTTGTCAACATACGCTCACAACCTACTGCCGTTAAAAGTGAGGCCTAAGCAAAATAGGCTAAGGCTGTCTGTGCGTCACAAACACGACTGACCCCCTTGGGCCCCTACTCAACATAAAATAATAATATCGCGAACTGTTAACACGCTCAGTCAAAACCTTCCGTCGCAAATTGTGAAAAACGTGTGCATGTCATAACAGACGGGATAGGCATAGGCTACGGTTTATATTGCGTCGCTTTACACATAATGTTAGTTGCATTGATTAAAAACTGTAACAATAATAGTACATCGGGTGGCATAGCAGGCTATCTGTTCAAGTCATAGGTGACACCCAAAATGAATGACCTCCCCTGACAAGAGTTCGCGATAGTAAGAAATTGTCTACATTGATGCACGGAAAGAACACAGCCTCCGAATTCGCACATAGAGCTCACAATAGCATATCCAAAAAAGTTAAACAGACGGCAACCTCATTAGCTGTCTCGATTGTGTCACTATAATCCAACTTTTAGACCGTCCAGACGTGTTCTTTTTTTTTTAAGCAACCGCCCAGGCCAATGAGACAAGCGTGTAGCTACAACATTTAAACAAAGCGAAACTCATGGCTGACGTATCTTCTTGAGCGATCTCTGATTGAGACACAGAAAGTTCTCAAGAACACTATTAGGTCTTTAAACATTTAGCCCACCATCACACACATTCATTCATCGGACCTAATATTTGTATTACCCCACCCCCCCTCCTATTTTTTTTTCTCACCGGATCTGCATCGATCTCAAATGACATTTCTAAAATCAAATTGATGGAAATCCGTCGTACGACGGAGAACTTTAATCCTTGTGATTTACGCTACGTGAGGATATTAGACTAAATCTACTGATCATTTGAAAAATTAAGACCTCCGTGAAAAAATTCCAGACTTTGAGGTGAAATTCAATACTTTTTAAGGCCTTAATTTAGGAAAATGAAATGTAATACTTTTTAATACTTTTAAGACTCCGCGGGTACCCTGTCTGTCAGTGTTAAAAAAGGTGCGATTCCTAAAAGGATGCTGTGTGAGTGTATCCACGTGTGTGTGTGTGTGTGTGTGAGATGCGCGGTTCACGGTTACAGCCGCGGACTCCGCGGTTAAACCGTAACGGTGGCGGTTGAACCAATCAAACGCATCACCCATATACATTAAAACAACCAGCGGATGGCGGGCGGGTGCGGTTTTGAACATTGGTCAAAAAACGTTGGTGCGGATGGATGGCGGATGGATGATAAGTTTTGCCATGCGGTTACGGTTGAAATAATAGCCCATCCGCGCATCTCTAGTGTGTGTGTGTGTGTGTGTGTGTGTGTGCGTGTTCAGTAGTTTGGAGAATGTCCACAAACTGTGCTGTCTGGCCTGCATAAGAGAAACATCAAGCAAGTGGCTCTGCTATTTAAAGCATTCTCTCTGCCTGGACTTGTTTTTAAATACCCTTGATGGGCGAGACATGTCATCAGGTTCCCACAGTAACTTATTGAATTATTAATCCCTGATATATTTGTGAATACAGGGAAAGGCACAAAGTAGCTTGAAGTAAGCAATTTCAAACTATTCTGTACTTTACATTATTTTGGTCATATTAGAACAGAATATAACCACACCATACAGTGTGTGTGTGTGTGTGTGTGTGTGTGTGTGTGTGTGTGTGCATATGAGAGAGAAAGGAACAGTGGTGTCACCTTGAGTTCCGCCCTGAGCAGAATCTGGCTGTCAGCTAGGGCTCCATCCAGCTTGAACCACTGATCCAGAACCAGCTGAGGTTCCGACAGCAGCTCTCTGACAGGCAGCACCAGAGAACCCAGAGCCTGATCCCAGGCACTGGAGAGCTGGAGAGAGAGAGAGAGAGAGAGAGAGAGACAGAGAGAGACAGAGAGAGAAAGAGAGGGAAAAGGGGGACAAAGAGAGAAAGAGAGAGAGAGACAGAGAGAAAGAGAGAGAAAGAGAGAGAGAGAGAGAGAGAAAGAGAGAGGAGAGGGAAGAGAAACAAAGAAACAGAGAAAAAGAGAGAGAAAAGGAAAGAGAGGGGGGAGATAAAGAGAGAGAGAGAGAGAGAATAGCAGGGCCTTGTGATTAATGGAAGTGAGGGTGAACACCACTTAGAAGATACTTGATTGTGCCTTTAGTCACCTTGATAATGACAGTGTCTTCTGTAGGGTCATGAACCAGGAAGTGAAAACCTTCATTCCACTGAGGGGCAGTCGAGCGATCAAGCACCTTAGGAGCAGATGATGATGATGATGACAAATGATCAACTACACCTGACAGATCGCTCAGAACTGACATGTCTCATATAGGACATCTAAAACAACAACACACACATGACACCAAAATAAAAATAAAACTAAAAACAATATCACACCTTTGTTTTCCTGGATGTTCCTTTAAGCAAAAGCTCAGCTGCAGGTTTTGGTTCTTTGCCACTCTTCTTCAGCTGGGAAAACGACAGAGAAACTGTAAGTACATTCAGTGTGCAAGAACACAACCATGTTTTTCCCTGTAAATTGGAGTGTGTGTGTGTCTGTGTGTCTGTGTGTGTGTGTGTGTGTGTACCACTCACAGGCAGGGAATGGGCCCTCTCCAGGAACACAAAGAGCAGGGCTGCCGAGGGCACGGCCTTGTTCTGGTAGGAGTAGAGAGAGCGCAGCTGCAGCACCTGCAAACACACATTTCAATCGTCACTCGCTTCAAAGTCTCACCTTTTCATAAAAACAGGTGAAACAGGTAAAAAACAGAAGAGCAACGCTCCATATGAGTATGGGACACAATTACTGAATAACCGCCAGCCCTCCTCACATCAAAGACTTCCGTCCTCTCATTAAAAGTGCTGCATACGTCAGTTATGTGTGCATGGACTCTAAAATTACTGATGATAATGAATGAAAAAAGACCTTGTCTAGCCCTCCAGGCTGAGATGCAGTGGTCATCCACTCGACGGTCAGATGCAGGCGGCCCGACTTCACATCGTTCAGGGTGAACCACTGAAAATGAAACACAAAGCGCGAGTGTTATTGCGTCTCCATCTGCCATTCAGAGTGTGCAGCTCCAACTCTAGGCCCAAGATGAAAGGACGGCAAAGCTCAGGTCACTGCGGTCCCTTACCTGGTCAGTGTACCGGGCCTGGACAATGTCATCCATACCGATCGTCAGCCTGGATGGGTTGCAGAGCAGCTAGAATAAGCATTTCAGGATGCACATGTGTATTTTCTTACTGTATGCTGTTGTGGTAAATGCTGTAGTAGCATCTGCTGCCACCTGTTTGTATTTACCTGCTCCCTGCAGAGGAGTCGATGACGACTAAGCATTAGAGATTTATCACTGAAATGTTCCCATAAGTTCTTACCTCCCAAGGAAGTCATCTTTATCAATGTCTTTGTCAAAGAGCTCGAACAGGATTTCTTCACAGGAATTCTGAGCCAGAATCAACTGAAACAAAAAGGAAAGTGTTACAAATAGGCAACTGCTGAGTGCGTTGTGCTGGCCTTTGAGAAGTTCATCAGATTAGTGCACACACACACACACACACACACACACACACACACACACGTTACCTCATACATCTCATTCCAGGTAGGGTTCAGGTTCTTCTTGATAACTTGACTCTTGAAGGTCGTGCCCCCAATGTGGATCTTCACATAAGGGTCACTGTTGCCCTTCCCCAGCCCCATCACCTTGTCTTTGGCCACCAGGTTCTGGGCCTCCATCAGGTGGATACGCAGCACGCCCTGCAAATGAAATCAATGAGCTGGTCAATGGGCCATTACTTCTTGTCAAAATCAGATTCATCAATCAACCCATCTGGTTCACTTCCACCTTAGCACCCACCTCACGCCCAAAGCTGGGGTCAGGGGTCGCTTTTTGAGGTCGAAGTTCAACTGCAGGGCTGACCTTGACGACCCCCTTAGAAATGACGCCGGTGGCAGACAGCTTTTCAGGCGCCACCACAGCTGGAGGAGGGGGGGCTGGGGCACTGACTGACGCCACCACTGCTGGGGCGGACGGCTCGGCGGCCCCCCTAAACTCTTCCTCCTCTTCCTCCTCCTCCTCAACCACAGCAGGCTCTGGAGTCATCACCGGTGCCTCCGTCACAACTGCCCTCCCCGTCACCTTGGACTCTAGGATCTGTTTCAAAATAAGATTATGAACAATAACATAAAAAATAACCTCGCGATCATAAAATATCCTCCCAATCATTCCCCACAGTCTGAATGTAAAGTCATTCAAGTACTTAAGTTGCATGTGCAGCATGGCCTATTTTGACAGTTACTGTAGTTTGAAATGGTGTGTGCTGCTGTTTCCGTACTAGCATAGCAGTGACCTGTCACGCGATGTCCCACAGCAACAGACAGCGGAGAGGTTGGCACACCCACGTAACGGAAATTAATTAGCACTGGTTTTATAAAAACGCCACCAAATCAACTCATTAGCCTCATTTCATCTGCACCTCTGTCAGTGTTAAAAAAGGTGCGATTCCTAAAAGGATGCTGTGTGAGTGTATCCACGTGTGTGTGTGTGTGTGTGTGTGTGTGTGTGTGTGTGTGTGTGTGTATGTGTGTGTGTGTTAGAGATGCGCGGTTCGCGGTTACAGCCGCGGACTCCGCGGTTAAACCGTAACGGTGGCGGTTGAACCAATCAGCAACCAGCGGATGGCGGGCGGGTGCGGTTTTGAACATTGGTCAAAAAACGTTGGTGCGGATGGATGGGGGATGGATGATAAGTTTTGCCATGCGGTTACGGTTGAAATAATAGCCCATCCGCGCATCTCTAGTGTGTGTGTGTGTGTGTGTGTGTGTGTGTGTGTGTGTGCGTGTTCAGTAGTTTGGAGAATGTCCACAAACTGTGCTGTGTGGCCTGCATAAGAGAAACATCAAGCAAGTGGCTCTGCTATTTAAAGCATTCTCTCTGCCTGGACTTGTTTTTAGATACCCTTGATGGGCGAGACATGTCATCAGGTTCCCACAGTAACTTATTGAATTATTAATCCCTGATATATTTGTGAATACAGGGAAAGGCACAAAGTAGCTTGAAGTAAGCAATTTCAAACTATTCTGTACTTTACATTATTTTGGTCATATTAGAACAGAATATAACCACACCATACAGTGTGTGTGTGCATATGAGAGAGAAAGGAACAGTGTTGTCACCTTGAGTTCCGCCCTGAGCAGAATCTGGCTGTCAGCTAGGGCTCCATCCAGCTTGAACCACTGATCCAGAACCAGCTGAGGTTCCGACAGCAGCTCTCTGACAGGCAGCACCAGAGAACCCAGAGCCTGATCCCAGGCACTGGAGAGCTGGAGAGAGAGAGAGAGAGAGAGAGAGAGAGACAGAGAGAGAAAGAGAGGGAAAAGGGGGACAAAGAGAGAAAGAGAGAGAGAGACAGAGAGAGAAAGAGAGAGAGAGAGAGAGAAAGAGAGAGGAGAGGGAAGAGAAACAAAGAAACAGAGAAAAAGAGAGAGAAAAGGAAAGAGAGGGGGGAGATAAAGAGAGAGAGAGAGAGAGAATAGCAGGGCCTTGTGATTAATGGAAGTGAGGGTGAACACCACTTAGAAGATACTTGATTGTGCCTTTAGTCACCTTGATAATGAGAGTGTCTTCTGTAGGGTCATGAACCAGGAAGTGAAAACCTTCATTCCACTGAGGGGCAGTCGAGCGATCAAGCACCTTAGGAGCAGATGATGATGATGATGACAAATGATCAACTACACCTGACAGATCGCTCAGAACTGACATGTCTCATATAGGACATCTAAAACAACAACACACACATGACACCAAAATAAAAATAAAAATAAAAACAATCACACCTTTGTTTTCCTGGATGTTCCTTTAAGCAAAAGCTCAGCTGCAGGTTTTGGTTCTTTGCCACTCTTCTTCAGCTGGGAAAACGACAGAGAAACTGTAAGTACATTCAGTGTGCAAGAACACAACCATGTTTTTCCCTGTAAATTGGAGTGTGTGTGTGTCTGTGTGTCTGTGTGTGTGTGTGTGTGTGTGTGTGTGTGTACCACTCACAGGCAGGGAATGGGCCCTCTCCAGGAACACAAAGAGCAGGGCTGCCGAGGGCACGGCCTTGTTCTGGTAGGAGTAGAGAGAGCGCAGCTGCAGCACCTGCAAACACACATTTCAATCGTCACTCGCTTCAAAGTCTCACCTTTTCATAAAAACAGGTGAAACAGGTAAAAAACAGAAGAGCAACGCTCCATATGAGTATGGGACACAATTACTGAATAACCGCCAGCCCTCCTCACATCAAAGACTTCCGTCCTCTCATTAAAAGTGCTGCATACGTCAGTTGTGTGTGCATGGACTCTAAAATTACTGTTGATAATGAATGAAAAAAGACCTTGTCTAGCCCTCCTGGCTGAGATGCAGTGGTCATCCACTCGACGGTCAGATGCAGGCGGCCCGACTTCACATCGTTCAGGGTGAACCACTGAAAATGAAACACAAAGCGCGAGTGTTATTGCGTCTCCATCTGCCATTCAGAGTGTGCAGCTCCAACTCTAGGCCCAAGATGAAAGGACGGCAAAGCTCAGGTCACTGCGGTCCCTTACCTGGTCAGTGTACCGGGCCTGGACAATGTCATCCATACCGATCGATCGTCAGCCTGGATGGGTTGCAGAGCAGCTAGAATAAGCATTTCAGGATGCACATGTGTATTTTCTTACTGTATGCTGTTGTGGTAAATGCTGTAGTAGCATCTGCTGCCACCTGTTTGTATTTACCTGCTCCCTGCAGAGGAGTCGATGACGACTAAGCATTAGAGATTTATCACTGAAATGTTCCCATAAGTTCTTACCTCCCAAGGAAGTCATCTTTATCAATGTCTTTGTCAAAGAGCTCGAACAGGATTTCTTCACAGGAATTCTGAGCCAGAATCAACTGAAACAAAAAGGAAAGTGTTACAAATAGGCAACTGCTGAGTGCGTTGTGCTGGCCTTTGAGAAGTTCATCAGATTAGTGCACACACACACACACACACACACACACACACACACACACACACACACACACACACACACACACACACACACACGTTACCTCATACATCTCATTCCAGGTAGGGTTCAGGTTCTTCTTGATAACTTGACTCTTGAAGGTCGTGCCCCCAATGTGGATCTTCACATACGGGTCACTGTTGCCCTTCCCCAGCCCCATCACCTTGTCTTTGGCCACCAGGTTCTGGGCCTCCATCAGGTGGATACGCAGCACGCCCTGCAAATGAAATCAATGAGCTGGTCAATGGGCCATTACTTCTTGTCAAAATCAGATTCATCAATCAACCCATCTGGTTCACTTCCACCTTAGCACCCACCTCACGCCCAAAGCTGGGGTCAGGGGTCGCTTTTTGAGGTCGAAGTTCAACTGCAGGGCTGACCTTGACGACCCCCTCAGAAATGACGCCGGTGGCAGACAGCTTTTCAGGCGCCACCACAGCTGGAGGAGGGGGGGCTGGGGCACTGATGGGAGCGCGTTCAGCGTCTCCAGAGCTACAATGGACATGTTGATAACAGCAGAGACTCCATTACCCAGGATGCAACAGAGAGCATGCATTGCATGTACTCTCCATGAACACAAAACTAGTAAAAAAAACTGATAGTTCCTTGATTAAGATTGGCTGAATCACGTTCGATGCCGTTGTAAAATGCAGCATAAACATACACCTTGACCACATTTCGTTCTGTATTACTGTGCTACCATAACTTGATACAAAAGTTAAAGTAGCTGTGCAACCATTCACATAGAGAAAATATATTTCTTGGCGGAAAAATGATTATCTAGAAATAACTCGTTATATTTCTAGTTGCTGTGCCTTTACTTTATGAAACTTTGCCAGGTAGGCTATTTATAGTAACAGTTTTAGAAAAGCAATAAGCCACTCGAGTCCGTAGGTTACACTGATTCTACAACAGGTACTGTAAGAGGGGTTTTAGGCACTCCGCTAGCGCGTCGTGCCTAACAACGCCCCTTAGCTGTTGTAGAATCAGTGTAACCTACGGCCTCTCGGGGCTTATTGCTTAAGTAAAAAACTTAAAATGAGTCGTGTCTGTGTTAATGAAGGAGATACACGGTCACAATATTTGCTGCAGTTGAGTCATCACACAGGTCACAGTCGGATGTTGCACAATCAGGTGTTGCACGGATGATATTGTTCTGTTATAAATAGACTTCTGTGCATCTACATTTGGTCTATATCTTCTCTTCTATGCAGTGACGGACTGGGATTAAAAAACGGCACTGGCATTTTCACCAACCAGTGGGCCACACGGGGACGCGCATGCACGCACGTGCATGTGCCTGCAACACACAGATATAACTTCACATGCACGGACATAACACGTTTGTAGCCCCATTGGTGATGAACTCTAACTTTAATATGTATAAAGACTGAACCAAGAACATGGATATATCAATGCACAACTCCAAAAAAATTAATGCACTATGAAATATGAAAATGAAAAAAGAATAGCCTAGAATACATGGATTTCTATGTAACGTCACGAAAACATGCGTGCGCAAGAGGCAGAAAGCACCATAGAACAGCATAGAGCAGTGCTCTCCATGAAAAGAACAAAATTAGTTTTTGTGCTGAAAACTGCACCAATTCGAAATCACGATGGTTAGAGAATGTTCAATATGTTCAATATCCCTAAAGGAATGCATGTCTTCGCCAAAAATGACAAAATACGATGTTAATGCAAATGAACGGCAAACTCTGAAATATAGCCTGAAATGAGATGTTATTATCATTGAGACAACAGGGGACCAGGGGTATATAAAAATTCCGATTGTAGCTTATAGCAGCCGACTATTTAAGTCAAGTTTATAACGTTGTGGCACCAATCGTCTTCTGCCCCACGGCTGCGTGCGAATGTAGTTTTGTTGATAAACGGGAAACCCATCAGAGCAGCCTCTCCACAAACGTGTCTTAATTAACGTCATGCAGTTAACAAGGTGCGAAGGAGCTTGCTCTTCTCCGCAACCCTGTCTATCACGTCATCAGCATCCAAGTTCATTATAGGACCTCTTTCTCTGTCGCCATCAGCATAAAGGCCTCCAAATTATCCTGTGACAATCGTGTCCTTAGATTCTTGATGAATTTAAGAGTGGAAAAACTCCGTTTGCATGCCACTTGAGTACATGACAGTGTTAGTAGGAATTCATTTGCTAACCATATGTAGTTGTAGGCACAGGTAAAGAGGTTTAACTGGAGAAGGAAATAGCAACAGATTGCACAATTCTTGCAGGTAGCACATTTCTTGCTCACCAGGTTTATTTCTGTATCTTCCTATATCTCCGCGGCATCATCAAAGTCCGACGCTTTGACTGTATACTCGTTTAGAGGAGACTTTTTCAGACTGTCCCAGTGCGTGGCGAGATGTGTCAATTCCGACTGTAGATTTTCAACCGTAGCACCTTCACTGAATTTAAGCAGACATTCTCTTATGTTTCGAAGTGCATTTGAGGGCAGTTTATATGCTTTTATAAGGGGAAAATTCCGAGGATCAAGGCATGCTAGATCGGCAATTCCCTGTGCTGAAGGAAGTAGACGCATTCGGTTTTGAAATTCCCAGAAGTCATTGCTTCATGTAGCCTAACTTTTGTAAACCAATAATAAAATAAAAGATTCAGGCAACATATTTATTGTATTCCAAATTCAAACAATGCACTTTTAAATCATTTGATTGAATAAGGTTACAAAATAATGTAGACTGATGTAAATATTGAGGGTCACCATGACTGTAGTGTAGAGACTCATGTCTGGTATAAATACTGATCAGTTTCCTACAATGAAGGAGGAAAAGGGAGTTAGAGATAAATGGCTTATTCGAAGCCATGTAACACTATTGATGCTTGATAGAGGGCCGAGAAATATTGTAAAACCGTCTTTACGATAAATGGGCTGTGCAAACCCGATAAGCATGCCGCTCCATGATTGGCCGGCCCAAACGGCCCACGAGGGGCCGCGGCCCTT
The DNA here is from genome assembly GCF_046254945.1 of Alosa pseudoharengus. Classification (NCBI taxonomy): domain Eukaryota; kingdom Metazoa; phylum Chordata; class Actinopteri; order Clupeiformes; family Clupeidae; genus Alosa; species Alosa pseudoharengus. The sequence goes on along the minus strand of NW_027468837.1, from coordinate 10,571,173 downwards.
CTGGCATCTGCCCAAATGCCAGACCGTCCAGTCCGTCACTGCTTCTATGTGAAACCAGGTGTGCACAGAAATCTCTTCCTCACCCTTGAACAGTGTCCACTTCTGGCTTTTTCTCAGGAATAAAGCTCTTGGAAGCTTTCGGTGGTTCTTTATGGTCCACATCACCTATGGCCATTTTGGGACTCAGAATCTGGAACAAATTATAAAGTCATGTTCATTTACTTGGAGCCTTTGTGATTTGGTAAGGTGCCGCTAAATTAGGTGCCTGTTGTCAGGCTGAGAATGAAGGCGGTGATGCAACCGGGGAGAAACAACCTGTGTTGACAACTGAGCATCGATGTTTGTGTCAAACAGTGACTCCATTATGCTAAAATGCATCAAACACAACACAGGAAATATGGACTTTGTGACCTTATACGATTGTGTTGTTAGTGTATAATGTGCGAAAAGCAGCACAAAGCATGGAGATGGAAATTAGCTAGTGGCTTAATCATTCATCTTTGGTACAAAGCATCTCTTCTCTTTCTGTGATGCAAATGCATTTTGGTCATGGCCCCTAAAAAAATATACTTATAAACATTTATAAGCTGTGTGCGTGTGCGTGTGTGTGTGTGAGTGTGTGTGCGTGTGTGTGTGAGGAACATTACCCAACCTTGAGCTCCGCTCTAAGCAGAAGCTGGCTGGCAGGTGATCCCTCCAGGCTCAGCCACTGGTCCAGGATCAGCCCCGGTTCAGACAGCAGTTCTCTGACAGGCAGCACCAGTGAGCCCAGAGCCTGCTCCCAGTTGCTCGACAGCTGGAAAAAGAATGTTGTATTAGGACTAAATGGGTACCTGAATAAATTGTTGTTTCTTGATGTTAATTGTGGAGAGGAAAGCAAGTATCAAGCTGCTTCGTAATGTAAATTGTACAATGTACAATGGTACATTTAATCCGCTAGATCTCAATAACAAGAGTAGTCTGTGGTAAAAACAAGTTTTCTTTTAAGAATACACTAATGTCAGAGTGAGAAGACGAACTGTGTTGACGTCCGTTATTGAAATCTCAAATTGAAAACAGTGCCCGGGACAACAACACTGGGTAATGCGTTTTCTGCTGAGGCAATTTCCCAGACTAATAAATGGCATAACATTTGGTAATGACGGCATTAGGATACTGAGTATCACAGAGCACCCCACATCAAGGAGCTCTGGAAATGTCATCTCTATTAAAATGTCAATGCTTCTGATATGTATCTTCAGCGGTACACACAATTGTGACACAAACTCAATTTTCCTCAAAATAGCTGACAATTTGATTTGTCAGGGGAAAACTAACCCACGACTGTAGCCTTAGTATCCATGTCAGGCTAAATGAATGAAATTACTGGAGGGCCGTGTGATGGAGAGTATCGGTAAAAGGCCTCCACATATATTCATGGGTTTCATCAGGTCCCTTTCCACAGGTGTATAAAATCAAGCACCTTGATTATCAATGCAGACTGCATGGTGCTTGATTAATACACCTGTGGAAAGGGACCTGATGAAACCCATCAATACGCCTCACTCTCGTAACTTACCTTCACCTGAAGCATTTCCTCATTGGGGTCGCGAACCAGGAAGTAAAAGGTCTCATCCCACTGAGGAGACGAGGACCTTTCACAGACCTTCACAAAACAAGCAGGAAGAGTTGAGCACTCATTAGTGTTCAAACACAGAAGTGGCCCTGTTCTTAATTAACACAAAGCTATATTCTAAAACTAATAGTTCCGGTCCTTGATTGTGATTGGCTGAATCGCGTTCGATGCCGTTGTAAAATCCAGCATAAACATACACCTTGACCGCATTTCGTTCTATATTACTGCGCTACCATAACTTGATACAAAAGTTAAAGTAGCTGCGTCTCGACGTCGCTTGGCAACCATTCAGATAGAGAAAATATATTTCTTGGTGGAAGAATGATTATCTAGGAATAACACGTTATATTTCTAGTTGCTGTGCCTTTACTTTATGAAAATTTGTCATATTTGACTCGAGTGGCTTATTGCTTAAGTATACTCTTTTTTACATGCAAAAAAACACACCTTGGTTTTGTAGGACGTTCCTCCAACAACAAGCTCAGCTGCGGCCTTTGGTTCTTTACCACTCTTCTTATGCTGAAATGTGGGCACAGAGATGAAACAAACACTTTCAATAAATTCCACAAACCGCATGAATGAAAAAAACTGTGCATCCTACTAAATTCTTAAACATGCTGTCTCCTTATCTGCTAGAAAGCCATTAAAGATACAGGAGCTCTTAACAGAGTATTTCAGACAGAAGGTCAACAGAGATGTACAAAAAAATAAAGCAACATTGGAACATGTAAGCATATAAATCTATATCTATAAAACCCCATGTAAGCATATAAATCAAATCTATAAAACCCCGAAAATAAAAACGACAAACATAATGAAGTGAGCATAACGGGTCCTCTTTATGCATGTGGACTCCTTATCAGAGAGCCTGAGGGTGCGGGAACTCACGGGCAGATCATGACCGCGCTCCAGATACAGGAAAAGCAGCGCGGCAGAAGGGACGGCCTTGTTCTTGAACGCCTGCAGGGACTGATGGTGCAGCACCTGCCAGCACATGATGCACATGATATTGTTATGGCGTAAATATGACAGACAAAGCCAGACTGTTTACATTACTCTTGGGTCCAGAGCTACGCTTCAACATGCCTATTGTAGGGACAGGATCCAAGCCGTTTGCATTTGGTTTTCTGAGAGATACCGATTAGCAGTTGTGACATAAAAAAAGCAGTGTTAAAATTGAAGGTGCTCTAACCTGTTCCAAATGATCTGATTCGGACTCCGTGGGCAGCCACTCCATGACCAGGTGAACACGACCAGACTTCACATCACTCAGTGTGTACCACTATCATAACAAAGGGAAGAGCTGGGAATAGGTTTCTGAACCCATACTTGAGAAGTATGATCATAGATTGATTCGATGTATTTCCACTTCAGGTGTGGTTGACGATCCATTATGAAGTTATTCTTCTTTTACACATTTTGTGAGATAATAGGCTCCTCTCACCAACAAAACAACAAAAAGATTGTGCTTACCTCATCTGTATGTTGTGCACTGATCAGGTCACTCAGTTTGATCTTGAGCCTGAATGCAAAAGGGAATACAACCTTAGGATACAACCTAGTACTAACTACTGACTAAGACTTTGAAACAACCCTCAATTGCTTTAATGATAGTCTACAAAAATACCAAATCAGGAGATTCAATGTAGTACCTGCCCATGAAGTCATCCTGATCCATATCCTTGTCGAACATCTCTAAGAGGAGCTCCTGTCCAGGTAGTTTGGTCAAAACCACCTGGCATTTGAAAACAAGTCTGTTCAGAAATACCCTGCTGCTTAAAATCTGTCAATATAAAAACTCTGTGATCTGAATAATAAGTTGTCCTTGTGTTCTGAGTGAACTTCTATTGTAGGTACTTTTAAGTTAACAGGAGTGCTAAAACTTCACTTCCTTCAATGATGCAACTTGTCATTACACTGGTTAGCAACAGGGGAGCGCTGTGCCACTTACAAATGACTAATGACACAGTGCCGTACCTCATACATCTCATTCCAGTTGGGATTCAGATTTCCTTTGATCACGTCACTCTTAAAAGTCTTGCCTCCGATGCTGATTTTGACATACGGGTCACTCTTCCCCTTAATCATCCCCATCACTTTGTCCTTGGCGACCAGATTCTGAGCCCCCACCAGATGGATCCGTAGCACCCCCTATGGGCAAATATTATAAAGTGCACAATACTCTGAATTCTGTACAGCCAGCCTTTTGTGACAACAACAACAATGTTAGATTGTAGAGTGATATGCTATGAATGCTAGAATATTGTGCACTACACAATAAGTAGTGTACAATATCATTACGATTCCACACCTTTGCGTCTACTTCATTTTGATTAATGGTGATATTTGGCACTGTTGTATTTCTCTTTGTATTCCCTTTATGACTAGAAATGGATTACAAAGGGAACAGTGTTACTGGTAAGCCGATCAATAATGGCATTACCTCGTTGGCAAAGTTGGCATCCGGTGTAGTCTGCTGGGGTCGCGCAGCTGCTTTGGTGCCCGTGGAGTCACTGGAGCTGAGAGGTGTCTGAAGATGCGCCTCATCTATCCACAAGACCTGGCAAACGAGAGACAGGGTGAAAAACGCTTAGACATGCATGAATTAATACGGCAATTAAATCTCAACTCAAATGCAAAAACAACATCCAGCACGTCCACCACATAGTCCAAAAAATTCTCCTTCTTTGAACTTTTTAACATAATGACGAAATGTAAAGGTTGATAAGCGTTCTCTGCATCAGACTGGTTCTGATCTACCATTGGACCTCTGAGCATTGGTCACTGCAAGGACTCACTCGGAGTACGGCGTTGATGTAGATGCGGCTAGCTGACCCAGAATGGTCCAGCTGGAACCACTGGTCCAGACTCAGGTCCGAACGGGCCAGAAGGCGGGACAGGGGGATGGTCAGACTGCCCAGGGACTGGACACGGTCATTATCCTTCACCTGACACACAGACACAAGAGGCATTTTGAGTCAGATATATTAAAACAGGTGTCATTTTGGCACTAAATAGTATTGTCTCAAACTAGTCTTTCTCAAACTAGTGTGTATGCCATAGATATCATTTCATATGAGTAGGAGAACCGATATCACTCCATATGAGTAGAGAATATTTTTTATATTGCAATAGCATATGCAATAGTATCATTGTATATAATTAAAAAGCAAACAGCTAGTTTAGCCGTGACTGTATAACAACCCTATTGAAATGTGCTTACATACGTAGGTTTAGTGAAGTCTACCTGTATGTCTATGTCCTGTTTGTGAGGGTCCTGAATGAAGAAAGTGAATGCATCTTCCCACTCTGGGTTCACTGTGTTCCAGGCGGTCTGTGCCATTGAGAAGTTGAGAAGGAGAGGAAATGACAAGTGGAAAAGTACATCAATCTATGGCATTTCTACATTCACAAGAAGATACTTCAAAAAGGTTAAGCAACGGAGAACTAACAAGGTCCATATGAAATATTCCATTTTTTTGCATCAACTAATATAAAACAATATAAAATGCATTATTTATAGTATAAAATAAAATAAAATAAAAATAATTCTGGATTTTCCAGTCCACTAGGACCTTGTTACTCCTCAGATGACGCCATGTTGAAGTCAACCATACTGTTGTGTAAACTCATGCCCTATGTGTAGCGTACCCTGCTCTCCCTGGTGAGGTCTTGCACAGACAGTTGCACCATGGGACTGGGCTCCTTGTTGCCCTTCTTCATCTGCAGAAACAACAACACATTAGCACCAGCACTTTTGAGGCACTGCAGTCATTTTTTTTTCTACTGTACATTTCACAAAGTAAATATCAAATAAATCAAGTACAGATCACTTTTAGATAGCATGTTGCCAAATATGCACACACTTGACGGTAATGTAGATTGGTTTATCATAAAAGGAAACTGTATAACAAAAAATGGGTTTCATATTATCCATTGTATTCAAGTGTCTGTAGAACTGAAACATGAAACGCAAAGCCGTTAGTATCTAGGAAGTTAGTGTGCTTTAGACAGAAGTCTCAGATAAATTCTTGACCATAACCATAACCATAATGGACTATGTTCCTCTTGGATAGAAAAAATGCACTGCTTGTATTTAGAGACCATTTTCGCATCATTCTGAAATGCAGAGTAGGTGTTGAATGAATAAAGTGTGGTTTTGAGTCGCATCCTCAAGGTTAATTCTTGTCAGCAAAAACAATCCCTAAACGAATAAATGGGAGTAACACTTCCTCAAATTCAAAGCAGAAACACAACACAGAGCTGGCCAAGGCTGAGTATCTCAAGAATCAGGAAAACATATTAAAACCCAGAACGCCCCACACAATAGCCTAAACCATAATGATCTGAAACTCTGCCAAGATGGAATTCTCTTGACAAGACCGCAAGCCACTACAGATCTGGGACCAGTTTTTAAATACTTCTTGTCATGGCAAGACCACGAGCAGGGGACAAGTCAGAGTCTAGATCTGCTATGAGGCATAACTTCTCCCTCGTGGCCGTGACTGTGGGGAGAGACAGGAAACAAGGCTGTGCAGGCTGAGGGAGGAGAAGGAATAGAGCTCACTCACAGGCAGGGCTTCAGCTTTGTCCAAATACACAGCCAAGATGGCCGCCGAGGGAGGGTCTGCGGTTTTACTGCTCACTGTAGAATTCCTCTTGATAACCTGAGGCGAGGAAAAAACAAGTCCACTTTAAAAAGAAGAGTTCACTCTGATGTAACCACCAGTATAAATATCAAAAAAGGTTCTGCTCATTCTTTCATCAAAGCTGATGTTCAAACCAGACTCTGTAAAGACCCTTGAGACGTATTGTTATGCTGTGGCACTATATAAATAAAGCTGAAATAAAACTGCGATTAATTATTTTATCTACTCATATTGTTCACTTGAATTTTTTGGTCATGAACAAATATGGTCCTAGGGTGTATCCACACTTCACAGCCTCTTTATAGGAGAGCGTAGCCTTTCTTACCTCGTCCAGCTGGTCTGTGTTGCTCACCAGAGTTAGCCACTCCAGTCTGAGGTGGACACGGCCTGTCTTAGTGTCCTTCAGAGGGAACCACTAAGGAACACAAACCCACACAAATGTAACACCAATGCACTGGATGGACATATACACTGCAATTCATGTGTTAGTACTAAATCCGGGACAGGAACATAACAAGGCCTCATTATGAACATTATTAATCTTAGATGAGACACACAGATACAGCACACTCACTTCATCCACAACTTTAGATTTCTTCACAATGCCCAAATCCATCTTGGTCCTAGAGAGAAACGGTGGAGGAGGGGAGAAGAGAGGAGAGGAGAGGAGAGGAGAGGAGAGGAGAGGAGGGAAGGGGAGGGGAGGGGAGGGAAGGGGAGAGAAGGGGAGGGGAGGGGAGAGGAGAGGAGAGTGAAAAGGTGCAGAACATTTCCACAAAGAACAAATGAATCAGGGTTGAAAATGAGTGAGAACACAGAACAGGCACGGAGATGGTACCTTCCCAGGAAGTCATCCTGGTCGGGGTCTTTATCATACACCTCCACCTCCAACTCCTGACCAGGCACTTCATGGACAATGACCTGGCACAGTCACGAGCAGGCACACATGCACATACACACAAATACACAGACCCATGTAAACAAGTATACAAACACACAGACACACACACATACAGACACACACACATACAGACACACATGCATACAGATAGACACAAAAATGGCCATATGCTAAAATGAGACATTGTAACATTTTTAAAAGTCATGCCTTTGAAGGGAAAAAAAGACAAAAACATCCTCATTTGAATGCACACAACGACTCTATTTACACAATAATGTGAATGATTTGACTACAAAAGCACACCACACAACCATGCGAAAACAGTAAGCAGTGGCTGTGTGGACAGATTTCAACATCTCTCCATTTCAGAAGAACTTAGGCAACGTCTGTGTGTGTCACCACATCGGATAAGCTGTCTGGCCTCGGACGTCACATCCAGCCTCACCTCGTACATCTCGGCCCACTTGGGACACGTGGTGTTGTCCACGTGGTGGGACGTGAAGGACTGCGGGCCCACTCTCAAGAGGGCATAAGGGTCAGACATGCCTGCAATCACCCCCTTTATGTAGTTATCTTTAGCGGCCAGGTCAGCAGCCTCCAACAGGTGGATACGCACAACTCCCTAAGTTTGTGAGAGAGAGAGAGAGAGAGAGAGAGAGAGAGAGAGAAGAGAGAGAGAGAGAGAAGAGAGAGACGGAGAGAGTTAGAAGTAAGAAACAAAGGTATAGGTCTGTTTGTGTGTGTGTGTGTGTACTGTATGTGTGTGTGTGTGTTTTTGTATGTGTGTGTGTGTGTGTGCGTTGGTGTGTGAGTGCGTGTGCTGTCTTCAGCGAAAGCGTGCCTGCCTTTCCTGTGTGGTTTTACCCACAAGCAGGAGAAGAACAAGTAGTTAGGTGAGGTGGTATGAAGACTGCAACAAGTGCGTGCTAAAGCAACCACCTGCCTTGGTGCAAACTGCATAATATGCTAACTATTAATGAACTGTAAGTAAGAATGAGCAGCAAGTGTCAGCAAGAGATCCCTGGCTGAATAGAAATCATGTGTACTGTATGTGTGTTTTTGTGTGTGTGTGTGTGTGTGTGTGTGTGTGTGTTTACCCTAGGCAAAGGACTGCGGAGCTGGGCAACATGCAGATCAGGAATTAGAGGGACAGTCAGTCGATTGGGCAGAACCAGAAAAGAGGCGATGATATCCATGATCATGGAGTCTGACATCACACTAAGGGTTGCAAAAGACACAAACAAAAACATACACATACTTTATCAAACAAACAAATAAATAAAGTCTTTCCTGAATAAAGGACCTAAGAACACTTCATTCCATTTTGCAGTAAGCATAAACTCTGAAGCCAGATCACATCAGTGACCTGATTCACTCACTTCAGTCCAGGAATGTCCAGCAGATTGGTCATCCCGGTCCAGTTGATATCCAATTTCTGCAGGATCACAAGAGGGGAAGAGAAGACCCTTGAGTGAGTCTTGGCAAAAAAACATAGGCCTATGGGGAAGCTTAATGGATATATATAATCATGCCAAAAAACTACTCAGACAAAACCAGCGCCAGCCAGTATACCTCTCAGCTTCCACACAAACGAAAGCCACAAGTACAAGGTGGACGGATGGATGAATTAGAATTATAAAGGACGGGGATGAGTGAATGATTCGGACAGGCAAATAGAAGGATGACCAACTCACAGGCCTGCGAATGAAGAACATGGTAACGGCACCCACGATAGGCACATCTCCGATCAGAGGCTCCAAAATGACTCGCATCATTCCATGTAGCTGCAATGAAAGGCAGTAAAAACAAATAAAATAATAAAATAAATAAAAATTGTTTAATTGAAGTGTTATGTAAGTGTTTCTACTCTGTTCTGGACATCGCAGTATCATCATTTCCTCTTGACATAAAGTGCAGTCTATAGCTATTCTTGATGAGCTAGAAAAATCAGCAAAAACATTACAGTCTAAAGTTGATGACAGCTGGAATGAGTGAGTTCCCTTAAAAACGACCAGCTTGCTCTAGAGAAATGACTCGACTGAATGGCCGAATATTTGGTGTAATTTTATAATTTACTTCAGTTGTCCAATGCGTTTGTTTTCGAAAGCAGAAGTGGCCGCAATGACAAGAATTATCCCTACTAGACCATACACATCTCACTCCTCCATTGTTTCGTGTTCATCTCAGTGAGCGTTATTCTAGGAAGAACAATGCTCGAGGCAAAACAAAACAAAGCAAAGCCTAGAGGGCCAGCTCTCAATCACCACTTGAATTCACTGACAATGCAAATATGGATGCAAATCAACCCACCTGGATTCCCTTCACACCTGCTTTGCAGAAATACCTTTTCACCTCCACGTTAATCTCAACATTGCCAACGTAGCTGTGATAGGGAGAGGAGACATGGATATGTCAGTGAACTAAGGAAACACTATGGTGCAAATGCAGAGTATACACAATTATGTGTGTCTTTTTACTGTTTTTTTTACTGTACATGTCGGACATGACATGATGTTATGATAAAGATAGAAATCAGTATAAAATCACCTGATGTAAACATCCAGTAGAACTTGACCTTTGTCATTTTCTGTGTGAGCCTTCACCCCTACAACCTTCATAGACTGTGACACACACAGACAGAAAGATGAAAAATGATTAATTGAATAGAAAACACATCTGGTGAAATTTTGCTGAGACAGTGTGCCATGAATGACAGGGCTTCAGAGTTGCACCTTGTCTCCCATGTCGATTTTGGTGAAGTTGAACGTCTGCAGGTGGTTGTTGGATCCGCGTATGGCAGGAGCAATTGTGTCTATCAGTAGCTTCTCCAGATACTGACCAATGAATGGCCATGCCTGCTGTAGCACCTGAGAGATGTGAAGAGTAGGAGAGGTCCAATCAGTCAAACACACACAGACACACCACACACACACACACAGACACACAGACACACACACACACACACACACACACATATACACACACACAGACACACACACATACACACAACAACAACAACAACAAAGGCATGAAACTATGTAATTTAGTCATTAAACTTTTGTCAAACTCATGTCAATCATGTGAATCCTCTGGTATTCAACCGTCTTCACTACTTTGCACCATGCAGGAATCCACCCAGTATCCAAACATGCTCAGTATCAAACAGATCAAATAAAAATGTTCATAACAGGCTTGCTACCATCAAGTGTCAATGAGAGGCAGAGGCTGCTGTATGAACAGAGCAAAGTCAAGAGGCATGGAGCACAAGGCCTAAAATAAACACAATTATCTATGCACCGATGACTCGTGTTCTTGTGTTTAGCGTCCAGAGACATGCAAGACACTTCTACACAGGAGTACCCGCTGCATTTACAGTGTTTACAACGCTGTCATGGAAACACTTCCTTGTTTAAGATTTTGTGGTTTTCAGTGATGCAGAAGTAGAAGTCTGGAAGAAGACGCACTGTTGTTTTGCATAGCCTAACTACTAATGGAAAACATGTGGCACAGCTAGTCAGAAGTGAATCAGCAACAGGCGTATTGGTCCTTCTATATAAAAAAGCATCACAGAAAGACTACTTTACTTTACTTTTTGTAATCAAACTCTCAAATCGCTGGTTTGCCAGAAAAATGTTGCTTGTGCCTGAAGTTACACCATAAATTCAGTCTGGCTTACTTAGTTCTATTCTTAGACTAGGATCCTGAAGTCTGAGTGGTGTGGAGGGGGTGAATAAATGCTAGCATTCGATTGGTTTTCGGGGTATCCACTTCCTCCTCCTCCTTCCTGTGACTCAGCCAGCACTAATGTGGAAATGCTAACAAAAGAGGCTAGTGCTTTAGCTGTAGCGCTCCCCAACTCCCTTCTATGGAGGGGATTAGTACAGGAACAGAGGCCACGGATAGGTGGGGGGTTACATGGTTACATTGGTGCATATCACACCCGTTGCTAGCCATTTATGTGTAAACAGCCGCCCCATGGCCGTCGGTCTATCAGCACAGCAGCTGCACCATGTTAGATTTGTATTTTTGTGTGTGTGTGTGTGTGTGTGTGTGTGTGTGTGTTTGGGGTGGGAGCTTGTATGCGCACATGTTCATATTTGAATCGTCAAGAGCTGACTTTGTTGGGCAGCACAGTTCTCTGGCAGCCTCGGGGCAAATTATGTTCCAGGATATAATCAGCTGAGAAACTTGAGATGCATTCGAATAAGGTGGGGTTTGGTACAGGGTGGTTTGGGTGGGGTCTAGGTAAAGTAGTCTGGGCCTGTTTCGAGTTGGAGAAGAGGGCTCCAACATCAGTGTGGTGTGCGTAGTTTTTTTAAAATGTTTTTATAAATTTCAAAGGTCAGATTTCCTACAAATGAAGACAATGTTTTATTGCTGGTTAAGGATGACGGTATCTGCCTCTGTGTCTAAATTGAGCCTATTGTTTAAAGTTGTGCAATACATTTCATTGTGGCAAAATGTTGTGGTGCAATGACAGGAATTCAAAGACGTGTAAAGGTGAACTAAAGTACCTTATTCAGCCACTCCACCTTTTCAACATCTGGGAAATTGACCTGCAATAGATACAAATGTCAACATGTCAAACATCAATGTCTGCAGTCTTTTCTTTTGAATGAAAACATTTGGGCAACAGATCCTTATTCATTTTCATGGTCTATAAAGAGTTAAGTAACAGATGTACCACCAAATGGATCATTAGTGATGCTGTTCAACAATCACTGTTGCAGAACTGAATTCATCTTTCTCCAGCCAACTACTTCAACAATTAATGTTCAGTTTATTTATAAATGGAATAAAATTGTCCCTTCCTTTCTTTCAGTGTAATACACTCAGTGTATTACACTGGCCCCACCCATGTCCCCCCTCCCATACAGAAGTATCTAGAATTGCCAAATATAGGGACAAAGATGGGAGTGTAAAGTCTAAAAGTCATACAAACTTGCTAGGGGGAATGCCAATAACCCCCTGCAAACAAGATAGGGGTGGCTATGTGAAATGTCTTTCAAAACCTACACAGACAATTGATTACAATAAGCAAATCTATATGATTTAAAATATTAGGCCACTCATAATGTTCACTGAGAGTTTGGTCCTTGGTGAGTTTGCCATTCGGGAACCCTATCTGCCTTTTTGTAACTGTAAATGGTACGAAAATGTCAACTGCAGTGATCGATTCTGCAGTATATGGATGACATAATATTAGGATGAACACGGACAGTATCACAATTACAGTACAGAAATTAAACCAACAGGAATTAGACATTACATACTGTAATATAGTTTCCTTAAAAATAGGCCAGAGGCCCTAGCTATCCTCATGAAGTTATAGCGGTCTAGATGAAAGTGTTTTGGTTCATGTGTTTACTGCTCACAAACCAAGAAAGTGTAAAAAAAATTGCTTTGCGGACGCTATTTTGGAAATGTCCTTACCCATGCAGGAAGGTCCCGTTTGCTTTTAAATACTTTGGTTGATGTGTATTCCTGCTCATTACTCAATAAGTGGATAGCAGACCTCAGTCGTGTCTCTTTAGCTTCGCGTGTATGCTTCCAACCGGAATAGACCATAAGCCCGAACACCACCAAACTGGTGCTTATTCGATAATACCCAGCTAAGTATACTGGCAGAAGGGCACTCAGACATTTCCCAAAAGTCCAGAGGACAGCCGTTGCGCTTATTCCTGGTGTTTTTTGGGTCTCTATTTGGCTGTCGGTTGCATCTTCTCCGGACAGGGCCGTGTTCGCCTTGTCGGTGCCTTTGGATCCATCTTGCCCCGCATTCTGCATCGTGGCGACTGGCGAGTTTAGCAAGTTCACAGCCTTAGCAAATGAAACGTTCTGAAAATAGTTTACCAAAGTCGGCCTAACGGTGTTCCAGACCTTCAGTATTGTTTCCCGTTTCGACGCATGTTCAACGAGAGAAACTGGCTTTAGCGAAAATACCTTACTCGGTGCCAATTCTTAATTCTGCGTGGCATGCCAGCTGAGTCAACACGAAAGTATGCTGTTTTATTTCGTGACATTTACCTCATACCGCGCACCGCTAAAGCTTTTCGACCCAACTGGTCGTTGTCTACCTCACTGTATGACACGCCCAGTTAACTGCAAGTTAAATGGGCCAGACAGATGCAAGATGCCACTGCGCTAAGAACAAGATGCAATGGCAATTTTTCAGTGGGTGGGCGTAGGATGCGGAACGGGAAAGGGCGCACTTTAGAGGATGGAACAGGGATCCAACAGTCTCCACCTTTTTTGAGCAGACGGACAGTGACAGATGTAAGCAAGAAAATGTCATTGCCTGGCTGCAAATAGTCACTGGAGTTTAAAACTGTTAAACATTAAAAACGATAATGAACATATACCGGCCATGACTGTATGCCTAAAAGCCAGATAAAATAATCTTAAAACAATTGTAGCCTATTCCCTGTAAATTAACGACTTCCATTGACTTCCTTTAGTGCAGGGCAATATGTAGCAAAAAAGGTGTTTGGAACATTTCATATAGATTTTTGCAAATTATGTTTTTTCACTTCTTCAGACCCTATAGTTTGCAAAACTACCTGTTTCCAATTTTTTCCCGGACTGCAAGGGTCCAAAATCCAAGATGGCGGATATATCACCAAAAATTGCAAATAATCGCCTTTTTAAACATTTTAAATGGATGTTAGGTATTATCATTATAAACATACATTTTCTAATAAAATGTAATGACTTAGGTAATAAATATGACCATGGGTGACATGAGATGTCATGATGATTGTCAACCAGTGATGGGTGTAACCTTATGCTATTTATTGGCATACCCAGAAAAACACATTGACTGATTTAAAAGTTTCCTTCACATAACCTAATAATCATTTGAATTAAAGTAATGTTCTGCACTCACCCCATAGATTCGATTAGAGTAGAATAGATTCAACTTTATTGTCATTGCAGAGTACAAGTATGAAGACAACAAAATGTGGTTTAATTGCGTCTAACCAGAAAAGGAGAAAAGTGCAAAGTGATATAGTATAGTATATATACTCTTTTGATCCCGTGAGGGAAATTTGGTCTCTGCATTTATCCCAATCCGTGAATTAGTGAAACACACACAGCACACAGTGTACACACAGTGAGGTGAAGCACACACTAATCCCGGCGCAGTGAGCTGCCTGCATCAACAGCAGCGCTCGGGGAGCAGTGAGGGGTTAGGTGCCTTGCTCAAGGGCACTTCAGCCGTGCCTACTGGTCGGGGTTCGAACCGGCAACCCTCCGGTTACAGGTCCGAAGTGCTAACCAGTAGGCCACGGCTGCCCCTAAAATTATAAAGTACAAAGTATAGACAGGGTGGTGCATAGACAGGTCAAGAAATAGTTGAACCTGAACCTGCTGTGCGCCTTATGCAAGCATCGCTTGCCCTGGATGGCCTCAATGGAGGGGAGTGAGGAATGCGTTGGGCAGTTTTCACCACCCTCTGCAGTGCTTTTCGGTTGTGGGCAGAGCAGTTGCCATACCAAACTGTGACACAGTTGGTAAGGATACGCTTGATGGTGCAGGGGTAGAAGTTCACCAGGATCTGAGGAGGCTGGTGGACCTTCTTTAGCCTCCTCAGATAGAAGAGATGCTGGTAAGCCTTATTGATCAGGGTAGAGGTGTTGAGGGTCAAAGAGAGGTCCAAGAGATGTGGACACCCAGAAATCTGAAGCTGGTGATACACTCCACTTCAGTCCCATTGATGAGAATGGGTGTGTGTGCTAGCTTTAGACTTCCTGAAGTCCACAATGAGCTCTTTAGTCTTCAATAATTCTGTTAACAGCAAGCCTAATGCTGCCCACTACAGCTAAGTCTGCCTTCATCATGAATTGTGACTGGTTTCAGAAACAGCATCCTCTGAACCAGTGTTTTTCAACCACTGTGCCGGGGCACACTAGTGTGCCGTGAGAGATCATCAGGTGTGCCGCAGAAAATTACCCAAATGTCACTCACTGGTCCAGAAAAGCAACTGTTGCATCAAAGAATTTATAACCACATGCTCTCATTGATTGTATGATTGCACTATCTTTCGGTATGCAGGCATTGTACAACGGGGGCCTCATATCCAGTATTCACAGAATCATCACATATCCAATTCATAACAACAATTAAATTAGATATAGTCAGCTACAAATGAAACAGAGGGCGCTTGTTTTATTGAGCAGGTCTTGCATAGAAGCCATAATAATGCCATATCTGTGTATTATTTGAAGTTTTAGGCTATGGTATGTTTATTTTTTCTTCACACAGGATGTTAGTGTGCCGTGGGACATTTTAAGTGTTAAAAGTGTGCCGTGGCACAAAAAAGGTTGAAAAACACTGCTCTGAACAATCTACAGAGAGTAGCTCAGTGCAATTAACACACACATTGGATAGCATCTTAATAGATGGCATGGCTGTTGTGCAGGAGGTGGTTGTCAGGAAAAGTGACATACTGTTGTCAAGATCTGGCAGAATGCTTCTTTGAAAATGCTGAAAGTAAGGCACGAGGCTACAATGACATATACTTATTATTTAACAACTATACCATCACAAACTCCATGAAAGACAGGACGAGAAAGGTCCATACAATGGGAAAAGCACATGATAAGGGATACAAAATACAAGACTCTACACCAATCAAAGACTTTAAAGCTTTCCTGGGATCGAAGGAAACCAAAGCCACACACAAAGGTGGCAGTAGCAGTAAGTCATTTTGGCAAAACCCCATATATCTACATGGCACACAGATGTCTTGGTGCTTGCCCTTCGCAGGGTACCAGACATCAACAAAGACAGTCTCCTTATGCACTGGAGAACGTCGACAAAAGATACAGCCTAGAAATCTTGACGCACCCTAGCGGCAGCAAATGTAATTTGCAGTCAGGGTAGTCTAGCAACTCTCCGTTGGCTTGTGAGGTGGAAAAACCAAACTTCGCTCAGGGCAATCACATCGTGTATAGAGTCGGTGGACCTATTGGGTATTCTATTGTATCCTATCCTATCAGGAAAAAGAAAGTCAACCGTTTGTCCCGCCATTTACCGTTTATCCCGTGGGAAAGGTAAGGTTTCTGTTTCAAGTTAATCAAGTCATGATGGTGTCATTAACACACTTTGTAGGCTTGTAGGTCCTCATCCATCTCCAGACGTGTTAGCTGGATGTAAGAAATTTGTGTGTCAGCTCCTCAAAACATGGTTTTCAAACAGCTAAAGCTCTTCGGTGGAACATGTTTAAAACTCTAAAACCCAACCAGGGAGTGGAAAAACTCGGGAAAATCCCATCCCTATGATTGCCCTACCATCGCCTATTGCTGTCCCCATGCTCGGATTCCTGCCCGCGCAGCCTAGCGACCCACTATTTTCTCGATGACAACTCCTAATTCTATGGACAATGCATCCCTTACACTGGACTATTTGAACTTAACACTAAATAGGATTCATGCATTATCATACTGGTTATGTAACCATCCAACCACTTTGTAACATATACCTCAGGCTCTAAATACCATGTTCTATTCTCTGTATATAGACCCTACTGTCCTGTAACTGACCCCAGGCAGATGGGTCAGGCCCTTGAGTCGTGGATCTGCTTGAGGTTTCATCCTATATGTTTCTCCCATTCTTGGGAGTTTTTCCTAGCCCCTGTTACTCATGGGCTCTGTCTGAATGTTTAACACTGTAAAGAGTGCACACAGGCAGGGGCGTAGCCAGGATTATTTTATAGGGGGGGCCAGCTGGGTCCAGACTTTTTATTGGGGTGGCACTTGGGAATCAAAACTACAATATGAAAACTACTCAAAAAGTTTTGAAGATTAGGATACCCTGTTTTAATAATGGCAATAAATTGTGTAAAGCCAACACTGATACACAGGTCCATTCACAGACAACCTGAACAGTTTGTTGTCCACTCCAACACATTTTCCATAAATAGGCCAATGCTATAAAAAGTACATTATGATAATGCACCTTACTTAATCAGTCATATTCAAATGATGTTAACTCAAAGAACAACAATAAATACTACAAATATGGTATGCAGATATTTAATCTTATACTGATGGCAAAACTATATTTCTTTCTGTTATCCACTCCAAGTACTTGGCTGTAAGTAACATGGCTCTGAATTAAGACATTAACCCTTAGAACCCTAGACTGTTTTAAGGGCTTTTTCACTACCAAGCATTTATCCTGGTCATTGTAAGTGCCATGCACAAACAAGAACAATGAGCCATGAACAAAGTGAAGGGAAAAAGGTGTTTCTTTGTCGAATAAATTGGGATGCAATGTGAGTCTTGAATTGGATGCCATGTAGGAATTTGCTAGGATCTCAAAACCGGATTATGAACATGCTATGCCATAGAGAAACACATTATAGCGTTGGATGAACATGCTTTGCCACCACAACAACACACAAAAACGTGGGGTAATTAAGTCGAGCTATATGAAGTTATTATTTTGATGTCACTTCGTCTGTTTTATAACCCAGAAGGATGTACTTGGTATCAAATGATAGCTCTGTGTCTCCTCTTTCATCTGACATGCGTGGCATATCCGATCACGGGTTCGTGAGTAGGGCCTAATTCAAACGAGAGTATGGCTGTGCAGCGTTGGTTTTTGTACATGATGTTATTTTGCAGTCACGTTGTCTGTTTTTATAGCCCAGAAGGATTGATATACTTGGTACCAATGGATAGCCCTGTGCCTCATCTTTCTTCTGATATGCCATATCTATGCGATCACGGGTTTGCGAGTAGCCTAATTCAAACGAGAGTGTGGGTGCGCAGGTGAACTAATATGAGCAATTTGATTTAATTTCATGATTTTTTGTATTGTCATACTTAATCGCACAGACAAGTGTTTAGTCTCGTTGGAAAGCCCCACTTCTGCTCTGTCACGCAGTTAAGGTTTCATCTCGTTGCAATTACCGGAGCAATGTAACAAAGAACTCAGGCAACGCAGCAGCCTGCCTCTGCCTGACCAGCTATGGCAAGAACCACACGCAGTCAGCAAATTATGTTTTTATAAAGTAGCCTAGGTTAGACACTGTTAGCCTACTTTTATTGGAGCCATCCGGAGATATGTGCCTAATATGCTTGCATTTCACCCGAATATAATCAAAATATTTTTGTAACAGCGTTACCGCGGCATCCGCTTATTTTTGATCAGCCTCACACGTCAATGTCAGAGCCTACTTAACAAGAACAGCCCAACGCAGCTCACTTTGCTATGATTCGTGTCACATTTTAACATTTTATTAACATTAATGTTCCAAGTCATCAACTCACCTGTTGTCACTGAGGTTAAGTACTGTCAAGTGTTTTTAACAGATGACTTGAATTGTCCCCTGCTGCTGCTGCACTAGGCCTACTCACGATTTGATTAGAACCGTAGGCTACACTTCCTTTCAAAGTACCGTTGAAAACGGCAGCAATCTTTTTTTTTTACTTTTCACTGAACGGAGCTGGGGGGGGCCAGCAGGGTGGCCAAGCTTTGACCAGTGGTGGCCGTGGCCCCCCATGGCCACCACGTAGCTCCGCCCCTGCACACAGGCAAACAAATGTTTGGGCACAAGATACAGTGCCTGCTCCAAAGATTCTTGACTCACTATCACTGGGATGGAGACAAATTGTTGATGGGCAATGGGCTCCTGTTCTGTCAAAACTTCCACCAGCACCAGAGGCTGTTGTGGAACTTGTGAAATGAAAAACGATGGTTCCATGCTATCCATGTGGGGTTACATGCCCACCAAGTTTCGTGTACCCCGGTCTTTCAGTGTCCCGGGAATCCTTGTTGGTGTACGGTCACTAAATGTACACATACATTATTTTATTGTAAGGCCCCCCATGAACGAAAGTTCACAAAACGTGGCATGCACTCAGAGGGTGTCATAATGATCCTACACTTTCAATTTCGTGCAGTTTTGACCATGTCAGCCAGAGATATTGTGATGAAAACACCTAATTTTTTGCTTTTTAATTTTTAACTAGGTGGCGCTATACATGAAATAAGTGGTAATGGGATGGGTTGACATGCCCCCTTAAGACCAACATACAAAAAAAAGGTGGACCTCCTAGGCCCTATGGTTCTCGAGATATTCACAGAAAACTGTCTCCGGCCACCTACAGAGATTTGAGATTAATATAGTACCTGTTTTCGATGATTAAATGCAGATCCACTCTGGGCCAGACACCAAGTAATCTGTTCCCGAAATTCTTGGAGAGGTTCCTAAAGGTGTTGAAATTGATCTACAATTGGAATGCTTTGCGTGAATTCACATTGTTAGGAGCTTCCTGAAGGCATACACATATAATTATTGTACTGTAAGAGGACAGGGTTTTAATGTCTTCTGGCACAGCCAAAACAATATCATAAAAAGTGCTGGACGCCATGTTTGTGACTGTTCATTTTATGCAAAATACCAAACAAACTCACAGCCAGCCAGAAAAGAGTCAATAACAAATGTGAAACTCAAGCTCCTGGTAGCATAAAGTCTGTTTGCTTATTATTACTAATGTTGTCCAAGACAATCTGTTTGTATTAACAAAGATTCTTGTTAAATACTTTTTTGACATTTGCCAACATTTCAATGCCAACGTTTCAGAAGTCCTTTTGGCATACACATATTCACACGTCAAGACATAAAAGGTGTTCACACCATTTCAGAAGCCATCGCCTATAAAGGCAGATCAGGATGAACGTTCAGGTCCTCCAAATAGACAAGCCTTTGTTCTGCCATTGAACTGTCATATCAGAAATCGAGCCACTTTATACACAAGTTTTCAAAACGACTAGCATGATATGACAACAAAAGATAAAAGATAAAGTGTGATGTGGCTCGAGTGTGAGGGTTAATATATGAATATATATGAAGGATCTAGGGCACCAGGTCATTGTCACATGGCAGTAAGTCACGTGGCTCAATGTGGTATCGTGGTGATCCTCATACTCTGGCTCGCGATGGGATACGACACCATCGGAGTGGTAGCGTGACTCATAGTGATGCCTGGCAATGCCTGAGCCATTGACACGGCGACCGGTGCCACAGACACGGCCACTGGCGCCATGGAAACAGGTGGTGCCATCCCCTGAGCAATAGTCTGTGCCAGGGCCGCCGACAGCGGGGTGATGTCGGGGTTGAGGTGGGGTGCAGTGGGTGGGGCAGTGTTAGACGGAGGGGCTGTAGGAGCTCCAGTGGGAGCAACCAGGTCCTGCTGGGTGACGGGTCGAGGCTGCAGGCCAGCACTGCTTAGGGTGGTGTGCGTCTGGGCGATGCCGTGGTTGTAGGAGCTCACTGAGCCGACAGGGGGCGCCAGACTCTGCTCCGAGGGCGCCGGGGTTGACGAGAGAGACATGACCTTGGCCTGGCTCCGGAACTGTGCATTCTGCTCCAGAAGGACCTCATTGGTAGCGATAAGATTTGATACCTGCAGAAAATAAATGAAAAGAATGTCACTATCTGCCAGCTTAAAGTGATTCACATTCTTAAGGCACAACCATTGTTTGCATTCCTTACACAAAATATTTTTTTCCCCATCTACCCTCAAGTGGAGATAAGGTTGATACTATATTTCACAATAAGTTCACCCTATTTACCAACCTGTTTCTTCAACTCTTCAACTCTTCTCCGTAGAAGAGCATTCTCTTCTTCCAGAATCCTGTATTCCAGCGGGCGGACTGGGAGGGTGGCCTGCACCCCCAGCTCATAGTGTCCACCTCCGGCGCCATCGGCGAGCCGAAGCCCCTCCAGCCGTCGTCTCTTCAGCTGAAGCGTTGCGTGGTCCATAGGAGTCTCCAGAGGCCCCGCCTCAAACAGGCCATTCTCAAACAAGGGGTCATACACAGACGCCCGTTCAAAGCGCCTTTGACCAGATGCCCCCATCGAGAGACAGCCTCCTATGCCACCTCCTCCCACACCACCCCCTCCTCCTGGCATGCCCTGATCCCTGTAACCCCCGAGGTTGGAGTACCCCATTCCCATCATGTTGCCACCAGTGGCGCTAACCAGCCCCGACATTCCCCCACAGGCACCACCTGTGCCTCCTACTCCCACCCCGCCGACATTTACCATTCCACTCACTCCGCCTGGACCCATGACGCCACCAACACCGACACGCGTCGGTTCATATTCATAGTCCTTCCTGACGTGACGGAACTTACATTTGTTGCCACGCTGGCATTCACCCTTAAGGTAGTCCCTGCAGATGGGCACTTCCCCGCGACTCAATGGCAGGTCAGTCGGAGACAAGCCAAGCCCCGCAGCCACCTTGCCCCTGAGCCTGAGTGGGAGTTCCCCAGTCTTTTTATAGTAGTCCTCATCCTCCTTAGAGCCATGGACGAACCTGCAATTTGAACGCACACATTCCTTGTTTTGGTGGTCGTGGCAGAAAATGAACTCATTTTTTTGGACCCCCAAGTCAGGCACCTCGTTAAAGTCCGGGTGTCGGAAGCGACAACGTTTTCCTCTCTTGCAAACATTCCGCAGAAAATCTCTGCACACGCCATCAAGGCCGGCACCAGAGCCAAACCCCCCACCACTTCCTCCCCCACAGCCATTTCCATTACCCAAAGCGCCTCCTCCACCCATGGTTGAAGATCCAGAACTACCTCCCCCAACACTTCCTCCAATGCCCCCCCAGCCTTCTCCTGCTCCTCCCAAGCCTGCGCCTGCACCAGACTCTTCACCTATACTTGAGCCCACTCCTGTGCCACTGCCTCCTCCGCCACCACCTGCCAGGTAGGCGCTATCCCGGTCAGGCATGGCGCTTGGCCCAGCATGAGAGGAACGCAGTGGTCATGTGTGTGGGTAAGAGAATGAAGTTTGTCTCTGGAGTTTAGAAGAGAAGGTCTGCACAGGCTGAAGAGTAGCACTCTTTCGTTTTCTCCCCTCCAGGTATCTGTTAAAGAACCACATAAGGCAACAGCACATTCGCTTAAAGATGAACTGAACTGAAAGAATCAACATTGATAATGTGTTGATTATGACAATTAAAAATAAATGACACTAAAAAAATAATTTAAAAAAATCAATACGTAGCCTTTTTTAAGCAACACCAAAATTGCGTTTGTTAGTATTAGAACGCTGCCAGGTTCAATGACGTCACTGGCATGGTAGGACCTGAGAAGTTCTATAGGCAACAGCTGCAGCATATTATGTATACACGAAAATTTGTAATTTTAATGGCATGGGTTACAAATTTGAGCCTGTGAGGGACAGGCCTGTAGTGTCTTGACTACCACTAGATGGGTTTCAGGCTCCAGCTCAACCTTCAGTAGGATCATTTGGGTGAAAATGACTGTGTGGGCGCTGCCGGAGCATGGACACTGGAATCTATCTGTTGCAAAGCAGTGGCGAAACGTAGGGAAAATGTTCAAGGAAGCCAAAGTGACGGGAAAAATGTGTTTATTTATGTATGTGTTTATTTCGGGGGGTATACATTTTGTGCAATGTACAACATAGATACATTTTGTGCGGCACAACATAGGCTACTGTAGACCTAGCCTAGGTCATGTAGAAAACTGGACGAGGGGCGCTTGAGACAGCAACACGCACGCTGTCTCTCTGTCTCCCTCCATCCCTCACACACATACATTGCCTACTGTACATCCTCCACACAACTGCATACTCACTCACCACCACTACATTAGGCCTATGCGAAGGCTACGTGCATATACAAATAAGCTATATAACACGCATTGTCACGTCAATGTAGGCTAACGCAGTATGGACTACTGGCACTAGTAACAGCAACTCACACGGGCTCTCTCTCTCCCTCCCTTGAAACTGTTAAAAACTTCGTTACCCCAAGTTGACCCCAGATACACGGAGGATACACGAGTTTGCCGTTTATTTTAGGCTAACGTTAGTGGAGAGTTTGCAGATTTTTACCTTGTGGATGTTGATATTGCACGAGTCTCTTGGATAGCAGTACTGCGAGTTAAACTCCCTCGCATCAACAATCTGTCCTGAGACGGTGAACAACTGGCTTCAGGGTGAGTAGAAAGGGACATTGGATTCTGTTTACAGACCCGCTGTGGTTTAGTTACCAGCTAGTAAAAGCATTATTATCGATCTGTGATATCGTCGGAGTCATGGTTTACTCTCTATGGTCGGAGTGCTAGCTTGTGGAGTTTGACATAAGAGTGTTTCCAAGGTGTTAGCTGCTAGCCCTTTCCTAGGTTGGATCGTATGGTAGCCTATCTAACACTGGACCTCACCTGAGGCTACTTTGAGATATTATTCCAAAGGAGACAGATAGGCTACTGCACTTAAAACTTTAAACGATTGAACGAACCTTCCCAGACTTTGTAATTGCGACCAGTGACTGCATTGAATGAACGAAGCCGAAGTTGAAACTTAGGCTCCATGGCACATAGACTGTGGGCTCGCCTTTCTATGAATTGAAAAAGACTACAAGCTGTTCCACCGAGTTTGCGATAAAGTAAGCAAGAAAAGGGTTTTTTAAGTCAGGATATGGCAAGTCAATGGCATTTATTCGTCCAAAGTTACAGACCAGTTTCCATAGTGCACATCTTATCAATAGTTTGAATGTCGTGTGTGTTTCTGCTCATTGACAAAATAGCGTTCAGTATGATTCATGCCAAATTAATTTCCCCTGTTAAAGTGTTCGCCTTTGTTTCACTAGTTTGGTTTCATTTTGTATGAGATTTTGTGATGTAGGCTAGCCTATGATAAATGGCTTATGGCCAATATGTAACTCAGCTAGGCCTAATGTTAGTTTCCTCAGCCATGTCAGCTAGCCTCAGACTCATTATCTGCTATGGCTGCTAGTGCTAGTGCAGAGTAGCTTACCATGCCAGTGACGTAGCCGATTGTTGAAATCCAACATGGCGGCGCCCGTGTAACAACAACACCACTTTCAACGTACAATTTTATCCCTTTTAATAAATTCAGCCATTTTAATCATTGTACCAATGAGAAGAAATAAAATACATCTGTTATATCACCTTTACTTCAAATTCCAGTTCAGTTCATCTTTAAGGTCTAGCGGTCGGGATAGGTTGTAAACATAAGCATCATGAGCAGCCATATACCGTAGCGTTACCGTTACATCAGACAAACTTAGAAATGGAGTTTCGACAGCTATTCTGTCATATCCATACGTTTGACACAACAGTAATGCAAAAACTGCGAGATGTAAAAGTTAACAGTAGAAAATAATATCAGACCAGTGTAAGAAGCAAAATTAGCTTAGCCTTAGCCTTTCGCAAACTGAGCTATCGATAGCTCCAAGTTCACTTAAATGACATTTGCTAGTTTGTTTATAGCCTCTCCCCAAGCATCATAACCAGGTGTGTGCATAACAGATACCCTAAAGCATTCACAATAAGATGGTAAACGTATATGCCTCATGGAACTAATGCCAAAAGAAAGTATATGATCAATCTAGCTAGTTGTGTTATAAAAAATGTAGATAGCAACGTAGCTTAGCTAACTAGCTGTTTTGAGTCGCACTGTAACGTTAAGGATATGGGCCTACTAGCTCAAGACGTGCTATGCTAGATAGCTAGAAAAGAGATGTCTTATTAGACAATAAAAACCTCTTACCAAAACACCCTTGCAATTGCATCAAACCAATTCACGTCCAGCTGCATTGTTAGCAGTTTATAGAGGATGGTTATCAATAACTTGTTCCTAGAAGTTACCTTGCCACTTCATCTTGAGAACTCTGATAGCAAGCTGTTAACCACGCGCTAGGTGATGCACTTCCGGACCAAAATCCATCAAAATAAAGGTCTCGTGTTAATTCCAGAGACACGTGAACCTGCTGAGACCATACAGCGCACATGGATATAAACACTATGTAATAGTATGAAAAGCAGTTGGCCGTTTTTTGTTGCCTTAAGACTAATAAACAATAATTAACTAATTAAGGCACTTATTCTTAACTGCACACATTCATTTAAGGCTTTTAAATGTATTTGGCCAGCAGGCGTCACAGTCCATTTATACGTCTGATGAGGTGCACAAAACGCAGCAAATTAGTAATCGGCCGCCAGCTACATTGTATGCCATAATGACACTATAAACCCCTGAATGCAGACCTGAGTTTGACATAAGACAATTCGATGGGCCCCTCGCCCATTTCGACTTAAAATTACCTTTAAATCAGCTTGACCATCCTAGGTCCTTAAAAAGTAAGCTCCATGTTGAAACATACAAAGCACCAATGTAACCGACCTTTGAGTCCCAGTGTTAAGTCATATGATCAGCTAGGCCACAACTTGAAGCGTTAGGTAAATGCATCAAGGCCCCCCTCAAAGCACTTTGTAAGTAACTTCACTGCCACCAATGTGCAGAACCTGCTCAGCGATGCATGGCTACCATTGTGCACCAGAACTCACCACACAGCAGCGTGGTGGAGTGTGGAAGGAATTAATGAGCCAATACACCAGGGAATGATTCAGGAGCTAGCTTGAGTTGGTCAGGTTTGGAATTTAGCCAGGACAGCAGGGAATCCTTACGAGACAAGTGCCACGGGATATTTAATGACCAGTGAGTCAGGACATCAGTTTAAGACCTTATCCTTAGGACAGAAACCCTACCACCATTTACCAACTACCCAAATATATGAGTGCATTAGTTCAGCAAGAGTCAACACATGAATTAAGTGTATAAACCAGAACTTTTATTATGGTCTTTACAGGAGCGCACCAGCTGTGTTGGATAGATGTCATGAGTCCAAAGTAAGCCCCCAAATGAGAGAAATGTCCTGAATTCCCACAACGCTCCAGCTCCAAGTGCTGGCATGAGACTCCTGATG
Source organism: Alosa pseudoharengus (assembly GCF_046254945.1). Classification (NCBI taxonomy): domain Eukaryota; kingdom Metazoa; phylum Chordata; class Actinopteri; order Clupeiformes; family Clupeidae; genus Alosa; species Alosa pseudoharengus. The sequence continues at coordinate 10,545,232 of NW_027468837.1, read as the reverse complement.
CAAACTGTAGAATGTCACTCAGCACATGGCATGGCGATGGTACTGGTGTTTGCCCTCCTTCCAGGTGCCCTTTGTGCCAAGGAAGTCCACAGGAACTTGAGGACTGGAACAGCGGGGACAGGGGACTCACAGCTGCCGTGGATGGGCCAATCTACTTAGACCTCTGCCTCATCTTTCTCCTTTTACGCTTCAGCCTGGTGATGGAAGAGCAAAGGAAGTTAAGACTACAGCAATACTACACATGTATTCAAGATTGAACATTCAGCAAAACAGGCCATTTGCACCGAGATTCGGAAATGTCTGCAAGATCCCACAGAAAAACAGTAACAGGTGACCAGTTAAACAGGAAATGTTTGTTACCTGCGCATACGCTTCTTCCTCCACTGTGAAAGTAAAGACAATGATAAGAAACCAGACATGACATTCGAACATCTAACAAGTTAATTGCCTACGATCATGCAGGTTACTACTGTAAAACACATGGACTTGTCAATTTGTGAGCCAGTATACCCACGTGTGGAAGTAAATACCATTAGCTAGCATAGCAACATTTGCAGTGCTAGTTTGCCGCATATTGTCTAGCATGGTATTGATTCAAGTTAGCAACGTCTGCCCGTCGTTATCACCGCAAAGCATTATAACAAATTGGCCAACTAGAACACAGGCGTTCAATAATTGCTAAATCGACAAGCTACAATTACTTTGCGTAAGCTACCCACAGTTTTAAACCATTTAACATTGCATTTCCTAACGATGCACGTAACGTTAGCTAGTCAACGTTAGCTTCCTTTACAAACTGCCCCAAGAACAAGATAGGATTTTTTTTTACCTTCGCTCTCATCTTGTGGAGATGTGTCTGAAACGAAACAAGAGATTAAAACAATTGATGGATGATTTTCGTATGGTTAAGATTAAAGTGGATTCAGATATAGTTATCCGACGGCCAGTTCTTCCTACCTCAGCGAGATGACACCAACTGCAAGAGGATGTGACGACGGAGAGGGCGGGAATTTATATGGAAATATTACGTCACACACACGTCTGGCAGACACTTGCAATTTATTATCCCAGAGAATCCGTCATATTGCAAACAATATTGGACTAGTATTAGACTTATTAGATTACAGTGATATTATTAATGACAATGGTTTCCTTCTATTTCTGGACTTCTATAAAGCTTTTGACTCAGTTGAACATGAAGTCATATTGAAAGCCCTCATCAAACTTGGTTTTGGACACTAGCTCAATGAAATTGAAGCCTATGGCACATCTCAAAGGTTTTATGTATCTCGTGGAATTAAGCAAGGCTGCTCTATCTCACCATATTTATTTTTAATAGCCTCTCAACTCCTAGCTCTTCATATTTCAAATAGGCCTAGTACTCTAGGCCTACAAGGAATCTCAGTTGCTGGTAGACAAATTATTAGTCAACTGGCTGACGACACTCTCTTTCTTAAGGATGCTTCCCAAGTTCCACTCTCGTTAGATATCATCAAAACTTTCTCTGAAGCTTCTGGTCTCCACCTGAATATAAAAAAATGTGAGCTTCTGTCCATAAAAGCGTGCTCTATGCTCTATTTATAATATCCCTGCGAGAGATGAAGTTACTTAGGTATTACAATTTTCAAGGACCAAAAGACTAGATCTGCCTCAAATTTTAACTCGATTATTATTAAAACACAGAAAAAGCTAAACTCATGGTTACAAAGGGATTTGTGAGAGGCCGAGTTCTTCTCTCGAAAGGTGATGGCATTTCTATCACTTACAGTGCTATTGCCTTGGCCGTTGACAATGATCTATTGAAAATATAGATAATATGTTATTCAACTTTATGGAAAAATAGCATACACTATATAAAAAAAAACTGTTGTAATGAACCCTAACCACTGTGGGGGTAAAGTGAACTGGATCAGACAATTCAAGCAACATCCCTTTGGAACTTCATCCCCAACTACATCTTTTCACAAGTTGGTGGCTTGGAATTTCTATTGATGTGTGACCTTAATGTTAATAAACTCCCAATGAAATTGTCAAACTTCCACAAACAGATGCTTTTGGCATGGTGTCTCATATTCAAACATAACTTCTCACCACACAAATGCTACATATGGAATAACAGGAATATTTTGTACAAAAATAAATCTTTATTTTTTAACAATTGGTTTGATAACAACATTATTCTTGTTATTCAGCTCTTTGACCCAAATGGTAGGCTATACGGATAACCTGAATTTTTAAGAAAATATGGTATACCTGTAACTAAGGAATATGCAATTGTGTTCGATGCAATTCCATACAGGAATCATAATGCTCTTAAAGGGTATAACTTACCCCCTACACACCTTGCTCATGTAACGGCCTTGTCCGACACTGTTGTGGGTGACTTATGTCTCTCTACAAGACATCAACATAAATAGGAGAATTAGAGCATTATTCCAAAAAGACATTGTTACTGTTCCCTATATTATCCCTTTCTGGAATAGTGTTACAGAGAATATACCATGGAGAAAAGTTTGGTCATTGCCTTTCAAGTATTTTGTTACTAACAAAATAAGAGAAGTTTCATTTAAACTAATTCACAAAATCTACCCTGTAAGATCATTTCTTAAAAATTATAAACAAGATATTGAGACAACCTGTGCTTTCTGCAATATTTCTATGGAGAGTGTAGAGCATCTGTTTTGGAACTGTCCTCACACAGCTACGTTCTGGACTAATGTTCAAAGATTCATACACACTGGTTTTCTTTCCGTTTCAAAGATGTCTTCTTTGGTATGTTTGATAATGAGAAAGAATATGAAGGTACATACTTAATTATAAACCTATTATTCTTGCTTGCTAAGTTTCATATACATAAGTGCAAGTTCAGTGGTGGTAAACCTTATTTCCCTGCCTTCTTGATCGACTTGAACAATTATATATGGACTCAAGACTCTCCAAAAATTCTAAGGCACAAAGAACTGTTCTTCTTTTTACTCTACGACAAATGTCTGATTTTAAAATGTATTTTTATTTTTTCTTCCTCTCATTTGGCCCTGCCTTTGTATGTCTCTATGTCTATCTGAATTATTGTTAAAATTATTAAATTAAACAAGATTTGTTTAATCTTGATAATTATGGTTTACAGCTCATGAAAATCCATAATATCAAAATAGAGTTAAGAATTTATAACACAGAAATGTTGACGAAAGATGAGCGCTCATTATTAAATTATTAATAAAAGAAAAGTGTTTACCAAAGGGGAAAAAAAAGTCATCCCAGAGAATCTGGTTATTGTGACTGGAAAAATATATTTATATATAAGCCTTTAAAACTATTACTAGGGAATTTGATATTCTTTTAGTAAATATTAAAATAATAGAGTGTTTCAATGAAATGTGCAGTGTCAAATGTTTTGAGTAAATTGTCACATGACCAGAGCTGTTTACTTCCTGGTTGCACTTTGAGAAGATGATGACTGTCTCACAGCTCCCAAATAAAAGGTTTTTAAAGTATGTTAAAATAAACATAGGAAAAATATTGTTTGTACACATGGTCTTTAAGGTGTCTAGTTATGATATATACATTTGTAATTATTCAAATGTCTTTGGTGTGTTTGCAGAATGAGTAAACATGTCAACGGTCACAATAGTGAGCGGTGGGATAGAATGTTGTATCTAGATGCACACATACTTCTATACTTACACACACACTCACACACATGCTACACATACTCATAGCCTACATACACACACACACTCACACATATACACACAGATACACATTCACACACACACAGACACACTCAAGGGGACTTCACATTGCACGCTGCTCTCACACACCCACCTGCAGATACACATGCACACACACATACACACACACACCATATACACTAACTCTCACAGCTACATGGACACACTCGCACGCACAGACATACACACTCAGGGTTCTATTTTAACGAGCCGAAACTCCAAACAATGTTAACATATTTTTCATATTTATTTTTGCCATTAGTCTCAGTGTTCATATCAGTGAAAGTCCTGTCAGAAAACCCTTATTTTAACACAAAAAAACCCCCACTTTGAACAACCTTTAATTGAGTAAAATGCATATTCTCCCACCGTGACGGGTAATAAAACACACTTTTTCATCTACTTTTCTACATTTAAAAAAAAAAAATCATTCTTGATTATTTCAAAGGGTTGCTAATAACACATGATTTGCATACCGGTATTTGCATGTTTGGGAAAAATGTGGCATTAAATGGGTTAAAACACACACACACACAAAGCCTTATCATTTAAAGTCGTTATTATTCTAACTCTAAATTTGCAACACAAATGAATATCTCCAAAAATAATAATTTCCTTTTTTCCATTTAAGTCCAACTAAAAACTGCACAGACAGTTAATAATGCTTAGATTTTAATCAGGCTTCCGTAATCATAACCTCCAAGGAAGGTATCTGGTGTGTACTGGCGCCTCTGTGGTGTTACATTGCATTGACACATGCATGCTAGCACCATTTGTTTTACAGTATACAGCTACATGTTTAGCCAACATGTACATGTAAACATGTCAATTTCGCCAGGGGAGATACAAACAATATAATAAAAGGAAGAAAGAAAGAAAACATAACTCAATTTACATAAATTAAAAAAGTACAAATATGTGTTCTAACAGCATTCTTACTGCAACCGTGCATGCTTGCACTTGCACCTTAGCTTTATTGGTAGGCTGACCTAAACAATTCTCTGTGATGTGGGCCGCAAAGAGGAAACAGGCAGAGGTGGTGTGAGGGGTGTTCAGTTCCGTGCATGGTGGTAGGTCTTCACGCTTCGACTGACATTTTGAAACAAGCGTCGTTAACATCTTCACGTGAAATAAAAATGTGGAGTGTTGATCAAGCCCTGGGTCTCATTAATATAGTGACGCTTGTCTGCCAACTTCCCTTAACTTTGCAGGCATCAGGTAAGAAATACTTGTGTTTTTTCTACTATAGGCTAGTTTAATTTGAAAATGTATGAGGATTGCTATTACTGTACCTGCCTCAAGAAAGCTCATTGTTGCTTTAATGTCCATCAAATTCCTGATTGATATAAGTTAACGTTTGTTTGAATTTTTCAATTAAATAGGACAGCATGGTGTTAGTAGGAATCATACACTTTCAACACTTTCTTTTTTTTTTGGTGTTGTAGACCTATTAGTCCATGCCTGCCTACATAACAATCCACAAGACATCTTCAGTCTAAACACCATTATACATTGTATGTGCCTACATATCATCACGACTATAATGTAGACAAGATTTAAGAAATAAAAAGGTCTCACTAGTAGTGCCAGGTGTGGAGCTAGTACTAGACATAGGCCTACATTTTGAATCATGAACCATTTCTAGGTGAAACCTATTTCTAGGTGAAAGCTCCTACAAACAGCAAACAACTACAGGCTACACTTTCCTCCGATTTTTAACCACTCAATGCATGGAGAATGTACCTTTGTACCCTACCCTTCTCCGATCTTTTGGGGGGCCATCTGTGACAATTTCTAATGGGATGAAAACAAAATGTTAGCTTTCACTTTGACATGTTTGTCTTAACATTGTCAGCACATGCACCATTTCTAAATGTGAATTCTGTTTATTCTTAGCTGTTGATGTGCAGTATCCAAAGAAAGAACTAAAACTGATTGAAGGTGACACCATGAAACTGAATTGTACGGTAGTGTATCAGCCGGAGAATTGCACAGAGCTGACAGTCAACTGGTGCAGAAGATCCGACAGTGGTGAATGTCAGATTCTATCTGAGCCGGACAGACAACTCATCTCTATGAATGAGACAGAACACCACAACGTGCGAAACAGAGATGTGATGTTTGAGATGTGGAATATCTCTGCCAAAGATGCTGGGCTATTCCAGTGCCGGGCCTCCTGTGGCAGTTCAAACGCTATGGGCCACCTTGTTACTCTCATCATCGGTACGACAACTCATTATGTGAAAATTTTGTCCATAATACAGTTTGTACAGTATCAATACTTGTCATTCATGCAGTATTCAAACATCTTATGGACATATTCACATGTTAACCTTCCAGTTTTTTACAGATCAGAATTCAGCAGGTAGGAGGACTCCAAAGCCAGCTAGCCGCTGTGGGACAAATCGGACTGACATAGTAGTCCTATTGGTGGCTACTGTGGCCACACTCTACCTGTGGCTGGAGTGTCAGGTAATACATTTGTTCATCACCCTTTTTCAACCCCCCCCCCCCCCCCCCCCACACACACACACACACACACATTTTTATACCCACTAAAATGAAATACATACATAGGAAGGTTTATGGTTTTTAATATGCTACAAGACTGTTATTGTACCTCTTCACATGTGTGACTGATAAGATGTTTTTTTTTTTGTCTTAGATTGTGTCTTGAAGCTGCCTGACAGAGGGCCACAACAGAAGACTCCCATGAAACCAAACAGCACTGTATTTCTTTAGTTATGTTCAGGTGCATCTTACAAAAATAATAATGGAAAAGCTCTTTTTTTTCTGTAATTTTGCATCAAAGTAAAACTTTCATATCATCTGGGGCTTCGGACTTGTAACCGGAGGGTTGCCGGTTCGAACCCCGACACACTCCTAACCCCTCACTGCTCCCCGAGTGATGCTGTTGTTGCAGGCAGCTCACTGCGCCAAGATTAGTGTGCTTCACCTCAGTGTGTGCTGAGTGTGTTTCACTAATTCACGGATTGGGATAAATGCAGAGACCAAATTTCCCTCACAGGATCAAGAGAGTATATATACTTATACTTAGATTCATTACACATAAAGTGAAACATGTCAAGCCTTTTTTTGTTTAATCTTGATAATTATGGTTTACAGCTCATGGAAATCCATAATATCAAAATAGAGTTAAGAATTTATAATACAGAAATGTTGACGAAAGATGAGCGCTCATCAGCTAATTAAGTCAAAACACTAGCAAGTTTCCTGAGCCTGTAACCTATCAGTCTGTGCAGGGCAATGGACTTTTCCATGATATTTTCATTTTTTTGAGATGCACCTGTATGCCATTTTATGTTCCACGACGATCACATTATTATGCACTCTAAGCAATATTTGTTAGTCTCCTTTAACATCTAGTTTTACCTTCTGGTTATTTTTTTCGCCCTGTGAATTCCACCTGGCATGTCAACTGGTTTGAAATATTTTCTCCACTTCTGAATGTTATGTGCATGCTACTGGGCCAACCTTCTGAGCCTTTTTCTTTTTGTAACACTCCCACAGTAAAATCAATGTTGAAATGTATACATAATTGATAATTGCAATTTTGTTTTCATACAACAATAATTAATAACTGCACAACCATTAATAAAAACATAATCAAAGGTTACTTTATTTTCATTAGTTGTAAAACAGTCCCATGGGTTTGGGCTTCCTACAAAAACAAGATGTCACCAATCTCATCACACCTTGTACTCAAGCCACCTGTATATCAAAAGCTCTGGACACCAATCCATTTCACTAGGAATGAAACAACTGTAAAACATAAAACCTTGAAATTCATTCCCCTTCCTCAATCAGGTTGATGTACGCTTCAAAGAGGTTCAGATGATACAACACCAATGCTGTGTATGTACAGTACGTGTAGGGAAATGTAATCCAATTATATAGAAAACATTTCTGGGGGGGTATTTCACTTGGAATAAATGGTAGTAGGGGATCATAAACAACCAAAAAATAAAAGAATAGGGATTTACCATCTGTTTAATTTTGGAGTGCTATAATGGGTAAGCTTTCATCAAAATGACCGTGTGAAAGAGGTCAAGCAAGCTCCTGGAGGAAAAAGGGAAAGGGATGGCAGTACTGGGATAACCCCAAAAGTTCCCCATCTTGTGGTCCTCCAATCTAACTAACTACCTGACAAGACAAGTGTGCAGGAATTCAGAGTTCCTTCTCTGGAATTCCTATTCTAATGCCCCAATGGAAAGGTGTACGTTCTTAAGAAGTGCTAGAGGAAAAGATAGAAGGATAGATTCATACTCTACTTTCCATTCAAAGAAACACCAAAGTAGAAATGTTGGTTTTACAAACACTTCATTTACTCTCTCGAAGTTAGACTGGTTCTTGCAGAGTATGTTAAGGGTTAATTATTGCAACTTGATCAAAGCCAAAGTGATAAAGGTACAACTATAAATAGCCCATCACACTTGGTGTTTATGGGGGACAAACTTTTGCTTAAATTTTGTATGACGATATATCTCATTCTTTTTAGTATGCTGGAAAGCGCAACTCTAACAAAGAATTGCGCATGGACACCTTATTTTGACATTTTTCCTTTTTTTTTTTTTATTAATTGCATGTGAAAAAAGGCATAGTTCCAGTTTCCGTTCAAAATGGGTTTTTGCAAAGAATGTACCAAACAGGATATGAAATTGTTGAAATCTAAGAGGTTGCCTTGCATGTCTAATGTGACTGAATATGACAAAAGGTTGTCTAATAGACAACTCAAGGCATTTCTGGGGCATCACAATAGGCCAGCTGTCAATCTCACACACATATTTTGTGAGGGGCTAGTCACTAGAAAGGTACACTGGCTCCTAATGAGATAAGCAACTGGGGATGGGGGTATTTTTTTCTCTCTGTAGTTTCTGTACTTTTGGGTGTGTGCATGTCTGAAACTGTACGTGTGCATGGGTGTCAGTGTTTTTTTTTTGTTTGTTGGTTGTTGATCTATTCTGCAACCTCGTTCTCGGCTGGCTGACCAGTGGCATTCTCCGCCGTCTTGGAAGCCTATAAACCAGAGAGAAGAAAAACAGAAGATTATATTATGCGTCAAATTATAGATCCATACACAATTTCCGCTCGAAAATTCGAAAACAAAGATGTTTTTAATACTTCAGAATAATATTTGATTGATGATAAACCTTACATTTGTAAGTAGCGATAAGTAAGTAAATTTGAACAAAATCTGGTTTGTTTTTTAACAGGAGCTTTTACAAATTTTTTTTACAAATATATATACTGTTTACCGTGCGCAGAGTTTGGTGCTGGGCTGGTTACATGTACAGAATTAATGTATGAGGGGGAGGAAAAGAATTCCCCAACGCACAGCGTCTGGGTGATAATCATCAATATTAGGCATTCAAGCCCTTTAGAACAGGGGTCCCCAACCTTTTATGTACCATGGACCGGTTTGATTCCTATTTTTTTTTTCACGGACCGGGGGGGGGGGGTTCGGGGGTTCCATGTTCCATATGTGTTGTGTATGCATAACTTGAAAAGAACTAGCTCCAGTTATGTAGGAACAGTGAAGGTAACGATCTCTTGTGAAAAACGTGAACTTCAAGAAGTGAAAATTGAACAATATGAAGTATGAATATTGAACAACTTGAAGCTACATCTATAAGTGTGAACATGCTTAAGGCGAGACACGGCAGGTGAAAACATCGTTTTTTCATGCACTGGTCAATTTCGAGATTTTGGGCTAATTTGCTACCTTAGCATGTATTCTTTCACACTACTACAACAACAAAGCCCGATTTACACATTTAGGTGTTTATTTCATTACATTTTGTCTACTCGCGCCTGTATATTTCTCCTAAATTCACCAAAAGTTAGTCTTCTAACGTTTCATACTCTACCGCGACTGTGATACAAAACATAACATGTTTAGTACCGTTGGAAAGCTCTGTTTTTCCTGCATGACGTTGTGCTATCCAAATATGGACACTTCCTTTGTAACCGCAACCAATCGCGAAAGTTCAAAGGCGAGTCTAGGCTGAGAACGGAATCTCTTGGCTGTGTTCCAAGGCTGTTTTCTCAAATTGAGTTTTTATCATTTTCCAGTAGAAACATCTCAGCCTATGTAGCACCTATGTACACCAAACTTTCCAGATATACACTTAGCAGTATTCTGAAGATATTTACAGAGGGATTTGTTAATAAATCATTCCTGGCCTGATTTATGTGACATTTTAATCAAAAATATAAGGCAAAAATCGATTTTTTAAGGCTATGGACAGTATATTCTGATTTCCTAGGTAATGAAAGCAGATATCCTGAAATCCCTCTGTAATTTTATTTTTATCTTGTATGCAAACAAAATGAAAGAATAATTTTGTACCAGGCTTTATCATATGTTCAGATCTATCTACCGAAAATATATGCAAATTCACGCATATTTAATGAGATAATGTCTAATTTGCATAATTAAACATTTGAATTTCAAAAACTTGTAATACATTTTTTGTTCATGCTTGTGTAAGTAATCAACTGAGGAAGTTTCATGGTGATGTCTATTATTAATTTTTTTTACCCTATTCACCTGTAGTGTCTCGCCTTAACAAAATATGGGAACAAAACATGGGCTATGTGTGCCGCGGTGGGCTTTGCCGCGATTATGGACACGTACCAAATGGAAAGCCATGAGCGTCCCTCTCGCACGATAAAGGTGTTGAAAACGGCCAATAAACTCCTCTAAGCAGGCAATAGATGGCATGGGCATGTCACATATTATTGTCTTTTTGATTAGGCCTACCAAGCACATATTCACGTTTAAATGAAGGTGGATAATTTAAAACAAAAGAAAATGTCCTGAAAGCATCCGATATGTCGCCCTTGGATTGAAAGTCAAAACTTTGAATGCGTCTTATGAAGCATTGGAGAAAGCCATGAGCGTCTCTCTCGCAAAATAAGTATAGGTATAAGTATATATGCTCTTTTGATCCCGTGAGGGAAATTTGGTCTCTGCATTTATCCCAATCCGTGAATTAGTGAAACACACTCAGCACATAGTGAGGTGAAGCACACACAAAGCAAAAGATGGGGACTAAACGTGCATTATGAATATAATCAGTGGGAGCCCTGTGCTTGTTTCCCTGCAACAAGAAGCTTCCATCTGGGGTGATAGAAGACAGTGACACCCTCAGTGTGTTCGAAATGTCCAGTCGATTGCGCAAATTTGGTCTTAGTTGCAGTCATTGCCAAAAACCCGGCCTCGCATAGATACGTGGTGGGAAACGTTTTCAGCGCTTTTACGGCTATCTCGGGATATTCTGCTTTGGTTTTGATCCAATAACCCGCCAGAGAGGTTTCCTTATACACACTCTTAAGACCACAGTCATTTGCAATTTCGATCAACTGCTCTTCCTCCTGCGCTGACAAGTTAGGACTATTCGGGATATTGACATGGGTTATGGACCCACTCATTGGTTTGCCAAAACCCCCACTAATGTTTGGAACATATCAAATACACCCCGGTCCACTCGTCGTCCCCACAAATCAAGCTTAACTTTAAATGCAGCGACTTTATCTGCCAGTTTAAAGACAGTCGTCATTCTCCCCTGGAGTGACAGGTTGAGGTCATTAAGCAACCCGAATATGTCACACAGGTAATCCTCATCACTAAAATGTGCAGCTAACGGTGACTTTTTTCTGTAAGAAATCTCTGCAGCGGCTCTCGCAACTCTGGCCAGTGACCTGCTAAAGATGCTTGTTTTTTGTTGTTCATTCTAGCAGTTTAGCTAACTTCGTGTGACACTACCGTTCGCCAAGAACTGATCAAGTGAAGTGAACTGACCTGAGGCTGCGCAGCGCTGAAGGCAATTACTGTATGTAAAAGTTTTGAAGGCGGGACAGACAGACGTAAGAAAATAGACCTTGCATAATACAAACATGCGTGCAATCAAACAACTGCATATAGGCCTATGCCATGTAAAAACGTGACATTATTGCATATTAAATTTAGTTTAGTTTGCATGCATTTTTTTTTTAAAACTCATGTCGTAGGCTACGGCCCGGTTAGGAATGTCCTGCGGCCCGGTGGTTGGGGACCGCTGCTTTAGAACACGGAAAAGGAACAAACGGTTCAGTTTGTTGTACTACTTTCTTAGGTCCTGACAGTAATAACAGTGGGCAGTTAGGTTGTTTACAGTTGATTCCATTGTTGCGAAGTCTGCTTCCAGCCTCAACCCTTGTTTACTGTGGTTGTTATAGTTACCATTCAATGAGCATTGGTATACGGTGATTAAACTTTTTTTTTTTTTTACCAGATCTACTTCACAGGTATCCCGTTATTCCTTTTAGTTCTTAGCCTCTGCCTCATCCATTAATTCCGTATAACGGAACACCTCAGCAGTCGTTATGTAAGGGATAACGACCGCCGAGGTATCCTGTTATACAGAATTAATGGAGGCAAGGGCCACTATGGGAAGGCAAAGAACTCCCCGACACGCATCATCTGGGTGATAATCATCAATACTAGGTATTCAAGCCCAACGTAGCCTACTGTGCAACAATAACCAGCAATGAAGATGTCCGTTCTACTTTGTTTTCATTTATCATATTGTGATCTTTCATTTGCATGTATTGCAACCTACAGCTCACTTATTATCTTAGGCATTCAAAGACAAGAAATAGGCTAAGCCCCACCTCTTTCTATAACCAGTGGCAAGGTATGTTCTTAATTGTTTTACTTTTTAATTCTTTTACTTGAATGTTCCAGATAAACACCTGTAAAATAATCTATTCCTGTTATGTGTTGTAGAAACACAAAATCAGCCTTTTTGCCTCTACTGTTGTTCACACAAACCTCCAGGTTCTTCGCCCACTTTTTCCCCTCAATTAAATTGTACATCTGGTATTTGGCTACAGAAGTTTTGGCAACTACTCTTGTTGCACATGGAGGAGTGCATGCAGGGCGTTTTCATTTCTCCTAGTAGAGAGGAATATATTATTTTGTACACAACAATCTCAGGGTGCGAGTTCCACAGTATATCTTGCCGACAATACATGTGCACTGTGGCAAGAGCAGGAGCAAAGCACAAAGTGGGCAGAGTCAGACCGAAGTTAATTAATAAAAGATAGATAGATCAGAATTTAACACTGGTTGCATGTCACTTCACCGAAGAAGTCTCGTCCATTTCAAAGTCCCTGCCTTGATGTAGCTTCCTGCTACTTATATCGCCACTAAATTTGGGCCCTCAATGTTAATAGAATTTGTGGAAGCTTTCCTAATTCCCCACATGCCTAAATCAGGTAACCACATTTTGGGTGGGTGCTCACAGTTTGGGAAGACCGGGTCTTAAGATATGTGTATAATCATATGGTATGATTGTTTGTTGGTCGCATTGTTTGGTACGACAGTTTGACACCCACCTTCTTCTTCTTCTTCTTTTGTGCTTTACGACTGGCCGAACTCTGTATCAGAGACTGTTGAGAGAAAAAAAGAAAGCAGCCTTAGACAATAATCCAGGGTATTAGGACATACTTTTAGTGCTTTACATACATACACACACACCCACACGTCTAAAGTTCTCTGTCTCATCCATTCTATTACAACATAATGAGGCAGTTCTTCTCTACAAAAGACAGGGTGGATGGTTCTTCACAACATAAAACGCACCTTGAGCTCAGCATCCTGGACCTCATGTTCTGATTTGTAGAGTTCTGGCTCGAGGAGTCCACTGGTGATTCTCAAGGGCCCATTAGCCATGAGCAGCACTGTGAACTTGAACTGGGCCACAAACTCACCTAGGAGAGGGAAACCACGAAAATTCATTAGAATGCATTTGCTTTTTTTCTGTTGCATTAGTGTGTGTACACACATGCATGTAGAGTGCTTTGGATCTCTCATATCCTCAAGGGTTATGTTCCATAAGGGTTATGTTCCAGGGTAATGTCCGCAGATAGCTGAAACTGTAGCAAATAGTAGATGTAGCAAATGCCATAACTTGTTTTTCCATTTATACATGCCCATGATCAAGTTTAATTCATAACATAGTAGGTCTGGGACAGTAACCACATTACTGTGGTCACGTGACACCTACCGCAGGTCTGAGCTCGTTACCATCACCGCAAAAAAAAATGTTTTTGGAAAAAAAAAAAGAAAATAATAAAAAAAAAATCTGTGCAACATTGGCCTGCACATGTGTGCACATAGTGTGTAATGTTGATGTGTTATGTGAGGCATCATCTTATGACATGGATTCAAAACTTATCAAAAGATGAAGCAAACCAGACCTTTCGCGTGCGTGTTTGGGAGCGCAATGTTTCAACATTTCATTTGTGCTTACAATGCGAGAGTAGGGGAGAACCGGCATAATCGTAACTTTTCTTTTCTCTCCGTTTAAACTCGATTTACACTAAGATGATAGACTTCAAAGCTGTAAAATTTGGCCAAAAAGTAGTCATACATGTTTACATACAGAATTAAAAAATATGTTCTAGTTTGTTTAGAATTTAACTTAACAGCAACATGTAGCTTTTGCTACAACCTGACACAGCCATTAAAAAGTGTGGTAGCCTACCGTTGTAACAGGAGCATAAGCGTTATGAATTAACATTGCTAAAATCCTTGTTGATAAACTAATTATTTCTTTCATGTCTGAAGCACTTGGTAAAGTGATCTTTGAAGTTGCTGTGGCTGTATTAAGTTTAATTGGGTATGATCTCAGCACAAAATTCATAATCCATAACTCATAATCAGAAGGGGAGGGCTCTTGAATGAATGGGGGAAAGTTTTACATAGATCTCCGTTTCTAGAGGTCTCCGAGTACTCTCGGTATAGAAAAAAAAACCCGAAAACTAACAGTTTTACCTAGCTCGAGTTTCTACAGCCAGCAGCTAATGTAACCAGGCAGCTACAGCGCTACACTCTGGGGGCATGTACATGGGAGTTCAGACATGCCCCTAGAGTGTAGCACTGTAGCTGTGAAAACAGATTTCTCCTTCAATTCTGAATGGAATAATGACAAGGGGTAAATCAATCCTATGTCAGTCCTCAATTCTTTCCTATGTCTTAGCCCCTCCACACGAAGTCAAGGACAGACATACTGTACATGAGAAATGAGATCATATAAAGTCATCATTAGTTAAGCATGATTGTGCAGACTAGAGTGGTTCCAAATTTAAAATATAAACTGTTTAGTTTCATAATTATCCACTCAATATTTTTGGTCATGATTAACTGTGAATAACTGAAATCACGGAAACAGTCTGCGAATACAGGGGTTCCGCTGTAGTCGCTCAGTAGGCTGTACATACAAAAGGCAGGAGAAGCTCACCGTCCTTCTCGTTGAGTACGTTGAAAGGCTGAAGGAGCTCGTGTTTGGCACACTCCACCACTCCCAAACGGGCTTTTCCCTCATCCTCAAACGCCCTGCAACACAACGTGACACACTAATGAGGCAAGAGGTACGCAAAGAAAACTAAAGAAAACTAAAATCTAAAATATAGCTAAATACAGATCAATAAGGGCCCCAATTATTTCTATGAAATGACCGAAACACACCCAGCCATATTTGAATACATAGACTTGCATCCGAAATGTTACACTGAAAACACACCTATAACCATTACCAACCATGTCTTGTGTTATTAGATTAACATTTAAGAACAGCTTTTTAAATCTGAATACCTTCCTGTTTCTAAATTGCCAGGTTAATCTACTTCTGACTGTAATAACTTTGCAATTCATCTAGTATTCACCATCAGACGTTTATTTTCATCACGGTACTGACAAGTAAGATCATCATATGTGTCTCACTTGACTCATTACATGGATATGAACAGATGGACTGACTGAATACAAGAACATTTCTAAAAGTAAAGACTTGACAATGGGTTACCTAAGAGTGAAAGGCATTGCATCAAAGCGTCGCTCCACTTCGCTGAAAAACATTCTGGAGGTCTTCATCTTCAGGCCATACTGCTTGCTAGGGTCCCTTTTGTAGATGGTGGTCCTTTGCCCACCATCTCTTGCCTAAAGAATGGATGGACAGGTGAGTTAAAATAAATACATAAAATAAATAAATAACTTCATATAGCACCTTACAAACAAGTGATATTGCTATTCTAAGCGCTTTGCAAAGGACAAAAAACAATGTGCCATGATTGAGACTAATGCATGAAGATTAAAAGGGAGGAAGTGCAGACTGATTGCCTGTAAACGCCTAAAAGTGCTACACTGTTTGTTAACCACGACCAAATGCATAATTCTGTGAGAAGTCTATCACTAAGAGCTTATGTAAAAGGTGGACAAATAAATTCTCATACCTTTCCTTCTCCTGAGCTGATCAAGACATCCACAGCATACACCTCATGCACCTCAAACTCTGCCTTCTCATGGTCCTTCCTGTGGACACACACACACACAAATCTTTAACTACTTGCCTTTGAAGTGAGAAAAGTGGGGTCTTCAGCCACACACATGAGGGTGTGATCTCATACTATCTGTGTTGTACTTCGTTCCTCTCCCTCATGGAACAGTGAATATATGCACAACCAATATGAGCTGACCCTTGATCTAGACCAACTCCAATAGGTAAAGGGGTTTAACTCGGCCAATGCAACAGCCCTCCACCAAGTTTCATGAATATTGACTGGTTAAGTCTAAATGCATCCTACTAACAGACAAACAAACACATGACCTCCAAAAACTGAGATAATGAATACCTTTGCTGGTCTGTTGGGTTCTGAATAATGGTCTTTTCTCCATCAATGACATGCTGCTTCAGCTGATGAGAAAGCATGCCTGAGGGGGTAAAAAAGATGTGGTGGTGGTTGGTATAAACTATAAATAACTCCAACTACACAAGGCCCTAACCACACATATAGTTTGTATGTGTGTGAAGGCACTCTCAATGACGTGTCGCCAGGTTTCACACTCACCCTCAATAGGAGTGCATTTGAATGACTGAGCGATCTTGTTCCAGGCCTCGGTCACCTGAGAGTTCTGATTGAGTGAAGCACAAGCGGACCAAATTATTAAAACATCTAGAGCAAAAACATAATTTCCTTCCATTTCCTTCCCCCTTTTAAAACATGAGCACAGGCTACTTTGTATCCAAGTATGAACACTCTCTGGTTAGTAGTCTGTGCCTTCATGCAGTAGCTTACCTGGTTGCCAGGTTTGACAAGCCGCAGGGCTGCCTCCGCGCACAAGTGGGCAGCTTTGATCACATCGGCTTTCCTGCCAGTAACAGGGTTGTCCTGTTGCCAAGAGGAGAGCGATCAAGAAGTTAGAACACAAAATGTCTGCAGGCGGGCAGGTGGGTTGTGTCGTGTCGTGTAGCAGACTTACCTTACTGGCTCCGATGACAAAGCTGTGAGCCACATTGGAGATGAATCCATCAACATGGACTCCGAGGTCACTGTGGCAGATGTGACGGAATGGACAGAGTGACAGAAGCCATATGTGAAAAGGTAGAATGAGAAGGGAAGACATGGAGATACCATATGTGGTGATGGGATAAAGGGAAGAGAGTAATGACAACATATTAAGGACAGTTCAGGCAAGTAATGACAGTGACTACATTTAAATACACACCAATATTCTGAAATGAACCCAACAAAGACCGTTGAACTAATGGCCTGGCCCACGCCTGAATTCTTTAGAACTTTAAAGAGGAATTCCGGTGATGTCACATAGATCTCTATTTGTCACGGTCATAGAGTACTGTCGGTACGGAAAAAAACAAAAACAATCATGAACATGCCCCCAGAGTGTAGCGATGTAGCTGCCTGGCTCCTTTAGCTGTTGGCTGCAGCAACACGAGCTAGGTAAAGCCAATCTTTTATTTTCTTGTACCAACAGTATTCGGTGAGCTCGAGAAAAGGAGATCTACATGAAAAATAGCCGAAATTCCCCTTTAAGAAGACTAGGAACATGTAGAGTGGATTTTTTCAGAATATTTCTCTAAACAATCAAATAAAGGCCCTCACCAGACTAGGCCCACGGAATTTCATCAGATTATTGTGTGCATGTAAATATAGGCACTTTCACTGCAAACGCATCCAAATCAATAGCAAACGCATTCAACAAACATTGTGATGCAAGAAACATTAGCCAACTGAATAACACAGATGACATATATAACCCATTAGTGCAGAAGAATTCAACTGACAGCACAGAGCTACTGGTTCATAACTTGAATGACAAGTCCACAGGGGCAGCACAGAAGACAACGGACAAGACAAAGAGGGATTATAATAAGAAGGGGAAATGAGACGGCAGCACACAGGACAGCAGGCTGACCACACCGGGGATGGACACTTGAGCGGCACGACACAGCACAGCACAGCAGACACACGGGACAATAGGCAAGGACACGGTGGGAGGGGAGAAGAGTTGAGGCACAGAAGGAGTGGGTGGGGGAGGAAGAGACCAGAGACACGCAGGAGGGTTACTGGAGATGCGGTGCCTACATTTTGACCAGGTCTCCGTCTTTTAGCGTGTAGTCAGGGTCACTCTTCAGGGGAGAGAAGTGGCATACACAGTTATTGACTGACACGCAGGTGGGGAACGCAATGCCTGAAAAAAGGGAAGGGCGAGAGAAACAAGCACCAGAGGGCATGTCAAACTCAGATAATCAGAGTCTTTGGGCAT
Source organism: Alosa pseudoharengus (assembly GCF_046254945.1). Taxonomy (NCBI): domain Eukaryota; kingdom Metazoa; phylum Chordata; class Actinopteri; order Clupeiformes; family Clupeidae; genus Alosa; species Alosa pseudoharengus. The sequence goes on along the minus strand of NW_027468837.1, from coordinate 10,526,869 downwards.
GTTGTGTGTGTGCTCCAGGTGGTGCTGTGGCTCAATACACAAGGGAACGCTCCAAAGAGCGCAGTAAGATTTTCTATTGGCAGGGAAACCAAAGCTCCAGCCGCAATACAGTCTGGGATTCTCCAAATATATTAACATTGTTAATATATTTAAGTAAACAAAAGTTAAAAGCACATATACTTTATCCTTACATGCACTAAATATCTGGCAGCTTTCTGCCAATACAGGGTGTAGTGTTATGCAAAACATTTTTCTCAAAATGAAAAGTACTCATACTTTTTTTTTTTTTTTAAAGGCCTGTGGCAAGTCTCATCATGAAATCCTGTTCAGTTCCGTGCAAATGAACTTTAAAGCACTTAAGCTTCAAAAGGTCATCTTTCAGTTGCACTTTCTTTCAAGACACCTGTCATCGATGAAGCACATTTGCTTTTTTCATGTCTGAAAACCAGTTTACATTCAAAAACGGAATGAGATTGTTTTCTTACACCTTTCTTTTGATAATTTAATATGTCCTAACTACCGCTCTAACCTTTCTTCATGTCCTTCTCCCTCTTGAAGATCTTGCCAGTCTCGGCCATGATGTGAGCGTCGCCCTTCTCACACAAACTGAGCACCGACACCCCAGGTTTCGCCGCCTCAATCACCACCTTGAGGGCCTCTGGGAGAGAAACACAAAGGGAACAAGGTCAGAAGACTCCAAAAACTGAAAGATGCAGAGAGGACACAATGGAAGATATATAGAGACATTCTGGTAAAAACTGCAGGCATTTTCAGTTTTGTGTGTCCTACCTTTATTGAATAAATTACATTCAAGGCAACATCAGACAGGTTGCTTTTCTTTAATCATACAAAAGTGTGCCTTCTCATTTGTAGATTTTCTTAAGGAATGCTTAAAAAAACAGGCTATGTCTGTTAAGGTAATAAGAGGACTGCCATATATCATTATGCCTTTAATTACTCCCCGATGCACCTGTTGCAGTTACAGTCTATGTCAGTGTCACAGCTCTAGTATCAGCCTATGAGCTGTGCAAGGTCAGTCCTCAGAAGACCAGGACCTAACATTACCAATAAAGATGACTGGCTGAGCCAAAAATACAATGCCCGCTGATGATGTCTAACGTAGCTGGCCCACCATAGATGAGCCCGCAACCAAGTTCATGCAGTATTGAAAACTTGAAAACGAGACAGTAGCTAACGTTACAAACCAAAGATGAATTTACTGCCTAGTAGGAAACATCTAAGCATTAAGGTTATTAAGTTAGATGAATTACTTTGGCACTGGTTCAACAAAATAGGCAACGTTAATATTCATTTGCAGGAAAAGTTCAGTGGCAAACGTATCGATAGCTGGTACACTTGTGCCAACTAATGAACCCACGATAACCTCGTCATTCTTCCCTCAATTCAATGTGTGTGTATGCAGATTTCTCTTAAAACTCCTTGTCCCAATAATGCGTCTGTTGCAATAAAGATATCTAAATCTCAGAAACTGGTAATAGCAATGAAATTCATGAGCTTCAGCTTGCTACTGCTGCAACAGTTGACAACTGTGACAAGGATAAGCATGATGCTAGCTTGAAAGCTAGCCACATTAGCTTCCCTCGCTACACATAATATGGACTTGTCACAAAACATTGCATTCGAAGCACATGGGTGGGCGTTCGGTCCGGTCTGGAGCGTATACTAGCAAGAAGCACAAAGACAAGTCTTTGGCTCTACATGCCAGCATGAAAACACAAGTATCGACGGTTTGAGATGAAGATTTGCTAACCTAGGCCCATTAACCTCCCACTGTTTGCCCACGTTCATAAGCCGCGAAGCCTATCACAGCACATGGTGGATACATGAAGCTAACCCATTGCTAACTAGCTGTTGAGCTCAACAGGGAACGCTAGCATTACCAGACAGGCCAAGAACTGCTGGCACAGGTCACCTCACTAAAACAATACACTAAGTTCCTTCACTATATAACATTACTTACGGTTGGCAATGTCACCTCCCATTTTATACTTGGTGACAACCAAGTCTTCGGCGATGGTCTGTTCTTGCTGTTCATCGTCAGACATCTTTACAGCGGCTTTACAGGAAACCTACTATACAATCTTCCTGGGCGGCAAGATCAGCCACGCTTGAAAGCTCTACACCGATGCTCTTGGCCCGGCCTCCACAACCACATGGCCCCTCCCATATGGTGCCGTACCGTCACAAACGTCACAACCTAGTGTGCCGCCAAATATATCCTAATGCATTATGGTTTATTTTGTAGTTCTTTATTGTAGGCCTACTGTACACTGAGTGTGGCCTACCTAAACTTCTGAGATTCTTTCAACAGTAGTGTTACACATGTGTTCACTGTCTGTATCTGCATCATAAAATTTATATTATATATCATCATCATCATATCATCAAAATCATATATTATATATATATAATTTATTTCAGAGACATTGGACTAAAAATATTCTTAACAATGGCAAGATCGATTTTGACCACTTGATATCTTCAAATAAGATTCAGACATAATAAACCCTTATTTAGCCAGCCTACTCTTTAACACAACCAGCCACAATCTAGAATTAGTTTGTCTCTTTGCACTGACAGGATCAAAAAGTCAACAAAGCCCAAATTTATTTGTTTGTTTGTTTATTTAAAAAGAAATAAAGCACTGAGATCCTTCAATAAGTGATATTATTGCAGGAAAAATACAAAATTTGTGTTGATAAGTAAGTAAGTTAGCTTGTTAACTGGACAATTTATAGGCTAAAGGTATGAATTACAGATCTGAATCACAGAGGGAATACTCTCAAAAGTTACAAAAAAGAAAGAAAGCATATTTGTTATTTTCAATAGGCTACAGGACACATCATACAAGAATAAACGTAACAGATACCCTGAATAATTATTGACATACAAAAACTATATACTGTTTCTTCATATCTAGTCGTCAACTGTCCTTACAATGGCAACTGACAATTTTGCAATGTTTCAATGAAAAATAAATGTTTGCGAAATGCATTTGATGAATTGTAATACCCCTTGTCACTGGAAAATCCAGTAACTCTGAGTAACTCTAATATCTCTGAGTTGATTTTGACTAACTTGTACCACAGTTTGCAGATGCACTGTAAACATAGACTGTAAGCTGTAAGAGGAACTTGAACCTGAGAGGTTAATTGATCGCACTACACTAGGTGGTGCTAAATGGACTGATTGCTACGTTTGTCTGCATAATACATTAAGTAGAGATTGTAGGCTACAACCATATTTAAAGCTCTTTCCAAATGACTATATGGCACTTTCTTCCCTCAAAGAATACATTTAATCACCATCTGGGTTAAACCTCTATCTCAATCTCTTACCTGTGTCTCTTCCTCCTACACCAGGGTCGTGAAGGTTGACTGCTTTTATTTCAGGCTCAATGTGGCAAGATTTGACAAAGACTGTTTGTGCCAAAAACACATATCGATTCACTTGATTGGCTATATTTGTAAACTTTGTTTAAAGAGCTTTCGTTTCATCGTTGGTTTCCCTTTGTTTGAGCTATTTGCTCTCTCCCTCTCTGTAAAACACACACACACACACACACACACACACACAGGCACACACACACACACACACACACACACACACACACACACACACACTCACACACACATACACACTCACACACATACACACAAACACACACACACACACACACACACACACACATGTCCAAAGTGTCTATAATGTAAGCACAAAAACATGTTTCTCTTGCGCATATCTGCATCTATGTACGCACAGCATTGGCTTTGTTGTACAGTCTGCTGTGCCAATAATCTGGGTTGTCAAAGGATTGATCCCCCCCGCCCTGGTCCCCCACCCCGACTCCAGCCCGCACTCTGATGAATGGGCCAACTCCGGCAGGTTGTTGAGTCTCTGGCTCTTCCTCAGCCTGGGGCGTAGCTGCACCCTCTTCCTCGTACGCCTCGCTCTGGATGTTCTGGTACTCCACAGCTTCTCCCGCTCCAGCTGCGGGGCCAACGCTTAGGCACTCCATGTCCTCGTACTCCTCCCCTTTGCCCACTCTCAGCCTCTGTGAGTCCTGCCCAGCTTTTCCCGCCAGCCTCCCTTTCAGCTTTGGCTGTCTATTCATGTACTCATAGTCCTCCTCCACGTACTCGTCCTCTCCGTCGTCCTCCGACCAGGCTCTTTCGATGGTTGGTGTGAGTTCAACCCTGGCTCCTGCGTTTGGGAAGGCAGATTTGAGGCCAGCAGGCTCCGCGTTTACCCTCCGACCACCCCGCACATCCATGTACTCGTACTCCGCTGCCTCGTCCTCTGGGTCCACATACTCACCCTCGTACTCCAGGAGTTCCTCGTCTTCGCTTCGACTCAACTCGTCCGTGGAGAACTGGGACACTGCCCCACTGCTCTCCGAACCCTCGATGGATGACCTTTTGGCTAGGTGGCGGGAGCTAGGCGACTTGTAGCTGCTGTCAGATGCCAGACGGCGGCGACGTTCCGGATTTGATCTCCCAAAGAAGCTCTGTTTGTTCATGTATTCGTACTCCCTGGAGGCAAGTCGAGCTTCTGTAAGGATAATGTAGAGGCAAAAAGGTTAAAAATTGTATATGAAAAATATACTGCATGCATATGTGAATGTAAGGCATATAAGCGTTTATGTTGCATTGGTTGAAGAATCACCTCTCTCAGGACTGTCCATAAGCCCAGGAAGCACATATCCATTCTGATCCTCCTCCCCATCTGTTTTTGGAGAGGGCGTGTCAGGGAGGGGTGTGTCCAACTGTCCTGATAGGCTGTCTCTCTGTGACATGTATGCGCTGTCTTCGCGATGACGCGGCCTCCTCAGACTTCCAGAGCATGTGAAGTCCTCGTGTATCTCCACGTCGACCATGGTGCCTCGCCCCTCCGAGCTCTCAGACACCGTGCGGGCAGAGTTTAGCCGAGCACGGGATGACCATGCTGCCTGTGGGCCAGAGAGAGGGTCAAGATTACCAAGAAAAGCATTTAACATCACATTTAACATCACATATTACTGAACTAACAGTGAAAACAATTTCAGTTCAAGGCAACTGGCGACACTTACTTGGCTATGACCATCTCCACCAGGGGTCATGGGTAGATAACCAGGAGGGCTTGGACCCGCCTGAAATGAAGAAAGATAGGAATAGAATAAGGGACAGTGGCACATGGACATTGGAAAGATTTTGCTAGGTGCAGCAATGTAATTCAAGTCAACTCGGGACAGATGTTAAAGTGTAATTCCGGAGTAATTTGAACCCAGGGTCTTTTTCACCATGACAACGAGTCGAACACCCCCTTGAGAGCTAGATTACGTTGATTAAAGGAGTAATGAGTTTGACCAGCATTAACGCTTACAGCCGAAGTGGCTAACAGTGCAAGTACTAAGGGCCAATCGCTAAACATATAGGGCCAATCGCTAAAAGTATCCAAACCGCCATTTTTTAACCACTAATAACTCTCAGAATAGCATCACACTTCTGCAGTAGTATGAATAGGGTCCCTAGACATAAAAACGAAGCATCAAGAACTTAGTGTACCAGGAGCTTAAAGACTGTTTTACAGGTCTGTACCTAACGGTCGCCTCCGTGTTGTGGGAAAGTCTGAACAAGTCTCCTTCCGATTCCACTGCCAGGCAGCTACAGTGCTACACTCTGGGGGCATGTTCATGAGCCCCCATGTTCATGCCCCCAGAGTGTAGCACTGTAGCTGCCTGGCAGCTCTAGCTGTTGGCTGCAGCAACTCGAGCTAGGTAGAACCGATTTCTTTTAGTTTTTTTCTCGTACAGTACAGAACAGTACTTGGACTGGAAACAGAGATCTATGTGAAAAATCGCTGGAATACTCCTTTAAGAATCAGAGACTACATATATGACCAATCATTTGGTATTCCACGCTTTTGAGAATTTGGTGGCCAAGATGCTAACCCTGACGCTGTCTGTCCGAAGAAAAGAGCGGGATTGGCTCCTGGGGGGTGACAGATACAGGGAAGCTGGCCCTATTGCATCGTCCATGATATCCTCCTCCTGGTCGTCCAGTCCAACCCCGAGGACGTCCATCTCTGTCCCTCCTTGGTAGGCCTCATCGGGAGAGAGGTCAGGCAAACGGTGATCCCCCTGGAGGTGAGAAAGACCACAGGCTCTGTACTATGGTTTATCATGCTAAACAGTAGCCCTTACATTGTGGCCTCGGCAGAAGAGCTGTTCTGCTCAGCTTTTAAAGTGTTACAGCTGGTTTTCATGGAGGCACTGTTGTACAGTGTGTGTTGTACATGTGTGTGTTGAGTGTGGAGTGTGTTGTACATGTGCATTCTCCTACCTTAATGACCAGGTAACGAGCAGGATCTCTTGCCATGCGTGTAAAGTCATTGGCAAGCTCTTTGAAAGTGGGTCGCACATTCTCATCAATCATCCAACCTGTTTTAGGAAAGAGGAGTTTTTTTAAGAGTAAGTGTTAAGGGCAAGAACATATTTGCATATACAGGCCATGGTTACAATCTGCCTGAAGAGAAACATCTGGAGGTGTTATGACTCACATTTGACCATGACCATGTAGACCTCGATGGTGCAGATTTGTGGCTGGGTCAGCCGTTCACCCTTTTCCAGAAGGTCTGGTACCTCCTGTGGTCGCATTGATGCATATGGCTCAGCCCCATAGGACATCATTTCCCAAACAGTCACACCTGCAAGTCAAAAGCATTAGAAGCAGCAGTAGTATCCTGTGTGAATTGTTAGGGACAAACTACTTACTTAAACTCATGTAAACAAAACACACACACACACACACACACACACACACACACACACACACACACACACACACACACACACACACACACACACACACACTCACTCACACACACACGCCTACACACACACACACACACACACACACACACACACACACAAAACTCAAAAAACAAAAAACACCTACCATAGCTCCAGACATCACTTTGATGAGTGTAGCGGCGGAATAAGATGCTCTCTAAGGCCATCCATTTTATAGGTGTCTGAGAACAGCCAGAATCATAAAGAATGTATTTATTTATTTTTTAATGAGAAAGAGACAGGAATTTTCTTTCATGGAAATCTTTAACAATATATCTTTTAGTGGATAGTGAATTCTTTATTTTTGCTCCAAAAGGTATACTGTTGATCATTGTCTTAGCTTAAGTTCTCATGTATCTTTCCATGGAACACTAAGGAGATAATGAGTTATGCAAGATGGCTGTTGGGTGTACCTTGGCCTCGTGGTAGTACTTTTTATCGTCTGGAAACAAGAGATCGGGAATGCCATAATCAGTGATCTGGACCTGGTAATCACTCTTTAGCAGAACATTTCGGGCTGCCAAATTTCGGTGAACCATTCGTTGCTCCTCAAGGTAATACATGCCCTGGGAAAGAAATGAGGAAGTGATGAGGAACACATGTATAGTGCATTTATAAACACTCTAATGAGAGACACATACACACACAGACATAAAGACGCTGAAGAACCATTAACACAAGTGCTGTTACCTTGGCAATCTGGACACACCAGTTGAGCAGTCTTTGTGGGTTCAGGTTGTCCCGTTGCTGCCTGATGTGCTTCAGTAAGGACCCCTGGGGACAGAGCTGAGTAACCAGTTGCAGACTGGCACCTGGGCAGATGCCTAAAAGCCTCACAATGCAAGGGTGGTCCAAGCTCCCCATTGCCAGCATGTGCTGTTGATTCAGTTCAAAGAGGTGTGTTAACATCACAGTGCTGCTACTCAGGATTACATGATTATGATTCATTTTTTGGCCATCAAATATTTAAAGAATTGTCCCTTTTTTCACTTTGGAAGAAGTGTGGTCTGCACACTGCAATTGCTCCAAAAATATAAACTTTATTACTTTAAAAACATAGCAATGTTTTGATCACCCTGGATCTTTGTCAGGCATGTGGGTAACAGGAAGAGTGTGGCCTACAGTATATCACATGACCACCCTTTTTTCACTTTGACAAATCTGTGGTCAACACACTCAACATTTCATCAAAAACATTCAGCACAGAAAGTGGACAAAAAGCTAACTTTGATGCATATACAGTTGTGGTACTGCCTGAGTACTTTTATTGTTATGTAGGCTATTTCATTGTCATGCTTTATGTGTAGGCTGATGGTGGGTAATTTATAGTAGTGTGGCCAAACTTACATCCGTGACCTCATGGAAGCTCTGTCTGCCGGTGCGGTCATTAATGGTCTTTATTGCCACCGGGAGCTTCACCGTGTCCCCCTCTGGTATCCATATTCCCTGTGGGTGAGGGTCAAAGGTTAGCAGTGATGTCAGCTGCAAAGCGTACTGCACGCTAATGCACAGAAAAGCTTTTCAACTTGGCGTTGAGACTGGATACCATGTGTAGGCTACCTTATTCACAGAGCCAAACACGCCAGTGCCCAGAAGTTTGATCTTCCGTAACTCAGATGGTTTTAGCACACGAGCATAAACTTTAGCACCTTTCTCCCCTGGCTCCAGTGGGTCAAAACTCTGCAGGTGGGTGACATAGTCCAAAAAGCATTTCATTATTCAAGTTTAAAAAGCATTTTCATATATTTTTATGTGTAATTTCTATGGCATGGTCTGTCTTTAAATCCTGTCAAATATGTTGAGTACTCAATTATAACTGCATACACTAACTTACAAAGGGGTAATTAATGGTCAAGTGAACAGACATGAACACACATACACATACACACCTCTCCTCTCTCCAGGTATCTCCTCATGGCCCGTTTGCGTCGGATGGCCTGATTGCGACGATAAATCATGACCACAAGAAACACTGCCATAGCCACCATCACGGATGTTATCACACCCAGCACGATACCTGTGATTGGCAGGCTGCACACGACATGAATCACTGTTACTACAAACCTTTGAAAAACACACATGACTACAGTTTTTCTTTCAGTTTCACTTCCATAAGCAACCACTAGAGGGCGATACTCACTAAGAGATCGACCGTTGGTTCCCCAGGCAGTCGCTTAGTTTAGGCCCTGTGCATCTGAAAGAGAACAGCAGACACAGGCTTACTTCCTGTAGTCATCCATGTATAAATACTCTATGACCTGAGTCTGACTGACTCATTTGACCCTTTTCTCCTCACTGCCTAGACTAGCGAGTAAACATGCTTCGTAATTACCCCTGGGTGCAGTTGGAATCGCAGGGCTCGCAGCTCCTCTGGGTGCTGGGGTATTTAAAGATGAGGCCCTTATCTCCCATCACCCCCTTGGGGCAAGTCGACACACAGTGCGGCCCGTCCTTCAGGCTAGCGCAGACTACACACTCATCAGCTCCCTACGGAGGTGGGTGAGGGGAGGAGAAGAGAGAGAGGGGGATGGTCAAATGTATGAATATGTTCTGTGTATAGTAGTTATATTTGTTTCTATAGCACATTTCACATAGAGGCAATGTGTTTGTTAGTGTCTCGGTCCATGCTGTAAGTAACTAAGTATAAGTATATACCCTTTTGATCCTGTGAGGGAAATTTGTTCTCTGCATTTATCCCAATCCCTGAATTAGTGAAACACATATCCTAACCCGGAGCAGTGAGCTGCCTGCTACAGCGGTGTTTGGGGAGCAGTGAGGGGTTAGGTGTCTTGCTCAAGGGCACTTCAACCGTGGATGTGGGCATAGAAGAGCAGTGCTCAACCACTTCCCCGCCCACATTTTTCCTACTGGGTCAGGGATCGAACCGGCTACTCTTCGGTTACATGCCCGAAGCCCTAACCAGTAGGCCACAGCTGCCACGGCTGCTGTAACTACACCATGATACAAACTGCATAGTTCTCGATGTATTTCTTCTGGTTATTGGCAGAAGAAAGCCTCAAATTCATGTCAACACAATTTGTGTCTACTGCAGTCAACCAATGGTTTGTCTGATAGACTGTGTCGACAACACTCTAATGTTCCGGCTGATCCATTCCAATGTGGTGAAACCAGGAAAGGTTCTGAATGGAATGTTAAAAACATAGTCCTTCAAAGAAGCACTTGCATAGGATACCGGTGAGTGTTCTTACCGGGCCAGTGCATGTTGGCTCTCCCTCATGAACTTGACATTGTGGGTGGCAAGGCATACACTCTCCGTTTGGTCCAACAAACTCACGGCCCTTACTAAAGAGAGACAGATAGAGAGGTACAAAGAGAGAGAGAAAGAAATATTAGAGCTTAATAATTAACACTTATCAGCCTGTGGCAAACAGACATCTAAAGACTCATATAAGCAGGATGTGGACTGGCGGATATGGGTCAACCCGAGTTCGAATGCTGAATGTGGGTCTGTGACGCTTTGAATAAAATAATCGGCCAAATGCCAGTCACTTTACTTTTACTTTAGCGCGAGGACCAGAGAGCTCTAAAAGCTGTGGAGCTCACCCAAAGAAAGATCTGCACTCGTCCACGCACTCTCTGCCTCTGCTGAAGTTCTTACAGGACAAACACTGATCGGGCCCCGGGCCCCAACAGCCCTCAGAGGAGCAGAGGGGGTTACACACGAACCCATCAGCAGCTGGGGACACACAAACATAAACATACAACATTTGCATATACATTTGTGTGAACGCACACCTAGACAGACACACATACATACTGTACATGCACATGTATGAACATGCCCCCAGAGTGTAGCACTGCAGCTCCGTACCAATAGTACTCGGTGATCTTAAGAATGTGAAAAATCACCAGAATTCTCCTTTAAAGGTCAGGGGCACTATAGAGAAGGTACTACACAAAATACAAATGTTTTAAAATAAGAGACCATACATTTTCTCAAAATAGTTACACAGGTGTTGTATGCCCATATACTGTACATGACATATATATACACACACACACACACACACACACACACTCACACACACACACACACACTC
>NW_027468837.1:10505958-10510958 GCF_046254945.1 Alosa pseudoharengus | reverse complement strand
GTGTGTGTGTAAATGTCTCTCTCTGTGTTTCTGTGTGTATATGTGTGTGCAGACGTGCATGTGTGAGTGTGTGTGTGTGTGTGTGTGTGTGTGTGTGTGTGTGTGTGTGTGTGTGTGTGTGTGTGTGTGTGTGTGTAAGAGAGAGTGTTTGGGTCTGATCTGATCACTTTACTCCTACACAAAGTAAAATGTTAAGACTTTTCCTGAGTATGTGTCAGTTAGACACACATACCAACCCACCCAGTCATGACCTTTTTCCCCCAAAGCCCCTGTGATCTGTCTATCATGGATGACATGTCTGGGGTGTGGCCTCACTCAGTGGGTGTGAGAATCCCAACGGTTATACCTACCTGAGCCGTCTGCTAGGGAAACACACACACACACACACACACACACACACACACACACACACACACACACACACACAGATGCACACACAAACACACACACAGACACACACACACACACACACACAGACACACACACACACATACACACAGACACACACACACACACACACACACACACACACACACACAGACACACACACACACACACACTCTGTCTGTGTATGGTGAGTGTAGATGGATGAGGGTGTGGGTTGATGTGATGGTAAGCATGTATGTGTATGTGCATAAGCCTCTGTGCATGGATGCTCGCTTACATATACGTGTGTAGGTGTGTGCACATACCAGTGAAGTGTGTGAGACCCAGTTCCTTCAGCCCATACACCCCGTCCTTCTGGTAGTTCACCAGCAGAGCCAGCGCATACCTGCCCTCGTACAGGGAGGTGCCACGGATCACTCGCAGGTGGTCCAGCGGCAGCCGGCTGAACTGGTTAAGGGCAATCAGTACGTACCCAGTCACCTCCCTGATAGACTGGTGGAAAAAAAACAAGTGCACAACAGATTAGATCAGACAAGACAGACAAGACAAAACTATTCTAAACTGACATTCAGCTTTAAGACTTTTTTTCATCTTTACATGTTCATTCTGGGATTGTTTAAAAAGTACTTGTCCCCCAGAAGCTGTGCCTAATCGTTCAGAATGTCAGCTGGCATAAGAAGGGGTTCAAGAAAGGCATGACATCAAAGGAAAGGCGAAGAAAAACAAAATCGCTTTAAATTGCCGTGAATTTTAAACGCTTTCACATACTGAACTTGAACCTTTAGAGGTGATCTGTTAAGTCTCTGTGGACGGACTATCCAAATAAAGTGTTACCCAATCATCTCTCACAGCGATGTCCTTATAGTCACACCATGAGGAATTGTGGTTTCACAAGTTGAGCTCCCCTAACATCACCTCAGAGTGAATCTGCTGAGTGGACGCACTCTCCCATGCTAAAAGCACAAGCCCTTTCCCATTCCAGTCTCACCTGGAGGAAAGAGAAGTTGCGGCTGTGTTCCATGTGCGTGATCTCCAGGTTGCCCATGACGATCTCGCAGTCGGTGTACATGTCCTTGAGGCGTTTGTACTGCTCCTCCGTGGAGCCGGTCAGGCTCAGTCCATTCTTGGTGCCCAGGCACAGCACTGGAGACGGGGAGAGGAGACGACACAGCAGTGCATCACTTCCCATGCAGTTCAATAGACACTCGTCCACTCTAAATCATTTTACCCCCCCCCCCCCCCAAACCTAAACACTCATGTGTCAAAGTAGTATTACTATTTATGGAGGCTTTCTCAATGGCCTTCCCTTCTTCAGAACATTGGGTAGTCAGATCCACTTTCTCCCTCACTCCAACGGCCCTGCTTTGAACTGGGACACATCCTTCTTTGAAATGTTGTTTGTAACATACAATTTTAGTCAAAGGACAAGTCACGGATACAAACAATATAAAACAATATAAAACAAGCAGGGTCACCATGGATTCGGATGGATTTGGTAATTGAATGCCTTAAATAAAAGAATGAGGAAATATGAATGCCTTAAATAAAAGAAAGAGGAAATATCCAACCTTTAAGGACAGCAATTTTCTTTGTGAATGAATAATGTATCATAAATAAATAAATGTTCTTACTTAAAATACAGGAGGCATAAGTATACACACCCCTATGTTAAATTCCCATAGAGGCAGGCAGATTTTTATTTTTAAAGGCCAGTTATTTCATGGATCCAGGGTACTATGCATCCTGATAAAGTTCCCTTTGCCTTTGGAATTAAAATAGCCCCACATCATCACCCTTGACAATACCTAGAGATTGGCATGATTTTATTTCAGTTAGCCTAATAGCTGGTTTGATTCGCATTGAGAGATAATCTTATGGAAAGTACCCCATGCCAATCGTGAGATATGGTGAAGAGTATGTTTTTTTACTTAAGGCATTAAGATCAATTTCCAAAAGATGATTTTTTTATTCCTCTTTTTAGTCAACTTTAGCATGGGTTCATAAACTTATGACCTCAACTGTATATACAGGAGATATGTGAAATTCCTAGTGCTATAGGTAGTGGATTTTACACAGTGGCCAATCAACAGTCAAGCCTATTTACCTATAATACCTTGGAAAATAAGCAATGCTGCTGGAGAATTTGGGGCCCATGACCTAAAGCAATCAATGCAAATGTACATTTGACACAAAGAACTCTGAGACGCTTTCATTTTTTATAGATCCTAACTGTAACTAGCTTGAGGTATAACAGCCTGAAGGCTGAATATAGAAATACAGGTTTGATCACATCAAGAAAATGAGACTAGGGTAGTGACAGGAACAGACAATGGGAGACACACTGTTTTGCCATTCAAATTATTATCATGCCAGTCAATAGACAGAATTAGGACCAGGGGACCGACACTAGTAACATGGATGTGAATGCCCTGGGTAGTGTTGTACTGTGAACATGACCTCTACTGTGAACTGTCCCAAGTGGACACGTACTTTATGAGAGGTGTCAGGACACAGAGCACAGTCATTCAATGGTGCAGAGTGAGTAGAGTCACCGAGTGCAGTCACAGGTGTTCCACTTGTTCCTGTCCTCACAAAGGTGCGATAACTGTGTTTTATGATTTAGAAACACACAGACACACACACACACCCTTAACGAAACATGGGCCACTTAAGTGGGGACAAAGTACATCTAATCAGTGTAAACCTTCTCCCCTAACCTGGTCAGTTGAAGAAAGTAGAGAGAGGTCTTTAAGTTCAACAGAGATAAGAAAACGTGCACATCCCCACATCTATCAAGGAGACAGGTGCTAGAGAAAGTCAAGAATGGCGCCACATGCAGCTAGAGCACACACTCAGAGTGGGGCTTACTGTATGTCTGAAAATCTACAGTACATGTAAAAGTTCCCACATTTGTGCTGTGGTCCTGAAAAGTAAGGTCAGAGCTATGTCCATGAAAAAAAAAGTTTTATCAGCAAACTCTGACTCCCCGAAAGTGTTTCATCTATGCTTTAATTAGCAAAAACACATTCCAGACCCCTGACCAACGAAGATTGCACTTTTAATAAACATCAGCAGGTTGATAATAATCATTATCAAGAACTGTTCTGGCACAGCCTGACTTATATGATGCAGAGGTACAAAGCATCTTATCACAGCCTAACCCTCACTCCTAACACACACACACACACACACACACACACACACACACACACACACACACACACAATTGCAGCCTAACCCTCACTCCTAACACACACACACACACACACACACACACACACACACACACACACACACACAATTGCAGCCTAACCCTCACTCCTAACACACACACACTCACACACACACACACACACACACACACACACACACACACACACACACACACACACACACAATTGCAGCCTAACCCTCACTCCTCACACACACACACACACACACACACACACACACACACACAGTCACACACACACACATACACAATCACAGCCTAACCCTCACTCCTAACTCAAGCGCCAAGGCTAGTGAAGTCTTATCAGGGGACCATGTAAGCATTCCTCAGCTGCTGACAATATATGTTGAGAAAAACCTGGGGGCACCTGGTCAGACATACCCAGACAAAAAGATTGCTTATGCACCCCTACACATAAATGCAAATAAAGTATGTGTACACACTCTCTCTCACACACACTCACACCCTTGCTGTCTCACATACTTTGCCAGTCAGATATCACATTCAAAAACAGGTGGTCATATATATTACAAAAATGGCAATTATTGATTGAGTGCTGCTGGAGAATTTGGGCCCCATGACATAACATACTTTTGGGCCTCCCAAAGGCTAGGGGGGTTCAGGGGCATGCTCCCCCGTGAGGAAAATTTTGAAAAATAGCTTCACTTGTGGAAACTAATTGATAAATTGACTTACATGCACTGATAGCATATTACAATACAGCGTATAACAACCTACACATTGTTATATTTAACTCATTTTAAGCAAGTATATTGGGAGTTTAATCTCATCACATACTACATCAGTGGAGTAAGTCTAGCTCCTGAGCAAGCTTTGAACAATGTAAGGGATGTAGTGGAGGCTAAATGTAAGTAGACACAGTTTATCCACCTGAAATTTCAGAAATAGAGTTTATCCACTTCTCAAAAGAGTTTATTCACCAAATGCAACTTTTCACAAAAATCACACTGTATTATCCACATTCACAATATGTACACTCATCAACACTTTAGGAACCATTTAATACCACAGGTATTGTTATAAACATTGAACAATAACCTTCATCATCATCAAACATGTTCTGAATGCCTTTTTTAAAAATCCGATACCGCATGGCACAGTCCACCTCACCGAGATCACAGAATTCATAGTTTACTTACTCTTATTTTACCACTACACCCCTGAATGTAAAGGTTGCACCTGTTAAACTCACCTTAACGTGTCATTTACTGAGGCTGGAAAAAATGAAATCTTATAAACCTTATTTTATAGCCTAAACAAATCAACACTGCACTATGTTTTTACATAGACAGGGGTATCTTAGGCAGGGGTAGTAGCTCACTGCAAATAACCCCTTATAACAATGTAAATGATCTGTTCA
>NW_027468837.1:10458458-10500958 GCF_046254945.1 Alosa pseudoharengus | reverse complement strand
AAGAGATAACAAAACCTGTAAACATGACGGTGTACTTGGCACAAACAATGGAAGTAATATATTGCCATTGCCATGTTTAATATTATAATATAATAATGGAAATAATGCCAAGAAGACTATAGACCAAACACAAGTCACCGCTGTCATCGTTCTCTTAACAAATGCACAAACGACACACACGCCCTCTGAGAGTTTGATGTTGTCAGTTGACATAGCAGCACATAGCAGTGATTGTCCTTTTGACTGATTGCCAACTTGTCGGCGTACACACTTGAAGCGGCATGCGCAGCGAACAGGTTGTTCAACACCATCAACAGGTTTAGTCACTTGGTAGCCTACTGCCAACGTGCCAATGAGCACTGATGAAGGCTAATACAATCTAGGCCTAGGCTACTAAAGCCAACCTGGACCACCGCCAACTGACAACCTCGGTGAGACAAACATAAACACAAACAAACATAAACACAAGCATAGAGTTAGCTGACAATTAATCAGGGAAAACAACGTGACTGTCATTTCGGCTACATCACCTACCTTCGTGGGTCTGTGCGCTCGCTGGCCCCGTGAACCATGGTACCGCTGCACACAACGCAAATATCAGCAGAATCCTCGCCATTCTTGAACCAAGCGAAAGTAACTTCCCACCCAACAATCAGTATACCATGATAAAGATAGGTAGATTGAGTGGTTCACAGTCAAAGTTTCGATGCTCACAGTCCTGCCACGGAATTTCACAAAAATAGAACTGCAGAAAAAATATTACAAATTCATCCAAACAGCCCAAAGCAACTTCTCCGTTGTCAAAAGATGGCAATTCAGTAAAAGTCCATATTCACAGGGTCAGGATCAATGTGCGGTAAAGGTTTAATTCCCAAGGATGTCTTCATGTCCAAGTGAGACGAAGAGGCTGATAGCCCTCCGTAGTGTGAATATTAATCGTCTTGCTTTTATCAGAGTGCCGTTCCTCACACCACGTTTCTCGTTTCATTAAAACGAAGAATACTTCTTAAAAGAAAACAATAATAAGAAAAACGTGTTACATTCGGACAAGGAAGAGTTCAGATAAGAAAAACTTGGTGGCTGAGTTGCCGCAGTAATTCCGCGTCGTAGTAAAACTAATAGTGAACGCTGATTGGCTCAAAGATAAATGCAAGGACCAATCAAGGAGCGCACCGTCTAAACAATCTTTGAGTCTACAAATCACGACATCTGAAGTATGCTAAAGTAAAAAACATTTATCCAGACACCTCTTTGTTTATTCGCACATGTTGTTTATGTTAGAAAATTGTCTGATTTACAGCCTGACCAAATATCAGGCTAGTAAAGGGTGGAAATGTGCCTCATCTTCCTTAGAAAACTTGTTGGGAGCTTGCATTTGACTTCACGGTTAGATAAATATTTGGCATAGCTTTATTATATGCTAGTCACCAAGGAATTGAGTCAATTCCCCCATACAATTTGCATACACACTCATCTTATTCTTCTGTTTTCTTAGATGTTTTTACATCATATTTGTCAACTGGTAGATCTGAGGAGTGAATTCTAAACCAGAATAATTGGTCAGTCTTTGTTTAGGCCTACCTATGATTCCCTTGATGTAGAGACAAGCAAAGTGTGATACAAACAAATCTGGCAGATAGTACTGCCCAGCATGTGGCATTTTTTCTTTTTTACTTTTAAATGACAGCAGAAATTACACTTTCTCACAATGGCAGTAATAATTCTACTGTTTGTCCAATTAAATGTAAAAATGACACAGTGACAGAGTTGGGAAATAAGCAGGATAAATCAAGGCTACGCTGCATTTCATGACACAAAATGCTCAAATAATGTAGTCCATATGAAGATGATAACAACAGATGCTATGATATTGTAAATCTCTAAATTGCAGCGCAGCATTAAATGAAAGGACAGTCAGAGGCACCACTAGGAAGTGGCAGCCTTGTGCCAGTCCCTTTTGCCTCTTATCCAGACAGACCGGCAGCGCCGATAAAGGCTGGCTGTTGTGAGGGGAAGCCTGTGAAGCTGGGCTGTTTTCTGTGAAGGGCTGCATTGTGTCACAGTATCGCCAACTGGTTAATCGTCCTTTCTTTGATGGTTCTGGACTGACTTCGATTCTCACAATGGCGGCCATTGTACCAGTGTGGATGACAGACGTGTGCACCTCAAGACAAGCACTCACACAAAGAGGAGCGTGTGAGGCATTCTTGTGTGCGTCAGCAATAAACAAAAGTTGCCCCGATTAATGCCAAATATTAATGAATGGACCCATTTTTTGGTCTTGTCAATCATTTTTCAAATGACGTTCAAGTGTACAAATATTCATTTTGTTCAAATGACGACTTCCAATCATGTCATGACGGAACAGAGTTCACCAACTGACCTGAGTGAAGAAATAAAAGAAACACACAAAGAAATGCAAAAGGTAGGCGACTTATAGAGGAAATGCAATTGTTTTTTTAGCATGTGCCTCTGGCTTTACATAAATGTTGTTTGGTGAAATGTGTAGATCTTTTAGTGAGGGGAACTGGTTTTTCTTTAAACAGGCTTTTCCTGAAGTGCGAGTTAGTGCGCCGCAGTGATTGAACAAACAAGGTACTAAGAAAGAAACCAAGAGAGAGAGAGAAAGAAAGAAGGGAAAAAAAGCAATGCATGACAAAGGTGAACAAATGAACCTTGAAAGGTGAGCAGGTACATAGACATTCACCCGTTGTTAAACTTTTTCTGACTAATAAGGAAAAGACAATGAGGCCAGATAACATGTTGTTTTGCCAGTCCAGAGCACATCAAATCTGCTTACTATTCCAACGTGCCAGTTATTTTCCTTGTAGGCTGAACATACTGTTCTCATATGACACTGAGACAAAGAGAACAATTCATAACAGACTGAGAGTTTTTAGACAAGGGCTTCATTTGCGAAGGGTCACTGATCTCGATTTCACTGTATATGCCCTCAGAATATGATGGCAAAATCAGTGTGAGGTCTATGACATAGGGCTACCAGCTTGACACTGTTTGGAAAACTTCATGGCTTTGGGCATAACTACACATTCTCAGAGGTTAATAACTTACTAGCAAACAGGACGGATTTGTCGATACATCGTTGCTAACCCCCCACCCCAACCCCCCAACGTACACACACACTCACATATTCACACACACACACACACACACACACAATCAGTAAACCATTAATAATCTACTATTAATTAACAATGATTTATCACAATTTATGAGCTGAGAACAAAAGTACAGGTCATATTTCACCTTACTAACAAAAACACTACAGTCTACTTTATGGAAGACCTGTTACTGTAATTTGAGCATTTATTAACTGGTGAATTCCATTACAAGAATAATACCTATGGAATAACAAGCCCACCTTAGCATTGCACTAAGCATAGCTCTCTTGCTTACTTTTACTATTTCTAATACTAATAACAATGAAGACATTTTACACTGTTCACTGTTCACAGAATCAGACCAGTTGATTGTTTACAGTATTATTTAATCAGACACAACAAACTATCAAACTATTAGATATAGTTATTTATGTGAGGGAAAGAGTCTTAAACAGTAAAAAAAAAGCTTTTGATGTTAATGTGAGAATATCAGATGCCTGCTTAAATGGTTATAAATGATTGTTGTGTAATATTTAACACTCTGACCAGACATGGTATTGTACATTTTGCAGCAATGTTCAGGCTCAGCATCAACTCTTCATTGCTGCTTTTGTTGTATTTTGCGTGTGTGTGTGTGTGTGTGTTCTTGTCATGGGTGCAATGCAAATTACGTGTTTTTGTTGCGATGCCCTAAGCAGGCCTCCAGCACATTTGATCTTGATCCAGGTTGATGTGTCTGGCTTCAAGCATGCTCAGCTGACACTCAGGTTATTTTCCATAAGACTACATTTATATGGTACTCGTGATGTTATGGCAGAAATCGATCTTTGGTCAACACCAATGTGGTGCTGTCAATGCCTGCATAAACTATTTTATTCTTAAAAGATTTGAATTTGGGACTGTATTGGTGCTACATACTATCACTACATAAATATGTTTAGATTCCATAACAAATCCACAACTCTTAAATCTATAATATAATAGTCTTGTATATTTTTATGTGTTTTGTATCACATAAAATGAAAGGCATGTTTTCTGTGAATGTTAAAGGATTTTATTGGAAAAATAAAATAACTATGTGTGTTGGTTGAGCACTGATGGTATCAGCACTGAGGTAAAGCACTGCCGTTACACTGCCACCTAAAGTTTACATCTTAATATTGCATAGGCTGCGCTGCTAGAACTAAAAGGAAACTTACAGTATGGCCTCACTGCACCAAACAACTTTGACAAGATTTGAGAAAGATTCTTGAAAGATTGGTGTAATGTACCCCATTCAAGTTGTTTGGTGTAAGGAGGCCATTAGCTGTAACATTAACCTGATTGACTGCGGGAGAAGAAATGATTTATGTCTCAAAAGAGTTATATACACCAGCAGTTTTGGCAAGAAACTGTCTACATGATTACGACTTCAAATTGAGCGAGAAATCCTCTGAAGCATAACACACACAGACGTAAGGAGTGGTGATAAATGAGCCTGGCACTGTTTCTAACACTTACTACGAAGTCTGGAAACACCCCATTGAATACCAGCGGAGCAGGAGGCACAGAGTGTGCACATCAATCCATATCCTATTGAAAACAACTGTGCTGCTGCTCGCTATGGCACAAGAGAAAATTGAGACATTAAGCAGGAGGGAGCGGAGCAACACAGCATCCACCCCCTTTAGAGAGACCTGTGCCATCATCTGCTCTTATTTTCTAGACTGTAGATAAAACAGATTTAATGTTACTTCTCCTCTCCGGAAAGCGACATTATCATAGAGTAAGTGCATTTGAAACCACTGGAAACAATTCCTTAAGGGGCATGGAATATGGTCTCAAGATATTTGTTAGCAAACACGACCATCTCAATGAAATGCCACCCCACTGGGTGAGTTTTAAAATCCTACAGGGGTGAATGTGTGTGACTACCACGTCTAAAGTGGTGGTCAGAAGCTTGTGTGCATTAAAAACAGAAAGAGGAGAGAAATCAGACATGGAGGACCCAACAGGCCATACAGAAAACAGGTTTATTGTCAACACAGCGGGATTATATTTGAATCTGTGTGTGAGTTTACAGTCTATGGGTCAGACGGCTTCGAACGACTCCAATGACTACACATTATAATAATAATCAGCATCACCTTGGTTACGAAAGTCATTATCAGTATGGATACAGTATCTTTTACGGGGTGGGTTGTTGGCTTTTTATTTTTCCAAGATTGGTTTTAATGTGTTTATTTTCTTATTTTTATTCACAGACACTGTCTAAGCCATCAAAAAGTTTTTTTTTGTCTTAAACCCGAAACACTATGAATGTCCACGACCAAAAAGTAACCAAATCACACTCTTGTAACACTGCAATTAAGAGAAACACAGAGGTTTTAAATAAATAAATACATAAATAAGAAAATAAATAAACAAATGAAACACATACACATATAAGTAAATAAGGGCATTTGTATCCTTTTCTGTTTAAAGAGCAATTTAGTCGTTAGCTTTCAGACATACAGGAATTAAAACAACAAAGATATGAAATCAGACAACAAACAAGCAAAAAAACAACAAATAATTAAATAATCAAAAAAGTTCATTTCATGTCAATCCATCAAACCATTTGTTTCATACAAAACTTCATATAAGGCCACAGAACTCAAACAGTTGCACACATGGATTGCAGCAGATATACTGCTCTGATGTGCATGTGACTAAACCAAACACGCAATCACTATTTAACAGTTTCTGTATCCATTGTTTTTTTGTATTTGTGTTATTTAGTATACACCGGTATACACACACACACACACATACAAGACAAGAGTTGATGTTGACATCACCTACTGTGTTTCCCTTTGTTGGTATAAAATGCTTATGGTAAGTGGTAGTTCTCTTAGAAGGTGAGTAAGTGTCTCCATTAGCTGAATATGTGGCCAGGTATCCCTCCCACCTATGTTCATTACACAACTCTAAATGTAGGAATACTGATTCTGGCCGTAGACCTGTATATTTGAAAGGTGACTCCATCCTGGCTAACATATACACTTGTGATTTGGAACAAAAACACACATAGAGGCAGTGTTGTGTTTTCTGGACAGTTCTACAAGAATTGCATTCTCTAATACATAACACATGAATAAATACCCAAATTGATAATAAATAAAAAGGAAGAAAATAAATAAATAATCGATATAAACAAATGATACAAGAGAATAAACATTCATTTACAATAAAGAATACTCTGGAGACTTTCTGCACCACATGGTTCAATAGAGCACTATGCGAGGGAAACCCAAAGAAATACATGAGGCAATATAATGCAGTTTGTCTTTTAGAAGTTCCAGGCATATACACATGGGGCTTTGTGTATGAGTGTGTGTGACATGTTTGTGTATGTTTGTGTGTGTGTGTGTGTGTGTGAGAGAGAGAGAGGAAGTGAGAGCAGCTGAGAACATCTATTTTAACTAACAATACACAAGACAGAACACCTCAATCAAAGCATCAAAGAGAGAAGACACACAAAGCAACATTAATGCCTAACATCATCTATTTGAAGACAGATCTATTAATAAATAAACGTATCTAATAACCAGAGAGAAATAAACGCAACCACGGCACATTGCATCCTTGAAGCATTTGCCTATTCAAGAAGACACGACAAATCTAAAGACTACCTACCCACAGAAACAGCTGGAGAAAGGACTAAACAGCGCATTCCATACTCACCTACAGTACCTACTCTCTATCCATCTACAACATCAATCTACCCTACTGAAGCAGTGCAGCATGCAGGCCATGCAGTGTTTTAGCGAAAAAGATGTTAGCACGTTAGCATGGTTTCTAATTACTAAACAGCGAGCACAACACTGCTAGGACTACCATCACAAGATCTAACCAGGCATAGGGCTACTGCAACTACCTAAACACATCGGCAAACTGTCCACACAATGCAACCACAAGAGAGCATGCCACATCGACTTAGCCTATCCTACTTCCGCACAACATTTGCATGCACTCTAACCTCAGCTGAGCTATGCTATCACAGGAGACTGGCATGCAGGCAACAATGACACATACTCAGTTAGCCATTCACAGACACCGACTAGGACAATCCTTCACGTGAGATAACAAGCAAACAGTAAACAATGCGCTCTACTGCAGGGTTGGGAGAGGGGGAGTGCAGGTGTATAGTACATGTAAGTGTGTGTGTGTGTGTGTGTGTGTGTGTTAGTGTTAGTGTTAGGTAAACATCACTGCTAAACTTCGCAAAACTGCATCAACATTGCGTCAAACATGTAAAAAAACAAAAAAGTAGATTTATCAATATATACATTATAAAAATTAACACATAATTAAATTGCAATTCATGTGGTAATTCTGATACCTAATCTTCTCTGGTTTGATTGACTACATTAAGGTGTCACCATTAGGACGGACTGACAGGAGAGAAGCAACAGACACACTGAGTCAGCAGTGACTGTAGTGAGTCCTGCCCAAAAGGATCAAGGCAACAGTTAACAGTGAGAACAGACAAACACTGGCGAACATATAGTATATTGTGTTATTAGTCTGTATTGGTTTCTTAGCTGTACTGCACTGACTGTAATAACTACGTTACTATTGGTCAATAAGTCAGAGTGAGGTGGACGCAGGAACAAAGACACAAAATATGGTGTGTGCGCATTTTGTTTGTACATATACATGTTTGCTTTTGTGTGTGCAAAAGCATGTATGCTGTGTGTATGTGTGTGTGTGTGTGTGTGTGGGTGTGTCTGTGTGTGTATGTGTATGAGAACAGTCCATTCACTCAGACCACCCAAGGCCTATTCCAACAAATCCACTAGCCATGCCTTTGACGAACCAAAGAAAGAAACCCAATCTTTTTTTAATAAAAAAAAAAAACAACCAACCAAACAAACAAGAACAACAAAAAAAAACACAACAACATAACCCCAAAGTAACCCCACCCGACTCCCACAAGATCCTCCCACCCCACCCCCCCATCTAAAATCCCCGGTCGCAGCTCACTTCTTGTTTTTTAGCTGGTTGGCCAGCCAGTCGAGCCCCTCGTACAGGCCGTCTCCACTGGTGGCGCAGGTGGCCTGGATGTACCAGTTGCGGTGGCGGAGCGAGTGCAGGCCCAGCTTGTCTGTGATCTCCGCCGCGTTCATGGCGTTGGGCAGATCCTGGGGTCCACAGCAGTCACAACACAGGCATGAAAACAGACAGGAGCATAGTTGGAGTTAGAGACGTACACCTCTGGGCAGATGCACAGTGCAGCAGGGGTTCTCAAATGATTTGCTTTACATCAGTGTTTCTCAAACTTTTTCAGACTAAGGACCACTTAACCAAAAAAAAAAAAAAACTCACGGACCATCTAGCTAAAAACGGTATATTACACAATAGGTGTACTCTGAACCACCTTGCTTATTTAATTTTGCACCTTGCTTATTGTTTCAGAGGATTCATATGATTTAAACTGGCACTGCTTACATAGGCAGTGTTGCAGAACTGTTTGGATTTACATAATGTACAAGTTGGTTCAATATTGCAAACAACTCATCTATATTATATTTCACCACGTCTGCTCACGGACCACTTGGGATAGTTTGCGGACCACACTTTGAGAAACACTGGTTTACATCAATGTGGATACAACACGAATACCTGAAGAGAGAGAGATAAAGAGGAAAAAAGAGAAAGAAAAAAGATAGATACAGATGAAGAAATAGAGAGAGATAGATAAAGAAAAAGGGAGACAGACAGAGAGAAATGAAGAAAGAGAGAGAGATAATAGGTGCACCTGTTTGTTGGCAAAGACGAGCAGCACAGCATCACGGAGCTCGTCCTCAGCTAACATCCTCATCAGCTCCTCTCTGGCCTCGTTCACACGCTCCCGATCATTGCTGTCCACCACAAAGATCAAACCTGCAAGAGAACACAGAGCACAAGTGTGCGTGTCAGTGTGTGTGTGTGTGTGTGTGTGTATGGGTATGTGTATGTGTCACACATACTGTATGTGTGAATGTGAGTGTGTGTGTGTGTGTATGTGTGTATGTATGTGTGTGTCTCATAATTTAGTGCACAAACCTTGAGTGTTTTGGAAATAGTGCCTCCACAAGGGCCTAATCTTGTCTTGGCCACCTACATCCCACACAGTGAAGCTGATGTTCTTGTACTCTACGGTCTCCACATTAAACCCTGCACAACAGCGTTAAACAGAATATCATTATCATACAAACACTTCCATTTCTCAGCATCACCCTCTACTGATACAACCAGGTTAAGATCCACTGTGATGTCCATGAGTAAATTATTGGATTTTACTACTGAAATTTTCTTTTTGGCACTCCACAGTCTCAACATTACATCCTGCAACACAATCAGTGATAAAGCAACCACACTGTGATCCATAATACCGTCGCAACCCACAGCTAATCTGCATGCCATTTAATCAGTACTTTCGATAAATAATGAACTACATATATTTTATATTCAAAACAGGAAATATACATACCAATGGTAGGGATGGTAGTGACAATCTCTCCGAGCTTGAGCTTGTACAGAATGGTGGTCTTTCCAGCTGCATCGAGACCCACCATCAGAATCCTCATCTCCTTCTTCCCGATCAAACTCTTTAGCAGGTTTCCAAAAATATTCCCCATCCTTCAAGCCGATGGATGTGATGTCCGGACACGACAGTCTGCAGGTGTTCTGGGGAGTTGTAATTAATTCCTTTGCTTCTCAAATTTTTGATTGGGATGGAGGCTACATCGGACACACAAAAATGTTTTCTGTAAGCTATCATGCCAAAAAGCACATATCAATCGAAATACAAAGTATTATATGAAGAATAGAGAATTTTGCTCAGAAAAAATTTAATTGAATTGAGGTATCCCATTTCCACCAACAAACATATCAATAAGGGATGCATTTCCCACTGGTGGATCATGGTGGCAAAGCCTGTAGCGTGTGCATAATTTAAGTGTATCAAGCATTAAGCATTAAGCATCTGTGGATCATTATCTCCACTGATTGCATACTTGGTGTTATGCATGGAGCAGAGCTTTAGTTCCATGACTTCCGTTTCACACGAGGACCAAGCCTGACATTCAGTGATACAGAACACAAGTCACAAGACTATGTACAGATTTCTATGATTTACAGCATATTGACTGCAGGACAACTTCAGTAAATATCAGCCTTTCGCAACATTTTCAGGCCTTCTCAGTTGTGTCATAATTTATTAATCTGGATGAATAATGGATAGAAATAGACAGATTGCCTCATACACATGGACTATATGGTAATAGAGCTGGTATGACACGCGTAGGCTTTGCCAAATAAGAATGGATGAGCAAAGACTTTTCAGATTTTAGATGCAATACAGTGACTGCATGATCATCACATTAACACTGTTACCATGGAACTGTAAACATACAGGTAAAATGGTAAGGGTGTTTTGCTCTTAGTTAAAGAATTACAGATTGAAAAATTCCTGGTTGAAATCTTGCATTCACACACACACACACACACAAACACAAACACACACACACACACACAGTGCAATATACTGCTATGTCTCCAGGCTGTAGGATGCAACAATCTGTTCTGCCTGCTCTACATTTGTCCCTTTCACACTTGCCTTACAAGTCTAAAATGAGACCCCACCCGCACCTCAGACCTCACTACAAGACTAAAGAACATTTAAAATCAATATCTTCAAGGTACAAAAATCCACAAACCACTATGTGCTGTAAGGCACTTACAAACACTACAATATACAACCAGGCCTACCCCAACATAAAGAAAAATCTTTAAGGTGATGTTATGTACTTAATGTTAATTAGTTTATGTAATTAGCTATATTTCTTAAAACACGTGCATTTCAATTCAGCGCTCAATTAAGCATTTGGCCTTCAGAGGATGTTTCGACAGAAAGGCCTCATGGTACCACCGGATGGGGGAGAATCCCTGTCCATGGTGCTGACGGAACATGTCGTTCGACCCTGTCCTTGGACGCCACCATTTCAACCAAAATATCCCATCTAAGGGGCTATTCAGTATTCGATCACGTATTTCTCTACTGACACATAAATGGTGTCCGAGGTTGACGTAAATACAGGTTTTCGTGAAGTCGCGTTCTGTGGCAATTCGCTGCGTGATTATGGAGGCCATTTATTTCACTGCGCCGAGGTAGCAGCTCACCCGGCAGTGCATTGACAGAATGGCAAGGAAGAAACTTTCCAGTGAAAATGATGTCTCTATCACAAATCATATGCCGGTATAATACCATACAGACAACACCTTCAACATTATGCCAAGGTTATTGCAGACCCGTTGGTCTTTTTCCCCCTCACGTTGACGGAGTGGATGTGGGTTAATGCATCTAGCCATTTAGCAAGCAAGCAGGCCAACCCCTGGATGTGATACCGGACACCAGCTCTCACGAACCTTTTCGATTGTATTTAATACCTTATCATAGGCTATGTGTTTCTGAACAGAACGTTTCCTAAGAACGCTTATGGATCGTGATACGCGTTGCATAAATGCGCACGGTTGCACACGACAAGATTTGAAAAGGAGAGAGCATCTTGGTGATCCACCCCGCTATTTATTCTATGACAGAGCTAGCCTGCGCTGGTCTAAAGCGGATATCTTTGAAATTACATGATGACCCGCTGATGACAGCTGTTAGAGCTATCTGTTATCGACCGTACAGCAATACAAAACAATTGACAGCTTCTGAATATCTTTCCGTAATTTTATCATTTACTCGCCTCTGCATTCCTACTCACCTCCAACGCTAACATCAGCCGGATTCGAGCACCGACAGGCACGATGTCTCACGATATTTCCTATGGACCACGCCGTTACAAAAGAGCAGGGTATGCCACATACGGATTTTCTCGCGATATCCTCTTCCTCGTATTGGCAAGCGTCAGCACGCCATTTGAATTGCAATCGAAGAACACTATCAACATGAATGAGCTTTATTTGATGCCCATTCATTTCAGTTTGTGTGTACTGGACTGATTTCCACAGTAAGACATCTCTGTGCTAAACAAAGATTCTCTGTTTCATCTGCTAACGCTGCAGATTCTACATCATGTGCTTACCTATCAATCAATCAGGGACGTGCACAGGAATTTTGAGGGGCAGTTGCTCTGACCTAAAATTGTTTTTTTTGTTTTTTTTATCTCACGGGCTATATGCAGGACTGAGAATAATATTTTTTAATATATATACACAAAGAAGTAAAACACTGAAATACAGCACTCAATCACCTTAACTAATCATTATTTTAATGCCCTTTATGTTCTGCTCAGGCAAGATCTTTGAAATTACCTCTAAAATAGCCTATTTTTTTTTTTAGATTACAATTATTTAGCATGCAGCTCTTTAATCCTGTACTTTCTAGCATGGTCCTCTCATCTCATATTTGGTGATCATCACTTAGGCCTTCCTGTCCTGTGCCTCCTCCTGGTCCACATTTTCCTCACATAGTCTGGAGGCTTGTGACTGCTCCTCACCTTAAATGTAATGTAATTATGAAACATTGCCATTAGTAGGCTAAAATATGAGTCTGATTAATTGATCAATTCGTCTACACAGTGTCATGTCATCTTTATCACAGTGCAAAGTCTGTCTCACCTGCTGGTTGGCTTTTTCGCAGCCAACCCTGCAGTGATTGCTGCCTCCCTGAATTGTCTATCCCTCTCCTGAATCTGACTCTTTTCAGTGGGCATCTTGGCTTCAAACAATACCCAACATACTAGTGATAGGATTTAGGCATTTAACCATTTTGAATAAAATAATTAATGTGATGCATTACTTCCATCATTCATTCTTCTTGCTAAAACGAAATGTGAGAAACTAACTATCAGCAGACATGTAGCTTAGTTTGCCTAATGCCTACCAAAAAAATAGTAGCCTAGCCTATGTGATAACGGGCTGCTTCTCTGCAAGCTATCTGTCTGATTATTTAGGCTAAACGTGGCAAACTCAGCCTGGATTTATGAAGATTTTAATTAATTTCATAAAACTTGATGACGATGATCGTTCGTTTGTTATACATCACAAACTCACCTTTTCCGACAACGTTGAGTCGTCTCATGACAACCGCGACAATCTCCTTCTAGGGCCGCTTATGCAGGCTCAGCTCAGGCAGGGATGGATTACTGCACGGGCCTACTGGGCCCAGGCCCAAGGGGTCAGGGGGCACTGAAGCCCAAGCCTTTGCATGGAATCATTGCCTCAATATCAACAAATCAGGATGTAGGCTATGAATCTGATTGAATTTAGTATTGGCCATTCCCAAAATGCACACCCCCCCCCCCCCCACATATACGACAATTAGTGGGGGGCCCTTAATACATCTGGGCCCAGGGGCCGAAAGTTCATAATCCGCCCATGAGCTCAGGTGCCGGTCGCGTGCAGCGCTGCAGCCACGTAAACAGAGTTTGCCCTTCCCCTACTGACTTTCACTTTCGGTGCCCAAATTGAAGTGAATGAGGCTTTGCGATTTTTTTAGGCCTACGTGAAATTCTGCATCCATTGTACGATTTTATTTATTTATTTTTCCCATTGGAAGGGCAACATGAGTCAAGAAGGACAACCTGAGCAACCCCCCTGTGCACGTCCCTTTATTATTATTATTATTATTATTATTATTATTATTATTATTATAACCTTTATTTAACCAGGTTAGTCCCTGAATCAGATAAATCCAGAATCACGCAGCATCCATTCATTACAATACTAAAGTCATCTCCATATGAGCTGTTCAGTGTGTGTGTGTGTGTGTGTGTGTGTGTGCAGGGGCATCGGACTGGGCGTAAAACCACTACTGATTATAGGGGCCCAAGTGGAGAGAGGACCCTAAAGTCTGGTGGAATATATTTTATTTTACCTGGGTTGAGGAACATGGGGGCCCATCAGGACTGCCTATGCAGGGGCCCAGTGTGTGTGTGTGTGTGTGTGTGTGTGTGTGTGTGTGTGTGTGTGTGTGTGTGCGTGTGCATGTGTGCGTATAATAAAATAATTGTCAGAAAGTCTAAAAAGGGTATTAAACATGTTCAGACCAAGAATGGCAAACTGTTTTGATGTAGCCTCCTCGTCATCTTCCCTCTGTTCCCATTAAACAGACTGTAAGCAGATAATAACATTTATTATAGTTCAGCTCATCTTTTCTTAGAACAAAATCATAATAATTGGTTTTGACCATAAGTTCAGGTAGTAGAGATTACTATTTTGTATGGCTTTTGTAGGATATTAAAAACAAATGTCCCATCTACATTTTGACATTAATTGGTATGATGAAGAGCAAAATATACATCCCTCAGAAAGTGAGTTGTAGCCTATGTTAGCCTCAATGAGACTAACACGTTTTAAATTTGAAGTACAGAGGAGTACAAAACCTTATTTTACATACAGCTTAAAGAGCACTAAAAAGACTGGACACATCAGCTGGTAATTATTATTTTATAGTTATAATGGGTTACTTAATTTTGACTAATACAAAAGAGAAATGAAATGAACACAAACATATAAAAAAGTGAGAATGAATGTGTAATCTGAAATCTGTTATGAACAAACTAAAGTCACTCAGACACTAGCACGTCCCCGTTATAAGGCTCTGACATTTGTGTCAAAAATTAGTTGACAGATTGGTTGACAGATTGTTATTCTGTGGCAATTTAATACGATGAGGTGAAGTGTTTCTTGAAGTTTTTTAACATTATTTCTAAAGAGTCTTGTTCCACTTACCTCTATGGAATACATTTAAGATCAATATCTCAGAACCACCCAGAACGCAGATAGAACCTTATAATTCTAAGGGGATGACTAGTGTCCTCATTTGTGATAGGTAGATAAGCAAGGTAAAGCAAGACATGCATCTTTTAAAGGGGCATTTAAGGTTAAGATGACCATTCTGGTGAAAGACTGATAGCATGTAAGCTTAACAGAAAATCACTGACCACCCCTGCCTTCTCCCTGTTCCTGAGGCCATGTGTTGATTAGCTGGAACCTATTTTGGCTTGATCCAAGTCAGGTCGATTCCCATCTGACCCAGGACAGGAGCACACACACTGAATGCAAACTTCAGGAACATGAGGGGCAATTGGCTGAAGGCAAAACGTCTATTGACTTACTATCTATAGAGAAATTAAAATAAACATGAGTATATAACAGCACAACTCAACAGTGTCCCAACAGGAGTCAACAACATCTGAAAAGTCTATGGATCCCAGTATATGTAGCCTGCTGCTGTTAAAATATTTGCATTTTAATACCTAGAGATGCGCGGATGGGCTATTATTTCAACCGTAACCGCATAGCAAAACTGATCATCCATCCGCCATCCATCCGCACCAGCGTTTTTAGACCAATTTTCAAAACCGCACCCGCCCGCCATCCGCTGGTTGTTTTAATGTATATGGGTGATGCGTTTGATTGGTTCAACCGCCACCCGCCCGAATTTAATTAAAATATTATATTTCTTCACGTCATCCACCCGATCCGCGGTTTAACCGCGGAGTCCGCGGCTGTAACCGCGAACCGCGCATCTCTAGTACCTACCTCTCTATATATATGTGCCTATACAGTCTAAGGGCTCTATCTTCCGTCCCGGCGCAATTGACTTTGTATACTCGCGCGTTTGTCTTTCCTATTTTGCAGTCAGCGCATATTGGAATTTTCCCTCCACAGGTACATGCCTGTAAATTAGGGAATTCGATTGCGCCCACGGGGGCGGTTCAGCGAAAAGACGGGGCGTGTTCGGCGCAAACGTTCACTGTTGATATTTTGCAGTTTCAGAAAACAATTCCGCCACAGACCAGGAACTCCCTGGTCTAAAGTCTGTGGCGAAAATGCAGATGCTATTTTAAGGGCGCATGCATGACCACAGGCCTGCATGAATGAATGCGTTGCACACCAATCTACAGACACCCCCGTGCACAGACGGAAACATTCAAAGCCTTGATAATATTTGTCCATTTCCCGGTTTTGTTCGTGCATTGGTGACCTAAATATTTAGTAGCCTATAAAGTACAACATCTACATGCAATATCTTTACAACAACGCCTAATTACGACCTATTAATCTGGACAACTTTATAGGCTACAGCCCTATAAAGGCTAAAGTTACTTTTAGTTTTGTTCCAATTTACCGTTGTGTAAGGTTTTAAGCCCCATCATTTTGCCTACCTTGTTGTAGCCCATCTGAAATAACTCCAAGCTTTGCTATGTTCCCTCCATCCTTTCGTTATTTTCAAAAAACGTTTTATATCCATGATGGCCTTGAAGTCTTGAGTTAGTGAATTAGCTTAAATCAGCTTTTCATGTGCTGTTAACCAGCAACAGATAGTACAAGAAAGCAGCAAGTATGGTTACAATTTCTGTACAATTTCTGTAGTTGCTGCATCCATTCATTGTTATTCTCTCTCCTGCTCAAATAAATGTTGTGCGTGAATTAAGTTGATGATAATGTGTTTACAAACTCTGCTTTACAGAAAATATTGTAAATAGTCTACTGTCACGCAGTTAATGGGATACTGTGCAGAGTTGAAAGTTAGGTCAACTTAAACGAAGCCCTTGCTTGGCCGCCTGTGCTGCGCAACGCACACTTAGCTCCTCTCATCTATACAATGTAGTTCCCATTTCTGTAAACCATACATAATTTCAAAGAAAAATTTTACCACTCGAGGGAAATCATGTGGTGTCCATGTGAAAAAATAGGCATAAATCTAGCGTACACATTTTCACGAATCACTGATGTGTTGATGACATAAATTAGGAAATGTTAGAGGACTTAAGGAGACGTGATGTTGAACTGCATGCCGATGCCATTTAACTCAAATGCCCCAGCGGCAGCACGGGAGAGAAGAGATTAACTGACGGAAGATATGCATTGTCTATAGAGAGGTAATGTTAGATTACATTGTACATTGCAAATATATCACCATGCATTCATAACCTCGTGATTCAGTGAGAATGATCCCAAAACATCGGAAAGTATGTCTTTGTGACAATTCTGTATTACATTTTGTCAAGATGAAAAATCAATAGCTAACTGTTCCCAACTGAACAGTGGTTATAGCGCTGTGAACGCTCCTGGCTGCGCCTGGCAAATACGCCACCATAATAGCAATCAGCTATGGAACAAGCGTGCCTGTTGTTAAAGGGAATGTGAGATGACGCTCTGATTGGTTTATTGCACGTTACGCCCAAACCACACCCATGATTAATGTAGCTACTTCAGACCACCCCATTTTAGATTTGCGTCGGGCGCAACAGTCAATATCCCACCGGTAAAATAGCATCAGCGCCCAAGATCCGCCCACAAAGTCACTTGCGTTTTGCGCGAAGACACTTCCGTTTCAGACCATTAAAATAGGGCCCTATGACTAGATGCAGAGAGCCAAAAAAATATAGCCTAACTAATGAGGTGCCAACAGTACCAACACCAAAGGGTTGCAAACTGGGGAGAATATTCTTACATACACCATTTATCTTTACATACACCTTATCTTTACTGTAAGTTGCTTTGGAAAAAAGCCCACTAAATAAAAAATGTATGTGACATTTACACTAAATGTTGAATTCAGTCACTACAAACCCTCATAGTGTTGAAATCTGAAAGGTATCATAACCGTTGTGCCTTTCAGCTATAGGTGGTAAGTCTACCAACCAAAACAACAGTAAATTGATTATTTAATAAAACAAAAACTGTCTGATATGTGGTCTCTTAAAGGCATCTTATGCCATGTGTTTACCTTAATATAACAGGCAGCTCAGCTTCAAAGCCATTTTGGTGGTTAATTAAAGGCACACTATGCAGGTTTTTTAGCTTAATATGGAAGTTTTTTTTAGCTTCATTTACCTTCATTTACCAGCTTCAGAGTCATTGGAATGGTTATATGACTTTTTTCGGGTTGAATGGTGGCCGTCTCACTTCCCCCTAGTGCCTGTGAGCGGAAAAAACACCCTTGTAACTGTGGGCCGGTGGGCCGACGGCCTCAGTGTCAGGAAGTATAACGAGTGTAACGAATTGCTTTACTGCATTCAAATACACATACACGCCAGGCACCGGCTAGAAAAAGGTAGCGATGGAGTTTCTCAGCCATTCGTCATGACAGAGCAAGCGAAAAATAAGCAAAAACCAAAAAAAAAAAAACAGTAAGGAAATTGCCAATACTGCATAGTTTACCTTTAACTTGAAATAGGGAGAAGGGTGTACCTTCCCAGCTGTAGCCTATCCGTCTATGGAGAACCAGCCGTGCAACTTCGCTTTCCCCGACCTGGAGAATCACAACTTGCTTTTCGGCTATTGTGCAGTAGCCCACTATTTGTATGAAATTGTGTAATACTACCTTGTCAGTCGACATGGCTGTTCGGAAATTACCTTTGGTCGGCTTGTAAACAAATCCACAATGTACCATGTCCAAGGAGAAGGGTGCATGAGTGGTATTTACAACAGTTGTGTAAAATACAAATACTCCACAACTGTAGGGGGACCCCAGTAGCACCCCCCCCCCAAAAAAAAAAGCACCACCTTTAACCTAGGAGGACTCTCTTTTACTGTGTGTCTCCTGATGTCAAAGTGCACACCAGGATATCCATGGGATGTTGGGATGGGATGTCCATAATTATATGAGAAACTTGAAGAGGTATGTACATCCAAGTCAGAGGTGATTGCTCTAAGACTACAGGGGAAGCTCAGCCTCCTCTAAAATATCACGGAAAATCACATCAAATAACACTTTTACATTAGCTTCTAGCCTACTTCCAACTAGAAAAAATAGAATTTTAAACTTCATGGCTAGTTTGTTCAGCAATAAGGTTTTGCCGGTCATTTATCGTACATTTACATTACAAAATCATTGGCTGCTGGAATCATCCGCCCGTCATCTAGAGATGCGCGGTTCACGGTTACAGCCGCGGACTCCGCGGTTAAACTGCGGATCGGGCAGATGAAGTGAAGAAATATAATATTTTAATTAAATTCGGGCGGGTGGCGGTTGAACCAATCAAACACATCACCCATATACATTAAAACAACCAGCGGATGGCGGGCGGGTGCCGTTTTGAAAATTGGTCAAAAAACATTGGTGCGGATGGATGGTGGATGGATGATAAGTTTTGCTATGCGGTTACGGTTGAAATAATAGCCCATCCGCGCATCTCTACCGTCATCGTCTCCTGCTGGTGCTGGTTTCTTTTTTGTGGGTAAGAAGGACGGCTCGTTGCGCCCCTGCATTGACTATCGTGGACTAAATGACTACAGTTAAGAATCGCTATCCTTTACCCCTCATGTCAACAGCTTTTGATTTGCTACAGGGGGCCCAGATTTTCACTAAACTGGACTTGAGAAATGCCTACCACCTTGTGAGGATTAGGAGGGAGATGAATGGAAAACAGCCTTCAACACCCAACAGGCCACTATGAATATCTTGTGGTCCCTTTTGGATTAACCAATGCGCCAGCTGTTTTTCAGGCTCTGGTCAACGATGTCTTGAGAGACTTCTTAAATGTTTTTGTTTTTGTTTTTGTTTACCTTGATGATATTTTGATTTTTTCCCATACTCTTGCTGACCACAGGCTCCACGTCAGGCAGGTTCTCTAGCGGCTTCTGGAGAACAAACTGTGCTCGACAAGCCAGGTGGTCTCTCTTTTTCTCACGGTTCAATTTTTCTCTCTACTATCGTCCAGGATCCAGAAATGCCAAGCCAGATGCTCTTTCTCGCCAATTCACCTCAGCTCAGGACCCAGCCTCCGTGGAGACCATCCTCCCTTCTCAGTGCCTGGAGGCAGCAGCCCGAATGAATATAGAGACTCTTGTCCAAAAGGCTCGGGAGCAGGAACCAGTACCAGGTCAAGAACCCCCAACCACTTGTTTGTGCCTCTCTCAGTCCGGTCACAGGTGCTGGAATGGGGGCATGGTTCCAGAATTGCATGTCATCCTGGGACAGCCCGGACCCTGGCACTGGTCGGACAGCGCTTTTGGTGGCCATCCATGAGGAGGGACGTCCGGACCTTTGTGGCAGCCTGTAACATCTGCAGTAGGAACAAGACGGGTAACAGACCTCCTGCAGGGCTCCTAAGGCCTCTCCCCGTCCCTCACCGCCCCTGGTCACATATAGCCATTGATTTTGTGACTGGGCTCTCCAATTCTGATGGGAATACATGTATTCTGACAGTGGTTGATCGATTCTCCAAGGCTGCACATTTTATTCCGTTGTCCAAGTTTCCCTCTGCCAAACAGACTGCCGAGTTGCTAGTTTCTCATGTTTTCCGCCTGCATGGTCTTCCCTCTGACATAGTCTCTGATCGAGGGCCTCAGTTCTCTGCCCGGTTTTGGAAGGCGTTTTGCAAACTAATTGGTGCCTCTCCCAGCTTGTCCTCAGGTTTCCACCCCCAGACAAATGGGCAGACTGAGTGTGCAAACCAGAAGCTGGAAGTGGCACTCAGATGTATGACCTCTAAGGACCCTGCCTCTTGGAGCAAGACTCTTCCCTGGGTGGAATACGCACACAACTCCTTGCCCACCTCAACCACTGGTCTCTCCCCCTTTCACTGCTGTTTGGGTTATCAACCACCCTTGTTTCCTACCCAGGAGGAGGAGGTTGCAGTTCCCTCAGCCCAGGCTTTTGTGCGCCGGTGCAAGAGGACTTGGTCTCGAGCCAGGACCCAGCTCTTGCGCTCAGTGGATGCCTTTGAGAAACAGGCAGACAGGCATCGTTCTGCTGCTCCAATGTACAGAGTGGGCCAGAGGGTGATGCTGTCCACTCGCGACCTACCGCTCCAGTCCCCCTGCCGCAAGTTGAATCCCAGGTTTGTTGGACCATTCTCCATCTCGAAGGTAATCAACTCCTGTTCAGTTAGACTTGCCTTGCCTCTGACTATGCGCCATATTAATCCAGTATTCCATGTCTCCCAAGTGAAACCTCTTGTCTCTAGTCCCTTCGTTTTTTCACTTTCTTAAGTGGGCTATAGTTCTCATTAGCAGTTTTATGCCAAACCATGAAACATTAAGCATGCGTCCAAAAACGTCTTTAAAAATCTTCTGATATTGATCATGCATATGGCAAAGAAAGACATGAGATTGTTGGTCTTGGAATTTTGAAAATGCATCGCACTTAGACCTCAGATTACTTGCAGTACCCAGGCATTACCACAAGGAAATGGTCGTACGTCAAGTTTGAACCTGACATGGAGATAAGCACTTTTCACGTCAAAGACGGTTTTTTATAAATCTGAGCGTTGGCATGGATTTGAGCGTACGCACGGTCTAAGATCAAATCTGTGCCTAAGAACGCTTTATAAATGAGGCCCCTGTTGCCACTCTCCTCGTCAGCCATAGCATTTAAGCAGTGCCAGGAGAAACACTCTTTGCCAGATTGTCACGTCTTTCACAGTGGATTCTCGCCTATGCTCATGCTCTTTTGGATTACTGTTTTTTGACCTAAGCCTGTTTTTTGGACTTGTGAATTGGACTCAACCATTTTGGAAACCTTTGCTTGGACCTTGCATTCTTTTGTTGCCAACCTATCCCTGTTCAACCACGTGAGTCTCGCCTAGCCATTTTGATTCATCTGCCTGTGTTTTTGCCTGCCAACCTGTGTACCGAACTCTGCCTGTCTTGCCACTATGGATTTTGACTGAAACCTGGTTCCACAGTAACTCACCTGGCCTCACCGGCCCTGACAGATAATGACTAGGAATAATAGTAGAGTGATAGCTCTCATATAGCAGAAAGCCCCAAATGTAATTTTACACACTGTATGCTCCATCACAAAGTGCTTGTGGCTAAAATAATTATTAGGATTAGCTTAATTTATTTTTACATTTTCAAATTCAAATTTGAGATTCGCTCTGAAAGTCCGACTGAGAAGGGTCTGGTTTCAACCGGGCTAGCTTCAGACTACATCACAGTATACCCACAGCTATAGACTACATCACAGTATACCCACTACAGCTAACAAAACTACATCTAGACTACACCACTAGACTACACCACTGGTCCCATCCATCTGCTTGCCAGTACTGGGGGCACCCAGTATCCAGTATCCATTACATTACATTACATTTGGCTGAAGCATTTTTAACCAAAGCGACTTATAGCATGGTAGACAGTTTGAAGCTTTTTAACAATTCTCTCAGCAATTCTACAACCCCAAATCAGAAAAAGTTGGGACTTTGTGTAAAATGCAAATAAAAATAGAATGTGATAAAGTCTCGTAAACCCATATTTAGCAGCAAAAATGACATAGACAACAAATGTTGAAAACAAAAAGTTGGACTATTTCATGGAAAATATAGGCTATGTTGATTTTGAATTTGATGCCAGCAACAGGTTTCAAAAAAAGTTGGAATGGGAATGTTAACTACTGTGCTGCTTCACCTCTTCATTAGACTTGATTACTGCAACGCCTTATTCACCTGTCTAAATCGTCAATCCATCTCTGGTTTACAGACTGTTCAGAACTCATGTAGTCTTTGCCAGTGAGTTGCCAGTGAGCGTTACATGGTTTGGTACCTAACTATTTAAAATATTTATTAACCCCATACTGTCCGGCTCGGCCCCTCAGATCCTCCAGCCTGGGACTTTTAGTTGTTCCAGAAAGTAAACTGTCAACTAGGGGGGACCGATTGTTTGCAGTTAGAGCACCCAAGCTTTGGAACAGCCTCCCTTATAACATCAAATCTGCACCATCAGTGGATTCCACTCATGTCTCTGCTAATTTATTATCATTATTATTATTATCATTTCTGTTTGTTTATTTTGTCTTGGGTACTGTACTGTATATTTTCCCTTTTGTTTCTTATATTGAGTTAAGTTTGTGTTTGGTAGTATGTCCATTTACTTATTACTATTTTATTATTATTATTATTATTATTATTATTATTTATTATTATCGTTATTTTTATCGTTACTATTGTTTTTTGTTTTTGTTTTGTTTAGTTGTTTCTCTGTAAAGCACTTTGTGCTCTGTGCTTGAAGAGTGCAATATATATATATATATATATATATATATATTTATTATTATTATTATTATTATTTTTAAAGTATATTTTTTGGCCTTTTTGCCCTTATTCGGATAGGACAGTTAAGATAGACAGGAAGGAGTGGGAGAGAGAGATGAGGAGGGATCGGGACATGACTGCAGGCCGGACTCAAACCTGGGTCCCCGTGAGTGCACTTGTACCCGTACATGGTATGGGCGCTGTAGCCTGTTGCGCCACAGCGACCCCCTATATTTATTTATTATTATTATTATTATTATTATTATTATTATTATTATAATCTTTATATATTATAAAAAAAATATATAGATTTTTTTTCCTGAATTATTCAAGGTCTTCCCTGGAAAAGACATTGCCTGGATGGCAATATATGTAGCTCAAACATGTATCTGTATCATTCAGAATTGATTGTGCTTTGCCAAATGTGCAAGATGCCCATGCTGTAGGCACTAATGCTCCTCCACACCGTCATATGTTGAGTTTCGAACTGAGCAATAAAACAAGTTGGATAGGTTGGATACTTGTATAGGCCCTCTCCTCTTTAGCCCAGATGAGTCCATGATTTCCAAAAAGAATGGCAAATTTTGATTGATCTAACCACAGGACCTTTTTCCATGTTACCTCAGTCCATTTTAGGCCCAGATAAGACGGTGGTATTTTCTGTATCATGTCTCAATACAATTTTGGCTGTTACAATTTTGGCTGCAGTTTTTGAGTTAAGTATTAAACTGTGCACATAGACAATGGTTATCAGAGGTTTTCCTGAGCCCATACAATGACAGGTCTGGAAACAGGTCTGGTGTTGATGCAGTGCCATCTGAGGTCCAAAAGACCACGGCCATCCAATTTGTTTTTCAGCTCTTTCCCTTGTTTGCAAAGATTTCTCTGGATTCTCTGAATGTTTTAATAATATTATGTCCTATAGATGATGAATTCCCCAAATACTTCACAATTTTATGAAATAGTCACATTTGACATATTAAGTTATTATTATTTGTCATTACAAGTGATAAGTGCTAGAATTAGCAAGGCCAGTTGTAAGTAGTGCTATGAGAGGAGATACTCTATGAAGAGCTGGGTCTTCAGGAGTTTCACCAGCTGTCATATCTTCCTCTGGAGTCCTTTTTCTGGTTTTATATCGGACGACTTTCAGCTTTCACCCATCTCTGTTTTCACTTATACCTCCTAAGAGAATTCTGTCTTTCTGTAGAGACTCTGCTATTGTGCGGCTCTGCCCCTTGTACATTCACTGCGTTCATTCCGTGTTGAACTGTTTCTGAAATTCAGATTTGGTTAAATGCATAGCGAATCAATGTTGATCCAAATTATATTGACACTGATGGAAGCAGTGTGTAGTCCACATTAGGAATACCGAGATCATGGCAATGTGAAACCAGCCACATTTCTATACTTAAATAATCCTCTCTAAAAGATGATAAACATTGTGTAAGATA
Source organism: Alosa pseudoharengus (assembly GCF_046254945.1). NCBI lineage: Eukaryota > Metazoa > Chordata > Actinopteri > Clupeiformes > Clupeidae > Alosa > Alosa pseudoharengus. The sequence continues at coordinate 10,476,376 of NW_027468837.1, read as the reverse complement.
TTATTAAAGTAGCCTAAAGGTATTCTTTATGCTTGGCTACTAGGGTTGCTTTTTTGAGCTGGTATTCCCAGGAACCTCTCTATTGCACATGCCTGACAGATATTAAACTTTAATCTCTTTGTATGAAGGCGTACAAGGTTGTTTTCATTATTTTTTATAAAATGAAAGTAATGTAAACTGTAAGTAATAAAAGTAATGTACACTGATCCTGCTTCGGTCGGCGGGTACGATACACTGAACTTGCAAGCGGGACATTCTTCCTACAGGCAGTAGGGGCGGGCGAGAGAGTCCTCATTCGCCCTGTAATGAGTCATTTAACCATATACCGACTTACGAAGATGAGTAATTAACACGAAAACGTTGCCTGGTGTCCCTTAAAGGTGTGTTGTAGTCAAGTAGTTCATCATAGTTTAAATTACTTGCACCACTTCAATATTAACAGAGGAGGGCGCTCTTATACAATGGTGAACTCCTCTCCTATGCTCAACTACTGTTTTAACAGGTGTTAATCCTTGTAAGGTGTTCATATTTTTTGTTACACAGCCAATGTTCCCGGGTCTGGTGGACCCACCACATTATTAGGCTTTTAAATCAATAGGCCCTACTACAGCCATAACATTTATGTAAAAATACCAATGATATAGACATTATTTATGGTTCATATTTGCCATTTACCCCTGTGAGATCATTTTCGTTTCATTTTTGTGAGAAAATTAAGAAATTCAATTAAAGGAAAAAATACAAACAAGATTTTTGGAACTTTGTGTGGGAATAACAGGTGCAGAAAGACAACATTACCGCACACAGAGTGACGCATACACACACACACACACACACACACACAGCAGGCCCAGGAGGATGACACAGTTAGGATACATAGCACCTACAATTTTAAAAATAAGTTATTTTTTAATGTTCTTCACAGAAAATGAGCCAAGGCCAATGAGTTTGAGTTAGAAGAAATAATAAATAGCTTCTTTTTCAGGTCCCGAACACCTAAGGGTTACTTCCATATGCACAGGAGATAAAAAAACAGCCGTTTCTAAACCAAAAGGAAAACAGATTTCTGTGGTTGGTCTACAGGCGATGTTTAATAGACTAACATTGCCAAATTGTCCACAGTAATTTAATTAAAAAGATGATATCACTTCTTTGTCTATTTTATGTAGCCTAGCCAATGTAGCCATCATGAAAAAGCATCACTGCTCACTCTCACGACAATTCAGTTGCACTTCAAAACAACATCAACGTCAACCTCATGGGGGCACCGCAGGACAAAGGACAAAACCGGTACGATCCACCACTCCGACACACTCCTAACTTGAACAGTAACCTATGAACAAACTACCGGTATTATTAAAAAACATGTGAAACCGGCCGATATTGCGCGGTAGAGTGTCATAGGCCTCTTTTATAGCTCTGATTAAATAAAGCAGCCTAGCCTACCATTTGATTTAACTGAAGATTTGCATGCTGTCTGAATTAACTAACTAATGAATGAGCATTTAATTGACAGTTACTGATAAAAGTTACTAACAAATTAGCCTACAGGAGAATTTATAGCCACTATAAATTGATCATCCTTACTTAAATAAGAGGAACAATACAAACATAGGCCTATTCAAAATTTTAAATATTGTGTTCTTTCAACTCTAATTTGCGTTGTAATACACGCTGTTCTCACGCTGATCTGTTCTGAGCCTTTGGGTAAGGTGAGGATAAAAACTATTTAATAATATTTTCGGACAGCTGGTCGCCAATGAAGTGTTCACTGGCTGCGAGAAGAACAGGCCCATCATCTGCAGACACAAAAACAGTGTGGCCCTGCATGTGACAACCAGACAAGCATGGCCAATGGGATTACGCCAGTTCCAGAACCGTTCCTTACTTCAATCGCCACAGGGGACCCAAATAAACGTCGATTTGTGATGGGTCGATTGTCCTCTTCCAAACGAGGGTGAAACAAGTCATGGTCTCTGGATGTGGAGTATTTTAAAGTCAGAATTGCTCTCAGATTTATATTTTAACATCCACTCTAAAATCTAGTATCTGACAATTCTTCTTAATTCATTTTATTAGGCAACATTGGAAAATGTAGCATAAAACCCTACTTATGATGTCACATGACATGAGTGACATCTCTATTCAATATTTACAATCCATTAATTGATTCTTTAAGTAAAGTCATGGAAACATCAATTATTATCAATCATTATAAATCTATGCTATTATCATGTTGTAATATGCTTACTGCTATTGTTGTATGTTTGAATGCAAAAAGAAAAACAGAGGCAAAGGTCTTGTTCTAATGTAAGTGATGTAGCACAGTCTCTTAAAAAAGCTAATAATGTTATGCAGAATTCTGATGTGCAAAGTCCAAAGATACATTTCGTAATATAGGCCTACAGTACATACCAAAGTGTATGATACATATAGTGTGTTAGACATATGTCTTGTAAACTGTAAACTTAAAGAGTCTGTTTGTGTAGCCTAAATATTAATGTTATCTAACACTTTATCTCATTTGCTTGACTTGGTGGGAGATGAAGTGAAAATATTAATAAACTAATTGAAGGTGTTCCAGACACTCACATCTGTGAACCGTGTTTGAAATCCAATTCAGTGTCCAACTGATGTAGACAGCAAATACTGTGTTGTGGGTTATGTAAGTGTTACATAAGGAGAGTTGTAATGAGAAGTGCGGCTAGGTTGTTCTGCAGCTAAACATGCTTGGGTTCACTTTGCACAAAATGGGGCATAACCACCAATTCCACAGGAAAAAAAGCTTTATTATTATCTTTTTTTAAATGTCAACCATACTTTATAGACAAAATATATACATAGAGCAACCTTCAGTTAGGTCCCAAAATAAAAACCCAAAGTACCTCTTCCTATACAAAACTAATATTTTGTTTTATTACATTCACTTTCCTTTCCATTCTTCCATAGAATCCAGGATTAAGAATTTAGATATCTGTCATTTTATCTGCTTTAGACAAGTAAAGGCAACCGCATGACCAAAGATCTGTCTTAATTTGACCAGAAATTAATATATGGTGTGATGCATATCACTTCTAGCTCAATGCTATATACACGTTCTGTTGGCATACAGCAAAGTGGCTGCCTACATCTCCCTCTTGTCGCGATGCAAACACAAATTCTTGTGAGTCATGTATCAAAAATATAGATGTACAAGTAGTATAAACAAAAATGTAATTACAAGACATTACCGCACAAGGACTCCATCTACTTGCAACAATGGTAATGGGTTACAAACTCAAAACCTAAAATGCATGTGTGATCACATCACTCTGCTATTTACATGAGTGACACGTTACCAGCCCTGAAGATGACACCCCCCCACCCACCCCGTCGACCTCTGCTCTAAACAAGATTCACGGGGGTATGTTTCTTGGGGTAAGGTGACTGGCGAGAGAGTGAGATGGGAGCAGTGTTTATGCTGTCGTGACAGCTCTGGTCAACCAAAAGCAGACACTTATTTGGTTGCATTCTAGACTAGAAAGGACAGTCTGTTGCAGTTTTTTAAGCAGCCACAGATACAGAAAAAATGTAGAACCTTCCAGAGGCGGGTCTACTGCACGTAGAAACTTCAAAAGCAGCATCTACAGGGGGTTTGCTTTCATTTTTTTATACATTCAACACAGAAAGGTATGTTCATATGTGGGTGTGTGTGCTTGAGTGTGTGTGTGTTTTTGTGTTTGTGTGCAAAGGGCAAGTCCTTATCATTTGGGGGCGACTACGCGTCACATTCTGGGTTTTCAACTCTAACATTCAATACAGGTGCTAAGAGAATTGACCTCTCCCTAGACCCGTATTAGTCTCAACCACAGTGCTCATGTCCTTAAATTGACCTTCTTCACAGTGTCGCAAAAGCGCAAAAAAAAAAAAAAACAGCAGGCCATCTCTCTGGGTGCGTGGACACTTTGCCTCCCGGTCACCTCTTAATCTCAGCACCTTCTGGTTTTGGGGAGGCCCAAACCGGTTCTGGGAGGCGGTGGCCACTTGGCTAGTGTGTGTGAGAGTGTGTGTGTGTGTGTGTGTGTGTGTGTGTGTGTGTGCGGCTGTCTGCTCTCGTAGGGTGGTGGTGGAGCCTGATGGGGGCAGACAGCTGCTGCTGCTGCTGCTGCTGCCGCTGCTGCCGCGGTCACTGAGGGAGAGATATGAGTGCTTGTGTCCCTGCCTTCCCTCCTGGGGAGGATTCCTGCGGTGGGAGGTTCCGCTCTCGACACCTTAACATTCAGAGGGCGGGCTGCCAGTGAAAATACAATAGAAAACAGAAATAGTGAGTTCTCAGTCTTTGGTTTCCAAGTTCAAGGGGGGCACTTGCTTCAGAGCTTGGAGGAGGGCGGGAGAGTCCATGGGGGTCTGAGGGGTTGTGGGGGAGCCCACCCTGGGAGACATGACCAGGGACGAGGGGAGCTTCTCGGGGGACAAGCTTGGCGGAGAGCCCCCCATGCCCGGGTACAAGACGGGCATGCCACCTGGGTACCAGCATTTGTCCAACATGGGCAGGTAGGCGGCGGCGGTGGAGGGCGGGATGAGGTAGAAGGGCATGCATAGGGGCGCCTGGTGCGGTGAGAAGCTGACGTAGCCGCCGTGGCCCGCCACCGCCTCGTGGCCCGAGAGCGACTCATCTTCAGACGAGTCGGCGCGCTGCCGCTTGGCCTGGGGCTCGTCGCTCTCCTGCTTGACGCGTTCGCTCAGGCCATACTTGGCCATCTCGACCTCCTTGGCGGCGTAGTAGCCGCTCACCCGCTGGTGGGCCTTGGCGTCGCGCTTCTCCAGCTCGCCCCCGTATCCGCTGTCGGTGTCTGTGTCGCTGCCGCTCTGCTCGCCGTTGCCGTGCGTGTAAGTCCGTTGGATGACGGGCACGCAGTTCTTGGCGTGGCCTTCGGGGGCTTTGGGCTGGGGGCCGCTGGCTGGCTTTTCCCGGCTCTCGGGTGCTTCGAAGGCCGGCTCCTCGCTGCGCGGGCTTTCCGCTCCCTGGAGCAGCTCGGAGGACACCTTCTGCAGGTGCCTCATCACGTGCAGGGGGGTCGTGTCTTGGCTGTTCTCTTTGTTGGCCAGATACTGGAGAACCTCCTTGGCACACAGATGGAAACCTGACCGGAACATCTCCTCACTGTTCTCCGGGCTGCCACTGCCCTGCTCTCCTGCAAAAAAACAAATCAACACATTTTAATTTTCAAGTGTCTTAAAAGGGATTTTTCTTTCAAACAACAGAATATTCAGACTTTTTACAAATATTTTTTTTTAACTTGTTGATGGTAATGATTGGACTAAAGTAATGGTGTCAGTTGAGTAAACTGATGATGTTTTTTGTTTGCTCTTTGTACCAATCACATGCACAGTTGGCTGAAACCCAAAATCAGCAATGCTGTTTACTTTGCAGCGAGTGTAAAAAGAGGACGACAAGGCAACTACATGGAACCAACGTGACTGTGCTACAAGAGGGCAGACAGCAAGAATGTCCTGTTTCTCAAACAAACTCACCGATTTTCAGGCCATTCTGTAGTGAAATGATTTTCTGTTGCTGTTGCTCCAGCAGGCTGTTCATAGCCTTCACATGTTTGAGAGTAAGCTCCAGAACCACAGCTTTCTCCAAATGGCCCAGCGTCTAAAACAGGAAGACCTTCGATAAGCATGTTGATCTTTCTTATGTAACACGTTCAGCTGCCTGGCAGAGGACAAACCTCCACTAGGGTGGGAAAGGACTACATCCCCCCCCCCCCCCCAAACTGCTTTATACATTTAATTACAAAGCCTTTAAAGAATGCATTTAACCATTCATTAATTCTAGCAGTTTTTTTTTATAATAATTATTGAATCCTCATACACTAAAAACACTTTAATTAAATAAATATATATATTTTTAAGGTTTAAAACAACTGTGCAACTGTCGACTTTTGCATAGAGAAATCACTAACAAACAACATCCAAAGTCTAGAAAGTTCGCGCTCACATTTACAATAGGTGTCATTTATTGAGGACATAAACAGTGGCTTGTCCCAGCAACCAGGTGGCGCCTTAGACCATTTTAATTGCACGTCTGCACACAATTTCAACACAGAATTTTACTTACTGTTAGTTTAAGGTGTTCTGGTAGCAAGTCTTTCAACTGCGCGATGCACTCATTGATTCGATCTCGCCTTTTCTTCTCAATTAATCGATGGGGTAACTTGTAAGTATCCTACAAAATAAAGTGAAATTCAAATTCAATTTCCACATTAACTCATAATAATAATAACAATAATAAAAATAGTGTATGTATGGCTATGCTTTACACTACATTGGTAAGATGGCAAATAATTGAGCAATCAACATGTTTATGTGGGACAGACAAGTAGTCGGCAAATCCTACCTTGCTGTCTTCTCCTCGTTTCATTCCACCTCGCCGAGGCTTATACACATACATTGGAAAATCCATTCTGCATGGGGAAACAAAATAAAATAGGTAAGCACTAGCACTTTCCATTCACACAATATAGTCTACTAGAATGTGTCTCATCGAAATATAAACCGCCTATTTGCACTTACCCAGACATGTCAGCTATCTCCAGCGACGGGTGTTTTGCCATACATGGTGGAGGTTGCGCACTTGTAATCCTTTCCATTTTACCCCGTGCCAGACCAAAGTAAGGTGATAAAACCGAAAAACAAATTCTCCCAAATTCACTTTTGATAAAAACAAATAAAAATTGCTCCTTTGATTGTTTTGCTAAAAACAAGCATTAGTCGAATGTCCTTGAAATAATTGTTTTTTAAAACAAATCCAGTAATAAAATAGCTTTAACGTTTTTCCACGTTCCAGATATCCTGCAACTATGTGAAGGTTGGACGATGTTGTCAACTCGCGATCCAGGCGTAGTCGAGAACTGTTTAGTAGCTCCAGTCGTGGTTAAATGTGTGTGTGTGGGTGGACTGGATGGACTACGTGTTAAATAAACCCTGTGACTACAGACACGTCTCTCTCGCTCGCTTAGAAACTGACCTACCTCCGTCACATGAGCCTCACGTGTTGGACGGCGCTTTCAAGCCCTTCAGAGCACAACCCATTTTCTGGAGTTAAGGAGGATCTGCGCTGCAACGTCCTCCCTCGTCATGCTAGCGTCGGTGTCTCGTGTACCACCATGCTCTGTTTCGACTACGAGCACATAAAACAAGATCAAACATAACGTCGGTGTCTCGTGTACCACCATGCTCTCCACAGTCTACAGGCACACTAAAAGACTCAAAATAGCCTACAAAATGTTGTCCCGTGCAGCTCTGTGATTGTCAACATATTGCCAGCATAAAAACAGCTGCCGCTAATCGTGCAAGTTTATTACAGGCAAAATAGGATAGGCTATGTTTTTCATCCAGGAAATAACAAAACGCCAGATTATGTTGCCCCGAAAATATAATAAGTATATAATATATAGTATTATATTCTTATTAAATATAAGTATATAATAAGTAACTGTAAGGATTTAATTTGTGCCTCTGAAATATATTCTTAGAATATTTTATTTCAATAATATGATTTATTTGCTTAATTTAGATTACCTTGGTCACAAGTTAAAGACAGGTACAGAAGTGTGAATGGATGAAAATGACTTAGTTTGATTTATTGGGACTTAATTTCTCACTTGGTTTTGGCCAGGCTAATACTTGAGAGCCACAGGTAGGTAAATGCATTGAGGGGAATAATGCGTAAAATAGCCTATACTTCGATTGAAATATATTCGACAACGTAACCCCCCCCCCCAGCTAGATTTTGGCTGTATTCACAAACATATTAAATTATACGTTTCTCAGGATAACGTAGGCTATATTGATATAGCCTATTACAAAAACATAAACAAAACAAAAAACAACAACAACCAAAAAACATAACCACATTAACTTAAATCAGACAACGTGAAACTAAAATATTTTCTAGAATAGCCTAATTCAATACATATAACCTGGGTCTTACTTCATAACAGATGTAGTCTATTGTTGAAAGAGTGAAAATGGCGCATTCGTAATATTGTTTATACTAGCTACTGTGGGATGCACGGGTGAGATGAGAGTAGTGGACACTATGTTATCACACTCTCTGTCCATTTGCCTCCACACGTGCACCTGCTTACGGGCCTGGCGTGGCGACACGGTGTGTTGTTGCAGGCTGGCTGCTGCTAGTCACGTTGAACACCTCATGGTGAGCTCGGCGGCAGAGGGACCGGATCCCTGCCACTGACGTCAGCTATTTATTATAGAGTTGAGCGCTCCCAGCCGGTCGGCCAGGGAAAGCCGAGAGATCCACTATTTATCAAGGGCAGCAAAATCTTGCAGGCTCAACCAAATATGTTTTGTCTGTGTGATGTCTGCCACGAAGTTTAACTGTTATGTGTTTGTCCGATTATATAATAGAAATATAATATAAACTGGACCTAGGTTACTCAAGACCTGCGCCTACATCTGCAAACACAACAAAAATATAGACCATTAACACCGGTAAATATAGGCTACATATCAGAGATACTTAGAGGCCTTACTGTAGGCCATATGAGCTTGCTATGGGGCATTTTTATTTCCACTGACAACGGCAGAATTTTCCTGTTCAATTGGTACAGCCTTGTCAATGGAAATCCCCGTGATCATTTTCAGTTTTACTAATTGATTGGAATCGAACCAGTTTTAAAGATGCACTGCAGTGTACTGTAGTATACAGCAAGAGGCTTTATAATTCCAATTCTAAAGCCATCTTCTCTGGCATAACACTGCAGGAAACAACTGAAATATGAATAGGGGAGACCGGGGCTGGTTGTATCACGGGTTGGTTGTCACATTGCTTATTCCAGGCACACTAGGTGATGCTGTGGTAAAATTTTGATATCAAACTGTTACCCTTTGATAGCTTACTCATTTGCACTAGAAATTTTGCTGAGCAGACACACAGCATTGAGGTGAGGAGACAATTTTTAAATGTCATGGGTCAGAGTAAATGTTCATGTTGGTGTTGTTTTTGTATTGAGAGCTTGTAGGATATTAGTAGTTCAAAAACAAAACACTCATTAAAAAGCCAAAGGTAGTAGCTTTATTTTGAGTCATATTTTAGCTACCAAGTTAAAGCCATGTGGCAGCTAGGTTAACATCTTTGTCAAGAGGTCAGTTGGGGATGGTTGTCACATGTGCTTGTTGTCACTGTGACACAGTTGCCACTGTGTTTGCAACTTTGTTTGCAACTTACATGATAATAAAGAGGTTTTAGCACTGAAAATGATTTCATTTTATTTCTCAACACAGTAGACAATTCAAATAACTGATCACCTCCTTTAATCCCATTGTTTAAACATAAGGGGCATTGATGACAACTATCATAGGGGTGGTATTTGCAGTTTCTAGCTTAAAAAACTAAAAAGTTACACATCATTTTTTAAGATCCCATTTTATCACTGAAATCCCATTGAAACTCTATAGGGACAACCAACCCCATACCCTGTGACAACCAACCCCGTGATGGGGTTGATTGTCACATTGTGTCAGAGTGTCTTTGATGGTTAATTGCTCCCTGTTACAATACATTCTAAAAGTAAAAAATATAAAATTTAAAACCAAGACCCCAAACTTTCATTTCATGTAGGAATTACTGCTGAAAGAGTTTTTTAAGATGAGCAATTTATGCATGAGTAAAAATTGTGACAACCAACCCCGGTCTCCCCTAACCTATGCACTTACAGTACTTACTTAAATTATACAATCATTAACAGTCTGTGTGGACTATTCAATGAATACAATATGTTCATTTAAATATTGTTATTATGTCTGTTATTCACATGGGTACATATTGATTATTATTTTTCATTGGCAAGTTGTCTTGCCTGTCTACTACATCCTCCACTCTGCCACGGCAGGTGAAAATGTGTTGACCTTTTCTCGATAAAGGTTGTACGAACTGAATGACTGTAATAAGACAGTGTACATGTAAAACTAGAATAGGACATATGTTTGGAAGTGCCACCTAAACTGACATGTAATTTAGGTGTTATTATCATGAAAATAATATATTATAAAGTTTTGAAATTAATAATTTTAAGTTTAGTGACACCATAGTGTAAGAATACTCTGTCCTGAATACAACAGGACATAGAATACATCCGCCTGTGTCGGCGTAAACAGCCAAACTGATTTCCTCTTTCTCCAACATTTGAGAGTAGACAAGTCAAACTTTCCTTCCCTCTACTTTGGTTCGGGTGTATTTTATTTGTTTCAGTGTTACTAAACCAACAAAAGGTTTCAGTCTGTATTCAGGCCCCACAAGGGGATTTCAGAAGGAGAAACAGACAGAAGTTGTATGCAGCTGTCACTCTTCTGTACCTGTCACAGTCACAGCATTAAGTGCTGGCGATGACAAACGTCATGCTAAAATCCCGACGGCACATCCTTTTTAAAACGATTCAGTGCCACAAGCCCTGAAAAGATGCTTACTCTCCAAAAGTAGTTCAGAGATGAGGCCGTTTTCACAGGAGGCAGAAAATAGGGGTATAAATACCTATTGAGAGGTCACCTAGAGGGCACTTCCATGGAGTGACAAGTTTTCACCAAACATTTACCTTTTTTTGCAAGCTTTCATGGTTTTATTCATTCACTTCCTGTTTGATGCTGCATGAGCAGGCAAGGTTTTTTTCCCTTCTTTCAAGAGTGTGAGGGATTCTGCAACAGCTAGCGCGAACACCATTGTGGCAGACTACCAATGTAATAAGTCAGAAATGTGCTTGCTGATTAAACAGTATTTAGATGTCCACTTACAGCAAAGTAGGGGTCACGTTCATGAGTAAACCTCCAAAAGTGCCCTGGTGAATTCAACAAACTGTACATTGAAGTGTCAGAGAAACCCAAGACAGTGCTGTTAAAATATTCTTTTAATGTTTAATCTAAATTGAGGGTAGAACAGCTTATTTATTTTACTTTATCCAATTTAACTGCATGTGTGGTCACACTACATTTAATCCACTGATTTTAGAATGTAGGGGGACAGTGCTATGCATGGTTCATATTTTATTATATGGTCACTGCTTCTTTCCATTTTAGTAAAAAGTGCAGATTGGACAAGTTGAATTAAACATTTTATTAAATAGTTCTACATTAAATTTACAGGGTTGATTACTGTATTTCTTAAATTACTGTTATTTATGTTCTTAGTAACACTGCTGTTAAATTCTATGGTGCCCCTTTGAAAATGTATTTCTATACAATAGCAAAAGGCTTTGCAGACATATATACATGTTTAAAAAGGATACAAAACAAAATAAATCAGCTCTGAATCAAAACATAGGCATGAAGAAAATGAAATAGTACACAAAATGTGAAAAAAGAAAAGAAAAACAGAAGCATTGAGTTAGTACTCAGACTTGCAAGAGGCACAACGTTAGTGAGGGTTCAGTTGAGTTGATGGAAATGCAGAGAGAAAGAGAGAGGAAAGAAAGTAAAAAGAAAGAATGAAAGACAAAAAGGGGGGATGGAAGTGTGCATGAAAGAGTGAGGAGAACCTGTAAATTAGAATGTATTAGGATGTGTAAAGCTAGCACAAACATCACTGAGTTAAGTTTAAGTCTGCACTACCCTAGAAGCAGATAACCTAAAAACCACTGAGTTTCCAACTACATACAAGAATGCAAGTCATGAAAGCTAGAGGTCACATATAGAACATAGTTTGATTTGAAAGATAAAAAGAGACCCTATTTTGTGACTGACATTTATCAATCTATTGAGTGTCTCTTTAAATGTAGACTCTGAAATAAATAAAATAAATAAAACCATAGTAGAATCAAACATTCTATGTCATACACCCCAAATGTATCTGATCTGATCAGAGATCATCCTAGGATGTTTACCAACAAACAAGATCTGTGACTATCGGAGTTAAACAAGAATGATGAAAAAAAACTCCCAACTAGAAGACGCCCGCTTCCTCTTGATGAACTAGGAGATGCCATTTACAGATCAAAACGGTTGCATATTATAGTGTTGATATTGCACAAAATTACAAAAATAATAGACATAGAATACTGCTTGCTATTCTGTTTTTTTAATACAAAAAAGAGAGATGCCTGTCAAACATGTCCCCAAGCAGCATCTAGAACATTGCACTAGCTCCCTCTTCCACTGAGCAGTTACAGGCCTGCTGTGTTTTTCAAGTTCACTCTGTAAAGGCCATGGCATGAGATTTCACTTCGATATCTCTGCACAGATAACAGAAACAAAACAAAGATAAATAAACAACAACATCTAGAAGAAGCATTTGGCACCAGTCCCGGATGGACTTTGGTAGATCACGTTATGAGCTCTGCCTGCATGTTGACGCAGTTTAAGAATGTGACTGCTGTAATTTCCTGGTGGCCTATTGTGTGAGAGTGTGTGTGTGTGTGTGTGGGGGGTGGGGGGTGGGGGGGCTACGCTGGCTGAACATGGCCCTTGGAGACTTGTTATGAGCTATGAGTGGCAGGCTACACACTGGTGTGCAGTGGGGCGAGATGAAGGAGTGTAACAGAATGTGAAGGTGACTATCCCCCCCCCCCCCATCCCCCGAACCCTCGGTGGCTGCTGGGGTGAGGATGCAGGGAAGTGGCCTGGTGCGGCTAGGTCTCATGCCGGCTGCTGGGGGTTGACATTCATGTGCTGGGGGTGACCCAGGAGCCCGATCCTCTGCTTCTGCTTCCTCTGCTCGGTCATCTGAGAGAGAGAGAGAGAGAGAGAGAGAGAGAGATGCACTTTACTAAGATCTGGTATTCTTTGTCTCACTGACAGACATGCTTGTGAACACACGTACACACACTTTCTCATAACTTAACTTGCTTCACTGCATATCACTTACCCATTAAACAAACAAACACACACACACACACACACACACACACTAGTTTCCAGTGTCACAGCCAAACTTGTCTTTTGGACGCACACCTCTGCTTTTCCATTTAGACAAAAAAAAAAGGCGAAAACAAATCTGGACCTGCATGACTGCGATATATGACGTGAGCAGAAGGTGCATTGAGGCTTCAAGCGAATTTTACAGAGTCCAGAAAGTCCCTTCCTACAAAGCCTTAACCACAGCGCACACAAACAACCCCCACAAGCTGAAACCCCAAAAACAGAAATTTCATTTTCAGGGTTGTGTGTGTGACATTCATGCTGAGCAAGAGCGAGAGTTGTCAGATTTTTGTCTTTTTATTTGAAGATGACACGAGGCGCATTTTTTTTTTTACGAGGACACCCGCTAATGCGAGTGACACGAAACCGACAAAAGTGCATCCTGCTTGTGCCACACGCGGACTCCGGACTTCTTGAAAAGAGCCGTGGAAAGAAAGGGGGGTGGGGGGGGGGTGTCGAAAATTACACTCAGAGCATGTGCAGAGAATCAGACATGGAAATAAAGAGACTATTATTGCAGTGTGTCATAGGGATGAACACCAGATGAAGTCAGTGGCAGAAAAGTGTCTCTCTGTCCAGGACCATGAAATATAATGAAGTGCCAGAGGGACAAGGCTTGTTTAATGATGCATCTAGGAGGTCATTAGCTAGTTTTCTCTCATCCTTTTCAGACACAGAGGAGGTTTATTCTTCCAAAATAAATCAGCAATTCAAGTTCAATCGTTGTCAAAGGTTCTTCTAGAGTGGAGAACCGGTAGTCTGCAGTTCAGAGCAGAGCAAAAATTGACAACTGTTTTTGACTACATTTTTTTTTTATAATTGTTGACTTGATGCTGGACACTTTTGAAATGATTTAAATAGGAAGGCTTCTTTTGTTGCTGTTAATGAGGAAAAACTGAAACTAATGAGGGACACTGGATTAACTATATTATTCAGTCTTTTTGAAATCTAAATGTACAAAGTACATCATTAACTCTAAGATTTTAACTTTATTTCTGTGAAAATCAAGTGATTTTGCTGAGTACATGTGAGCATGTGTGGCGTGAATATTCTGGTACATTTAGAAAAGACATAGATAATGGGGCTGGAGGGAAAACAAATCTACCTTTAATGTGAAACCACAACTGCATATGTAATGTTCTTTAATAATTTTTAGTTTTGTGAAATTGTCTCATTGTCACCTTACTATATATGACACTATCAGCATACTTAACTAATATGAGTTTATGTAATGATTTTAATATCATTAGTTTTATGTCACTGTTTGCTTACTATCTGTTTATCAGTGACAATTATGAAGCCATCATTTCTGAAAATGAGATGCAGACTAAAAACTAAACTGGACGAAGACTACATGTAACTAAACGAGTTAGTGGGCTGGTTCGGCTAAGTGAAAGGAGTCTGTTAGTGTCCCCCCTTCACCTCGCCTTGGCCAAATAATGACCAGTTCCCCGTCTGAGTCGGCCGTCTGCCCAGACGCCACTTCCTCATAGACACTTCTGCTTTTGCCGTGGTCAAATGCTCCCCTTACTACGGTCGCCCGCTACGCGACGCAAGGAGCCACTTCCACATCCACAACGCCACATTTACTCAAATTACTCTGATCATTACTATAAACCTCAAGCTTGTTAAATTGCAGGGCTTAAAGCTATCAGAAACTTTGAAAACCATTACATATGATTACTGATCTGTTTTCAAATCTTCAACTGACCGGCCCACACTTGAATTCCGGCAGAGCCCTGGGACTAAATGCCCTTTTTAAAAACTGTAGTTTCACTTTTTATTTTAAATTTTTTTTGCTTCTGGAGGTTGGGTGGGCAGGTGTGGTGTGGTGTAGGTGGCTGGTGTGCACCCAATGCGGGCCATGATTTCTCTAGTGGCATTTAGAACAGTCGTGGCGTTCATGTAAACAGCCGATCTGCCTGCTTCAGAGAATCCGGTCTAGACTGCGCTAGCAGGTTGATTCAAAGTGAAACGACACACTGCTGAGCACTGACGCACTGGAGAGTCACAGTTTGCACCTCACAGGCGGGAGCCGCAGCTCAGCGCGCAGATAAATATGACTCAGTGCCCTTTGCTCTAATTGGCCCACCACGATAGCAAAAAAGAATGGGGACCACCGTTTTCAACTGGAAAGAAAAAAACAAACAAACAAACAAAATAAATCCCCCTGAAAGCTCCAGAGATGAGTGTAGAGATAATTATCAGCTTGGCCCACCTTTGACTACTGCAAGACATGAGATGCTCTGACAAACAAATGTTTTCACACAAGTTATTACTCTATTTCCCTGGTGGCTCACCAGTTGGTAAGTGTAGCGCGATTTGAGATACTGCTGTGATGTGGTTGCCAGACCTGCCAACCTTGAAGAATTTTTTTGAGTAGCACCTCGAGCCGAGAAAAAAAATTTGCTCACGTCGGCCTTCATGCATGCAGCCAAAAACAGACATACAGTAGCCATACTTGCAAGACACATTTTGGATAGCGACCCATCTTTAATGTCGAATATCTGTCTAAATGTGATCTAATGTATTCCTGAAAGTGCAAACTGAATCTTTTACAGTAGCTCTATAATGTTGACAATCTGTTTTAGAATTTCACTTGCACATGCACTCAGTTTCTTTCAGATCGCTTTGTCTTTCTGCCATCTGTGAGGCTGCAATGATTAGGCCTACATTATCCCAACTACAGTAAGGTGCGCAATCTCTGTCTGGAAGCCTATTATTTGTTCTCGCTTGTTTTCACGCTAATAATCAAGAAGAAGGATCTATATTGTCCAAAGAAAAAACAAATTGAACACTAATCAATGAGCAGCTTAAAATATTTAGCCTAGGTCCACTTTCAGACTTGTTGTTAATGGCTGCATTTTGCCTTGGTAAGGTCCACGCTCTATTAGCTCCTTTTAGTTAAGAAATCTTTAACCATCAGCAACACATTGAAAATATGCTAACTTAAACAACTGGTGAACAAGTAATAACTTTCCAAGACAACATCAAACTATGAGGCCTAGGTGAATTTACAATCGCACTCAGTGGAATATTTTTAGTTTTGCAAAAAGCTGGGGGAACACAAATTTGCAAGTGAAAACTTGTTAAACTCACCTCATCAAGTCTTTCATTTAACCCACCGTTGGATGAAGAAAAAATAACATAAAGAGAGGCCACTATGCTTCTCCTGTCATTCTCACTTGACACTTTTTCTCTGTATCTCATCATTGCATGAAATAAGTTTGAGGGAGATTCTAATTTACATGCTCAAGGAGCTTTCCGGAGCCGCGTACTTTAATGTGAAAATACGTGGTTGCTATGCAAAATGCGTAGAGGTTGGCATGTCTGGGTTGTCGTTGGTGACTCTGCTACTGGTCCTGCTGCCCACCCACCTGCTCCTTGAGTTCGGTCAGCTGGCCTGACAGGTTGCAGACCAGCTTCATGGTGGACTCCAGCTTCTCCTGCAGGTTGCGGATCTCGTTCTGCTCGCCCTCGCCGTCCATGCTCACCAGAGACATGGCGCGCATCCGCGGAAACCAGTCCAGGTTGTGCTCCTGCAGATACGACACGAGGACAAGCAAACAAAACATCACTAGGAAAATATATCATTAAGTAGGGATGCACCGATACGATACTGATATCGGACATCGGTCCGATACTGACTCAAATAACTGGATTGGTTGTTGGTGACGGGGTGAACATAGCTTGCAATTAGAGGTCTGCACTCCCGCAGTAGACCCGCGGGTCCCGACGCAAAAGAGTGCGGCGCGGGACAACTTTTGAAAGCTCTTTGCGGGAGCGGGCGGGATGAGAGAGGTGCGTTCGCGGGTGCGGGACAAACCGATGATTCACTGCACTCCCGCAAATTAAATATGTGCGTAAAATTAAATATGGAAATGATTAAAGTACTGTTCATAACTATAGTTCAGCTGGATGTTCTGTTAGTCCACATTAAAAAAACGGGGTTTAAGCATAACTGATGGATAGCAGGCCTATAGCCTATATTGTCGTTTATGTGGGTTCAATTTGTTCCTGCTGCTCATGCTCAACTCGAAATCGAAAGCATGACAGAGGAATAGGGCACCAGGCTAGGCCTACTTCAGTTGTTAGCTTACATTCAGAACCAAAAAACTGACATCTGGAGTCTTTCTCAGGTGTGTGTGCTCCTTTCGTGAGACAGAAAGAAAAGCTGAATAGGCTATCCCTCCTGCATGCGGGCTTTAGCGGGCGGGAGCGGGACATCATGTTACAGATGCGGGCGGGAGCGGGACTAAAAATGACACATTAATGCGGGAGCGGGACAGAATATTGCGGGAGCGGGCGGGCAGACCTCTACTTGCAATACCCCTAAATTGCAGACCTTTTGTTTTTACAAAAGTGGGGTCTGTGGCTACTTAGTGTTCAACACTCATAAAACACTTGTATCCAAATGGTACTTGGAATCGGGTGATAGTTCAGCTCTGGTTATCTCTATCGGAATGACAAAGCTCAGATTGGTGCATCCCTAATGTTGCGCTTTTATATTTGTCCAGGTTGGGCATTTGTAAAATAATTCCTTAGGACTCAGTGAGCTCAGTAACTTTTATTTGACCTCAGTAAGTCATCGGCACAGGCGTGTCACTGAACCACTAGGCAACAGACACACTGACTTCTGTACTCTTCCCATCAATAAATCCCTCTTTGTTCGCCCACAACTATAGGCACTAATATCACAGAGAAACTCCCGAATGTAATACAATTATTTACAAAGGAAGTTCAACAGCATGGTCACATGATTTTTTTAAATGGTTTAACTGCGAATAGAAATAAAACAAGAGGTGGGAAAATACCCGAGCTGCGCGTGTATGTCCAAATGAACTGTAATTCACTAACGTGGGGGAATTTTGGCTAAATAACGGTCCTTATAATAATCCTTATCTTAACTCGAACTGATGGAGTGCGGTGGAAAACACTTCTTACTTCCAGGCTGATACAGAATCAGCACTGATGAGGGGATACAGCGCTACCAAACTGACTCTGTT
>NW_027468837.1:10440958-10453458 GCF_046254945.1 Alosa pseudoharengus | reverse complement strand
TATATAGTTAGTGTGTGTGTGTGTGAAAGAAAGAGATACGTGTGTGATTGCGCATGTGTGTGTGTGTGTGGCTGCTTCACGGATTAACACATTCGACACCATGTCCTGGGCTGCTGCGCCTGTTCTGGACCGTTGCGTTCGTTTTTGCGAGAGCACTGGATGTCATCGGGTTCAGGGGGAATCGAGGGCACAAAAGGCAACGGATTACATCACTTGGTGCCGGGACTTTAATGGTCGATTTAAGGCTGAGTATTAGGCTGGAAAACACGCGGCCGCGGCCGTCTTCTTTTGTGCAGAGAAAGACCCCCCCTCCAGGCCGCGGACAGGTCACGCAGGGTAAACTCCAACCCAGCCCCCCGTGTCGCCATCACTGGGGTTTGGGCGGAGGAGGGAGCTAAGTTGGCCACAAAGCCTGATATTATGCTGCAGCCTGTAACATGGGAACATGACGGCTCTTGGCGCGCTCTTGCTATTGTTGCTCCAGCTGGGCAAAAATTGTTGTGTTACACAACAACGGAATGGCAAATAACACATACTTGGCTCTGCCCGCAGATATGGATCAAGCTGGCAGGAAACGCTCAATTGACCCTGTTTGTGCAAAGAAAAGAAGAGAATGTGGAAGTGGGCTGTGCTGTGGGACACCTTACTCCTGTGGCTCAACTAACAGCCAGGTGGACTGACAACACCAAGCTTAACTGGTAGAGCAGGATGCTAACATCAATAAGGTCATGTGTTGTACACCCTGGAAGCAAACATGCCAGTGGTGATCACACATGTGATCACAGGTGTGCACACATTAGCAAAACAAAAGCAAACGTATGGGAATGGTTTTTCGTTTGCCTTAAATTTGCTGTGAACAAATACTAGTTTTCATAAAAATACACATGGATGTGTGGGACTACAATTTGAATTGAACTATTTGGAATATTTACACAAAAACATTCAGATTTAAACCGTCAAAGAAAACCAGTTCTCCTCCATGGTGCCGACTCTGAATGCACCTCTTGCAGTAAGCGTTTAGGTTGCTTTTGATGCTAAATGAATGGATGAAACAGAAAGGTGTAATGCGGCCGAGCCAAGCGGAGGCTTCTCACCCTGATCATCTGGGCCACGTAGCTCTCTGGCCCTGTGTACTCCGTGTGGTCCTTGACCTTCACCAGCACGATGAAGAAGAGGTAGTGCCACATGTTGTGTTCCACCTTGATGTGCTCCTCGAACGTCACCGTCTTGTTGTCAAACTTGTCTCGCTCCAGGCCTGTTGGGGGGAGAAGCATGATTTTCAAATATTCATAACACTCACGAGTGAGATCCCAGAAAGTAATCTGGACACTGTATATTTTACAGCCATTATCCAGTGATAAAAGCAAATAGTAAATCTGTAAATAAATAAAAACAAATATTAAATTTGTTCTCTATGTGACATTTCAGTCAGCACAAAAAACAGCCATTCATAACACTCAAAAACATAGAAATAGTGACACACTTCAGCTTCTCTTACCCTTTGTAAACAAACAAATACATACGTGGCTGTTGTCACGAGTCACCCTAAAGTGACAGCCTTGTGACAGTCACAGCCTTTTCTAAAGTTTGTTTTGATCACTTTGTGTGACTTCTTAACACAACACGATCACAAGGACAAGGCCACATCTCTGAGTGTCTGTTTCTATTTCCAGGACAGCAACAATGGGGAGTGTCGCCTCAGTTAAAAAGCAGCATGTGTGAAAAACAAACAAACAAACCTTGTGAGTCCCATTGGTTGACTTGTTTTCTCAAACAGGCTACATATTAATCACTGTGTGAAATCAACTTCTTCGGACTGATTCAGTGTACGGTTAAGCTACGTAATGCACCGCTGAGGAGGGCAATGGATCAATAGATAGATAAGTAAAGAGAAACAAATGATAAGGGCAATAAGACGGCGACAGAATAAGCAAAACCACATTGTTTGGGGGAGGGTGGTGGTGGTGGTCGGGGAGGGGTGGTGGTGTGAGGAGATGTAGCTGGCTGCATAAATGTGCACGGTCAAGCACGAAGAGGCAACAGGAAGAACACCTCCGCATCAGCCATGACTAAGTCTTCTGGGAAGAGGGGGGTTTTGCGATGTTTGCACCGTCGAGCTAGATGAGAACGTTTTCCACTGGCGCACCAAGGCCATGCAACAGACAAAACACACTCGCACCCGCACGCACCCGCACACACACACACACACACACACACACACACACAACACACACACACACGCACACACACACGCACACACCTACACAAAACCTAGCCCTAGACAACTTATCTGATCCAGACAAGCAAACAGTGAGTCAGGATCATAAATGAATCTCAGCCTTAATATTTGAGACTTTGACATGGAAATGACCTTTCCAAAGCAAATCAAAGCTACCAGTCAAACTCCTCCCAAGGGCAATGCAGCCCAGCCTTGCCCATTCAATCCAATGTGTCCCGTAAACTGCAGGCTAGGCCACACAAGCTGGGTCCTCACAGGTGCCACTGTTGGCACTGTTTTCACTCAGGCAGGTGTGTGAGAGTGGGTGTCAAACCCTTCTGTAAGGTGCATAAAATGTGTGTGTGTGTGTGTGTGTGTGTGTGTATGTGTGTACACCTATGATTGATTCAAACTAGTGCTGTCAGTTAAACGCGTTATTAACGGCGTTAACGTAAACCTATTTTAACGGCGTCATTTTTTTCATCGCGAGATTAACGTTCTTTTTGGTGTAACAAACTTTGTAGTTTTTTCACATGCTGTTGCAACAACTAGTAACGTTAGAACAACTACAACACTACACTGGATCTAGCTAGACCGTGCTGCATGTACACGCCCCCTTTTAGGGGAAAGGGAGCTGTTTGGATAATGGAAACCTATGCTGCATCAAAGTGGGGAGCGAAAAGGGCTTATACTTACTAAATCTTAATACAAACGTGAATAAAAGGCACAAAATAAGGTTGGTATAAGAGTTATCTGTGTGTTTATGGGATTAATGTGACCATTATACTCTTTCCAGTTTATAGCCTACTAACAGGAGTGTCACGAATGTAGGCACAGTCAAACTGCCTGTGGCTGACTATAAGTTCGGCAAGCTTACATGTCATTTACGTTACATGTCATAACATCAACTAAACATAAGTCACACATTCATTCTATCACTTGTAATATGAACGTAGCCTTTTTCCTACAACTAGGTGAGATAATTGGCTATGCCTGTTGTACTGAAGTTCCACAGTTGGCTAGCTAGCAAGCCAACCGTTTTACATGGGATATGGTAAGTGTAGCTACGTTCTGAATGGGTTGTAATGTACATAGTTTAGATATGAGTAAGTTACATACACATAATTCTTCATAACTGCCCTGTTAGTAAAATGATTGAATGGCCTGTAAATTAATAACTAGATGTAACATCAAGGTGTGATTAGGCTAGCTGTCTTCAGTGAAAATCAATGATATAATGTTAACTTGTTTTCCGCTATGGGGCGTGATGCAGATTAAATGTAGCCTATCTTTATGATGCGCCTTTAGTAGGCTACGTAAAGGCATGCTGCACACACTTGTTTGGGCTTACGAGCCGGCCAAAGAGTAGATTCGTATAATAAACACCAACGCAGTTCTGAACTCCCCGTCAGCTGAATGTTGTTTTAAATTGCTGTGGACACCGATGCCGACATTAGTGTGTAGGTACTGTAGGTGTATTTGTCGTCTGTGTGTGAGAGAGTTTGTGTATGTGTGTATTGGCTTCTCACCACAGGCTTCTCACAGCAGATGCAGACAGTGGGTGTAAAGTGTGTGTCTATTTATGCATGTGTCTTTGTGTCTGTGTGTGTGTGTGCAGACCTCTCATTTGCATCTTAACAGGTTGTGTGGAGGAAGTGTATGTGTGTATGTGTGTATGTTGTGTGTGTGTGTGTGTGCGTGTGCGTGTGTGTGTGTGTGCGTGTGTGTGTGTGTGTGCGTGTGTGTGTGTGTGCGTGTGTGTGTGTGTGTGTGCGCGCGCGCGTGTGTGTGTGTGTGTGTGTGTGCGTGTGTGTGTGTGTGCGCGTGTGTGTGTGTGTGTGTGTGCGTGTGTATGTGGTGGCTGGGTGGCTGAGGTGGGGTGGGGAGGGGGGTGATGCATGTGCAAACATCTCACCACAAATGAAGCAGGTGGTCTTGAGCACCTCTTCTTTCTTCTGCTTCTCGCTCCTGAGGTCGGCGAAGGTGTCGATGATCACACCGAAGATCAGGTTCAGGACGATGATGATAACCATGAAGAAGAAGAGGAGGTCGTAGATGACCCGCGCCGTGAACAGCGGCTCCTGTCCATACACAAGCAGCGAGGTTACAATCAGACAGCTCTGCGCTACGTCTCCTAATCCCCCTGAACATTACACAAACGTCGCCTACCGTAACCAACGTCACACAGCACTACAGTAAACACTGTCTGAGTATCTGGGACGGCAGCTAAGCTACACTGACATGGAGAGCACCAGGGGTTAGAAGAAACGAGGCAAAGTCAACAAGCCCCGATACAGTGGAGCTCTCTGGCTGACCCAATTCAGGCTCTGTTGCCTGCAGCTAGTCTTTCTCTTCCTTCTTCACATGGGCCAGACGGCAGTTGTGAAAAGACACAGGGCTATATGGTGTCACCTTTTACATGAGAGGTCTAGGTTTGTCTGCGTTCTGACTATGAGGCCTGTGGACTGATTCGCTGTAGTTAACTGGGTTTGGATTCCCTCTTTGGAATGCTACATGACTAGCGGTGGAGGTGTGTGTTGCTACGGCTACATGTAGCTGCTAACTGTGTCCATAGCATAGCATTAATGGGATTCATAGTGTTAGCTTTACATCAGCTGTGCAGATCTCGCTGACCATGTTAAGTCTGGTCTTCTCCTGGAGGTGTGAACATAACGTACCTCTTTGGAAGGCTTGCGCAGGACGTCCCCCACACCGCCGCCACTCCGCAGGCCATGACTGAGGACGGTGACGATGCACATGAGCAGAGAGTCACATGTGCGCTCCTTGTCCTCGATCACCACCGCCGACGCCACCATGGCTGCACCCACCACGCACACAAAACACAGAGGAGCGGTCAGAAAAAAAAAAAAAACCCACAACAAACCATGCAGTACTGACATACTGATACAAACCGCCACCTTCCCCCCACATACAGTACACACTAGCACACACATATGCATACACAATCACACAACACGTACACACACAAATACATAAATGCACTAAAATGCAACGTATTAGGATGCCAGATAAATGAGTACAGTGGAAATTGTGTCCACTGATGGGTAGAAATTGGTGCTACACCTTGGTGGTGGTTGCAGGGAGTTTCCCTCTGTTCACTGTAAAGCACAATGGGTATCTAGAAAAGCGCTATATAAATGTAATATGTTGTTGTTGTTGTTGACTAAAGATGCTAGTTCTGAAAGATGCTAGTTCTGTGTTCTGAAGCCTCTGCATGCCCCCTGAGTGTGAGTGACTGTCGGCTGAGTTTAAAGATAAGAAAAGCGCTATATAAATGTAATATATTGTTGTTGTTGTTGTTGATGATGACAAAAGATGCTATTGGTCTAAAAGTTCTGAAGCCTCCTGAGCGTGAGTGAGCTCTGGCCGAGGGAACATGTGAGCGGGGGACACAGGGTCATGGGATGCTCACATAGACTGAGGGGAAGGGTCAGGACCCACGGGCCGCCGGGGGGGAGGGTCAAGTAAGAGCTCGCTGGTAACACGTGGTGTGGGTGCTTCTGCTGATTTTTGGGCTGGACTCAGGACGCATGAGCAGCCTCTCAGATCACATTAGCAGAGTTCCCCCCCCCCCCCCCCAGGGCTCTTTTCAATGGTCCAGACAACAACAAACACATGCCCCCACCCAATAGTCAAGGGTTGATGTTGAGTGGATGGACCTAACGACCTGCCTGCCCACCCCTGACTGAGGCCTGCCGCATGCACCCTCTAATAGCTCAGCTGAGACCTCTTATGGTGGACATACTGCCCCCATTGCCCCCATGGGCTTCAACCTATGACTGCACTCACACACTCACACACACACACACACATTGAGGCTAACATATGTATGAGCATGTGACCACTTGCTCATGAACTCACTGACACACTAAAATACATGCCCCCAAATTAACTTACATTCCACATGTAAAACTCGGTGAACTTGCATTCCACATGTGAAAACTCACTGAACTTACATTCCATGTGTAAAACTCCCTGAACTTCCGTTTCACGTGCAAGACTCTCTTTAGTCTCTAACACTCACCCACACAAACACACACACACTTTAACCATTTATTTATGGAGAAAAGTGGTGCAAGGACACAAATATTAAAGATGAAATAATATTAAAGATGATAATACATACACAAACCACAAACTGCACCATAAGTGTATACAAACACACACACACACACACACACACACACACACACACACACACACACACACACACACACACACACACACACACACACACACACACACACACACACACACACACACACACACACACACACACACACACAGCACAGATAGCATTTTCACAAACGTCAAACCCACAAAGGCAATGTACATACTCATACTCAGGGTACCCCCGGAATTGTCAGACCTAAATTTAAGACTTTTAAGACCTTTTTAATACCACTTCAGATGAAATTTAATACCTACATCGCACCCATTCGGATAGAATAAATAATATTAAAGGTAAGATTAAACCTCAAATAATTACTATTTACAAGTGTTTGAACATGCCAACATGAACATGACAGCAGTGCAGTGGCAACGCAAAGATTTGTCGTGGTAGTAACGTGACTGAATGTCCTGCTTCATGGACAAATTTACACGGAATAGAACCTAGTTGATTTCAGGGATTAAAGTGAAAAAAAAACTTTTTTCAGGCCATAAGTCATACGTTGTTCATATCTACCTATAGAGATAGCACCCCTTTTGCGGTCGCGACCTATTGGTTTTTAATGTACAAAAAGATGCAAACAGCAAAGTAAAGCACCAAATAAACACCAAAATGAGGCTATAGGTTACTCTTAAGTTACTATATAATTAATGCCACCTACAGGTGAATGCATAGAACATAACAATCCTATGGTTTGTGTACCCTGTAGCCTCGTTTTAGCCGCCAATGGCCGCCATGTGAATAAGGCGAATTGAGAGTTTTCTTGATTGAGATTGAGTTTTCCTGATGAACAAAACAATATTTCAATACCATCCCTGACCATTGCTGATTAGCCATTGCTGTTCTTTTCTACTGCAGCAATATTGTAGCAAGGCTTTAACTTAAACTCTTATTTAATTACTTCAGGCCAAAAGTATTTAAAGGGGAGATTTTTTTTCTTAATATGCAATTCAACACCAAGTAAAATCTATAAAATCAAGTTTGCAAGACTTCACATTTCCTCATCAAAGTAATGAATCAGAACAGTCTAGAATAGATACTGTTCATATTTCCATTTGTTGCCTCATCCGCATTTAATGAAAACATGGTAATTTTGAGTTTTACAGACAACTCAGTTTTCCAATGAGCAGCAATACTGTGTGTGCTCATGCAGGAGGTCTGCGCATCTGATAACGACAATCTGGAGACGGCGCTTTTGTCTTCAGCAACAGATTGTATAAGGTTGACAAGAGGTTGCGATATGGTGAAGGACAGGTCGTGTTGCGCTATGAAAGAACATGCGTAGCCTACTTAGCGCAAAAACGGTCAGCCATAGATAAACGTACACAAATCATGACGCTAATATGCGAGGTTCTGGTAGGCCTACTGGTTATGGTTTTGTGCTATACATTAATAATAGCAAAGTTTTAAGTTGACTATTTTAATTGCATGGTTATTTTTTGTCAACATACGCTCACAACCTACTGTCGTTAAAAGTGAGGCCAAAGCAAAATAGGCTACAAGGCTGGCTGTACGTCATAAACACGACTGACCCCCTTACTCAACATAAAATAATAATGTCGCGAACTGTTCACGCTCTGAACTGAACACGCTCAGTCAAAACCTTCCGTCGGAAATTGTGAAAAACATTGTTGTACATGTCATAACAGACGGGAGGCATATGCTACGGTTTATATTGCGTCGCTTTACACATAATGTTAGTGGCATTGATTAAAAACTGTAACAATAATAGTACATCGGGTGGCATAGCAGGCTATCTGTTCAAGTCATAGGTGACACCCAAAATGAATGACCTCCCCTGACAAGAGTTCGCGATAGTAAGAAATTGTCTACATTGATGCATGGAAAGAACACAGCCTCTGAATTCGCACATAAAGGTCACAATAGCATATCCAAAAAAGTTAAACGGATTGGGCAACCTCCTCCAGACGTGTTCTTTTTTTTTTTAAGCAACCGCCCCAGGCCAATGAGACAACCGTGTAGCTACATAAACAAAGCGAAACTCATGGCTGACGTATCTTCTTGAGCGATCTCTGATTGAGACACAGAAAGTTCTCAAGAACACTAGTAGGTCTTTTAACATTTACCATCACACACATTCATTCATCGGACCTAATATTTGTAGTTGCCTTAAAAAAAGGAAAAGAAAAGGTGATAGACCCCCCCTCCTTTTTTTTCTCACCGGATCTGCATCGATCTCAAATATGACATTTCTAAAATCAAATTGACGGAAATCCGTCGTACGACGGAGAATTTTAATCCTTGTGATTTACGCTACGTGAGGATATTAGACTAAATCTACTGATCATTTGAAAAATTAAGACCTCCGTGAAAAAATTCCAGACTTTGAGGTGAAATTCAATACTTTTTAAGGCCTTAATTTAGGAAAATGAAATTTAATACTTTTTAATACTTTTAAGACTCCGCGGGTACCCTGATACTGCAGTGACAAATTCAACTGCCTACACAAACACACTTAAATATAAACACACACACACGCACGCACACACACACAAACACACAAACACAGAGCAACCCACCATCTACCACAGCCTCTGTAGAGCAGTTCTCCCCAGTGTCCTTCCGACATGCTGTGCCAGAGAGGAAGTCCCCGACCATGCTGGCACCGCTCTCTGAAGGAGGGACGAAGAGACAGAGTAAGAAAGAGAGAGAGAAACTAGCGCGTAGCGAGGCAGAGGGAGACACACCTGCATCCTCTGCTCACACCTGAGAATAGAAACGCAAAATGGGGGACAGGCCAACCGCACGCTGGCTGAACACCTGCAACAAAAACTCCCCAGGAGGTCCACGTGAGCACCACACTGCACCATCACCGCAGATTTTAGGTCAATTCTGCACGCTTGTTGGCAGCTGGGCATGCCCTGGGGTGTGTGTGTGTGTGTGTTTGTGGGGGGGGTGTTGACACGACGACGACACACACCTAGTGTTTTGTTGGGTATCCTGTCCACGGACAGGATGAAGTCGTCCTTGAAGAAGATGTAGCCCACAATGGAGAAGAGGTAGACCAGGATGAGGGCCAGCACGGCGGTCAGCACGATGGAGCGGCCGTTACGCGTCACGCTCTTGATCACGTTCAGCAGCGTCTCCTCTCGGTACACCAGGTCAAAGAGCTGCAAACATAATATATATACAGTAGTTATATATAGTTACATAGTTAATAAGTGCACTAACACAACTCTCGTTTTCTCTCGGTCGCACACACACACACACACACACACACACACACACACACACACACACACGGACACACATATATGGACACACACACACGGACACACATATACGGACACACACACGGACACACATATACTGTACTGTACGGACACACACACACACACGGACACACATATACTGTACGGACACACACACGGACACACATATACGGACACACACACCAAAGTCAAAGGCCCCTGCAAAAGGAAGATGAAGGGAACAAAAGGGGGCTACCCCGAGAATAAAACCACAAGTTGAGGCTACTGTTCCGCAGTGTGTGTGTGTGTGTGTGTGTGTGTACGTGTATGTATGAATGTGTAGGAAGGGAGTACTTAAGAACTTCAACAGTGTATTCTGCAGCATGTGTGTGCGCGCGTGAGTGTGTACATGTATGTATGAATGTGTAGGAAGGGAGTACTTAAGAACATCAAAACTTTACAACAGGATGCGGTTTGTGTTTACATTGAGTGCGCATCTTGATGTCAAGAGCGCAGGAAAGAATGCATCAGCGAGGGGCCAACTGAGGATGAGTGTCACGACACGGAGAACACAGGGTTTTAGATAGATAGATAGATAGATAGATAGATAGATAGATAGATAGATACTTTATTGATCCCCAAGGGGAAATTCAAGTTTTGAGGTTGGTGGTTGGAGACGACGTGAAATAAGAGGAGATAAAAATAAGATGAGATAAAAACATACTTTATTAATCCTGAGGGAAAGAAATGAAGTGTCACAACACCACCGTCCAGTGTAAACACACACACACACACACACACACACACAAAAAGGTGAAAAAAGAAGTGTCTCCTCACCAGCAGGCTGTAGAAAAAGACGTGGACGAAGACGCCGAGGCTGCAGATGATTAGGTAGAGGACGTGGTAGAGGAACTCCACATCCATGATCATGGCCTTGTAGCCGCGCGTGAACGTGCCCCGGTTCCCCGCGAAACTAATCAGGAAGATGACCTTATTGCCCACCTGCATGGGAGTAGGGGGAAGAGCAGCAGAGACGGCGTGGGTGAAATGTCAGGCAGACTGGAGCCAGGGCTACAGCGGAATAGTCCAAAATGTGACATGCATTGACAAGCAACTCATTTGAGAACACCCATGTCTAATATTTGTTCTTAGTTATGAGATATTTGGAATTTAAATGGCCAATTACACAACTTGGACTGATGACTCAATGAAAATCATTTAACGCTTCCTTAGACGAATATATGTTTTGACAACCTGGACCCAGTTGACCATATTAGCCAAATCAGCTAGTTATGCTGTAGGGCTGGCTTAGGACTACTGACACCCTAACCCCCTAACACAAAGACACACATACAATTTACCAGCTGACTTTAGTCTTGTGATAAGTAGGGGCTTATCACAACAAGGTGTGATGTTTTGCTTTTTAAGGACTTTAAGGAAGACGGCATTAAAAAGTATTCATGTATTGTGGCTTCAGATAGACAGTGTCAGTTTCCTCAATGTTTAGTACAGCAAATGTACTGTCACTTGACTATGTAAAAAAATAACAGCCAATAAGGAGGCAGTAATATAAGTAAAGCAAAGTAAATAAAGTAAAATAAAATAATGAACATTTCTTCAATGACTGCTGATAGTTATTCAGCTTTTTTTTCTAGAAAAATCAGTTAATTCATTGATTATAGTCTGTTCATTTCCTACCTCATCGTAACTAAACAGGGCAGTTGGCAACAGGAGCAGATGGCCTAGTTTAATGTCTGAGATTACTGGAATACAACCACTTCATTGGATCACCTGTCATGTTTACAAACTTGCAATAAACCTATAAATCTTCTGGACCTTTTAGGTCATTAAATAACAGCTTTCCCAGACCTAAATTATCTTTGTATAAACTTTCGATGATTGTTATAGAACAGGCCATGGTGTATGGCAGTAAAAATATACAGTAACACAATATATGCAAAAGAACATTCAAGCTGTTGATGAGTCAATAACCAATTAAACCTAATGTAGGTAAAACACGTATATTACCTCAAGTGCTTTCAAATTAAAAGGCAGATGTAAACAGAATAAAACATTGTATATTAAGGAGCATCTAATGTTTTTTGCATGTTTTGATATGTGAAACTGAACTGTGATAATATTCACTATTATAGATTTGTCCATCTGATTCATACACAATTGAGTGGAAATCAAACAAGTTACAACCAATTTCATTGAGTAAGGCTTCTGTATATGCAAAGTATGGCTTGCGTCTATATGTTCTGACACGTTCCTAATACAAAACAAAGCTGAAGAAAAAAAACAAAAACTTGTGCTGATTTTAGCTTTGCTTAAAGGACCAGTATGTAGGAAATAATGGAAAATAAATGGTAACCATTCCAAAAAGTATCACCATATGTCATCAGAGAGTAAGGAAACACGATGAATTGAACTAATGGCTTATTTGACAACATTACTATAACCCGTAAAACCCCGTAAAACCAGTGAAAAAAATGAGTTATGGGGCGGAATCTCTTGGAATTTTCGTGTATGTTTTGAACGATTAATTCTAGAATAGCGTATTAATAATGAGCTGGCACGTCCCCTCATTTGGGTTGCCAAATTAGCAAAGGCCAACTGTCAACAGCTGTCAGTTGTAGTCATGAACGACTAGGCTAGCCTACGAGAGGCAGGCAAATTTCCAAAATTAAAACAAGAAATCAATTAAGTGGACATCGCAGGAGCTTCCTGAGATGGCGACGTCTTCCTTAAACGAAGAATATAAATTCTGACGCAGAGCTGGCCATATTTCTCCACGATAGGTAGCCTAGGCTAAACTTCATCTGCATCGCTAACTTCAGCTAAATATGTTACGTTGGTTAGAGAGGTATTTTTTGTT
>NW_027468837.1:10380958-10438458 GCF_046254945.1 Alosa pseudoharengus | reverse complement strand
ATCCCCATGCGGAGATCACATGACAGGTGGCTGTTACATAACCCAGCAGGCTAAAAATACAGCGGCCTCCTGAAAGATTCATGAGAGCTGGTCCGTGAGCAGTGAGCACGCTCCGCTCCACGCTCGCCCAGGGCCTGGGGCTCTGGTGTTCTGGTCCAACTGGCCGCCTTGCGGATGACACGCTGAGGGGGTGGGGGGGGGGGGGGGGTGTCACTCTGGCTCTGTTTATGCAGTTCACTGTAGTTCCACTCAACTTGGCCTGTGCCTTTCCAGGGCGCGCGAGTCCCATGGTGACCGCCGCAATTCTCCCGCCACAACAGCTCCCACAGGTCATGGCAGGACACGAGTTCCCCCAAACAGACGCTCTCCTGTCCTTCCCCCATCTCCCTCTCTCCCTTCAACGAGCTCTTAGCAAGAGTCCCCGCCCTGACCCATAAAAGACACCTGGGGGCTCAGGCTTCACTTGTTACTTGCTGTATGTATAGCAAAACACATAATTTCAACTGTCCTCAGCCCCACTTTGCTCCAGACAAGCTTTCTGGTTTTAAAATGACCGAAGACGGCACATGCCAAAAACCTTGTGGCCCTTATCTCGGACACAGCCGAGGGGAAAGTGAGTCTGCAGCTATGACAGAAATCCCATGCTTTCCCCCACAGTGTGGAGTGGACCGGCAACACACACTGACCCACTTTCAGCGCTCTTATCTTATTTCCATGGTCGCATTCCGACGGAGCTCAGGGGAGAGGGGGAGGGGGGAAGACAGTGAGCCATTCAGAATGCGGCCTGACCGGCCTGCTCTCAGACACACCCCTGGGAGGCTGTGCTGCACTGCTGCGGGCCAGGCACACTTGCACAAGCTCGCCAATGACGGTCCTGTTTTTCCACTCCCCGAGTCGGCCGACTCAACGGCGCGAACCCAGTAACTGCACACGAGACGACAGTAAAGAGAGTAAAGACCGTGAGACACAAACTGTGTGAATGGCACGCTGAACGTGGGTGCACGAAACATTCAAAACCAACAGAAAGTTCAGAAAAGAACAAAAACGTTCTGATGACTCCTCTCCTCCCTCAATTGGATGATGATTTTAAAACTCCACTGGCCTGTATCATATGCGATTAAAACTGTCATGAAAACTAGTGGCAACTGCTACACGTCAGAAAAAATCTTCTATACTTGAACAGATGTTTTTAAAAACATCGGTTCAAGAACCTCATGATCAAATGACTCTTTTTATGATGTTACATAATATCTCCTTTGAGAAAGTTTTTGATTGGCGTCCTCCGGAATTCCATTCACACAGTTGTGTTTACAGGGGTGATAAACCGGTATGGAAATGAGAAAACCATTGGGTTCCCTCCACCTTATACAAGCAATAGGCTTACACATTAACTACCAAATAATGAATGTCGTCGGTGACCTCATCACATTAGCATGCATTTTGACACTGACATATTCGGAGATTTCCAAGGAGATTTTGCTGCTGGACAGAAATCAGAGATAAATACCACCCCCCACACACACACACGCACACACAAATCAAAATAGATAGCATGTGTCCTGGGTTGAACTATTGGACTGCATAGCCCAGTGTGTGGAGTGTAAGGGGGGGGGGGGGGCTGGGGTTGAGGGGGTCATTGAGTTGTGGGCTGTGAGTTGTGGACCACACCAGGCGTCTGGGCCACAACTGGGCCACCTACAGCCTCCTTGTTCTCCTCGGAGGAAGTCTAAGACAAAGGGGCCAGCCGCAGCTTGACCCCAGCCAGAACAATCAAAAGGTTATGCCAGGCACAGTGTTGGGCCACTGTCTCCGCAACTTCACTCACAGGGACAATAGAAGGCTCTGTGTCCTTGGAAAAAACCCCACAATGGTTGGCTCTTGGGGAAGAGGAGTCCCTCTTTAGGGGAACTGTGTGCTTTGGCTTTATAAGAGAAGATGCTGTCAGTGTAGAAGGTACATAAATTAGCAATTACATTTACAATTTCCCCACACCATGGGATTACAGGGCAATGACCTTAAAGGGAAACTCCAGTCTAACAGGGGTTGTTTTTGGATGATAACGAGTGCAAATTTGTGACCAAAATGACAACAATTGGTGCAGTTTAGAGTAAGACCAGAATATGCTGAATAGCATATAGCATAAACTTTGGGGGCAACTTCTCTACATCAAAGTACCGGTATATAATTATTTTAAAGGGACACCAGGCAACGTTTTCGTGTTAATTAATCATCTTTGTAAGTCGGTATATGTTTAAATGACTCATTACAGGGCGAATGAAGACTCTCTCGCCCGTCCCTACTGCCTGTAGAAAGAATATCCCGCTTGCAAGTTCGGTGTATCCGACCCGCCAACCTTCTCAGACATCGCGAGAAGCAGGATCAGTTTACATCCTGCATCCCCAGCACAGAGGCAGGCTAACGAAACGCTAGCGATTGAACGTGTGTATAATGGCAGAGCCGGTGAAGAAGCAGCGAAAACCCTTGATGGAAGATGCAAAGAAAAGGAAAAGAGCTTCAGACTGAGCGAGGGCTCGCACACGTATCGACACGTACAGACGATAGGGGGAGCTTCGTAGAGAAAAAGCATCAGGCTTGCCTGGTGTCCCTTTAAAGGAATGGTTTGGTATAAACACAAGTCTATTTATGGATGATAACAAGTTCAAACTTTCGCTTGGGAGCAAAATTATGTTAACTGGAGAAGTTTTGAGATAGAACATTGTTTAGTTTGTATTAAGAACAAAGTGGCTTATAGCTTGTAGCAGCAGCCATGCAGCCACGTCAAAATAAATCACTATTTTCAAACCGCTGATAAGGTTCAAAATATCCGTACACTTTGGTGGTAGTGTGGAGAGGTTCTCTACAGACAAACTGAAGTATTGTAAGGGACTGTTTATGAAGTCAGTGTATTACCTTCCTTTGTATTCCGGCAGCTTCAAATCAGTGGGCAAGTTAGACTTCCTGCACAGATCCTGCTGAACATGATGCGTATTTACAATACAAACATGCATCACATTCAGCCAGATCTTTCCTTACCCTTTCTTTATAATTATAAAGGGAAAAATATTTCAGTTTGTCTGAAAAAAAAATATATACATAAATCCAAAAAATAAATCCATTAAATTTCCTCAAATCGACCCTAGTTTGTTGTTAGACCGGCATTTCCCTTTAAAGGGATACTTCACCGATTAGCATAAAGCTTTGTATCAGTAGAAACCTGGTAGTATTTTCAAATGACCGTTCTTCCCTCCCTCATGTCCCCCTGAGATGAGCAATATCTGTATTTTTTTTGGCCAGAGGCTGGAGACTACATTGGCTACTTTCTTGGGAGCGTTGCTCGGTAGGGCAGCGAAGAGCAGTGAAAGGCAGGGAATTCTGGGAGTTGTTGGCTTTAATCCGCATGAACCAAAAATACATTTTTGGCTTTTTCTCGGTCAAGAAGGCACTGACGTCAATAATGACTCCACATTTCTAATACATAAATGACTTAATGTAAATACACATTCATCTTCCCAACTGTAAAATGCTCCTTTAAGTACCCCAAAATGGGTAAGCATAAACCTTAATTATATATTGTGCTGCCATACAACCTTGTGAGTGATGAGGCTACACATGGCTTAAAAAACACACCCATGCATGTGAAGGAAGAAATAGAACAGTTAGAGATTAGACAATAAGGATGCTTTCTTGATAGTTAAAGGGAAAATATGGGTCATGGTTGGACAACTGCCCTGATAAGGATCCTGAACCTGGCTTACAGTGTTATTGTATTTTGATCGTATGTGCCTTTGTGTGCATGTGTACTGTATATGTGTTAGAGGTTGTTCAGTTATACAAGTTGGTGAAGTAACAGTTACATGTGAGGGAGGGGGGAACTTGACCCAGGGGTTGAGTTTATGTGGGTCACCATTTTCATGGATGGCTGAGTCATTGTGCTAGGCATCCCATTTCCCGCAGGAGCCCACTGGCCCTAGGAGCTGTCTGCAGGGAGACATCTATCCCCCGTCCATTCATCAATCCTCTCTCTCTCACACACTCACTCACACACTCACAGACCTTCAATTAGCAGGACTGAGTAGAATGGGATCTCAAAGATAGAGATGACAGCAGTACTGGTGACGTCTTAAGCGAAGCTTAATCCAAGGCTGAGTTAGGGTCAACGTATTGATAACTGGGTCACAGGGTCTTTGTAGGACACATCCGGTATGACATTAGTCAAAGGAGGACCATGCAGATCAAATTCAGGCTCTTAAGGCTACCCACTAACAAAGGGCTACCAAGACAGTTTCCTGTATCAATGTAACCACTCCATATTTCACAAGAAAGACCAAAACAAATGGCTAAGTGATGGCTATGGTTATATAATCATCTATCACTCCATACGAGTTCTGTTATAGGTATGCAGTGAACATCAACATGGCTCATGTCACCTTCGACTGTAGACACAATAACAGTATGCGGGACTGATGGCTTGTCTGTACATATAAATGTTGGTCAGCTGTTTTGAATCTGTCTTCTTGCATCTGGACACAAAGTTTGCTGAATATGGACATCGAGGCCTCCGGTCTTCTGAACTATGTGGCTCTCATGTGACTGAAGTGTGGCCAGGCGGTTCTCTCACATACACCATGGGAGAGGCTTCGACATAAACCTTCCTAAAAAACTGAATTGGACCGTCCATGTGAGAGCCGAACACTGACTGGGTGTAACCTTGGTTAAGGGGGGACTCCAGAGCGAGCGCCGGACCAAAATATACAAGGAAGGAATTTTCTTTTTATGGGAATGCGTGGTGACCTAGTTTACATGTTACTACACCTTGCCTGTCAGACATAAGGCACTCTACAGGCCATATGAGTAATGTGGCTTCACGAGGAACATATTTGACTAAAGAGCTCAGTTAGGCAGATTGTTGATAATAGTGTTTGCCTTTTTACGACTTGGCTGAGAGACAGAATTTAAATGTGTGGGCTAGGCCTACCCTCCCCACAAGGTGTTCTAGCAAAAGCATGTTATGTTATGTAAGTTTATGACAATTATGGATTGAGAATCTCAATTTGAGATAGAAACAAAGGTCACAATGACACAAAGCTTTTCCCCCATATGGTATATGATATATTATCTTGGAAACGTTCAAATTAGAAACAGGAGTTCAACATTGGGATCAGATCATATACTGTAGGCTATATCTCATGTGTGAGGAGCAACCATGCTTGGCAGCATTGAGAAGTTCATGTTCAAAGCTTATGTTATGTAACGTGAAAATGTATGTTCATTTTAATAGATATTAAAATGATATTCCGTTTAACACAATTATATTAAAATACTGCTATTATCCCATTTGATTTTCCATCCATATTCACTTTTTATTCTGTTCATTATTCCATTCATATTTAATGTCCAGCTATGCTTTGCTATGTAAAGGTTGAGAAGAAAATGAGTTGAGGAAGAGCTGGACTTGAAGCTTACATTTGGCTAAATGTTTTTGGTGAGACAGGGGTTTAATCCCAATTTTAGAAACTGGTAAAGGTTGGGCTTTGAGGGCAGCGGTCAGGTTCAGTGGGATAGTGGTCAGGTGGTAAGGTTCAGATCTTATGTGGGAGTAGATAAGTATGCAATATTAGAGGAGAGGTGCCATTTAGTGCACTTGAAGTCAACTTAAAGTGGAGTATTTACCAGATGCTTTTATCCCGAGTGAGAGTTATACCAGTGTTCAGGAGTCAGCCACTTACAAAGCCGATCCACCATCACACCCTTAACAAAATATCAGAACACAGAACACAGAACACACACACACACACACACACACACACACACACACACACACACACACACACACACACACACACACACACACACACACACACACACACACACACACACACACACACACACAAAGACGATTCTTTCTATAGGTCACCTCACCTCCACGAATTCCCTCAATGGGATAGAAGAAGGCCACCAGCAGGTTCATGAGCACGGCCAGGTTGAAGGAGATGCTGCTCCAGAAGGACATGTTCCTGGAGCACCAGTAGAGGATGGGCTGGGCTGCAGGGGGGGGGGAGAGGAGGGAGGCGCACAGCACAGCGGCGCCAAACAAATCACTTCTTCTTCTCACCACAACTCATTCACACATGCCCGGAACCACACACAGTTCCAAGGGACGTGCAACAGTGTAAACAGTGAGAATTACACATTCAACAAAAAAGGGACACACACACACACACACACTTGGGATTGGTTCAAACAAAATCACACACACACACACACACACACTCACGACATTCAACAAAAAAGGGACACACACACACAAACACACACACACACACACACACACACATATAATGGACCATCTGCATCTCAAGATGTGCTAAAGAAATAGAGGGCATGCACAACAGTCTATCAGGCAAAAAGGTCACTTGGGATTGGTTCAAACAAAATCTGGTATGGCTGACTCAAAACACCTGCCAACATGCTCTTGTATTAACACCAAGTGCCATTCTACTATTATTTCAGTATAAGCTTGGCAAGTAGGGGTCAAATTGTTTCTAATGTTTAAGTGAAGTTTCAGAAACTGTAATGACTGACCAATTGTTCAACACAGCTCTAGCATTTGGATGTCACCAAAGCATGGTGGCACATGTTTTTGTGAATCGCCCTGTGGCTATTGCAGTACAGTTCATGCTTTGTTTTTCTGCCCTCTGGTATATGACGAGGAAACCCCCCAAAAGTCATTCTGCTTAAAAAATATCTTTTTTGATTATCACAAATTTACTGGTCCAATTTTTCACAATTGGTTCTCTTTGTGTCTGAGGACAAGGACAGTTCTATTACTGTAGCACACTTCCTTTTTCAAGGTAATTTATGTGTTGAACAAAATAGGAAGGATGTTGATGGCCTTACGTTGTCTTACAAAACTAATGTTACTCCAGGGTCAACAGGAGCATAGTGGTTATTACTACAAGACCCATTGTAACAAATACCATGATTCACTTGTTCAAAAACAAAGCAGAAACGTCACATGCCGAATGCTACTGGTCAACATGCATTTTAGAAAGACCTTTTGTTTATTTCCCTCCTACCTAAAAGGATACTAACAAGTTTGGTTACTCATGACACTCATGTGAGATGAGTATGAGCTGTTTCCAACAATACCCCCCCACCCCCCCCCCGCCCCACCCTCCCAAACAATGACCACCAAACCTCCCCCACCCCATTACGCCCTCACAAACCATCACCACCACCCACCCCAGTGCACAGGGAGACAGGTGAGGGGTCTGGTTTTTAGGGTCTAGCTGCTATTTTGAAGGCAAGTTTCTATTTATCACAAAAAGAGGAACTGGGGAAGGGGACTTTTTTCAGAGGCAGAAGGCAGAAGCCAGTAGTGTGGCTGCAGAGTTTCTTTTGTTTTGTTTTGTTTTTTTTCTTTCTGCGTCAAGTGGAACGTGATCGTTGGTTGCTCACCGTTTCATTCAGATCTGAGGAGTCACACAAACAACGTGACGGATGACACTCAACCCCATGGCCAATCAGGAACCCCCACATCTATCCCACCTCCTCCCAGCCTTCCCAGAAAGGAGAACAAGCTTCAAATTCATGTAACTAATGATGCAAATGGGTCCCATCAGATGACAGCATTTATAGTTCACAGATGTGGCAACATACTTGCCCAGGGTCAGAACAAGATAGGAACACCTAAAAAGTTAATAGTGAAATGGAATATAGTAATTTTTGATTTCATTCTTGCCTCAAACCAAGGTCTGTGCTTGCTTGATATTTGGCATCAGTAATTTTCTCTCTCAGCCTATTACTCCTGTTTTTGTGTAATCACGATCACTCTGAAACCAAATTTCTCATCTCGTGCCAGTGGTTCACCTCTCTTCCTTTCTGGGAAACGGTGCTTTCAACTTCACTCTCTTTTTGTTCTCTCTCCCCCTCTCTCTTTCTCTCTCTATGTGCTCTCTTCACTCTCTCATCCGCCATTTGTCCTGAATCTCTTTCAGTCATCTCAGATCCAATTAGACTATTGAACTTCTCCTGTCTCTCACTCTCACTCTCTCTTCATCTCTCTCTTTAAGTCAGGAGCCCTGTTGATTGGCTCCTCTCTAGGGTAATCCCCACTGGCGTAGGCAGAAAGAAGAGGACTAGGTCTGGGTCTGGGGCGAGGGTGTAGACAGGCTGGGTGGATGCTGATGTGGTTTGCCCCTGGGTGACTCTCACTCATCCCCAATCCCATTAGTTGTAGAAGGACAAGAGCCATATTTGTCTTCATTATTCTCCAAGTGGACCGCACGATCATCTATATATGTCTCTCTGCTACCTTCTGCTACCAATCTCATTTATTCATGTTCCTGTAAATTCCTGCTACTTTCTGTCTGTCTCGATCTCTCTCTCTCTCTATTTATCTCCGTTAACAGTGTGAATATGTGTGTGTTTACTGTCGTCTATTGTACTTTGAAAGCAGATTTTACTGTGCAAGGGTCAAATGTGTTTGTGTGTGGGGGCAAAGGGCTATCAGCAGTCTACTCTGCTCTCTTCAGTAGAAGTGTGACATCCTGTAAATAACAGGATCATTGTGCTTGTGCTCACTTGTGGTTAGTGGTTTAGAATCTACACGGCTTACCTGGCTCTCTCAACATTTTGCAATGCTTAAACTTGCATTATCATCTTACCAACAAACATTATACTTTATTGTTCTACTTTACAAACTTTAAAACATATTTAGTATACTATACAGACTTAATACTGTATACCAAACTGAGTACAGATAACTATTTATGATAACTAAATACTAATAGATTAATATATGGTCATCTTAGATACAGTAGCTTATGACTCAATAACTTATCATGTTTACAGACCCTCTCCCTCCCCTTGCTCCAGGAACAGGCTGAGCTGATAGCCCATCAGGTGTAAGTGTCTGGGGTGTGTGTGTGTGTGTGTGTGTGTGTGTGTGTGTGTGTGTGAAGGGTGGAGGGGGGTAGGAGACCCTAACTGGTA
Source organism: Alosa pseudoharengus (assembly GCF_046254945.1). Classification (NCBI taxonomy): domain Eukaryota; kingdom Metazoa; phylum Chordata; class Actinopteri; order Clupeiformes; family Clupeidae; genus Alosa; species Alosa pseudoharengus. The sequence goes on along the minus strand of NW_027468837.1, from coordinate 10,429,464 downwards.
GGGCCTGGAGGGTGAGGGTAGGGACAGGGACTGTAAAGCAGTTACTAGAAGAGGAAGAAAGGGAGAAGAGAAAACGCACAGGGAACCGTGTTTGCGTTACCAGTAGCCTCTTGAGTACCTCGCAGCTTCTTCTGCCAGTTCATCTCGTTGAAGAGGTCCTCGGCGCGCAGGAAGAAGTCGTTGATTTTGCTGCCCTGCTCGTCACGCTCCGTGGTGTAGTAGACGCGCAGCTTGGACTCTTGGGTGAGGAACTCGCAGATGTTGGGCACGGGGAAGACTATCTGCTCCATGGTGCGGTCCAGACGCACAATCTGGACACAACCAGAGGGCCGGTCACGGGGGGTGATGTGGTTGCCTACGTGGTGGAGCTGGACTCCTCTCTTGACCCCCCGGGGGAGGGCTCTTGTCTGTTTGACTGACTGACTGGAGTATACCCTGATGAGCCTCTGCACTGAGAGCAATGATAAGCTAACAGAGCTACACTGACTCTTAGTATGACTCTACGGGCCATATAGTATGTGTCAGTAGTGGACATAATAGGTGTGTGTGTGTGTGTGTGTGTGTGTGTGTGTGTGTGTGTGTGTGTGTGTGTGTGTTTGTGCATCATATATCAGTACAGCCATTGGGCATTTTCTTGACCATCTCACCTACATGTGTGTGTGTGTGTGTCTGTGTGCTATTTCAGCCCTGAATTTGCTCAAGACAACGCAGTCTCACACCACACATGCAAACGAGAGCATGCAAATCACTCCATTTACATTTAAAAACTATGAGCAGAGAGGGCAGAGAAGCGGCCATCACTGGCGAGCTGGAGAGTGAACATATCCCTCACATGCTCTGTGTGGAAACATAAACAAGGCCCACACAACTCATACTGGAGCTACTATACATTGCAAACTTAACTGATTGGGGCGGGCAAAGGGGAACAAAACAAAAATCATCCCACACGTCAAAATTCAAACCGTTTCGTATCAAAACAGCGGCATGTTTTTTTTTTACTGCCGACTCTGCAGGACTGGGCTCGGGGGCCAAGTAGGCCTTCCTTTCCGGCAGCGGAGTGTTAACAAACAGCACTGACCTCAATCTGAGCTGTGTGCTTGGCATAGAACTCCAAGGCCTCGTCGCCCTCTCCATAGGTGCCTCCCGGCTTCAGCATGGCCTGCAGCTCTTTGTTATGTCTGGCGAGCTGGGCGCAGTTTGAGGGACGAGAGCGACAGAGAGAGATAGCGAGAAGGAGAGATAGAGAGACACAAAGAGAAGGGGAAAGATTGTTAGGGAAGAGTAAAAACAATGGTCTTGGTTCATACATAGCACACACTCGCATTGTGCACACCGCACGCTCTGGCAGTGGCACATGAAGGGGGCCAAAGGCAATTCGACCGGCTTCTGAGAAATGCCACACCGTTGCGTGGAGAGTCAGGCCTCAGGAGACTCCCAAACACCAACAATACCTGCAGTCGAGTGGCTTAGCCGCCCGCCCCGTCTTCCCACGAAGCTGAGCCTCACATGAATAAACAGGTCAGTGACTTTAAAGTGCTGGTGAGTGGACGCCGTTGGCTGGAGGTGGCTGGGAGAGTGGGAACACCATGACCCCAGTGCAGATAGGCATCAGCGCACTCAGGACAAGGGCAAGGGCTGGGTCCAGCGGACATGACAGGTTCCCTGTGTCCCGTGACCTGACCAGTGTGTGTGTGTGTGTGTGTGTATGTGCGTGTGTTTGTGTGTGTGGGTGTGTGTGTATGTGTGTGTGTGTGGTGTGTGTGTGTGTGTATTTGTGGCATGGGGGGGTTGGTTCTGGGAGCTGCCATAATCCTGGGCTTTACTGTACATGGACGGTACTTTCCAACACACATTGGAATGCAGGCTCTCCCACCACAAGCTCCTCACCCGTGTGAGTGCACTGCTGTGAATGCGAACATTAGGGTGTGTGTATGGGAGTGTCTGACTGTGCATGAGTGTGAGTGTGTGTGTGTGTGTGAGTATATGAATATGAGAGGATTGGGATGTGCCTGTCTGTGTACTGCATGTGTGTGTGTGTGTGTGTGTGTCTGTGTGTTATTGGGCCAGGGGCTGGGTGTGGCTACAGAGGGTTGTGCATTTCTGTGTGTATATGTATGTGTATGTGTGTGTGTGTGCATGTGTGTATGTGTCTCTGTCTGTGTCTGTGTGTGTGTATGTGCTTGCGTCTGTGTGTGTGTGTGTGTGTGTGTGTGTGTGTAAGTGAGTGTTCTCAGTGGCAGGATGCAGACTGCTCTCAGCCCTGGGGCCAGCAGGCATGAGGCCTCCTCTCTGAGGCAGAGCTTATGTAAGCACTGGGCTCTGCTGACACCGCTGGCCCAGCTACAGATGGAAAGGAGCTGAAAACACACATAACAGGAGCCGCAAGAGAGCGATGAGCAGGGGAGAGGAAGAGGAGGGAGAGAGAGAGAGAGAGAGAGAGAAAGAGAGAGAGAGAAGTTCCTGACCCCTGTGATATAATATTCCCCCAGGCTGTCACACAGTGAACATGTGCTGCAAGCATTAAGCTATGACACATTTACCTGTTTATAATATCTTTCATTATGAGGTCAGTTGAATATGGTACACACACACACACACACAGAGAGAGAGTACCTGATGGGCGAGGATGTAGATGTTGTGGCCGACGTTGCGAGGAGAGGCAGCGTGCTCTTCCTCCCCCTCCTCTCCCTCCTCAGTGTGCTCCACTTCAATCTCCCCCTGCATGTAGGCCTTCTTGATCACCTCCACCTGATGGTGCAAGAGAGGGGTGAGAGTGTGTGTGTGTGTGTGTGTGTGTGTGTGTGTATCTTTACACCATCAAGCCTTCTTTATCACCATCATCTGATGGTGCAAGATAGGGTGTGAGAATGCAAGTGTGTGTGTTTGTGTGCAAGTGTGTGTGTTTGTGTGTGTTTATTTAAAAAATGTGTTTTCAAAATAATTTTTAAAAATAGACAAAATGCATTTACAATTTTATACAAATTTATTTACAACTAATACATTTTTAGACTGTATTTGCAATTGTAATCACCCAAAAAATGTCAGGTGGCACAACCAAAAGTTTCTAAAAAAAAGCCCACACTTGTTTTTTTATTTTTGTTAAGTATACCGGAGAGTGTCTACAGTGCTTAACACATTATCATTTTGTAGTTGACCTTGGTATTAAAAGTAACTTATGAATAGATACTCAATAACCAACTCTTCACTTAGGAGTGCTGGTCGTCCTATATGTAATGCTTATTTGTCCATTGTCTTCTAAGCTTCACAATATATTTTAAGGGGAACCGTTTTTTGTAGCCCGTATTAAATAATTATTGTAGTCCTCATAAGTAGTATAAGTGTTTTTAACTTGATGTATGTATGATGTTTTTATGTGTGTCTTGGTGCATCAGTAATTGACTGATAGGTGGAGTCTATGCACCTGCCACTTAGTCTTACTTAATTGCCTACACCTTCTCTTTGTTATAGGGACTTGGGAATTAGTCAGTGTTTAGGCTCTGAAGAAGACAGTAGTCGCAACGCGTTAGCCCAGTATATTAAAGGCTTTTTAAATTGTATCAAGCAGTGTGCCTTTGGAATCTTTGGTAAGACTTTAACCGCAGTCACTACTGAAGTTGAGTTTAGCCATATCGTTAAGTAACTTATGAATACTTTATTGTAGAGGACAGGTATTTTGGTTTTCCAACGTCTAATTTAAAATGTGAATAAATACTTTACAAATTAAAAAAAGTATATTGTTTAATAGAATAATTAGGTACAACAATTTTTTTAACAATGAACTTTAATCTACTATTTCTTAAATTAGCATTTTACCTGGTTGCACCACCTGATGATACGGTTGCGTCACCTGACTTTTGCTACTAATTTGAAATTATACAGGCATCTTGGACACCTATATAACCTTTTGACTTTATCAAGTTCATCCATTCATTATAATGATTCCAATGCACTAAACAGCTTTATATTAAAATAACTTTTTCTTAGTTTAACATTGGTTGTACCTCATGACATGTAAACTGTATAAGTCCAACTATGAAGAGAAAGCAGATATATTTTTTATCTCACTTATCTCTCTTAATGAGACAATATCTTGTTTACTCTTTTCCCTCTTCAATTCAAAATAAACGTTCTATGATTGCGGTTGCACCACCCTGTCATTTCAGAGCTATTAAACTTTTATTTGAAAGGTCTGGAACATAAAATTATGCCCCCATATTTATTTTTGATTTCCTTCCCTTTTAAATTCTATAATATAAAATACTTTTCACATATTGTTAATTTGCTCGGACGGTTGCGCCACCTGTCATTTTGAGAGTTTGAGATAACAAAACATAAAATAGGCTATATATTTTTTATGATAAACAGAAGACATGTTTAAATTATACAGGTTTTATAGAATAAAATGATGATTGTTATGAAACATTTACATTTATTTTAAACCAAGGTAATGGTCTCGGACACAGGAATCTGCATGTCATGTCATTGACCCATATGTGTGTATGGATCATACATAATTTAGTGCATGAGGTAGGTGTGTGTTGGAGGTCCCAAAATAACTGAGGATGCATGCAACATGCCTTCAAAATTTAACCAAAAGAAGGTGTCTTAGAAGGCGGAGTTTTATAGAAATAATTGATGGAGGACATCCTTGATGCGTTCCTGCCACCAAATGCTGTCTTATAATGCAGGATTTTCTCACACAACACTTTGTGCATGGGGCCTGCTTTGATATTGTGTGTGTGTGTGTGTGTGTGTGTGTGTGTGTGTGTGTGTGTGTGTGTGTGTGTGTGAGACAGAGAGAGAGAGAGAGAGAGAGAGAGAGAGTGAGTGTGTAAGTATGAGTCAGTGTATGCATGTTCATGGGGGAGGACTCTGTGTGCATAGATGTGCACAGCCAGAGGTGTGTCTGACAGGATTATTTATGCGCTGTGTCATCCAAACATGTAGCATGGTATGGTTTAACATTCTGTACAAAGGGTCAAGTCCATTGATGTTGTTTCAAGAGCACTGACTTATCTTGGCTATGACAGAGGACAGCATGACTACAGTTGAATGTACAGTATGTCACTCAAGGGTCATCCATCAGTCCTGCCCATCCTAATTAACTAACTGTGTGCTGGAACAAACTGCCTAGATCGGAGTTTCACTACGAAACATCTCATGACACACCGCCATGACATCAAGCATACAAAAGCCACAACATAATCAGTTTGTTGCTGTTTATTGCACCATGCTGCCAAAATACTCTGGTATTGTGGTGCATCATTTCAGGAAGCTAAGCATGAACTCATAGCTCAAGTATTATTGTAGCCTAGTCTGACTGTTTCCCTGTTTGTCCTTTTCTTGCTTAAAAGGAGGTGTTACAGGTTCATGGTCAGGCATCCTTTTTTAGGCATTTGTACAGTTTTTGTCTGAATGCAGCTATGCTGAATGCAGTGTTGTGTTGTGTTGTGTGATTGACTTGTTAGTTGCACGCGAGTGTAGTATTCCTTGACAAATAAAAAATGGCATCAAGATCAAGATGGTATCTCAGCTTGGGAAACACTGCTCTAGATACTGTAATGGAAGGCAAAGGAGAGAAAAGTGTGTGTGTGAGTGTGTGTGTTTGTGTATGTGTGTGTGGTTTGTCTGTTGCATAATAAACCCAGCAGACATTCCAAGTCATCACCCATCACATGTCCTTGATGAAAGTGACTCCCGACCTGACTAAGGTGTTATGCAGAGCATGGCTGGGGTCTGGTGGGCAGTAGCCAGGCAACACGTGTGTATGTGAGAGAGAGTGAGGGTGTCTGACTGTGAGAATATTGCGATGTGTCTGTGTGTGTACTGTGTGTGTATAGATAGCGGTCACTCACCAGCTCCTTGGGCCGCATGTTGTAGAGGATCCGCTCGGCGTTCTCGCTGTCGTGGCGACTCTCCATGATGGCCAGCAGCAGCTTGGAGGCGTTGTTCTGACCCAAGACGACACAGAGGAACGTCAGACCCAGCTCAGCCTGAGGTTAGGAGCTAGGTGGATTTTTTTTGAGCTTGGTGGCTTTCACAAGGTCACAAGTTTGATGAGGAAGGAGGGTGGGGCTGTACCATACCCTCCTCACCAAACACAACACAACAGCCACACCGATGTGCTAATTCGTGTGTTATTTTGTAGCCCACTGACAAACGTTGAATTAAGAAGAAAAAAACCCCACACAGGAAACAGGAAGTCCCAGGGTTAGTGAATGCGGCTGCACATGCTGGGGGGGGGGTAAGTAAGTGTAAGAGGGGGGGGGGGGGGGGGGGGGGCTGGCTAGGCTCACCTTCAACTCTAACACCAGGTCCATCCTCTTCTTGCCCAGGGGGTTAATATCGTTGAGTATCAGGGCAATGATGATGTCGATTCCATTGCACTCATGAGTGGCGATGCAGTTCTTAAACAAACAAACAAACAGACAAACAAATGAGATAAGAGTTGTGAACGCAGAAGCACTCCTACACCACACTGCAATGAACCAAATGCATTGGCAAAAGGAGATCTAGCTATGCAGCACAACCAAACCAGCACATGCAAGTCACCTTTGCACACTCAACACAGCCTCAGTTCATCAGAGCATATAAGACTCTGCAGCGTTTGCACAATGTCACTTGAATGGAAACCACATTCAATTCCTGTCTGCCTTTTATCTGGTGAGCGAGTACATTCAGTGGCAATATGTCAGCCAGGGCATGACAGAGCAAACTGCGCTCTGAATGAGGACGTGTCCAGGGGTAGGTGTGGCGGCCCTCTGACCCTCTCGGCGCTCCGCAGCCTTGGCATGTGGCATGAAAAGGACCTCGAATGGGAGCGAGAGCGCCGGGCCCCTCCCATCACGTGAGTCAGCACACCTCACAAAGGTGTGTTCCGCTCCGCGGCAAACAAAAGGAGCCGTCAATCAAAAGTGGCAAAAAATGAAAGAGCCAAAGAGCACAGATGAAGAGATGGAAATAGGCCAGCTCGTGAGTCATGCCTGGGGAGGAGAGGCGATTAGGGTTAGAAGTTAGAACCTGCGCCCTAGGGAAATTTGGGCTTTTTTCCCAAGAAAAGGCATTTCCTTCCAGCTTCTTCCAATCCAATTATGAAAATTAGATCAAGCCGATGTGATTAAGGGTAATGCACTCATGATATTAACATGGCGGCCTGAACAGATCAAAAAGAAAAGTTATTTGGATTAGACACGTCCATTATTAACATCAATGGGAGAGGGGCAGAAAGTGCACTTGTCTATGTGTAAAGGGATGTCTGCAATCCCCTGTAAGTGTGTGTGTGTGTGTGTGTGTGTGTGTGCGTGTGTGTGTGTGTGTATAGAGGTCAGGGGTGATGCAGGGACTGCAGGAGGAGTGCATGAGTGAGAGATTTATGGAGTGGTGGTTCTAGCAAACCCAGTTCCCCACCTGGTTCTCGTGGCAGGGCCCCTGGCAGTACTCGGTGAGGCTCTCGACGGTCTGGTTGATGAGGGCCACGTTCTTCTCATTGATGTAGAGGCCCAACAGGCCCAGGCCCCCGGTGGTGCTGCCACAGATACAGTCCAGGAACTGCAGCGTCTCGCACACCAGGTTGTAGTTGTTCTTGTTGTTCTGACAGCGCAGGAAGTTCTGGAACAGACAGACAGACAGAGAGAGAGAAAGAGAGAGAGAGAGAGAGAGACAGACAAAGAGAGAGAAAGTGAGCGGGGAAAGAAAAGGGGGGGGGGGTGGAGGGAGAGAGAGCAATGTCGGGCTCGGAGACAAGAAAACACAAAAGGCAGCCCGCCTGGTGGAAAAGCCTGTCGGCAGGAAATCAAAGCAGGGGAGAGGGGCGGGCTGCACGCTGGCCCACAAAAACAGGGGGCTCACAGGAAACGTGACTTCCTGCTGGATGCCGTAACAACTTTCCAGAGAGCTCCACCAACGGCTACGCAACGAGGGGACTCATTTCAGTGTGTACAGCACAGTAAAACAAAAGCTACTGCACGGAATTGTGCAAGTTAACAAAATAGCTCTCTCTCTCCCTCTCCCTCCCTCTCTCTCTCTCTAATTAAAAAAAAAAAGACTGAAACTACCAAAACAATTGACTGTAAGACTATGCAAGATGGAAACAGTCAAACGGCCCAAAAACTTAATTAGAAAACAAAGTGGGAATGGGAGTTGAAGAATCCCCAACTCCCGTGGTGCAGTACGGTGCAGTGCCTGAGGCATGGAGGTGGCCAGGAGGGATTTACGTGGCAGCAAGTCAAGGCATCTTTTTTCCCCCTCCACGCCATTTCCCCATCTCAATAGGATTAAGGCATGATTAGCGTGCTCCATCCCTGGCTGAGCATGAAAGCCAGCGAGGCACACAAACAAGATAAACGAGACGCGAGTCGCCGGCTAGCCGAGCGGCCCTCCCTCCCTCGGCCCGACCTGACCCGCGGTGAGCCGAGCCGAGCGGAATCGGCCTCTGCCTGACCCCTTGGCCTTGAGAGAGCGGCGAGGTTCGGCCTGCACCGGCCAGCTCTACTGACGGCTGGAACATCAGCGGTGATGGTGGAGGTGGTTCTGGCTGGTGATGTGTGTGTCTGTGTATGTGTGTGTGGGTTGGGGGGGTAGTGCGGGGCTTGGCGTACAGTGCAGCAGGGAAAGGCTTGCACGTCCCACAGTGATTAAGTTTATCCACCCCCTCCCCTCCATTTTCTGTAAGTCGGGAAACACATCTGGTTTCATTTCAGCACAGTTCCGGAGGTGGAAATACACTAGAACAAGGGGGACATGCTGGAACATGGACCTCCCAGCCCTCACACACTCTCCCTCCCTCCCTCCCTCCCTTCCTCTCTCTGTGTGTGTGTGTGCATGTGTCTACTGTATTTGAATGTGTGTGTAAGGTGAAAAGAACACGTGACTACAGTATGTGTGTGTGCTTATGTGTGTGTGTGTGTGTGTGTGTGTGTGGGAACAGACGTGACTATTGTATGTGTTTGCGCTTGTTTGTGTGTAGGTGTGTGTGTGTGTGTGTAGGTGTGTGTGTGTATGTGTGCGTGTGTGTGTGTGTGTAGGTGTGTAGGTGTGTGTGTGTGTGTGGTATGTGTGTACATGCACCGTGCTCAGACAGCTCACCTGCAGCTCGCGGTTGTGGTTCTCACACAGCAGCTGCATGAGGCGCAGGATGGGCTGCATGATGGTGATGATGACGCTCATCTCGCCCTCGTCCGCCGCGCTCTTGTCGTTGGCGGTGCCCGTGGCCCCAGCGGCCGCCACCTGACCCTCGGCGCCGCTCAGCTGCTCCTCGGCGTCCACCTCACGCCGGTACGCCGTGATGGCCTTCTTGGTGACGGCCGAGGCCTCTAGTAGCTGCTCCCGCACCTCCTCTGTCACCACAGCAGCGGCCACTTCCTTCACTGAGAACACGCGCGCACGCGCGCACACACGCACACACGCACACACACACACACACACACACCATAGTGGCACTGTTAATGTTGCAGGCTTGATACTTACTCAAAGGAATACCTCTTACTGTATAATGGAAGGTCTGGCATGCACCAAAATATTTCCTCTCATTCAAAGGGCCAGCGCTAATCAGGGGTGTGTTCCCTGAAACCATTGTTGTGCCGAAGCTATTGTTGAATCATAGAAACTACTATTTAACACTTACTGACCATGGTCACACATGTTTCTAGAAAACACACTACCGGATGCTACATTTTAATGGATGCTTTCATTTATTAATAGTGTATGTGTGTGTGTAACACTGTGGTTTTGGTTTTCATAAGCACAAATGGAGGAGGAGAGAGTGCTTTGTCATGGCTTCATACACAATGTATGCGTCCGTCACACACACACAACCCATACAGCCTTCTGTGGCGTGCGAGGAGGGCACGCTAGCTGACCTTTCTTGCGTGCGGGGGCGTCTTTGTCCGGAGGCTCCTCGTCCTTCCGCTTGCTGCCCAGGTCACTGGTGTTGACCGTCACCGTGGCCTTGATCTCCTGCTGGGCCAGTTTCATGCGCTCGTAGAAGACCTTAAAGAACTTCTCCGACTTGTTGTCCCGAGTCAGCCGGTAGAAGAAGGAACGCTGAATGAATGAATTCATGGAATGAAAGAAAAGACAGAAGACAGAGAAAGAAAGGAAAAAATAGAGCAAGAAAGAGAGAGAGAGAGAGAGAGAGAGAGAGAGAGAGAGAAAGGACAAAGAACACAACAGGAGTGAGTAAGACATATTCAAAGAATGAAGCTGAGAGCAATGAGTGTGATTTCAGTGCTCTCAATTAGCAGGGTGTGGGTGGTTAATGTATTGAGTTGGGCATGGAGCATTGGAGAGCAGCCATGTTCAGTAGTCCTCTCCTCACGTCTCCCTCCCTCCCTCTCTCCCTCTCTCTCTGTCAGCCTCTTCTCCTTCCCTTTTTTTCCCTCTGCTCTGCGGGGCCGCGTCTTACATAACGGCCCCCGGCTCGCGCGCTGCCACGGAAATAACCTGGAGTGCCTCGCCTCGCCGCGCCACGCTCACCTGATCCCTCTCCATCTGCTGTGTGCTACCCAGACCTGCAGCCCACAGGCCCTCAGGGCACAGGCACGCACGCACGCGCACACACACACACACACACACACACACACACACACGCACACACGCACACACACACAAGCATGCACACACACACGCAAGCACACAAGAATGCACACACACACACACACAAGCATGCACACACACACGCACACACCACACACACAAGCACACAAGCATGCACACAAGCGCACACACACACACACAAGCATGCGCACACACACACGCACACACACACACACACACACACACACACACACGCACACACACACACACACAAGCACACAAGCATGCACACATGCGCACGCACACACACACAGAAGCGCACACAAACACACACACACACACACACATACTTTGCTCTCGACTAAACTGAAGCAACCTTGAACTCCGGATTCGGAATGGCAGCAGCTGCACATAGGGACACTAACACTTGCTCTTACCCTTCAGTATACACTACCACACACACACACACACAAACGTGCACACACACACACACACACACACACATTTATGAGCAAACAACAGAAGCCGCAGCATGAAGGCTATGCTAACCTCGAGGCTATTTCTTGATTTCCTGTGTTCTAGTTGGGAAAGTTAAGTGATCATTTGGAGGAATTGATTTGGAGGCCTTTTTTGGAGAAGGGTGTGAGATTCAGGGCAGCTCAGCCACGGTGTTTCTCACAGTCTGGTATATCCTGTCCTACTTTCTCCCTCTCTTTTCCACCCCCCCGCCCCACACACACACACACATACAAGCACACACACACCGCCACACAAAAGCACTCCTTACATAAGTGCAGTAATCAGCTGAGTAGGGGGGGGGGGGTGTAACTCTGTGACAGCTCCTGCACGGTTACAGGAAAGAGGAGTGGAGAGGAGGAGAAGGAGGAGGAGAGGAGAACAGTGAGAGAGAGAGAGAGGGAGGGAGGGAGAGAGAGAGAGAGGGAGTGAGAGAGAGGGGAAGAAAGGCTGGAGGGAAGAGTGGAGGAGGAAAATCCTGCCCTACTTTTGTGAGCCAAGCAGACACAGACCGAGTGTGTGGTATGAGGCTGAGAGGGAAGTGTGTGTGAGAGGAGGGAGGGGGGGGGAATTATCGCCGGGATTCTAGGCCAGTTTTGAAAGCCTGTTGCATAACTAGCCTTCTTTCCAGGTTGAAGCTGCACTCACTGTAGGCTCTGCTCCGTTCTCACTCATCAGCAGAAAACACACACGCCCTTTTTCACACACACGCTCACACACGCACATACACACACACACACACACACACTGCAGGAAATATGCACTATATTACTTTCATCTGATTGTATGTTATCGCTTTACTAAAGACACAAAATAAATACAAAGAGTGCATCAAAAAATATGTTTGTTTAAAAATGGTACGTGTATGATTAAAATGATGTGGTATGACTAATCAGTTCTAAAATTCCACTTTTTAATCTTCCCTTCACCAGGAAGTAAAAACAGCTCATAGAAAAGGACAACAAACAAACAAACAAAAATAAAGTTTCAATCGAGTTAAAGGAGCATAACTCCCAGGGTGAGCAGGACCATTCAATGAGATTACAATCTGGAGGGGCGGACGGTTACATAAGCCGGGCAAACGCGGAGCAGAGAGAGCGCCACTCGGGAAAACACAACAGCAGCAGCAGCAGCAGCGCTGTAACCGTGTTAACCCAAAATGTGCAGCAGACCTTGTGACTATGTGTGACCATAAATGGGTGATCTCATCTGTCCCCAGGTCAGACTCTACACACACACACACCTGACTGCCATATGATAGCCAAAAGACTGCCGTATGTGTGTGTGTGTGTGTTAGATTGGGCTGAGGGCCAATACACCAGTTACACATACACCAATTCTACTGCCACTGGACCCAGAGGTGGACAACCCTGGATTCAGACAGTAAGTCTGCCATGCACTCCTTCAGTGTACTTAACAGAGGGAAAGAACTGTCCTTATTAGCAGTAGCTGGTATAGTTAACAGCCGGAAAAATGATTTGACAGGACTTCTACTTCCCGAACGTGGGATGTCCACCTCCGGATTTGACCTGACCCCTGCTCAGCACAGTGACCCGGTCCATCCTGCAGCGCCGATTAACAGCAGCAGCTTGCTCCAGGACCCATGTGAACACCACACGCATGCCCGCGGGCCGGCCAGTTAGCCACTGTGTCTGATGGCCCACTGTAAGGGTGCCCAGTTAGACGGCCGAGGCCATCGTGTCTGATAGCCCACTGTAAGGGTGCCCAGTTAGATGGCCGAGGCCATCGTGTCTGATAGCCCACTGTAAGGGCACCAAGTGCATGCCCACGGGCCCAGTTAAACGGCCGAGGCCACCGTGTCTGATAGCCCAGCGCAGGGCACGAAGGCCAGCGCGTGGTCCAGTGAGCTGGAGAGGGTGTGAGGAATGTAAGCTGAGGACTGCGGCAGTAAGTAGGTGAGGGCTGCTGGTGTGTGAGGGCAGCAGGTGCCCTTTAGACTGTCTGGCGCGCATGTGCACATCTCAAAGGGCAGCCGGGACACACAAATAATGTTGATGAATGTCTCTCTCTCTCTCTCTCTCTCACACACACACACACACACACAAACACAGAGGCGCGTGCACAGACATAATATAATCCACATGGCTGCTGAACTCACCTCCAGTGCCATCTCATACACTCTGCTGGTTGTGTGTGTGTGTGTGTATGTGTGTGTGTGTGTGTGTGTGTGTGGGTGCATAAGACACACCCTGGAGAAAGAGGGCGAGGGTTAGAGAGGGCTGTCTAAATGCCAAGCACTACACAAAAAGACTGAAGGGTCTGGGAGCCCCATGGAAAAGGACCTCCAAGAAAGAGCCATCAGGTAGTGCAGACTACACAGCTACCTCTTGTGTGTGTGTGTGTGTGTGTGAGCAGGTATGGCATGAGAGCTTCCTTGTTCCTGGTGCACATTGACGTCACCTGCGGGATCCCATGAGAGATAGCAGGGGGAGATTTCCTCTGGTCACCTCGAGGTGGTGGTAGGTGGGGTGGGGTGGGGTGGGTAGGGGTCTGAATGCACGCCACTGGCAGTGGTACTGGCTTCCAGGAAATGGGCACCATCTTTGTCGAGAGAGCGAGCAAGAGCGGCGATGGCAGTGCCAGAGCGGTGACGGCACTATCGTGCCAGCCCCGACACCTGCCAGCCTCTTTCACAGGAAGTGCGGCAGGGTGGACGCCTCACAGACAGGTGGGGCGAGAGAGAATGCTCTTTCGCTTCAGAAAGGTCAATATGTACCAACACCCCCCCCCCCTCTCCGCTCCCTCCCTCCGTGTCTCTCTCCCTCCATCTCTCTCTCTCTCTCTCTCTCTCTCTCTCTCTCCTGCTGCTGTCCTGGCTCCTGGCACCAACTGGGGGATGTTATATAAGCTCTATTTATAACGGAGGCCAGGCAGGCAGAGAAGCAGGCAGAGAGGCAGGCAGGGAGGCGGGAGGCCGGGCGGGTGCAGTCGGCTGGCTGAGCACTGAAGCTGCTGCTGTAATCAGTGAGGGGGCCGCAGAGCGGCGCAGCGCCATGCCATGCCATGCCAAGCTGTGCCCAGCCCCGTCGCCACGGGAACCTTTTTCACTTGTGGGGGGTGGGAGGGGGTGGGGGGCCTGAGGTGCAGGAGGAGGGTGCAGTGTTGCTGAATGCCCTTCACTTCTAGTGTCCTGCTTTCGTTTCGGTGGGAATAAAGGACAAAAGGAAGAAAGAACATCACACACACACACACACACCCACACACCCACATCCACACATCCACACACACACACCCACACATCCACACACACACACACGCACCTTGGTGTACATGTGTCCACACACGACTGAGTGATTTAATGCTTGCCTGCTTGGCTGCTGGTTCCATCTTTGTGTGGTGGTGATGTAACAGGCCTGGCTGTGCACGCTTCAGTTGCTACCGAGGTCTCTGGGCCAACTCCCTCTCTCCCCTCTCCATTTCATTTCAACATTCAGCACAAGTACTAGGGCTAGCTATGGAACTGCATTCAATGTCCATGAACCTACTGCTCATAGTGCATTTGCAACATGAAACTCAGGTGCCCATTTTGATTTCCTGCATAAATGACCACGGTTATATCCTGCATAAATGACCACGGTTATTTCCTGCATTAATGACCACGGTTATTTCCTGCATTAATGACCACGGTTACATTTTCCATACTTTGAAAAGCACATCATGTTCCTGGGAGGGGGTGGGGTAGAGGTGTACATGACCCCAACATGATGAGCTACTACAGTACAGTACTAACGCTAGAGGACCTTGGGCCTGAATGTGTGGCCACGTCGGCACTGCATGCAAAGGGTCTCGTTTCAGTGTCAGCAACATGGGGAATTGCAATGTAATGCAAACTGCTAGCAAAAATGCCTTGTGAAAAGAAGCAGAGGTATTTTGAAACTGCCTGAAAATATTTGCTCAGCTCAACTGTACATCTAAACACACACACACACACACACACACAGACACACACAGACACAGGCATATTTGGGAGCTTCACATCATGGAGTGCGTGCGTGTGTGTGTGTGTGTGTGTGTGTGTGTGTGTGTGTGTGTGTGTGTGTGTGTGTGTGTGTGTGTGTGTGTGTGTGTGTGTGTGTGTGAGCAAACTGTAAAATCAGGTCTGTGCCAGATCTGAGGCCAAAGCTACTGTGTGCATTCCAGTTAAGTAACATGCCACCTGCTTCCCTACATGTTGTGTGTGTGTGTGTGAGTGTGTGTGTGTGTGTTGAAAGGTGACTAAGGAAGGGAGGGGGCAGAGTGCGGTATTCAGGGGGCCTTAGCAGGGTATCCTTGCACCCACCCCTTATGCAACAGAGTGATATATGCGCACACAGTCGTGCACACAAGCACGCATACACATGCATGCGTGCACACACACACTCACACACTCACACACACACACAGTACATACTGTACATTCACAAACAACAATGTGCGGGGAATTAACACCACCAGGGCTTCAATAGGTTCCCTAAAGAGGGTTAGTTTTACGCATGATCCCTTTGGGCTGTGGCCATGCTTTGTGCCCTGTGAATGACTTGTGCTGTGTTGTGTGCGGCGGTCATAGAGCAGTGGTGTTTTCACTGAGGAGTCTATATGGGTCACAAGCTAATAATTAACTATGGTGCTGTGGATAGCGACAGGTGTGCAGAGTGACCTAAAAGCTCTGAAATCAGAGAACTGCATGATGGTGGTGGTGGTGGTGGTGGTGGTGGTGGTGGGGGGACTTCACTGAACGACACACACATACACAACACACAGACACACACAGACAGACACACACTACACAAACATGTCAATTGTGCACACTTTACACTTACAGAGAGATAAACACAGAGACACACACACAAACACAACAGGTCTTAAAGGAGAGTGCTACCTCCGTTCACGCCCCCTGTGCTTCCCCGCCCTGCCCATTCGGCCTAATAGCAGAAGGAGTAATCCCAGCTGCCATATCTGACACTTCTATTAATACTTTTCTTAGCAACCTCCGAGGCTTCGTGTGGGCCAACTTTGGGGAGGGGGGGTGGGGGGGTGGGGGTACTGGGCGGGTGAATGGACTCTTAAGTGTCTGCTTCAGATAGCTGGACTTGAGTGTCCCCTCACTCCGTTTTTTGTTAGATTTTTCAAATCGCAGACCCAAACCCAGACACCACACATATTAGCAATGGGGCCTCTGTGATGATATTAGGTGGAAACTATGTCTTCACCCTTTGCCACAGCGATGACGCTGAACAGGTAGGTGTGCAGTGGTGGCGGCGGAAGGGCTGAAAATGAGTTGGGGATCAACCTTCTGTGCCAGATAAACCACCTTTCAGTTTCCTGTGCTCAGCGGCAGCAAACAGCACTAGCAGCAGACGTGATGCATGATGCCTGACCTTTAAGACAGCAACAAAGCAATGTACAGTATGCTAGCCATGCCTGTCTAGCCTGTGGCTAAGAATAACATGGCCCAATATGATCGGCACAGCAGAATTTCTGCCAGTTTTGGCCTGATGTCTCAGCTTACACTATAAAAGTGTAAAAAAGAGCATTTTATAGATGTGTGAGTGGAGTGTGTGTGTGTGTGTGTGTGGCCTACCCTAAGCAGAAGAAGAGGACAGCCAGGCTAATGGACTGGGTGGCACAGCGTCACCAAGGCCCTGATACAGTCTGTGTCCTCGTAGGGCTTTGTGCCCACACATAGACCCACGCACTGCCAGGAGCACGGGTGTCCATTTCAGTCAACGGTCAGCCAGGCTCCCACAACACATGCACGTTTGCTCACACACACACTCACACACACACACACACACACACACACACACACACACACACGGCTGTGAGGCACTGAGCATTTTCAGTGCAGACGGATGGCTGAGGCCTGCTCTGCCAGTGTGGAGAAGACCCCTGGCCTTCAGGCCAACCACGTCAGAGAGTCCGGCCTTTAGAGGGTGTGAGGCACAGAGGTGCACCAGCAGCAGATATCAGCCTCCATCCTCCCCCATTCATTTCATTCATCATGGAAACACACGTGTCGTTGTGTTGTATTTTTCCTATGCCTAAATACTCCCTCTGTCATTCTCAGACTGACTGACTGAGTGTGTGTGTGTGCGTGCGCATTGCTCCGGCCAACGTGAAATGAAACTGGCCAAAGCCGCAGCGCAGCCCCCGTCACAGTGGGAGCTCAGAGGAGCGTTCCCAAAACCCTGGACTTAAGCGCCGTGGAAGTGAAAGGGAGGCGGCCGGACGAGGAACAGATGCTGAGCTGCTGTTTGCACTTATTTCCGAGGGGCCAGCAGCAGTCGAGGAAAAAAAAAAAAAAGAGAGAGAAAACGTTCCACGTCCACGACCGTCCTTGTTTTCGCTCTCGCTCTTCACAAAACCGTAAACGGTCAGCAGATACGAGAAGAGAAACTGAAGGGATCGCCACACTGGGGCCATTTAGGGAAGAGAGGCTAGGGGGCAAGAAAGGGACACTGTTCACCAACTTGGCGAGAGGGAGAGAGAGAAACGTGGACGCTTCTCCTTCTACCAAAAAAAAAAAAAAAACTTTCCACCCTGGCTTTGCCATGGGACAGCACCTAATTAGAATGGCTAGTAGGCCCACATCCAGAGGGGAGGAGAGGCTGTTTGGTGTCGCGGGAAGGTGGGGAGTGTTAACCTCCCGGAGTGTGTGGAGCGGAGAGGAGAGGAGAGGAGCGGAGAGGAGAGGAGCGGAGGATAGCCCAGAAGGCCTGTGGGGAGGCTAGACGAACCCGGGGCTATGACCTGGCCCACTTCTCTTTGTACTCAGTAACACATTTTCGCCCTCCCCCCCCCCCCCTCGGCCCGGCCTCATCTCTATAACCCCCCCCCCCTCTCTGTCTTCCATCACTTAATACCTTCTCTCCTTCGGGGTTGTTGTTTCTGGCGTGCTTACAATCCCAGATTAAAAACAAACAAACAAACAAACAACCTGGTTGGCTAACATGTTTTCCTTTCCCTCTCCTTTTTTGTCCTGCTTTTCCCCTCTGCCAGGAACAGAAAACAAGAGGGCCTCAGTGTTTCCCTGGAAGAAGGGGGCAGTGGTCCTCAGGCATTATGCAACATGAGGGAAATGTGATGCGTCCGCTGATATGTTTTTGATTCACTCAGCGCCATACGTGACCCGGCAACAAAGAACGCTTGTCCTCTGGAAAGAGGGTGGGGGTGGGTGAGGTGGGGGGGGGGGGGCGAAGAAGAGTGGAAGGGAGGGAGCGAGCGGAGGGAGGGAGCGAGAGCCAGTGAGAGAGAGAAAAAACATCAGGCAGAGATTATGCAACCAGTGTGCGCTAGCAAAGGTCTTGGAGGTCATGGAGGCCCACTTAGCTCTGCGACGAGGGAGGGGGCCGACCGTATCGAGAGCTCGCCAGAAATACCCCCCCCCCCCGCCTCCACCCGCATCTCAGTCCTTATTCCCCATCCCCGCTAACCAGCGCACTAATGTGTTCCGCTACGGCGGTGGTGCCCAGTATCGGTGACTCACCATCACCATGGAAACCATTACGCTCTACGGAGAGGAGAGGAGAGGAGAGGGAGGGAGAGAGAGGAGAGGGAAAAAAGAACTGAGAACAGAGGAGAGAGGAGAGGAGGTTATATATGTCCAAGCTAGCTGCGAGCAGGCCAAGGCCCAGGGCTGAGGCTGACGTTCCTCTCCCTACGTCTGACAGACAGCAGAGAGAGCCCAGGCCAGATGCACAGAAGTCCCTCCCTGGGTGGGGACAGAGCAGCTGGTGCTGGTGGCGCTGGGGTCTTGGTAGGTTGGAGTGAAAGTTGATCAATGGGTGCAACAGCTATTCTCAAAAAAAAAGTGGGAAAAAAAACAACAACTAGTGTTTTACCATGAAAAGGGAAGCAAGATGGTGGGGAACCGCAACAGTGCTCTAAGAAAAAGAAAGTATACTCAGAATCAAACAGTGCAGTAATTCCCCTCTGAAGTGTGGATGTTTTTTTTTTTTTTTTTAATTTTCACGCGTGGGACACCACTCATCACTTCCTCTGCCCTCTCCCTCTCTCTCTCTCTCTCTCTCTCTCTCTCTCTCTCTCTCTGAGACGCCACAGACAGGCCTGCTTTCATGTGGCCATGCGCTGGCATAGATGACGCTGCAGACACACCGGCTCCTGCATCTGATCTCTGCAGCACCTGCGGGAGCGGATGGGAATGTGCAGTCTAGACCCGGTCCCACGCGAGTTACTCATCTCAAACACACACACACACACACACACACACACACACACACACACACACACACACACACACACACACACACACACACACACACACACACACACACACACACTGTCATCGGTCGCCCTCCGTGCCACCAAATTCTCAGAAATCTGCTGCTTTGCATGACGCCTCCGGGTTGTTTACGCTTTCCCTGAATGTGCCCATTATTTTTACAAAACTGAGCATTTAATGGAGCTGGTTAGAAAGCAAGAAAAACACAAGTCATTAGACAGCATGTGATTCTCCCCACGTCTGCAGAGCCACCAGGGCTGAGCGCACAGGAGGGTGTGGCCCTTTGGGTAGAGAGGGGTAGAGGGGACTCTGGAGTGGGCAGACAGAAGGAGGTGCAGGAGGAGAAGGAGGTGGAGAAGGAGGTGCAGGAGGAGAAGGAGGTGGAGAAGGAGGTGCAGGAGGAGAAGGAGAAGGCGAAGGAGGAGAAGGAGGAGTAGCAGGAGGAAAAGGAGGAGTAGAAAAAGACCCAGGAAGAGAAAAAAGAGGGGGAGGAGGAGGAGGAGGAGGAGGAGGAGGAGGAGGGGGGAAGAGGGGCAGGGTGACTAGCGCTGCTCCCGGCTTTGCCCTCCTTTCAGGGAGCACAGGATGACCTAGTTAGCGGCGGGCTGCAGTGTTTTTCTGCGCTGCGCTGCGCTGTGCGTGCAGCAGCCGGCCGCTTATGTAACGCCGGTCATGTGAGCGTCTTTGTGAGAGAGGCTGTGGGAAGCCAGGCTATCATCAGGTAGAATGTCTATGCAAATACAAGCCGATTATGCAACAGGCCTGTTTGTGCAAGCATCCACCCACCCACATACACACACACACACACACACAAATCCTGCCAAGCTGGGAAATGTAATTGCCCTAAAATCAGTTTTGCAGTCAACCAACCAATCCCCCCCCCTCTCCTCCTTCTCCTCCTTCTCCTCTCTTCTCCCGTTCAGCTTGCCTACCCTGTTCCCAACCTTGCTGGGAGGTTAGCAGAGTGTGTGCCGTTGTCATGGCAACCCCCTTCTTCCCTTGGCTGGCTCTGGCCAGACAATGACGAGCTCCACACTTGGATCGCTCCCAGCCTGCTCCACACTTGGATCGCTCCCAGCCAGCGGATGTCTGTGGGCTCTCCTCTCAGCAGCTCCCTCTGTCGCCTTCTCTCCTCTCCTCCTCACTCCTCTCTTCCTTGCTCTCCTCCTCTCCTCTTCCCTTCTCTCCTCTTCCCTCCTCTCTTCTCCTCGCCTCCTCTCTTCTCCCTCCTCTCCTCCTCACTCTTCTCTCCTCTCCTCACTCCTCTCTTCTCCTCCTCCTCTCCTCTTCACTCCTCTCTTTTCCTCTCCTCCTTGCTCTCCCCCTTTCCTCGGAGGCTCCTTTCTCTCCTGCATCGATGACATGGTCTTCCGGTCTCTTCTAAGCAAAATCTCACACATTTTTAAGACCAGATCTAGCCAAATGCATGCATATCGAAACTTTTTTTTATTTTTTATTGGGCCCTGTGGTGAAAAGCTGAATAGCTTTATGCATGCCTGGTGTATTTATATTATGATTGCAAAGGCAAAAGCATTACTACTTACATGCATGCAAGCATGCAGCAAACAGGACCTGCCTGTTTTCTTTGTTTGTTAAGGAAGAACAGACATTGTCTGTCAACAAACATAAACAAACATCAATGCTTCAGAATAGTTTTTGGGGAGGTGCTTAAGCCTAGCCTGGTGTTACCATCCTACGTACTTCCGGCCAAAATTTGATTTCAGCCTCGCACGTAGTCTGGCCCAACCCACAGTATGCGGTTCACGTACGACCGCGTCAATCAGCGAACAGTTGAGTGATGATGCGGAACTTGCCTGCCGAGTTGCTTGTAGTCCAGCGAAGCTTGTAGTTCAACAGCATAGCAACAATGGCGACGGAGAAAGAGACGCTAGAAGCTATCCGCGAAGTTGTCTCAACTCTCGAGGGCATCACGCAATTAAAGCAGGAACAAGAGGCTTGTCTTGTCAATTTTATAAATGGCAAGGACGTCTTAAAGCCCGGTTATACTCGCCGCACCGGACCGGTAGCGCGACAACGTGACGTCAAAATGACGTAGATCTCTCTGGCGCGCCAGGGTTTTGGCCGTGTAGCCCACGGTAGCGCACCACTCATTTTTTTTCAGACGAGCGCTACAAGGCGGAAACAGGAAGATGGACTAGTTCGAGGGCAAGCGAGTTGCAGTGTTTTGTTACAGTCGTGAATTTTTAATAGTTTGCTGGATAAGTTAACAAAGTTACCAGTCAGAGTTGCAACACATGGAATTAAGAGGAAAGAATAGAAACGATTTATTTTCAAACAAAGGATATCTATTAAGGCCTGAACAAAATCTCTTTCCACTTCAGGAAATTACACAAACTCAGCCAGCTGCTAGCTAGCTAGCCAGCTAACTAAACTGTTTAAATGATTAAAATTTCCCTCGGGATGACTAAAGTATCTATCTATCTATCTATCTATCTATCTATCTATCTATCTATCTACCTGTGCGCAAACCTTGGAAACTAGATGATAATGATGGTGGTAGTTGTGAATAGTAGCAACCAAAGTCTGAAGTACCATCACAGAGGCTAGGTAATAGCAGAGCCCGTTTACATTCTCTGCTACTAGTGTTTCTTAATGCAGCTTCTTCTGCTGTGTAGCCTAACGTAGTTAGCGTTAATCTTTTCACAACAGCGACACCTCTGTTCAGGACAATATTGCAACTAGTGTCGTGACCACGACGCGCGAGTATAAATGGTTACGGCGCTTCTGTGACGTCACATTGTCGCGCTACAGGTCGGGTGCGTCGAGTATAACCGGGCCTTTATAACTCTCCTTCCAACTGGCTTTGGGAAAAGTTTGATTTATCAGATGGTGATAGCTAAACCTAAACGCACAAGTGTAGGCTACTACATGCATCACTACTTATCATGTTTTCAAATAAACGTTTGCTGCTCGTTATTCTCCTCCCTACTCTCAAATTACCTTAACAAAATCAATGCGGCATAGGCCTACTTAAGGAATGGAATGTTAGCTACTAGCTACCCTACCGAGCGGGGCTCAAGGCGAGGCGGTGTGTCTTGGCGTGAGCTAGCCGGTTACCGAGCGGAGCTCAAGGCAAGGCTGCTGTGATTGTGCTTGACTGGGACTAGCGGTTACCGAACTGGGCTCAAGGTAAACCGCTCCGTGTTTGACAGAGGCTAGCCTGTGGCCGAGCTGGGCTCCAGACGAGGCTACCGTGCTTGTGGACAGTAAAGTTAGCCAGTCACCGAGCGTGGCTCAAGGTAGGCTGCGTGGTTTTATGCCGAACAACTGTTGGTTTAACTGAGCAAGCTCCAGTGACGTAGGTCGTCAGTACAATCCAACTTATCCGAGAGTGTAGTCTCAACAGCCCGTGGAGAACGAAGTAAGCTCCGACGAAGTCACCGGGCTGCGTAGAACAACAATCGTCTGATAAGCGGCGAGAAGAGATAAGAGGGAAAACTGGCGTGTGACAAGAGCTGATATATTCTCGGCGACGTGACGCCGTTATGCGTCGATGCGTAGCAA
This sequence comes from Alosa pseudoharengus, assembly GCF_046254945.1. Taxonomy (NCBI): domain Eukaryota; kingdom Metazoa; phylum Chordata; class Actinopteri; order Clupeiformes; family Clupeidae; genus Alosa; species Alosa pseudoharengus. The sequence continues at coordinate 10,406,648 of NW_027468837.1, read as the reverse complement.
AATGTGTCATCCCAGTTTTTGATACGCGACGCACTGACGCATGCAATACTATGCGTTGTCGGTGGGGGCGACACTGCAAGTATTGTACATTATGTCAAGTATATGTTATACTTACAGAAGAAGGTTTGAATACAATGGCCAGAGAAGAGGAAAAATTATGCAAGCTTATCTTTCTTTTACGGTCTATGGAGCTCCACATTTAGGTTACATGCTATTCATTGTGTATAACATGATTGTCACTTGGAGGAGACTTCAGACTTGTAGATAACTTACGTTAGTATAGTTAGCTAACGGCTGCTTACGTGCTAGCATCGTCACGTCAGAAAACCATGGGGCTGTGCACATGTGTTAGTGTACATTTATTCACCATATATTAATAAAGTTGAAGTGGCTCTGCAATGTAGGCTATGTTTCCGTTTATTTACAGTACCATGTTCCTTACATGACATGACCCAGTGTCCTTGTAACATGCAGTCAATATAGCACAGCGAATCACACTCACCTCCCGTCTATAGTTTGTCACCCAACAAAGCTAGATATTACTTTTTATACGTGTCTCCATGTCATACTGGAGTCTTTTTGAGAATTCTAAATTAAATATGATCCGTGGCTCTCCAAAAGAGCCTCTTGGGATGTAACTTTTACAGACAGCTTGAATATCACTCAGAATGTCAGTCACCAGTGACTGCTACCCCCTGTTGCGTGAGCGATGTATTGCATTTCACTTATCGGCCGCGTTGCTTGCGTCCACCGTGTAAACTATGAAAGGGAGCACGTCGCTCGCGTCGCTAACGTTGCTTGCTCGCGTTGCTCGCGTTGACTCTGTAAGAGCCCTAAAAGCCTGAACTCCGGCGCACAGCATACGTCATTACCAAACGTTGCTGATTGGTTAAGGGAACTCCAATGATTTTAAACCTCAAAATAAGCATCCGCCCATTACGGAGACAGATTATTATTACTTTGTTCCAGACTGTATGACGAAGAGAAACGTAGTCACAGGCGGTAAGGACCAGGCTAGCTTAAGCCCTGTACTATAACTACAATTAACTATCATGCAGCCGACTATATTCATTTGCCCAAATTCCTCAATCAACTGTGTTTTCTAAAAATGTATTAGATTGTAAAAGTGCATGGAATAATTTAATTATAGAATAAATTATTTAATAATAAATTAATTAATAAATTAAGTAGATGTATCGCAAAGCGATAAAAAATATGACCGCCGCTCAGTCCTGCACACTCTCTCCGCAAAAATAAATCACGCTTGTCAACTTGTAACATAGCTTGTGCTCTTATGCAGTGAGCTAACTATAGGGACAGTATGCCCAGGGGAGCTGGGGGTTAGGTTCCTTGCTCAGGGACAAAATGGTGGCAAAATGGTTGACTGAACTACTAATGTCAGGTATTCCACACAGAACGGATAAAGCATAAAACACTAGACCACCACCACCCAATATGGACGCCGATGTAGACACCAACCCAAGGGAAAGGTGGCATATGAGTGACCACGTTTGCGGAGGCAGTGGAGCTCCTGTCAAGGGCCTGTACCTGGATGACAGTGTTGCCTCCCTCCAGCAGGGCGATGGCCAGCAGGATGCTCTCCTGAAAGATGCGGTCGCTGGTGGCATTCATGATGAGATCGATGACCAGGTCCGACGCGCCCTCCTTGTCCAGGTGGCACTGCACCTCGGCCAGGCTCATCTCCCCGCGGCTCACGCTGGAACCCACTCCGGCGCCTCCACGTGCAAAGGCAAGCCGGCGACAAGAAACAGAGAAATCAGATCATAAAATTATGCAAGGCAAATGTAAGCCCTAGGATGGTTTGTGCAGCACCCTCAACAAGGAAGAAGAAGATGCCAAGACAACATACAGTAGCAGTTGATCTGATTGATCTAATGCAGATTATGTAACACATTCTGCTAAAATGGGACTTGATTCATTCAGTTTGATTCATCTCAATAAACTTGAATGATTTCTTAGCCATCGTCGGTTTAGTGATCGACATATTTTTTCATTCAACTTTATATGATTTGTGCACAACTATGAGGACAGTTGCATAAAAGTGCCAGAAACAGCAGCTGTAATCCTGTCCTCCTGCTTTTCTCTTGGCAGCTGCAGGTGGGTCCCTAAGCAACTCGCCCAAGAAGTGGGCTTTCTGTCTCCTGGCAACAGTGGCGTGCGGCACAAGTCGCCGGAACTGGGTCTTATTACGTGGGAAACGCTGCACCTAATGAGCGGTGACACGGATGGGCAAGGAGAGGAGGGGGCGGCAGGACGGATGGATGTCGATGTGCGACTGTGCACGCATTAAGCACATATGCTTCCAGCTGCCGCGCCCACTCAGGGTCTGCGATAGGCTATGTGGGGCTACGAGCGGGCGCGATGGCTCATGCGTCTTCAAGCAGCACTGATGCCTTTCGTTTCGCTTCAGAGAAAAAGAAGGGGGGAGGGGGCCACGCACTCAAACAACTCTGATGAGTCAACTGTTGCATAAGTGTACTCACCAGACACACAGACACAGACAGATACACACTGAAACACACACACACACACACACACCTGTCGGAGCCTTGCCCTGTCCTCCGGGGCTGAGCGGCCCATTACTGAAGCTCGTCAGGCTGTCGCGGCGGCCCCCTGGCTTGTTGTTGCCATAGTAACGGTTCACCAGAATCTGCCTCAGCGCTTCACCCTTTGGCGGGAAGAAGAAGAGCGGTCAGGGCGTGTGTGTGTGTGTGTGTGTGTGTGCAGACCAAGGAGGTAAAAGCATCCACACACACAAATGCACACACACACACACACACACACACAAGTTCATATTCCTCTGACGGATTCTGTGTCATGCCAGTGCTTGTGAGAGACACAGTGACGGGAACGTCTGTCTGTCTGTGTGTTTGTCTGTGTGTGTTATTTGCATATCTGTCAGACCGTTAGTCCCAGGGATGTAGTGGTTGAAGAGGTGGGTAAACTACGAATTCTGCGATCTCGGTAAGGTGGACTGTGCATGCGGTATCGGATTTTTTAAAAAGGCATTCAGAACATGTTTGATGATGGTGGAGGTTATTGTACAATGTTTATAACAATACCAGTGGTAGGCCTATTAAATGGTTCCTAGAGTGTTGATGAGTGTACATATTGGGAATATAGGATAATAGTGGATAATACAGTGTGATTTTTGAATGTTAAAAGTGAATAAACTCTTTTGAGAGGTGGATAAACTCTAATAAGAGGTGGGTAAACTCTATTTCTGAAATTTCAGAGGTGGATAAACTGTGTTTACTTGCGTTTAGCCTCCACTACATCCCTGGTTAGTCCGATTGATTTCAAACGTGGAAGGTGCCACGCTACAGGCATGAGTAAGTGCAGTGCCAAGTTTGACGTTGTTTGGATAAGTAATGCAAAATATGTTGTTAAATATATTGGCACACGTTGGGTTTCTCCGCTCTAGTGTAGCCACTCCCCCTCTCACACAGCACAGTGTAGGGCCAGAGACGGAGAGGGTAAGTGGAGTTTTGGCAGCACTGAATCAGGGCACATCAAGGGTCAAGATACAAGATGTTTGGATGATTATCATGTCTGATGTCAACAATAAAGATTCCCTGTATGCAGTTTGCTGACATAAAACGATTCAGCGGACACGCCAAACAGACACAGGTATGCAGTTGATCTTCAAAATAACATAACAATTATGTACAATAAACTGACAGTTTGAATAGCCCAAGCTACTTTGGACTTGAGACTGAATAAACAAACAACAATTTCGGCTGCAAGGTCCCAAATTGTTACTGTTTTTGAATCACATCGTTGCAAAACTCATTTGATGATGCATCTTTCTACAAAATGGTTTGTCTTTATTATTAAGTTATTTAGTAGGCTAAATACAGTATATAGCCTTACATGAAAGCTTTAAGCTTATGTCATTTTGATCAGCTACAGCTATAATATAATATTCAGTATTCATTATACTGAATGGAATGATGTTTTTTTTTTCCTAACCACCTATTTTTAAAGCAGGCCTACCTGCGGGCATGTAATTGGGCTACGGGTTTAGTACAGGAACGGCATGTTTGAACGGGCACCTCACTAGTCATGTCAAAGTGGTGGGTGGACTTCATAAAGAAAAAATAACATGACAAGTTTTTCTTCATCAGCTCCAAAGGAAACAAAACCGTGATTCTGTGAAATCCCTACATTTTGGTCTCCCATTCCGACCACCCAAGGTACATATACTGCTAAATATCAGTCCATTAAGATGTGTGAGTCATGTGAGTGAAACTACAGTATAATAAAAAGTCTAAAGGATATAGTCCCCCTCCACCCCCACAAAAATGTCTCGACTCTTGGCCTGTTTACTGTCAGTTGGCTTTTCTGCTCTGAACTTTGACCCTGGTTGGGAGCAGAGGGGACGGAGTCTTTGAGAAAACCCTTTCCATGACCTTTCCATTCCACGCCAACTCGACCCTTCTTTCTGGACTGAGGCATGCCCCCGTCTCCACACGGGTGAAACCACATGATTTTCACACACACACACACACACACACACACACACACACACACACACACACACACACACACACACACACCCATCTCTCTCTCTTCCCACTCTTTCACACCATCATGTCTCTCCATTCATTCCCCTCCTCCCTCTCTTCTAATCAACTATCCACGTTCGGGCACACCGAAATGTCCAAGCAGGCCTTGCCCCCTTTGGCACGGCGTACAGGGCCTTTGCCAGCGGCCCGTGACTCAGGCCGGGTATAGTATTTAGTATTTATCAGGCGTGTGCTGCAGGCCAGTTAGTAGGAGCTGGTGCCTCATGCTGCAGGGACTGCCAGGAGAGAGAGAGCGTGGAGGGGGTCGGGTGGGGGGTGAGGGTGGGGGCAGGGGTGGACGTCTCTGTGGACGGACGCTCGTTGGAGCAGGGTTGACCTACCCTCTTCTGATCTTCCAGTTGCTTCTGCGGCTGGTTTGGGTCAAGCTCCTGTGAGTGAGGTGAGTAAGCAGAAAGCGGAAATAATAATAAAAAAGGAAATAATGAAATAATAAACAAATGAACAAACAATTCAAATGAATTGAAAAGGAACAAAAATGCAACAAAAAAAATAGCAGAAAAAGAATAGAAAAATAAATGAAAAGAAACAAAATGTTGGAAAACAATAAGGGAAAAAGGGGTTAATACTGTGCAGATTAGTCACTTTCCTGACATGCAGAGAACTAGGGCAGATTACATCATGCAGTTTAGTGAGGGACGTGCCGTGTGGGGGTGGAGGGAGGGGGGGTGCTCAGGACATAATCGTGCAAGGCTAGGTAAAAGACACCGGTTCTCACACAACTGGCCACAGGTTACACACCAACAACAGCAAGAATGAATGAAACAACACAAAGACCAAAACTAATGTCAGGCCTGGTAAACGTGTTTATTTTCACCATGAGAATTCAAGAATGTGAATTTAAAGAGAGAGAAAGAGAGAGAGAGAGAGAGAGAGAGAGAGAGAGAGAGAGAGAGAGAGAGAGAGAGAGAGAGAGAGAATATCTCTCTAACACAGTTTTTTTTCCAGCTTGTGCAGCTCGAATGGAACCATGTTAATTACATAAGCGCACAACGGGGCCTGGCAGAGGGGGAAACTCAGGGCAGAGGGAAAAAAGAAAAGAAAAATGCTTCATCTACATTACATAATAGAGGCGCTGTACTACTGACACAGTATAAGCCCATGCTCCCATCTGTCATGGAAAAACACCCAGCCCGCTTTCCAATGCACTCAGTCACTCCCCCCCTCCCCGTCCCTAAACTCCCTGCACAATCCCAAACACACCAGGAACACTCACCCACACGCACACACGCACACACACACACACACAGATAAAGGTCAGAATACGGCATCTGTGTGCAAAACTTTGGATGAATGTGGGCATGAGTATGGGCAGGAAGGAAGAAGGGCCACTGAAACGAGGTCAGCTGACAATTTAATTACAGAGCCACAGAGGGAAAGCAGGGATGAGAGGGGTTGAAAGAGAGAGAGAGAGAGAGAGAGAGAGAGAGAGAGAAATAAAAGAGAGAGAAAAAGGTACAGTAAAAGTTGGACTATTCCCCCCCCCCTTTGAATGATCACGGGACGATGGTATGTCTGCAATGACCTACAGCCATCCACTATGGGAAAGCGTCTACTACGGCATGAACAAGGAAACAAATGATTTCTACTGTCTGCAACCACCCATATTTGCCAGGCAGGAGGGGGGGTGGGGGGACGGTCACCCCCCACAAATATGGGTGTTGAACACACCTCTGCAGGGACTTCGGGCTCAGGTGGAGGGACCAGCTGATTGGAGATAAAAAAAAGGATCGAGGGTTAGTCAGCGGCGCGACTCATAGTCCCCCCCGCCCCCAAAACACACACCCACACCACCACAAAATAAAGTCACCAGGAGCCTAACCTGCTCAGGACGAAGACCTTGCACCTTTCCTGAGAACTTGCCTAGTGAGGGCTGATTGAGAAACCTGTCGTGCGCCTAAACACACAATACAAGCGCGTGACTCCACAGGCCATAGCCCACGAAGAAAGAAAGAAAGAAAGAAAGAAAGAGAGAAATAGACAGGGAGAGAGAGAGAGAGAGAAAGAGAGAGAGAGAGAGAGAGAGAGAGAGAGAGAGAGAGAGAGAGAGAAAGAGAAAGAGAGAGCATGTGTTTGCGAGAGTGACAAACATTGCCTTATTTGCCATGAGGGAGTGCAAGGCGGTGTTGGCCTGAGCGCTACTTCCAGGTCCCATTCACAAACAATAGCGCTGCCTTGTTAGCGCTAACAGAAAGCACTGCTAGAGGGTTGCATTGCATTGCATCCCTCCCAAAAACAACAATCAGCAAGACGAGCTACACAGAGCCACAAAACATGCATATGTACACAGTCAACAGACCAAGGACGGGAGAGGGCCGACCCTGTATGCTGCAAGGAAGCCAGCGGCGGTCAAGACTGGTCCCCTGGAAGTGATGATGAGGTGGTGGAAAGCCCCCCCCCCCCCTGCAAAGATCACACAATCAACCACAGTGGAAGGGATGTGGCCGTACACTGAGGTGTAGATGTAGATCTTGCGAGATCGACAGGAGGAACGCGTCTGATGTGAAGGTGAATGTGAAACGTCCTCACACAACCTCCTGTCGTCTCACACACACACACACACACACACACACACACACACACACACACACACACACACACACACACACACACACACACACACACACACACACACACACACACACACACACACACACACACACACACACACACACACCATGCAATCCCAAGCCCTTGACTGCTAGTGAGGCCATATTCATGACTGAATAAAGAAGACAGTGGAAAACACAGAAGCAGACTCGAATCCATGCAGGTGTATAAACTCAGGTGTCGCCAAAAAGTTTGTTGAGTAAAGAAAGGAAAAAAATAAAAATAAATGTGACACTCATTTCGACACAACACAGAGTGTGCTGTGGGGTGGTGAATAATTACAGTAAAAACACTTTGAAACTCCGATCAGTCACATAACCATCACACATGGCCTTGCAGAAGCGTCAGCAGAAGCTCACAATCAGAGGCACGCTGCTATTCTTTTGCAGAAGCAGCGGCAGCGCGCTACAGCCATGCTGCTTGGTGGAGGAGTGCACACCCAACCCATGGGTTAAAATTAACCCAATTACTGTGACGCACGACATGTTGTGTCTGAGTAATTGTGATACCAGGCAGGAATCTCCCCATTTCAGCCTTCCTAATAAAAGTGCACACTGAAAATCTTCCACCGCACAGCACACACACACACACAAACACACACACATCCTGCATTTAAAATTAGCACAACAAATCAATCAAAATTAGACACTTTCGTCTTCACTTCCTCATGCCTGGCTTCATCAGAACTGTGCAAGCCTATGTCAGTTTCCGATTCACAGTCATTTCAAAGGCGCCTTCAGGGGCGTCCTGCGTCCTTGGTAAAAAAAATGTGGTGTTTGTCAGAGGCGGAATCTGTGATAAAGACCTCATCGCAAAAGGTTTCACTTTGAATAAGGAGTATCAGCTGATACTGATTCCATGCATCATGAAGCCAGAGATATAACAGTACTCTTGTTCATGCATTTGTATGTTACTGACATGGGTGTCTCAGATGCACAGTCATATGTCCCATTGCAATGCTTTCCGGCAAGGAGGGAATACAATTTCCTTAATAATAAAAACACACACATACACACACACATGCGTGTGTGTGTACTGTATGTGTGTGTGTACTGTATGTGTGTGTGTGTGTGTGTGTGGGATGTGTGGATACATATCAATCAATCTCGCTATGCATCTATTCCAAGATATATTACATCAAGGTTAAGGTCATTTGCAGACATCTGCTAGTAGGAGCAGTGTAGTATGAATTTCCTCAACAAAAGTCTTCCCCCTTACTAGTGAGGACATTGGGAAGATCACTGCATGCCGTCTCCCTTCCTGGTGTTGACGCCATCCCACGCTAGAAGCCCCTCGGGGATGAGCAGAGGGCGGGAGGGAGGCGCGATAGACAGACCGAGTCGGAGCAACAGAGAAAGAGAGAGGGAGGGAGGGAGTGAGAGAGATGGAGGGAAGGAGAGAGAGAGAGAGAGAGAGAGAGAGCAAGAGAGAGATCATGTGGGAAGCTTCATGGCCTCTTTTCCTCGAGTCTGGCACGGTTGCATCAGAATCCAGCCCCAGAAGGGAGGCTGCTGGCAGAGCTGAAACGGTTAACAGGTGCCACTCTCCGTTGAGCTGTGGTCAGATGAGGAGGACCAAATACCCACCCCTACACCCATCACCCCCCCCCCCCTCACCGCCCTGAACCCGAGTACAGTCCCACGGCTGCACCCACGCCCCTCCGATTGCTTCGGTGCTGCCAGTATCTTTCTGTAAACAGCTCTGCCACACTTTTATTGGCAATTACTGCTGAAGGTCACACATCAGTGGAGTCTGAATTCCAGGGAAAAGGGAAAAAAAGAAAGAGAAGAGAGAGAGAGGGGGGGGGGGGGTAAAAAAAGGAAAAAGAAGAACGGCGTGCCTTATGTAACCGCTGCCTGAGAGCTGGCGGGAGCCCAAGAATCGTGCTGCACGCAGGGAGGCGGGGGGGGGGGGGGGGGGGGGGGGGGGAGGGGGGATCAGGAGGAAAACTGGGACAGTGCCGCACGAGGGCCTGGGGAAATCACACAGCATCCCCTGCTGGAGGCTAGCGGTACTGCAAGTGAGGAGAAGGGGGCAGTGAGGGCTGACTGGCTAACTGGCTGGAATCACCATGCGGCTGAGGACAGCCGAGGGCAGACAGCTCAGACTGACGACTACAGCGGAGGAGAGAAACAGGGAAGGTGGAAAAATGGAGAGAGGCAGAGGAAGAGGGAAGAGTGAAAAAACAGGTGAGCAGCCAGAGAGGAGAGGGGGGGAGAGAGGGAGAGAGAGAAAGAAAGAAAGAAAGAGAGAGAGAGAGAGAGAGAGAGAGAGAGAGAGAGGGAGAGAAGCAGGGGAGTCCTGTTGTCTCTTCAGGGATAGCCCAGAGCTTTTCATTGGTGGCTGTTGAAAACAACAGCGTGAGCGAGGGGAGCAGCCATGAGGCTGTGCAGGCAGATGCAGGCAGCAGATCCCCCACACTGCTCCTGTTACAGCCTCTCCCTTACATAAGCTGAGCATCGCGCCTCAGACCTAATGCCACGTTATCTCAACCAGCAGGGCCTATTACATCACACAAGAGGGCATTATCCCTATACCACCACATACACACACACACACACACACACACACACACACACACACACACACACACACACACACAGACACACACACACACACAGATGATGCGACACAATACAAAACACTCATACACAAAAAAGCACAGGCAAAAAAAGGCACAGAAGTCAACAAAGCTTATCAATTGTAAACAACTCGCCTACATCCATACACACAAGCCTGTGCACATAAACAGAGCGTGAGCGTCAGAGCGGAGGGGTGGTCAACGATATGTAGAGCGGCTCTAGCTGTCCTGTCCTGTCCACACACACACACGATCGGCCTTTCCTGGAGCTTTGCTTCTGCTCTGCTCCACTCTTATGTAACGGCCGCACGCTCAGCAAAGGGGGAAGTGTGGGCTCTGCTTTCAGGCTTGAGGGTGTGAGTGTGTGAGTGTGTGTGTGTGTGTGTGTGTGTGAGAGAGGGATGCTTGGACAGGGACTGGATCTGGTGTGAGTGTGTGTGTGTGTGCTGGGGACACTGTGTCCTGGTGGGGTGTTCTCCAGGGCACACCAAAGGGTTGGGGACCAGGGGAGACTGGCTGAAGAGTGGATGTATATTGTGCACGACATGTATCTTACACATTCTTTAGGCGTTGCATGAGTAGGCTCTGAGAAGATAGCATGTCAGTCAAGTCAGTAATTGTGATTGGCTAGGCTGTGTTTTGAGCGTGTGTGTGTGTGTGTGTGTGTGTATGGAAGGGGGTTCTGTATGGGGATGTGAATGAACTTTCCCTGGGATCTCACATGCCAAGAGGGAGGTTAGGTCAGTACAAACAGAGAAGGAGAGATACACAGATGGAGTGTGTGTGTGTGTGTGTGTGTGTGTCCTGGCAGAAACACACACAGCCGCAACTGTCACTTATGGAACAGTGTGGAGACAAGGCATTGAGCACACGACAGCCAATGAGCTTGCCGTAAACAAACTGTAGTTTCTGATTCAATATAAATATATAAATATTATTATTTTTTTTTTAGTAGTAATTGTCCAGGACTACGGGCAGAAATTAGTAATATTTGCTACAACCTGGCACAGTGCATTTTTCCATGTTTTGTACAAGGTTAATGTTTTTGTGCATTGTATCTGCTGAAATAAATTACAATCACAACTACAATAGTAGTAAGTTATCATCCTCATCATAGAATAATAATTAAAAACACAAATTAAAAAAGAATTTTGCACTGGTCAAGCAGAAAGAACTATGCTTTGAGCTTCCATCACATGCAAATGTAAACTTTATTTGACTTTGCTGGAGGAAGTGAAGTAGAGTGGACCGATGTGTAACCTTTGATAAGGGGAGATGGCTCAAACCCTGTGGCCTTGATCCGACCCCATGGGGCTCACAATGCATCTACCGCCACTGAGAAGTGCCGAGCCGAGCAGACATGAAACCACATCCTCCTCGTCTCACAAAAAAAAGGAGTCGACACAGACAGACCAGGACGCCCACGCCACGCGCAGAGGCAACACACACACACACACACATACAGTATGCACACACACGCACGCACGCAAACACACACACACTAGCACACGCACGCACGGACACAAGCACGGACACACACGCACACACGTGCACACACACGAACAGGGGGAATGGATCATGTTTCTTTCCTCGGAGATGTGCAGGAATGAGTGTTCTATTAATACGCACACCTGCTTTCCAAATAGGGGCTCAGAGCCTGTGTGGGCTGCTTACATATCCAGGCAGAGATCACACAAGCCCCAGCCCCCCCCCCCCACCCCCCCGGCCCCAGCCCGCCCCCCAAACCCAAACTGAGGCCCCATCGTCAGGCAGCCAAACCCATGCAGGACTGTCCCAGGCCAGCTGGACTCCAGGGGAGGCTTCCTGGAGCTCCAAGGGACTTCCTGGAGCTGAAGATATGTACACTATTTGCTTTACTGGTTTTTGCGGCCGTGCAATACCATCTTCAACCTTTTTTTTTGTTTGTTCCTAATTCGATTTAATTTTAATTTAAAGATTTTAAAATAACTAATTTAATACACAAAGAAACCGAGAAAATAACAAGTTTAAACCAAGGGTAAATTAGGTGGCAATGGGATCTCACTTGAACATCTCAAATCAATCACCAAAAAAGGACAGGAAAAAGAAACAACGATGTCCATTGCTTGACTTCAATATTTCAACACCTCATCAATACATCTTGACCCTGTGGTCAGTGACTTGTAAATGCGACTACACCCACTATGCTCTTTTGCAGACCTCTTGACCCCACCTTCATGATTTTAACACACATCCTAACAGTCCGACAGCATCGAAAATAACTCTGTAGAGTAGAGTAGATGATGGCCTGGCTGGAGGCCAGCATCGAAAAAGAGTAAAAAATATATATAGCCGCAAGCGGTGATGGCGGGCCCGAACACCTGTGGTCCGCGACCCGTGACATTTCGTAATACAACAATGCACTCACATGTGGTGCGTTTGCCAAATGCACATATCTGATGTGCGTGCTATTTGTTTTTGCATTTTTTATGCGTTAAAATCACTTCCTGTTGGGTGTGACGATGTACACCGATGATATTCGCTAGGTGGCGCTACACCACAAGTATGTGGGGTACAATGATGTGCTTCAAAGTAATCAATTGATGACACACATTTTGTGATATGCAGTGCAACAATTAGTTATCCTAAAAACTCCTTTCAGTCTACCCACTTTGGTGGGGGCATGACCCTCTTCCCCTTATATTCGTCTTAAGCGTCCAACATACTCGCCACTCCCGATCGGTAGCGCGACAATGTGACGTTACAGGAGCGCTGTAACCATTTATACTCGCGCGTGGTGGTCGCGACACTAGTTGCAATATTCTCCTGAACAGAGGTGTCGCTGTTGTGACAAGGCTAACGCTAACTACGTTACACAATAGAAGAAGCTGCAGTAAGAAACACTAGCTAGCCTCTGTGATGGTACTTTAGACTTTGGTTGCTGCTATTCACAACTACCATCATCATTATCATCTAGTTTCCAAGGTGTGTGCACAGGTACAGTAGGTAGGTAGGTAGGTAGACAGGTAGATAGGTAGATAGATAGATAGATAGATAGATAGATAGATACTTTAGTCATCCCGAGGGAAATTTTAATAATTTAAACAGTTTAGTTAGCTGGCTAGCTAGCTAGCAGCTGGCTGAGTTTGTGTAATTTCCTGAAGTGGAAAGAGATTTTTTTCAGACCTTAGATATCCTTTGTTTGAAAATAAATCGTTTCTATTATTTCCTCTTAATTCCATGTGTTGCAACTCTCGCTGGTAACTTTGTTAACTTATCCAGCAAACTATGAAAAATTCACGACTGTAACAAAACACTGCAACTCTCGCTTGCCCTCGAACTAGTCCATCTTCCGGTTTCTGGTTTGTTGCGCTCAGCTGAAAAAAATAGAGTGGTGCGCTACCGTGTGCTACCCGGCCAAAATCCTGGTGCGCCAGAGAGATCTTCGTCATTTTGACGTCAAATTGTCGTGTTACAGGTTGGGTGTGTCGAGTATGTAGTGGCTATTACAGAGGTCCATATCACTTATGAAAAATGTTCGTCTTGGGGAGTTACATGCACCTACCAAATTTGGTGTGCATACCTGAAAGTATGTCAACCACGAAACTATGTGACATAAGGGGGCGCTATGGAGTCCATACGCCACACCAGGGGCCAAGCCTTGGTCCCTGGCAGCTTTCGGGCACCTGTTGAGTGTGCCAAATATGAGTTTTCGCCAATGGGAACCACCTCAAAAAAGGCAAAGTGCGGCAGGATATTCCCGACTATAGACCCTTTCAAGAGAGTTCCATTATCAGCATAATAGTTGGCGCCACAAGGCTTACGTTTTAACATTCCATATGTTATCTTAATGCAGAGTAAGTAGATTGGGAACCAAATAGAACGTTCAAGCATTGTTTTTGTTTTTATTGTTGAAAGGGTCTATAACAATAATAATCCTTATAATCGGTGCTCGGGCCCTAATAATAATATACAAATATAATCAAATAAAATCACAGGCACTATGTGTATTCTGCTTTAAGTGCTAGACCTGTGGGTGGCACAATGGCAGTGGATTGTCAAATTCATCATTATGAGTGTGGGCAGGAATGAAGCAACTGGCAACTGGCCATTTTATATACACTGCAGTGGAGAAACGTGATCACATGTGCAGAGCCTAGCAGCACAAGCATGTCGCATCCAGACCTGGAACGTAGCATGACAGTGGTGTGTGTGTGTGTGTGTGTGTGTGTGTGTGTGTGTGTTGGGAGGGGGGTTAGGGTTGCCACACTGGTATAAGCACATGCCACACAGCAGCTAGCAGGAGTAATCACTAGAGGTGTGACTGTGTGTAGTGAGTTTGCAGTTGGGGGGGAGGGGGGCAGACACAAGTCACAATATAACTCAACTAAAAGGTTGCAGCAACAATGTCAACACCACCAACTACGACTACAAACTAGAGCAGGAAATTGACAAATCCGCTAGTTTGGAAAACAACAACAACTAAAACAACAACAACAATAGCAACACAAGCAGATCTACAGGGGCGCCTGGGTGATAGTCGCAAGCCAAAGCAACAAAACGGATGGAAGAAAGAAAAGTCAACCTCAGCCACTTCCATCTCATCATCAAAGGTAATCAACTGGAAGAGAAAGAGTAGAAGCAGAGTTAGTAAGGGGGGAGGGGATGGGGGTTAAAGGTTAAAGAGGATTCACAGGGTGGGGTTGAGGTGAGAAAAAAAAAACAAAAAAACATCCCAACTCATAAATATTCCAAAATGCCCATTCGGTAGCATTAGTCTGTTAGTATCTGCAGAGTTAATAGTAGGCCCTGAAGCAAGGGTCAGTGTACAGTGGACACATAACAAAGCAGGCTTGAGAGTGGGGGTCAACATTACCATTAGCTAGTGACTTGCATATTAGCATATTAGTGCTGGCTTGAGGGTGGGGGTTAAAATTCCCATTAGCTAGTGATTTGCATATTAGCATATTAGTGCTGGGAACTTTACACAAAGCCAATGAGAACCAAATAATGTGGACTCATTTCCAGGACTAATGATTGTTAAGTGCTTGATGGTTTGCTCCATCCCATAGTTGCTGATAACTTTCTATAGACTAGTGGTGTGGGCACGTAAGCAAGTCGGAACAGTGAGTTCTCAAAGCTGCATTAAAAGTTCTTATTGAACTCCTGAAGTTGGGGTAAGTGTGAGGCAGTTGAACGGAGAAGGGGTGGGACTGTGTGTGCTCTAGCGGCAGGTGACTGATATCTCTTGGGCGTATCTGTGTAGTAGAGTGATTGACAGTATTTGTGTTGGTTATCAGCAGGGCACAGGTCAGTACAGTAAAGTACAGTACAAAAACAAGAACAAGAACGTGTGTGTGTGTGTGTGTGTGTGTGCGCACATCATGTCTCGTACATGTGGTACAACATAATAACGTGCATGCGTTACGTAATAAAGACATCGGCAGTTGTGGACGGCATTTTTAATGGCACTAATAAAGTCATAAAACTGTTTTTGTTTTTATTTTTCAAAGAACCGTGGTGATTAGCAAGCGCCCATGCCGGCACCGCCGGGCTGTGAAAAAGAGCAGCTGATATGAGTGAACTGAGACTTTGTGGACGACCATCTGGAGGATGTGGGAGAAGAGAGAGAGAGAGAGAGAGAGAGAGAGAGAGAGAGAGAGAGAGAAAGAAAGAGAGTGAGAGAACGAGAGAGAAAGAATCCATAACACATCTCTCGTACACTTCCTCTCTCTGAGCTCTGTGGTGCCCTAACGCTGAATAATCATCAAAACACACCTGCCTACGATGGGCAACCCTGAGAGTCCGTCAAAGCAGACACTGGCTGGACAGAGAGAAAGGGAGAAATGGACAAAAAGAGGAACTGAAGGAAAGACAGAGAGAGAGAGAGAGAGAGAGATAGAACTGAGTACTGAGGCGGTACCTTCTCTCCGTAGCCGCGGTCTTTGGTCATCATCTCCCGGAGCGTCTGCAGCACTTTGATGCACAGACGCTCCTCATTCTCCTCCAGCAGCTGCTTGGTGTGTTTAATCAACCTGCAGAGGGAAGAGTGAGAGAGAGAGAGATGGAGAGAGAGAGAGAGACAGAGAAAGAGACAGAGAAAGAAAGAAAGAAAGAAAGAGAGCGACAGAGAGAAAGAAAGAGAAAAAAAGAAAGAGAGAGAGAGAGAGAGAGAGGCCACAGACACATAGAACAGCACAGACACAAACAACAATGGGGCTTAGTCATCTTCCCTCGGCAGTCACCTGGACATACATCAATTCACCTGCTTTCCAAGACAAGGACACACACTCACACAACGGCGTGAGTGAGTCACAGTCACACGAGAGAGGGCAGGTGAGTTAAATGGAACGTGAACGGGCCCTTAGTCACTTAGTGTGAGTGGGAGCGTCAGTCACATGTTACAGAGCATGGTGGAGCACGTAATCCGTGTACCTGCACCTGTTGAGGCTAGAAGCCCCAGTCAAGACTGCTGCTCCAGGCTCACGAAAGCCTCCGGGGGGGGGTACAGGGCAAGCAACAGAGTGTCAGATAATCCTCATAGACACTAGCACCTCACCCTGCGTTCACACTGTGATACACCCACCGTATACATTTACTTTTTCCTTTAGCAGATGCTTTTATCCACAGCAACTTACAAAAATAAGGGAACAACATTCAAGAAACAATGCAGGGGAGACATTGCTTACAGTAGGTAGCATTTAATACTACAATACTATTACCAGAGGATGAGAGTGCAGACGTTTTTAAGTACAAGTCAGTTTATATACACTGGTCTATGTGTTTGTGACCTAGCTGTAACGTTACTCTCAAATGGGATTGTGTATCCTTTTCCAGAGTGTGTTCCATATAGAATAGTGGGTGTGGGGAGATTGGGGAGCCGTTCGGAGGGAGTCTTACTTGGAGATGAAGCCTCCGCTCTCACACTTCTTGCGTGCCTCCGTGTTTTCAGGGAAAAGCAGCTCGGGCCGGTGAAGCACGTCCACCAGCACGGAGAGCTCGGCCTGCACCAGCGGCCGCAGCCGGTCCTCCAGGGCGGACACAATGTCCTGGGTGGGGTTGGGGGAGTGGCAGAATTGGTCAGATATGATAAACCCACTTTGCCTGGGATTAAAGCATGATTTGCAGACACAACTTATAACACACTGTTTCTGTGAGATGGTTGCTGTGTTCGCTACAAATGTATGCATCTCCTACAAATATGCAGCCCTGTAAACAAATCCCATATCCATACATATAAAGCCCTACAAATATGCAGCCCTGTAAACAAATCCCATATAAATATGCAGCCCTGTAAACAAATCCCATATCCATACATATACTGGCCCATGCAGACACACAAGGTCTGCTCACGCCTGTGCCATGTACAGCTCCGGAAAAAATAAGAGACCACTGCACATTTCCTACGGTTGCTGAGTGACATTAGAATGAGTTGCCGGTCATATTCAAAATTAAGAGACCACTACACACTTCTCTAATATCATCTTGCGGTTGCTGAGTGACATTAGAATGAGTTGCCTGTCATATTCAAAATTAATAGACCACTGCAAAGATGTGCAGTGGCCTCTTAATTGTTTCCAGAGCTGTACATTAGGTCTGAATATGCTATGCTAAGCTATGCCCAGCAAAGTAAACAAAATCCCATCTCAATCAGTCAACGCGGCGGAGGCCCGGCTTGTCTGACTCATCGCCGGGACACCGTGTGCCACCGGCCACGACTCAGCACTCCGTGGCTGGGCGTCGGGGCTCACACACACGGCAGTAGCGGCTCGGGAAGTGGCCTGCACGTGTGAAGAAGGGTACAGTGTGTTCTCATCCAGGCCCACGCAGGGCCATCGGCATGACCTCACCACTCAGGCCTCGCCTCTCTATTGGATTTCTCTAATCCCGCCAACGAGGTCAGTCCTCACTCACACTCACACACACACTACAAACACACACACACATACACACACACACACTACAAACACATGACACACACTGCACTCGCATGTGAAGGACTCCAGAAACCGCTGATAACTTCTGTAGTAAGACCTTACTTCCAACAACCCACTGCAGTTGTGTCAACATGGGAAATGAATTAGACTTATGGTCTTACAGGCTGTAGAGCACATGCAGTCAGTGCTGCAAAGCCTGTGCCATCTGTGCACATACATTACATGCAGAGTGCCTATGCACGAAGCACTGACATGCCACAAACAAGGTTTTGGATTTCATCAGAGCCACAGAGAAGTATCTTTATTATGTGGGCACATACAGTACAAATTTCCCTCACGGGATCAAAAAGTATATATATACTTAATATATCTCTGATGGCAGTAATTTGCCCCTAACTCTTTAATAACTCCAGTTTAACTTGAACTTTTAAAAACAGTAGTTCTACACACAACAAAACAAGCAGTGCTCTCTAGTAACAAAAGCTTGAGCTCAACATGGACTGAGTGGGAGTGAGTGTGTGAATGAGTGAGTGAGTGAGTGAATGAGTGTGTGTGTGCGTGTGTGTAATCCTTTGTCCGGCTGCCTCTGAGCTGGCCCGACTGGAGCTAGTGGAGCGCACTCAGGGACTTGTGGGGTGAGGCGAGCCGCCTTCCCGAACTCTGCTCTTCTGGAGAACTCTGCTGTGAAGCTCGGGGAAGCCTGCCCTGAACTTCATAACCCTGACTCCAACGGCAACTTCGACTCCACCCAGTGACTACATGCTAGAGCAGAAACAGGCGTGGGGGGGAGGGGGGGGGGACTTGTGGTTAACCACAAAACACTCCCTTCACTCCCTCCCAACCCCCACCCACTCAGTGCACACTTTCAAACACACAGATTACTCAGAAGAAAGAAAACACACACACACACACACCTCCCTCTCCTCCCACCACTACGCCACCAGCACAGCCGACAGCATGACTGACACATGACCCACATACCACTTCTCCCCAACCCCGCAGACCTTCTACACGTGCACACGCACGCACACACACACACAAACACGCACACACACACACACACAAAAACACACGCACACATGCACACACATATATGCATGCACTCACACACAACATATATATATATATATATATATATATATATATATATATATATATATATATATATATATATATATATATATATATATATGTATATGTGTGTGTGTTTTTTGTGTGTATATATATATATGTGTGTGTTTTTGTGTGTATATATATATATATATATATAAATATATGTGTGTGTGTGTTTTTGTGTATATATATATATATATATATATATATATATATATGTGTGTGTGTTTTTGTGTATATATATACACACACACACACACACACACACACACACACACACACACACACACACACACACACACACACACACACACACACACACACACAGCTGATGACATTTTTTTTCTGCCCTATTTTCTCCAGAACTCTGAGGTCTTGCGTCTGTTTCGGGGAAATGCTGTTTCAATGGCACATGACGATGCAGAGGGAGGCCTGACTGATGGAGGCCAGACGTCTATTTTCAGCCTCCACTCCTCACATTCGCACCGTGAGTCAGAGGCCCAGTCCACCTCTCTCACCTCTGTCTGGCTTATAAAGGAGGTTGCTCTGAAGCCCTCATAGAGCCTAGTTTTTTTAGATGAATTACTGTTAAAACAGGGACATAGCGAGAAGCTGGTCCCAGACTGATGGTCAAAGGGGTTATACAGAGGACCTTTCATCAGTGACCACAAAACAGAACAGAAGAGTACTTCATAAAGGGGAAGTCCAGGATTTGTTTTTTACCCTGGGTCGATTTTTTGGAATCCTTTTGCCACTGGTCCTGGATTGAGTTAGAATGTTAGAAGACAAATGTCACGTTGCCAAATAGCGCTGTGTCGCATCACTTGCCGTTAAGACATTCTGATTAAAAACAAAGTAATCAAACGGACTTTGTGGCTGACAGTTACCTGCATTGCGTGCAGTTAGGATGAAAAACATTTCCTAGACATAACTGAAATGTTCTGAGAGCGTTGCACTGACGTACCTGTAACCTCTCTATGATGTTCCTGTAGTCTCGTGACGTGGTCTGTGTGGAGTCGCGCCTGGTGGCGTTGCGCGTTGAGAGCCTCCAGTTCAGGATCGTCTTCTGCACCACGTTATTGGATTTCACAAACAGGTTGTTCACCTGACTATCCAGATCCACAGGGATGGCGATGGCTCTGCTCTTAGCTGCGAATGAAAACGGTGACGCAAACCAACTCAAACACAAATACAACGCTTATATAAAAACTTGGCTTAGGCCATGTCTACACGTAGCCAGGGATTTTGAAAAACTGATATGTTTCTTCCTCCGTGTTTTAAAATAATTCTGTCTACGTCACAATCCAAAAAATCCCTGTCAAAAAACCCATTGAAACGGAGTTTTCAAAAATCTCCACTTTGGCCGGATTTAAAAAAATACCTAAGGCCAAAATGCATAAAAAAATCTCAGTTTGTGTGCGGAAAATTATGTGGATATGTGTCTCACTGTGAGAGTGCTTTGGTTGTGCACCAGATGGAATAAAGGTGTCCTGTTGTGCAGTGGGATACCTCACCTACGTCTGACAGGACCTTGATGCAACCTTCCACTGAGGCCTTCTGGGTGGGCATCAGCCAGTTGCAGTGGTACACCCTGAAGACACCTTGCAGGAGCTGAACAAATACAGGCTGCCGGGTCTGAGGACGAGCGAGAGAACACAGAGGATGAGACGGAAAGAACAGGGAATGTAAGAGGGCAAGCACATCTGTATACAGCTCTGGAAAAAATGAAGAGCCCACTGCACTTTTTTTTTTTCTGATGTCATCCTACGGTTGCTGAGTGACATTCAAATGAGTTGACGGTCATATATTTTGCAAATTTGCAGTGGTCTTACTTTTGAATTACTAAGGAGGAGGCAAATATCCACACAGCACACTTTTGTCTTTTTTGCTCCCAAAAAGGGGGTTTAATTGTACATTTTGAGCACTCTGGTCGGGCAGGTACATCCAGAGAAGAAACCGGGGGAATGACAGACACAGTGGGATGCACATTCAACAATCACAAGGAGACGTGAGAAAACAAGCTAAAACATCCAACTGCAGACGGTTACAGGGGTTTTAGAACTCACAAGCTAACACGCTAGTCATAAGTCAAGCTAACACATGCTTATCATTCTGAAGATTTGCTTTGTATATGGGGTGTGGCTTTTTTCTGTGAACTGTTGGGTACTTACCTCGTATCGTATATCTTAAGGAGAATCAAAACTGGAAAACATGTTTGCAGAACAGAATGTGATTTGTGTAAACCCACTCAGGTTCCTATGGCACTGCCAAGAGTATGAGGAAGCGTACGTGTTCATCTATCACACTCATTCAGCAGTCAACACTTTTACGCCATGTCCTGATCCTGAGTGACAGCGCTTTAAATCCCTAGGGTGATTTCCCATACAAAGCCCCTATTGTTATGGACCCAGTGGAGACCTTAGTGACTCTACACACCACCACAGACACAAAAACCAGCAGGGAGGGGGTGGGGGGGACATTTAAAAGTTTCCTTCCTGGACGCATATTCGATTAGCTATTTAGCTAAGTTTAGTGCACCTGTGGGAGTAAGATTGTGAGACAACCCAAATGCATTCTGACAGGCCAGTCGTCCTATGACCAGCTCTCCCACACAGGCTCGCTAAACTAGCACGTCGCACCACCATACGGCTACCACCACAAACCGTGATAACACTCTGTGCTGGATCCAAAAACAAACAAATACCTCGGTTATTTTGCCCAAAATGGAGGCCTGTCTCAAAACAGAGAGAGAAAAAGAGAGAGAGAGAGAGATAGAGGGGGGGAAACAGGGAACAAGAGAGAGAAATGAATGAGAGGGCCGAAGGAAAAGGAATGAAGGAGCTTCTGGGAAATGGGGCTCTTCATTTAGAGTCAGGACGTAGCTACCAGGAACACACGGGATCAGACACAGGAAGGGTAGGGTCACCACCAAAGTATGTTGTTGCTACAGCTTATCGCTTCTGCATTACAGCAGTGTGTGTGTGTGTGTGTGTGTGTGTTGAAATTGTGCTGACGATACATTAATAGTAAGTGGGTAATCTCAGCCGCCATCAGCACTGCCTTCTGAGGCAGCGTCTGGCAAGTCCGGCAAGTCCTGGCATAGGGAGGGTGGTGTGTGTGTGTGTGTGTGTGTGTGTGTGTGTGTGGGGGGGGGGGGGGGGGGGGGGGTGAGGGTGGAGGGGTATTACTCAAGGGGCCCAGGGAGAGGAGAAGTGGACTAGTCTTGAAAAAGGGCAACGGATGACCGACTGAGACAACCGCATACAGGCGGGGACTCCGGATTGTGCTCAAACCCCATGCCCTGCTGTTGCCGCAGCAACCATGCCTGAATATAGCTAAAGCTAGGCCCAGACATGAGGAGGTGAGAGTGCTACGAGGAACACCGTGTCACAACAACGAGTGCTTGGAAGGAGTGAGGAGTATGTGGGGAGACGGAGAGGAAGTCCTTGTGAAGAGTCAGACACACCCTGGAGGATTAATGGGGAAGCGTCCTTCCCGTTACTTACATACATAAGATGGGCCACCTACGGACGGGGAAGATGTGTCAGAGATCACAAGGTCAGCCAGGGCTGCTGCTACAACCAGACAGGCTACTCTACACACAACCAGTGCCCCTCTGTCTGTGTGTGTGTTTGTGTTTGAATTTTTTCAGCCTTTTTCCCTATTTCAATGTAGTTTCTACATATTTGCATACATAGGCGGTATGCCTTTCTGTATCTGTTCAATGTAACAGTGGTCAAGTCCCTCTCACTGTGTGTGTGTGTGTGTGTGTGTGTGTTCCTACATGCAGGTTTTAGTTGAACTTTACCTGCAGGCTGGTGCTCTGGTCAGAGAAGGGCGAGCTGAAGAAGGTGGTGACGATGCTCATGACCGTCTCGGTCACATAGCGCTCCAGCACGGTGTCAGCGTGCTTCCTGTCACTCGTGTTGTTACACACCTAAGAGCACACATGCACCGCACACACATCCCCTAAGTGTAGTGAAACAGCTTCCTGAGTAGTGATAACATCCACATCACACAAACTTCGCTTCCTGTTTGATTCACAAGAACGCCAACAAACTGACTAACAAACTTCTCATGGATCTAAAACAAAATGTTATTTTATTTAACCGTTCAAAACCTCCTAAACTATTGCATGTTCCCTAATGGCCAAATAAAAATAACATTGACCCTGCCAGCAAGACAGGACAATAATATGCTGCTTGTGTAAGGAGTCTTTTGTGCCATGGCTGTAGTAGCAGTAGTTGTATCTCAATATATAAAATGAATGAACAGGATTTTATAAAGACAGAAACAAATTAAATTGTGTGAATCATTATGGTTTGACTTTTGGCCACAAGATTATTTGCAAGGTCAGAATGCAGTGACCCAAATAGAACCGATAGGGTCATATGAGAGTTGACGTGAAGGACATTAGAGAATTACAAAGCACTTCAGTAATCAAAAAACCACTTCTACACAACAACGCCTAATGCAATCTGTGACAAGTGATCTGAAAGCATTGTAGTTCTGTCTACCCTGCAGATGTCCACCAGGAAGTTCTCAAAGAGCTTCCACATGTGGTTGCTGGTGTAGATCTCCTTCATCTCCACCTCCGTGTCCACGTAGCAGTGGTTTAGGAAGTTGATGTAGGCTATTTTCACCTGTGAGCAGATCACGAGAAACCAACGTCATTTGTGGTCAACGACTTCCTCATTTCTACGTTTGTGTGAGGATACGGTGTGGTTTTGGAGAGCAAGGTGTAGTGAAGGGTATTTTTGCCCTTTTCATCACATATGTGGTGTAAGTGCTGATTTGCATCAGCCAATCCATATATTAAGACTAGTCCTTGACTAAAAGAAATGAACATCTCCATTGAAAAAAAAAATGTTAGTCTAGGATTAGGCTTACTACATTGGAAAAAATTTTTTAGTCTAGGATTAAGCTTACTACAGCGGGCCAGTTTTCCAAACATATAATAAGCCTAGTCCTAAAAGAAACGAAGATCTGAATTGAGTCAGGATTCAGTTTAGGATTAGTCATGTGGGGGGAACTGGCCATATACTGTAGGTCTAATATGAAAGTTTAATATGACAGTTGTAATACAAGCTACTTCACCTGGTATACTTGGTTTATTCTTTTACTTTGCCTGATGATAAGGGCCAAAAACAGGTAAAATACCATTGCTGTGACAAAAACAAAAACCCCAGAGAGGACTTGAAACTATTAAAACATTGTGGCGACGGCGGGCTTGCCTCGGGGATGCAGTCCTCGTGAGTGACCACACGCACGATGTCGTCTAGCGGCAGCAGGGAGTTGCACTTGATCTCGGTGTAGACGTTCTTGCCCTCGGTGCAGACGGCCAGCAGCTCCACCAGGTGGATGTGGTACATGAGCTGGCTGTTCTCGTCCATGCGGTCGCGCTCCGAGCGCATCATCTGCACCAGTGTCTGGAAGGACGCCCGGTCGTTGTAGAACACCAGCACGTCCTCGCCCGCGTTGACCAGCTGACAGCGCAGACCAGCACGCAACACACACACACACACAGACACAAACACATCAAATAAACGATTAAATAAGCACACTCATTTCACACACTCTTGTAATTAATTTCAGTGAAATACCCCGTTTGGCTCATCTATCTGACCTCGGCCATGACGATGTCCTGGCACTTCTTGATGAACTTGTTCTCTGCCTTGACAATGGTCTGCAGGAACTTGAGGTACTGGACGTGCCGGCCGCGGGTCTCGATGCAGTGGACAAAGTGCTGCACGACCCGCTCGTTGATCTCGCTGCACAGCTGGAAGTTGTTCATGAAGATGTGCCGCATGGTCACTGCCTCCAGGATCTAGCAGAGGGAGGAGATGTCGACATGACCAACCAAATGCTACCAGACCACCAACAAACTAAATTCAATAAAGATAGTAAACGATAAAGAATGGACATTTGAGTCCATGTTAACCCTAATGAGAGAGAGAAAGTTTGAGTGAAAGGGAGAGACAGGCAAAGTGTGTGTGTGTGTGTGTGTGGGGGGGGGGTGGTACACAGAATTACCCCTGGGTTGAGGAACAGGTTGAGGTGCTTGTGGAGCAGGGTCTGGTTCTGTTGGTTCCCTGCACAGAAGTTCTGCAGGAACTCATGAGCCAGCTTCATAATCTCCTGCATGCGGACATCTTCGCCCTAGTGGGACAAACACCACACGCACTACATATCAGCACAGGCTTAATCATCACATTTCTACTGCAGGGTAATCACTAAGATAAGAGCGGTATGAAATATGACCGCCGCCCATTCCTGCACATTCTCTCCGCAAAAATAATTCACGCTTGTCAATTTGTCTCCATCTCCTTCTCCATCCTCTACTTTTGTGTATGTAAATGAGTGTGTGCATTATAGTGTGTGTTTGTTTTTGTCTATATGTGTGCTTCGGTGTGTGTGTGTTTGTTTATGTGTGTGTGCGTATGGGTGTATTTATGTGTGTGTGCCTGTGTGTGTTTGTGTGCATGTTTGTGAGTGTGTGTGTGTGTGTGTGTGTGCGTGCCTGTCTTTGTGCATGTGAGTGTATGCGTGCCCGTGTGTGTACATGTGCGTGCGTGAGCGTACATGTGTGCTGTGTGTGTGTGTGTGTATATTCGTGTGTATGTGTGTGTGTGTGTGTGTGTGTGTGTAGCTGATATGGCCCCTATGAACGGAATTCCACGAAACTTGGCATGCATTCAGAGGGTGTCATAATGATCCTACACTTAAAAAAAAAATATGGTCCTCCTACGTTTCTCCAGATATTCACAGAAAACTGTGTCCACCCTACCCTCCTTTCGGGGTGTCCAGTCTGGCGGGGGGATCAAAACGATCAAAACGAAAAACAATGATTCCGTATCATCCTT
>NW_027468837.1:10255958-10378458 GCF_046254945.1 Alosa pseudoharengus | reverse complement strand
CTGGATTGGCCACTGCAGCTGCCAAGTCCGTCTGGGTGTTTGTCTCATCAAACTCTCGCTTGAAGATGCAGAGCAGGCAAGAGATGCGGTAATCTAGCCGCACATTCAAGATGAACTGCCGAGAGCAAACACAGCATAGGGAGTGATTCCCTCAATCAACGCAGTAGCCTTACCATTAAAATAACAACTGGCTCTTCAGTTACTCATCAGTATCCTGGTTATTTAAGTCTAAACAAAATGCTCAAACAGCTCAGTAAATAAGGAAAAGTATTCAAATCAATCTATAGATCACTAGATTCAAAAGATCAATAACTGGTGGAACATGGCTTCTTTCTATCCCCTGTTAATCACAAAAGTTTTAGGGGGATAACTGAGAGAGGGACTCAAAGTTCTGGAAAGTTCTAGACCAGGGGTTTTCAACCAGTAGTCTGCGGCCCACTTGTGGTCTGTGAGGACATTGCTGGTGGTCCCTGACCATGGATTCAGTAGTGTAGTTGCAATGTGGGAATCAGTATTTTTATTCAGTGGTGGTCCTGGGGTTAAGTAATTAGTCAGAATGATGGTCCCTGGTTCACAATCAGTTGAAAACCCCTGTTCTAGACAATCCTCTTGAGGTGGGCTACCTGCAGGATCTCTATGATCTTGAGTTTGGTGTCCATCACCATAATGTCCTCCTTCTCGGGCTCCACTTGGGCCTTGACCACGTCTCCGTTGGTGGGGATGGGCAGGCTCTGGGTAGCGGGCAGGAAGCCCCCTCCCCTCAACACCACCTGAGTCATCAGCTCCCCCACCCCGTGGATGGAGCGCATGACGTTACTGCCTGTGGAGCGAAATTAGTTTATTCACCATCTCCCCCAGAGCTGGATAAGATGATACTTACCCTTCTCGTCTCTGTACGTGCAGTAACTTAGTCTGAAGCACCCACTGTTAGCATAGCTTAGCATAGTTCATTGAGGTGGGCAGTTCCAACTAGCCAATCTCCCAAAAGTGACAAAATAACTAAAATATTGTTCTATTTACATTATTATTATTATTAACTGTATTTGTTATAGGAGGGACAGTGTACACTAATTGACATTTTACAAAGAAAATGTAAATGCACCCAATTATAGCCAAAAGGCTAGTTTCCATTGGTAGTCCCCCTGCCAGAAGGAGCAAGGCAAAATGACCTATTAATTAAAATAATACATTACAGCAAAAAAGCAAACAAAACAAAAATAAAACAATTACAATATATATAAAAATCACACCAGAGATACACACGCGCCCACACACACACACACACACACACACACACACACACACACACACACACACTCCAACAATCATACTCTTCTAATCTCATACACTAATGCTGACAGACTTGGTTGTCTATCAGCCATTTCTTTAATTTTAATTTTAATGAACTATAAGAACTGGATTCTTTGGTAGACTGGATGTTTTGTGGGATTGTATTCCACTCACCAGCTGCTTTATAAGTGAAAACTGATTGACCCAAAAGTTGATTTCTTGTAAGGCATGTTGTGACTAGTATAATTACAATGTATACAAATTGCAGTATAAAATGCAACACAGCGATTTTCAACATGCTTGGAACTACATTCTCATTTAGACAAAGCACTGCTACTGCAGCTTTTCAGGTGCCGCATGCAAATCACTCAAGTAGCAGTGCTTTTCCTGAATGAGAACATAATTCCAGGTTTGTGTGTGCTTAGACAATCGCCAATTTGTAGCCTATATGTTGTAACTGTTCAAGTCACAACATGTAAATGAGAAAATGTTAAGAGTTCTTTTGTCACTTTTGGGTGCTATGGGCTAATTGGAACTGCCCACTTCAATGAACTATGCTAAGCTATGCTAACAGTGTGTGCATCAGACTGAGTTGCTGCACGCACAGACCAGAAGGGTATGCATCATCTTATCCAGCTCTGGGGGAGACAGTGAGGGAGAGTCCAAAATGTTGGAGTGTTCCTTTAAATGAACAAAAACATAATAAGAAAAGAGAAGAAATTGGAGTATTACCGCTCTGGTTTTCGCCTTTGTTCTCATCTCCTTTCTCAAGCTTGTTGATGGGGTATATTGTACTGACATTGACACAGTCAAGGATGGCCAGGAGGATTTTGGTCAAGCGCAATAGGTCACTGAAGTTGTAGAAGCCAAAGTAGATGAGATTCCTGGCAAGATTAACAACCTAAAATAAAACCAAACCAAACAAAACAAACGGTTGTTAAGGATGAGGCGCCTGAGGGACTTTCCACTATTTTAGAAGCATGACGTAAAATCAACAGGCACCACCTCAAACGTGAGCTTGTTTTTCTCTTTGTCGGAGAAGGGCACGTTCTGACAAACCACATCGCGTAGGTAGTTCTCGACAAACTCCATGGTGAGGGCGAACCGCTCCTTAATCTCATCTCGCGTGGTGCCGTCACTGTCATAGCTATGACAGCACATGAATTAGAGCACAATCACAATCACAGCGCAAATGGAGTGTTGAAGATTATCTGGAAGGGGATTAAATGCATATACAAAACACGCTCGCTCACGAGACGCCTACTTACTCGTCGATGGCGATCTGGGAGGGGATCTCGGACCAGAGGCGCGCGTACTTGACGGGCGTGACCTGCTCCTGGGGGTCGCGGTCCACGTGCATGTGCAGCATGAGGCGGCAGAAGGAGGCGCGCAGGTCGTAGGGCAGGTCCTCGTCCGACATGCAGCGCAGGATCAGGTCCACGTCCAGCTGGCCCGAGATCTTGTTGATGGCCAAGTACTGCCGGTCCAGGCACATCCTCGCAAACAAGTTCAGCTGGTACCTGAACGTGCCAAGACCAACGTTACTATAATCACTCAACAGAAATCCCCACGTAAAACCAACAACCAGGGGCTAGTAGGTTCTGGGAAATAAGTGTTGATGTTCTGAATGATGATCAATCATGTAACCCAGGTCATCTGGCCCTAGAGATATTTACTGCACCTGTGAATGCTTATAATTATGCTTAGCTTTGTAGAACAAGCGTGAAAAAACATGCTAGTGAAGTGTGTTGCTGACTCTGAATAGAAAGGCACTGAATGCAGTGTGCGGTGGTTAGTTTTGATATGAACATTCATTCATATACGTCAACAGACTGGAACTGAACCTTCATACATCAGCACATATTACAGTTAGTAATACCTGATCAATCTCTTATTATTATCTGGTTCATTTCACAGCTATTAATTCAGAGCAAAAATTTAAGGGTCTATGTGTCAATGAGACCCTTTGAGAATTTTTTGTGCGCTTGTGAGTGTGTTTGAGAGTGTGTGTGTGTGTGTGTGTGTGTGTGTGTGTGTGTGTGTGTGTGTGTGTGTGTGTGTGTGTGCGTGAGTGTGTGTGTGTGTGTGTACCTGTAGTAGCTGATGACCTCTTGGTCCTCCTTCTGGCCTTCTTTGGCATCCTGGGCCAGCTCGCGGATGCTCTTGCTGCGGATCTCCTTGCAGCTGTCCTTCCAAAAGAGCCACACCTCCTCCTCATCCTCCTCGGTCTCAACGGGGGCCTCCCCGATAGTCACCGACTCGACTTCGAAACGTGACAAGACCAACCTGACAAATAGCAAATGGTAAATGGACTGCATTTATATAGCACTTTTCTACTTCTCCAAGCACTCAAAACGCTTTACAATTTCATCCCTCACATTCACACACACACATTCACACACACACACGCACACGCGCACGCGCACACGCGCACGCGCACGCGCACGCGCACGCGCACGCGCACGCGCACGCGCACACGCACACGCACACGCACACGCACACGCACACGCACACGCACACGCACACGCACACGCACACGCACACGCACACGCACACGCACTCGCACTCGCACTCGCACACACACACACACACACACACACACACTCACACTCACACTCACACTCACACTCACACTCACACTCACACTCACACACACACACACACACACACACACACACACACACACACACACACACACACACACACACACACACACACGCACACACAATGCAAGGCGCCAAACTGCACATTGGGAGCCCTTTGTGGCTCTGTGTCTTGCTCAAGGACACTTCGACAGGGTCAAGAGAAGTGGGGCTTGAACCGGCCATCTCCTGAACCTTCTGAGCCACTGAAGCCCCCAGGCCAAGGGATATTTTGAGGATTATTCATTAAAATGTACCCAGCAGAATTCATTACCAATAACACGCGATCTAAAATTATTTTTAATGAAACCACCATGGCCGTGGACTAAAAAGAGCACGCCCCAGACAGGCCTGTTCTCTGTATCTGAATGTCAACAAACTTTGCATCCACATTGCCTTGTCTGTTTCAATATGTTTTCCACCATAGCACGTACACACACACGCTGATCATATGAGAAACGTTAGGCTGGGTGGCTCATGAAACCAATTAAACATATACATTTTTTGGAACATGCCATTAGTGCAACAGTGGCTTACATTTAGGTCAGTCTTTCTTTTCCATTTCATAAATTGAACTTCTAAAAAAAAGCATAGAATACTAAACGCATTAACTAATTACTAAGAACATTATGCTTCCTGTTTAAGGCAATAAGGCAGGGCATTCATGTGCCTCTCTGTTCTAGCATCCTGTTAATGAAGTCTCACTTGGTCTCAATGAGGATGTCGGCGTTAGCTGGATCCAGCACAGCATTGCAGATTAGCTCCTGCGTCACGGGGATCGATTTATTCATGGAAACACAGAGATCGGACAGATAGTCCAGAAACCTGGGTGCACAAACACACATAAATACACACGTGGATGTGCAACCAAACACACACAAACGTACATTTTCACACAATCAAACACATACAAACACACACAGCCATGGACAAACACATACAAAAACAAATTGTCTACATGCTTAAATGCAAACCAATCAATCTACAAACCAACACAAAGTACACCAGATTTTGTTTTGGCTTCTTATTTGTACATGCTTCTACTTTTTCCTTAACACCATAGTGTGAACACCCATGGGGAAAACCCACTGCACTAACAACCGAAGCACACCAACATGTTCCAGACATCAGATTCCAAGTAGTTAGGCCTATTATGGATTGGGCTTCCTTTGAAGGTGGCCATGTTACTGCTAGAGATGCACCGATATGGAATTTTAGGGCCGATAACGATAACCGATATTTATTGGTTTGTTGTGGCCGATACCGATACGATAACCGATAATATTACTCTTGAAAAAAAATTGTGAAGTGATTTGGGGAAAGCATTTAATAAGCATAATTTTATTGCAGTAATTTTACCTACCACCAAATGATGGACGGAACTCATAATAGTCCTCAATAGTACGGCAGTCAACAACATAACAGTAGCCTAGCCCTACAGTATGTGTGGCTCCTTTAAGTGAACCTGACGTCAGTGAATTGCGAGTGAGTGGCTAGAGAGTTTGAATCGTTTTCATTTAGGACTAAATGCTCATAAGCGGCTCAGCTTGGAATAAGCTACAGTATAGCGACCAAATCAGTGTTTGTGAGGGAAACTTAGGTTTAGTTTCAACTGCGGGTAACTGAATAAAGCTGCAACTCCTCAGACTGTATCTTATGCTTATGTCCGTCTACTCTGTTGCGCACAACCTGCTGCAGCAGAAATGAAAGGAGTTAGCCCCGAAGGTTTTAATAACTTATTATGATGACCTGTCTGAAACTGAAGCACGAATGGTTAGCATATTTCTAGGTAACAATACAAAACCCAAGCTAAAGTAATGCAAATATAATACTAAAACAACTTAGAACTAGGCCTACTTATGTACTCGTCCCACTAACGAGTTTGTTTATTTGTTTCCCCGACCAGTGCGGTAAAGTGCAAACACACCAGCACAAGACGGCTCTAGATAGGGCTGAGCTCCGCTCTGTTAAGGTTAAATGGCGGATCATTCACGAGAGGATTTTGAGATGCACAGATTCCCAAATGAAAGCATATCCAGCGATTTTGTTAGAGTGGTGAAATACATTCACACCGCTGACATTATATTGAGGAAAAAGTATAGCCAACCAAGCTCAAGTAGCTCAGTGTAGCCAGACGGACCTTACGTAGGCCTAAATTAGGACTTTAAAAAATATCGGCGCAAATTATCGGCCAGAATTCTGTTATCGGACTGATAATAATATTTTCATTTTTTGACTTCGGCTAATAATATATCGGCCGCCGATATATCGTGCATCCCTAGTTACTGCTCATATAGAACTAATGGGGGAACTAATGTGGGAACTAATCCAGTGTTAACACTGGACCTCTGACCCCTTCAAGCATCATCAATGGAACTACAGTTGTGGTCATAAGTTTACACACCCATGCTAAAGTTAACTAAAAGGAGGAATACAAAGTAATATTTTGGAGATTGATCTTGAGTAAAAAATGAGTAAAAAAATCCTCATAGAGGCAGGCAGATTTTTATTTTTAAAGGCCAGTTATTTCATGGACCTATTGGCATGGGGAACTTTCCATAAGATCATCTCTCAATGCACATCAAACCAGCTATTAGGCGAACTGAAATAAAACCATACCAATCTAAGTATGGTGAAGGGTATGTGATTATGTGGGTCTATTTTAATTCCAAAGGCCAAGGGAACTTTATCAGGATGCATAGTATCCTGGATCCATGAAAAAATTTGCCTTTAAAAATAAAAAATCTGCCTTCTCCTATGGTAATTTAACACAGGGGTCTGTGTACTTATGCCCCCTGTATTTTAAAGAAGAACATTTATCTATTTACAATACATCATTCATTCACAAAGAAAATTGGTGTCCTTAAGATTTTTCCTCACTTTTTTAATTAAGGCATTAAAGATCAATTTCCAAAAGATACATTTTTTATTCCTCTTTTTAGTCAACTTACACACCCATAGCATGGGTGTGTAAACTTATGAACACAACTGTAACTACATCAGACTTGATAGCAGTGCGTACAGTACGTTCGAAAAAATGAGACCAGTCTTCTAAAACGCTATGCCAATGGAGTGCTTCAGTCATGTAGCCTTCCTGTCAGACTGTGTGGATAGGTGAGGACGAACGGGTGAGGCCAATCAGGTCAAGCACCCACGTCATACACATGCACAGGAGCCCTCAGGTCAAGCCTTTAAAACAGAAGCTGATATGTGCTACTTTGACAAGTATAATCTTGTTAATTCTTGGAGAAGTCATGTGAACTATTAAATTACTTTTCGTCACAATTTCTGGGGGAAAAAAACATGGGAAACAAGATAAATTGAATTTTTAAATTAGAACAACATGCAGTATGAACTTGGAGACACTCACGACTGACCGCAATACCTAAAAACAGCCAACTCTATCTCCCCATTCAGTGATGTCCAGAGACTTGACCTTACCTAGGTTCTCTGTTCTTCCTGACGAGGCTAACAAAGGTGTCGATCTCGGCGGCGGTGATGTGCTTCTCCAGGAGTTTGCGGTTGTTGTGCAGCAGGGCCGTGATGGTGTCCTCAGCCAGCACGTCGTAGCCAATCTGCTTCTGCATGAAGCGGAACTGCTTGGCTATGTACTCCTACGTTCAGGAAAACACATAGCAGCACTGCTCAGACATAAATCCAAAACTACATCACAAAATGTATAAATGCTCTGTTTCTACCCACATCTGGTCAGGATACATCCAATTTCTGTTCTCAATTTCTGACTAAATGTGTGCATCATATGGTAGGAAAAGCTTTTTTGATAAAGGAGCCCAGACAACTCACAGCTGACCTGTGATTCCGGAGACCTCCAGACGGCCTAGCGTTGCCTGGTTGAACTGTTTAAAAGCACCACGCTACAGCCATATATTGCTTGCGGTTTGGACTGTTCAATGAACACCATGCTGCTGTTCAATGTAACGTTAGGCCTAACCAATGAACTGATTGAATTTCACTTACAGATTCTTATTTATTTATTTACTTTTTTTATTATTGTTCATTTGTTTGTTTCCTGTCTTAATGTCTGTGTACAGGTGCGCTGGCGAATCACGCCGCTCCGTCCAGCATTTTGTTTCGATATTTGTCAATTTGTTCATTTGTCTGTTTATGTTTTGATGTCTGCGTGTGGAGCGCTTTAGGTTGTACTCTGTGCACGCTATATACACTATATACACTGCGCTATATAAATAAATGTGACTCGACTTGACTTGATAACATGATAAAACTTTTACGGGATTTTTTTCTTTAACAACTCGGAGCCCTGTGGTGCTGCATGACTTATGTACGTGTCATGTGTACCTTATGCTGATGATACACAAAGCAACCTTTTGAGCAATGGTGCCGGGTAACACTCCTGACTATTGTTGTTCTGGCACATTCCCATTGGTATTGACCAACATTTTTATTTTCTACAGAACTTTAACCATCAGTAGGTACAATTCCATGATCATCCAATCCGAACACATCCGAACTGGTTATGTGGTTGCCCAGCAACACTGCTCAAAAAGATGCAGAATGTATCACCACCTTTATAGTGTGTAGTATAGGCCATTAGGGGTATTACGCAATGCAGTCTAATGCAGAAGAAACACTGGTGCATGACTAGGAATCCAGGATCGTTGCTGTGGACCTGGGCGAGACTCGAGACCCGGGGGTCAATAGGGTAAGGCTGTGTTATCAGCAGCGGGCGGCAGTGTGTAAGTGCTTAAAGTGTAAAGTGTAAAACACCGCGTAATCTAATCAAATGGAGGGGTCAGGAGGAGACAGCCCAGTCATCTTCACCCTAATTAGTCGAATCTCAACAAGCTCACAGACGCGCCAACAAAGGTAACAAAGATGGGTATCTTATTATCTGGGTGCTCTGAAGTATCCAAAATAATAATTTAAGTCATGAGTGTGTGAGTGTGCGTGTGTGTGTGTGTGTGTGTGTGTGTGAATGTGTGTGTTAGTGTGTGTGTATGTGAGTAAGTGAGTGTGTGTGTGTGTGTGTGTGTGTCAGTAAGTCACCTGGTTCTTCCGGTAGTCCTGCTGTGAGTGTGTGTGTGTGTGTGTGTGTGTGTCAGTGTTGCGCGGTCTGCCCGAAATTAAGCGGTCGCTCGCGCGGTTATGAGTCATATAAAAAATATTTTAATGATATTCGGGTCATTTGCGGGCGGGTCAGTTAAAATGTATTATATATATATATATATATATATATATATATATATATATATATATATATATATATATATATATATATATTATTATTATTTTTTTTTAAATACTTATCGTATCACGAGAAGGCTAGCATCAATATTTAACTCATAAATGCTTTTCAAAGATATCATTGGTTGAAGCATACAGTAGACCTACTTGCCACATAGGTGGAGAGGTAGAGATGGAGACGGTAAAGAAGCTGAAGACGTGAGAAGTTAAAATAATAAAGACACCCCTCCAGGAAAAGCGATATATGGGAAATATTTGGAAAGGTTCTTAAAGAAGATGACAGTAGTGCATTGCAAGTTATGTTCTATGTACTTCTTGCGAAGCCATTTAAAAGTATGACAGCCACAAAACAGGCACGACCAACATACAGTAACTTGTCACAAACGTGGCACTGGTAGCCTTCCCAGCCAAACCGAGTAAGTGCAATTCCCAGACCTCATGCAAGCAATAGATAGCTTTATATACTGACCTGGAACAGCATTTTTAGACTAGGCACAAGACCTATTGACAAGTCGCTCAGTAAAATAATGCTGATACTTTGCCACCTGCCCATGTTACACTTTTAGCCTATGCCGTGAGCAGGTAGCTTGATGAGCCTGACCCAGCTTCACAGCCATATCTACCGGTATGTATAGGCCATATAGGTTTGCGCATGCATAAAAGTTACTTTGGTTCGCTGTGTCTGTGACTTTAAACAGTGTAGTAGAGCTTTGTGCTTCATTCAGCCAACCAGTTCTTATGCTAACGTTTTGACCAGTAATGTATCTCTCTTGCCTACCTTGATGCCTTCACCATTTCTGTTTTTGAAAGAAAAATGTATGTCCATGGCCTTGAAATCTTGTCTTAGTGTTTAGCTTATCCTTTGCTGATTACGTGCGTGCTTGCGCTCTTATTCTCATTCTCTCTCCTGCACAAACATTATGGTCTGCATATGTGTAGTTCTACTGCATAACGTTTCGCAAATAAATGAGTTTGTTTTACAGAAATGGCCTACTGTCACACTGCATGGTAGGCTATAACCAAAAGCACGCATTTTGTAAATAAGCGGGTCAGATCGTGGGTTGGGTATAATTTTGTCCTAATTAATATTCGCGGTCCGAGTTGCAGTCGGGTTGATTAAAATATCAGGTGACCGTGGGTCGCTTGTGACCAAACCCGCACAACCCTGGTATGTGTGTGTGTGTGTGTGTGTGTGTGTGTGTGTGTGTGTGTGTGTGTGTGTGTGTGTGTGTGTGTGTGTGTGTGTGTGTGAGTCAACTGGTTTTTCCTGTAGTCCAGCTGTGAGTGTGTGTGTGTGTGTGTGTGTGTATGTAAGTCACCTGATTCTTCCTGTAGTCCTGCTGTGAGTGTATGTGTGTGTGTGTGTGTGTGTCTGTGAGTAAGTCACCTGGTTCTTCCTGTAGTCCTGCTGTGAGTGTGTGTGTGTGTGTGTGTGTGTGTGTGTGTGTGTGTGTGTGTGTGTGTGTGTGTGTGTGTGTGTGTATGTAAGTCACCTGGTTCTTCCTGTAGTCCTGCTGTGACTGTGTGTGTGTGTGAGTGTGTGTGTGTGTGTGTGTGTGAGTAAGTCACCTGGTTCTTCCTGTAGTCCTGCTGTGAGTGTGTGTGTGTGTGTGTGTAAGTCACCTGGTTCTTCCTGTAGTCCTGCTGTGAGTGTGTGTGTGTGTGTGTATGTGTGTGTGTGTGTGTGTGTGAGTAAGTCACCTGGTTCTTCCTGTAGTCCTGCTGTGTGTGTGTGTGTGTGTGTGTGTGTGTGAGTAAGTCACCTGGTTCTTCCTGTAGTCCTGCTGTGAGTGTGTGAGTGTGTGTGTGTGAGAGTGTGTGTGTATGTGTGTGAGTAAGTCACCTGGTTCTTCCTGTAGTCCTGCTGTGAGTGTGTGTGTGTGTGTGTGTGTGTGTGTGTGAGTGTGAGTAAGTCACCTGGTTCTTCCTGTAGTCCTGCTGTGAGTGTGTGAGTGTGTGTGTGTGTGTGTGTGTGTGTGTGTGTGTGTGTGTGAGTAAGTCACCTGGTTTTTCCTGTAGTCCTGCTGTGAGTGTGTGTGTGTGTGAGTGTGTGTGTGTGTGTGTGTGTGTGTGTGAGTAAGTCACCTGGTTGTTCCTGTAGTCCTGCTGTGAGTGTGTGTGTGTGTGTGAGTGTGTGTGTGTGTGTGTGTGTGTGTGAGTAAGTCACCTGATTCTTCCTGTAGTCCTGCTGTGAGTGGCGCAGCACGCGGTAGCAGAGGCGGCAGATGTGCCTGAAGGGGGCGTGGCGCTGGTCACCCAGCTCCTCCAGCCGCAGCATGGGGCCGTCGCCGCTGTCTGTGAACGGAGCCTGCAGCAGCTTGAAGATCTGCAAACAACAACAACAACAACAACAATGAAGGCCAGAAGATCTTGAATGAATGCATAATTGCAATGGTCAACTATGGTAATCTGGTGGTCTGCAGTAGGAGGTAAATTGGGATGATAATCTGGGTTGTGGGCTGAAGAGGAGGCAGGTAGGTAGGTAGGTAGGTAGGTAGGTAGGTAGTAGGTTGTATCGGGCTTCTGCACCTGTTTGAGGATGTTCTGCTCCCTCATGAGCTTCTGTCGCTCTCTGTTGGGCTTGTTGACCATGATCTCCAGCACGTCCTGGCCGCTGTTGGGGATGTCCACCACAAAGAACACCAAATCCTCCAGCAGCTTAGTGACGAACCTGAGCACACGAGCACACAGACACATGACAAAACGCTAACGACCCGGCCAACAAGCCAAAACATCTCAGTTGCAGCAGTGATTGACATCGCATGCTGGGGCGAACATGAGCGCCAGCAGGAAAACAAAACATATCGGTCCTGACTGGCATCGTCAGGTGCTACTGCTGATGCCTGTTGGCACGACTAGCCAGGAATGTCTCAACCGGTGCCAGGCCGTCAACAAACTCCCCGAGTCGTTCCTACCTCCTCTCGTTTTGCGTGATGGTGCCCTTCTCCAGCTTGCCCGCGATGGAGGCCAGCACTTTGCTGGCGTCGTTAGCAAAGTCCAGGTCTCGGACTTCGGCCGGGGGCACAGGCACTATGGCAAAGGCCTCTTTATCCTCCTTCACGGAAGATGTGCCGATCTGTGTGCAGAGTAACCATCATGGCTCAGTAGGTACAACAGGGAGCAAGGAACATCTTATGTTTACTTTCCGTCGACTTCATTTGAACCATATTTGATCTCTTTATCTGTTTTTTGTCTTTATTTGTGTAAAGCACATTGGATTGCCTCTGTGTGTATCAAATGTGGTATAAACATACTTTGTCATGTCTTAAGAAATAACTTGTTTTACCTTCCTTTCATTTTTGTTTTCCTTCATGCATTTAACAATAAAATATGGATTTTAATCAGTCAAGTACCCGCAGCATGACAGGCTTCTCTTCCTCCTTGTCGATGGGGGAGTTGGTGCTGTGGACCCATGTGTTTGTGCAGAGATGCCTCAGCCTCACGTAGGAGCTCCTGAGAGGAACAGGGGTCAGAGTGCTCAGTCAGTCAGAGAACACAACCTCAAAGGCCAAGTCACACACACACACACACACACACACACACACACACACACACACATCCCCCACCCCCTCAAGACACAAGTCAATTCAGAAGAGATGTGGTTCTCTAGGGACAAGGAGTAAATCTGCCAATTAAAAGGGCAAGACAAATGCCCCCACAGACAAGCAGTGGAGACCAGCCTTACCAGGGGACAAATCAATGAGCAAGCAGAAAATCAGCATTTCCTGTGTAAATCCGGTGATTTCCCAATGATGAATACACTTTTTGAAAAATTTGCTGGCACCATAAAGAGTAATAATTTAGGTCATGAGCATGAAAGTCTATTCTCAGAAATGTTCCAAAAAACAATTTTCCATCTTCAACGGTCTCAGTTTTGGTGGTGGCGGGGGAGAGCCCGCTGAGCTCACAGTCACGTGAAGACCTTTACGTGCAATCAGGCAGAGGAAATATGGATGGGGAAAGAGAAAGCAGGAACAGGAACAACAACAACAAAAAAACATTCTAATAATTCCGGACAGATCATCCTGTTCATGTGACACGGAAGGCCAATTTGGACATGGGATAATTAAATGAGCTGTGACCGCCAGCGCTGCGGAGTTCACGCTTGGCGACCGAGGCGTCTGAGGGCGAGCCCGACTGGGTCTAGTGGGTCGGGCATACCGAATTCACAAAACACCACCACAAAGTGCTCTCCTCCGAATGGCCCTTATTGCTGCTGAGGCACATAAAACACTCAAATAGCTTGGGACCTCCCTATGTTCCTTTGAGAGAAAAAAAGAACCAGTATTTTATATACAACAAATATATACACTTATACACTACAATGTGTATTTTTTTTATGTAAGCCACATTTATACGTCTGACTTCAGAGTCAGACAAACAACCAGCTCTGCACGTCTCTGAAATGGCAAGAATGGATGCTTGTTTTGCTAGCGTTGGCTGAACACAGAGGTGTTTTTGCCCAAGGGCAGCTGCTTGGTTTGGCCCAGGTTGTACACCTGTCTGCATAAAAGGCGGCATTGTTGTGCCGTAGGCCCCCTCGCCCCCCTCCGCTGCACGAAAAGGAACTCAATAACTCGTGCCAGTGGCAGCTCAATAGTTCCGGGCACTCTCTTTCCTTTCCTGCACGTGACCAACCGTTTGTGCACATAACTCTTGGTCGTGTGTTTATTCCTTCCTTCCTTTCTTTCTTTCTTTCTCTTTCTTTCTTTAGGAGGGTTTAGAGAAATAAAAAAAGAGTCCTGAAAAGAAGAACACATAAATAGGAAGAAAATAAAATGCAAAAAAAAGAGAAACACATGCATGACTGAATGTGTGCCTGACTGAATGTGTGACTGGCTGAATGTGTGACTGGCTGAATGTGTGACTGGCTAAATGAATGAATCTCTTGTGGTCCAGTTTGAACCTGCTGCCTTTTGCCAACTTACACACCTCAGCAGGCCTCTGGCTGTATTCTGGGCCTGGTTGCGTAATGGGCCATTTGCCTCACAAGCTGACTGTGAGCGAGTGAGCGCATGTGTGTAAGTGTGTGTGTGTGATTGTGTGTGACTGTGCATGTGTGATTTTGTGTGTGTGTGTGTGTGTGTGTGTGTGTGTGTGTGTGTGTGTGTGATTGTGCGTGTGTGTGTGTGTGTGATTGTGCGTATGTGTGTGTGATTGTGTGATTGTGTGTGTGTGTGTGTGTGTGTGTGTGTGTGTGCACTGTGCTCTATGCTCAGTCCAAATAATTAGTCACACTTGGAGCGCTCCCGCGCCCTCAGCACCAGCAGCAGCAGGGGGTTATTTCAGGTATGGCTGGCTGGACAGGAACAGCATTTGTGGGTGAGTGTGACTGTCTGTGTTCCTGTCAGTGTGTGTGTGTGTGTGTGTGTGTGTGTGTGTGTATGTGTGGATGTGTCTGTGTGTGTGTGTGTGTGTGTGTGTGTTGACGTGTGAGTGCTTGTCTGTGAGTATGCATGTGAGTTTGTATTATACTGTATGTGTGTGATAGAAACAGAGAGAAAGATAGAGGCAGAGGCAGAGAGAGAGAGAGAGAGAGAGAGAGAGGAGAGAGAGGAGAGAGAGAGAGAGAAAGAGAGAGTGTGTGTGTGCGTGTGTGTGTCTGAATATATATACATATGGTGATGATGGGGTGGGGAGTGTGTGCATTTTTAAGGGCTTGTTTATATTCGGGTGAATGGACTAATGTCTGTATTTGAGCTGATGTGTGTGCATGTGTAGGCGCATGTGAATGTGTGTGTTTGTGTGTTGACCTAGGGAAGCATCACAATGCATCGTTTCACGTTCATCTGGCAACGCAGGAGTTATCTGATTAATGCCTTGACAACAAGAGGGATTGTCATGGAAACTTCTATGAAATGCACGCACGCACGCACGCACACACACGCACACATGCAAACACACACACACACACACACACACACACACACACACACACACACACACACACACACACACACACACACACACACACACACACACACACACACACACACACACACACACACACACACACACAGTGCACTGGTGTTTAAAAGCATACTGAACAATACATGTACGTGGAAAAACATAAATAAAAACCTGCCTCTAGGAAAAAAAAAAAGATCAAAGATCAAACACAGTATGTGGTTTCATGAATCTTGATCTTCTCTAAACAATGCCCAACTCAGTACTTATTCAGTTTTTTGCGGACTGGTAAAGATCCAGGTGATCCAGATAAATCCCAGATAAAACAATTCAGGTCATTTCTCAATACACACACACTATTCCCACTCACTGCTACTCATTCCTAAAAGCCTGCTCTGAGATTGGGATCTGGGAAATGGCCTGGGATTAGGGGACTTTTCCCGGCCGTTGCACGAATTCGAATTCTGAAGAAGTGCTGATTACTTCATACACAGAGAGAGAGAGAGAGAGAGAGAGAGAGAGAGAGAGAGAGGGGGGGGGGAGAAAGGGAGGGAGGGAGAGAGAGAGAGAGAGGGAAGGAGGGAGGACGGGAGAGAGAGGGAGAGAGGGAGGAAGGGAGAGAGAGGGTGAAAGAGAGAGAGAGGGAGAGAGGGAGGGAGGGAGAGACGTGGTCCAGATGACTGGATGAATAAACATGGGAGGCGGTGGAGGTGTTGTGCAATACCTGGCTTCTTGTTTTACGGATGAGCAACATGTGGGAGAGAGAGAGAGGCGTGACAAGATCTTTTACACGGCATGTTGCAACAGCCGGGTGGACGCGCGATGGGTTGCTTGAGTGAAATGACTACCTTGGCTTCCTGCTCCAGCCGTTGAGATGGGGGGGGGGGGACTTTCCTGACTATTTTGAGCCATCAAGAAATCTTTAAACGCACACATACATACACACACACACACACACACACACACCTCCCACTCATGCAGGCTTGCAAAAGAAAAGAAACATGCACTGACACACTGTCTGGAAACAATGGTGACACAAGCAGGACCCACCCAGGCTGAGGTTGTTTTTCGAGATATGAACCGATGGAGGAGTCATTGAGATTGTGTGTGTGTGTGTGTGTGTGTGTGTGTGTGTGTGTGTGTGTGTGTGTGTTTGTGTGTGTGTGACTGAGTGGGAATACATGTTGGATTTGTGCATTTGTCAGTTGCAGATGGTAGGAGAAATGCATGGCTACCATATTCTGAGAATTCTAGTGAGGTAGCACTCACTCTCACACACACACACACACACTCTCAGATACAAACACATTCACACATTCTCTCTCACAGACACACACACACACACACACACACACACACACACACACACACACACACACACACACACTGACAGACACACACAGGAATAACGTCATGGAATCATAAAATGAAGCATTGTTAGACAGAAATCAAAGTCACCAGATCAGTAAATTCCAGTCGGTGATTAAGTTTAAGCTTAGAAAGTGGTCAGGATTTCAAGGAATACTGGTGTTTACAGGAAATGCATTAAGTGAAAGCATTTGCCCCTACTTCTCCCTAATATGTCCACTTCCGTACTGATGAAATGCAATCATGCCACCATATGTGGGACCCCCCCAACCCACCCGCCGGCCCCTCCTCTCTCATACACACACACATAATCACAAACACACACATACAGACAATCACAAAAACATTCAGAACCCCTTGCCTTCCTGCCCCCTTCACTCACTCACACTCACACACACACACACACTCTCTCTCTCTCTCTTACAGAACCTTCGAGGATATTTCTCAATAGCCGACGCTGCAGATTGCCTCAGCTGCTACTGAGGAGTCTGTGGTGCCTGGATTCTGGTCAGGCTCCTCCTACTGAGGGCCCTTCCTGCAACCCTGCAAAGCTACCCCCACACACACACACCCCAAGGGAGGGAGTGAGAAGGCACCCCGGGCCTAGGAGACGGGAAAACCATCTAAGGCAAAGGGCTAGGGGGCATCAGCAGTCTCTCATCCACCCACACATCCAACACAGGTCCCCTTACACCCTTCCCGAAACTCCCAGCCCTGGAAGATAGAGATGAGAGAGGAGTTTGGATGGGTGATGGTGGTGGGGGTGGGGGTGGGGTTGTGGTGTGTAACGTCATGTCTGTAGTAGCGTTTGCAGAGCGTGGGTGTGAGAGCTGAAAATGTAAACACTGATCGCTCACCACTGACTGATGACACACACACACACACACACTCAGAGCAGCACAGTCTGGTTTGGATCATTAGCCCACGCCTCACCCCAGGCGGAAATGTCCAGCCACACACATGCTTAGTCGTACACACACGCACGCACGCACGCACGCACGCACGCACGCACGCACGCACACACACACACACACACACACACACACACACACACACACACACACACACACACACACACACACACACACACACACACACACACACACACACACACACACACACACACACACACACACACACACACACACACGCGCACACACACACACACACACACACACGCACACACACACACGCACACACACGCACACACACGCACACACACGCACACACACACACACACATAAAGA
The DNA here is from genome assembly GCF_046254945.1 of Alosa pseudoharengus. Lineage (NCBI taxonomy): Eukaryota > Metazoa > Chordata > Actinopteri > Clupeiformes > Clupeidae > Alosa > Alosa pseudoharengus. The sequence continues at coordinate 10,360,781 of NW_027468837.1, read as the reverse complement.
CACACACACACACACTTAGTCATACACACACACACACACACACACACACACACACACACACACACACACTCATGCCTGCATACGCAACACAGACGAGCGCCGGTAGATTTCCCAGCTGGCAGCCTGTCAGCTCTCGCTCACCCTCTCGGCCCGTGTGAGTCTGTGGCTCATGTTGAACGCCTCCCACCAGCTCAGACACACTCAAACCGAGATTTAACCACATGGTTGGGTGGGTGTAGGGGAAGTTTTCCGGAAAGCTGCGTACATACCTGGGCACTAACGAGTCCCCCCCACGCAGAGTAGTAGGGTCCAGCTCGAAAATGGAGGAGATGTCGTTGCCGTCGGGAACGGACACCAGCGTGTACATGACCTTCTCGTTGGGGGTGCGCAGACGGGCCCTCAGGGCCTCGTGGTCAGAGTCCAACTGCAGGAGACGGGGGGTGGGTCAGGGGTCAACACAGGCACTGGCAACACTCTCCCCTGAGCATGCCACTACATAATCATGTCACATACACGATGCAAAAATACAAGATGTAAATACTAACTATGGAATAATGCATGTGTGTATGTTTATATGTGGCAAGTAAATATTACATTTACTCATTTTGTCACACAAATTTGATATAAAAATTTGAACATTAACTATGAACCACTGTGTGTGTGTGTGTGTGTGTGTGTGTGTGTGTGTGTGTGTGTATATGTTTGTATGTTTGTTCTAAGTGAGTTTATATACAGAAATGTACAGTTGATGGGATATCACTTCTAGCCTTTTCAGCATATGGAGACACCTATTACAGCTACAGAAAAGAAACATGTAGTGTCCCAATTTATCATTTAAACTGACTGGCTAATTGGTTTGGCTCACGAGATGACTAGCACAACTGGCTCTTCACTCTTGAAGAGACCAAACATAAACTGTGGTCAGGATGAAGCAATCAACTTGAAAAGATTGAATTATATCTCCAAAATCCCATAATGAGCGAGTTGGATGGAAATCAGATTTGAAATCGAACCAGAAGTTGTCATTTTCTTCATAGCAGCCAGCTAACAAGATCAAATCTCCCAGGCATGCATCTTATGACAGGAGCCATTTGTTTCATCAAAGGAAATGAAATCAATATGCCACTGGAGACAAAATCACACAGTTCCACCTTAATAAACAGTTTGGCCACATTTCCCTAGCACAGAAAAGTACTCAAAGGGATGTGATGTGGAGCAAAATATCGCCATCTAGAGGCCAAATGGAGCAAAGTTGGCTGCATTTACTGTCGGCAGATGACACCCTGTGGTGAGATCTAAACAGTACCCTCAACTACAAGAAACCTCAATCTGAATTTACAATTAAGCAGCATTAAAAGTTACTATTGGAGCAAATGTTTATATTTATATGATTGTTGTTAAATATATTATTTATATATTTAACATATTTATGTTGGGTAGATGGCATGCATACCCAGTGTTGATACCTTTCATAATTAGTTATGAATTTCCACAACGGAGCAGTTTGGAACATTTCCATTTCCTTTTGCACTGTACAAGCATGTTATTACTCACACAAAATAATTTAATTTGGACTTGTGAGGTGACAAGACACACATGCATGGGCCAACATACACACTCAGCTTGAATTTACAGAAAAAAGGACTTCACAAAATGTGTCAAGTGAAGCTATGCACTAGGAGCATGCAAACATGCAGACTGACTGCACACACATGCACCACGAGGCTACAGCACAGTACCTGGAAGTTAAAGGGGACAAAATCCCCCACCTACAAAAAGAGAAAAAAAGACAAACAAACAAATCCACCACAGACTTTAAAGAATGGAACCGAGCAGAGAAAGACAACTACACACACCTACACACACTCACAAAACATGCCCCCACCCACACACACACACACACGAGCGCACACAAACGTACACACAAACACACACACAAATGTACACCTACACACAAACGCACGCACGCACACACACACACACACACAAACACATACGTGCACACAAATGTACAGATACACAAACACGAAATTCCCCTTGGCTTGAATTTCCCCTTGGGGATCAATAAAGTATCTATCTATCTATCTATCTATCTATCTATCTATCTACACACACATGCACACAAATGTACACACACACACACACACACACACACACAAGGCATACTTACAGAGGACCGAGAATCCTGGCACTCCTCTTCATAGTCTGGGTTCACCTGCAAGAGAGAAAGAGGGGACTTTCTACATGTGCTGCATAACCCCAAAACTTCTGAAAGGACCAGTTTCTTTCCAGAACACTACTAAATACTTTCACAACAGAAATACGCTGAGTCCTGGGTTCATATGCAGCGGTGCAGAGATGCCAGGTGACTGTGAGGGAGAAAACTGGTAAGCACAGGGCAGGGAGAAGAGGTGGAGTGGCCCAAAGAGGTCAGGGAGAGGAAGGGATCCTCAAGATCACCACAAGGAAGGGATCCTCAAAAGGATCCTCAAATTATCAACACAAGGAAGGGATCTTTAAAGGGATCCTCTTAAGATCATCTGAAGGAAGGATCCTCAAAAGATCACCACAGGGAAGGGATCCTCAAAAGACCACCACAAGATCACCACACACACCTCACTCACCTCAGCGGCCAGGTAACACCCGGTGGCCAGGTGTTTGAATCTGAAGAGGCTGTTCCAGTAGCCGGCTCCGCCACGGCAGGGGTCGTGCTGCACCACCTGAGGCAGGAGAGGAGCGGAGACACATGAACACGCTGAACACATGGACGCATTCATGCGTGAGCACATGAGATATCTTATCTTATCTTCTTTAACTTCACTCCATTCCATTCCATGTGAGTAGCACTTACTGCTGCACTAACATGTCCTTGTCACACAGTACCTTGATTGTTCCCTTGTTTTGTATGTCGCCTTGGATCAAAGCGTCTGCTGAATGACTAACTATAATGTAAATAAAGCTGGCTGCGACCATAAGTTACAAAAACTTGACCAAACTTGAGTTCTTAGCTGCAGTTGTTGTTTTGTACAGTGTGAGCAATGCCAGTATCAAGGTTTTATCAGGGGGAAGCACCTACAAGCATCTACATCAGCTCTATACCTGCAAATTATGATGATCTGCTTTGGATCAAATCCACTACTGAACTTCCCACTCTGCAATGTTATGCGTCAAGAAACTACAACTGACCTACTCACACTGATGATGATCACATACTGATGTTAACTGAGAGGTGAGCTCACCTCGACTTCCCATAATGCTTTGCTACTAGTGGCGGAGGTAGCGGACTGGCGGCCAGTGGTGCGAAGGAAGACGTACATCTTCTTCCTGTGGTCGTCACACGTGAGGAACTTCTCCTGCTCAGCGTGGAACAGCCTCACTACATCACCCTGAGAGAGAGAGAGAGAGAGGAAGAGAGAGAGGGGAAGTGAAAAAGAGGGTGGGAGAAAGTGAGAAAGAAAGAGAGAGTGAGAACGAAGTGATGGCCACTGACATCCTCCAAACAAACTGTAGTAACCGCTACTCCAGTTCTCAGGGGCTGGCACTTACCCCTTTGAGTATGGTCTCTTTGTTGTCACTCCATTTCATAAATAAAACGATTTTCCAACTTGTGTTGCAATTCACAGAGTTCACCTGAGACGGAAACAAAGGAGAATTACAGAGGAAGCAGTGAAATAAGGTCGACTGGCATAGACTGGTGAGTACACATATTCCTGAGTGAGTATGTGTGTGTGTGTCTGTGTGTGTCTGTGTGTGTCTGTGTGTGTGTCTGTGTGTGTGTGTGTGTGCACTACTATAACAAGTCTGTATTGTAGATTCAAAATCAGCATACACACCTCGTTGCAGCCTGCATTGTCCACTAGTTGGTGAGTGCTGGCATGTAGGGGCTGACCAGCATTCACAGGGTTAAGGACCACTTTATCTCCAATCACCACCTGCAGATACAAACACAAGAGTCATCAGGGTGACCCCAACCAGACCGACAACAGAAACTTTAACCAACCCCCTCTCCCCCTCCCCCCTCCACGCACCCAACAACAACATCAACGAGTTACATTTATATAGCGCTTTTCTATCTGCACACCCACTGGCACACCACAGTGTCACTTGCTAGTGATGTACCGGTATTTATATATCTCACTGGCCTTACAATTGCAAACTATACACTTCCTACAGGGGATAAACACAAACAAGCATACACACAAGCATGAACAAGCATAAACAACATCATCAACAACACAACACAGCACTGCATAACAGATTAGGAAGGCTGAAAAGAATGTTTGGCTGTGTGGGAGGGATATTTAGTGAAGAGTCACACAGTCACGTCTGATACCGAATGATGAAGAAGCACTCAGCATGTGTTTGTACACTCCTGCTCAAGAGGGCACCGTCAGGAGAGAACAAGCTCTCAATAAAGCACAATCAGTGCACAACACAAATAGTCTACAAACTCAGCTTCTGTCTCTGGACTTGCATGCTGCACCCAAACTGCATGGTTGCAAAGCATACTGTAACTACTCTATGTAAAAGGTGTAGCTTTTTGAACATTCTAACTTCCGCAACAATTGAAGGTTCTAAAATTCTATGTTGAATTCAATGAACCCAGATTTAGAACGTTAATTTCCCAACATTCCCCTAAGGGTTAAAAAGTATAAAATATTAGCATGCAAAAATAGTAATTATTGATCAACAATGGGCCCTGACGACTGGGAATGACACATTTTTTTTTTTTCATTTGGACACTAGAAAACAAACAGAAGCAGCAGTGCTAGCAAGCTGAGTAAATAAACAAATATTTGTGTACACTACTGCTCCCCCTAGTGCTGACTGTGCCTCTTCATGCTTTTAAAAACAGATGGTTTTGTTTACAAACCGGTTTCTGTTCATATTTCTAGCCTGTTGCTGCTCTCTAGGGGCGGGCGGCCGAGGGCTATTTATATGGCGTAAGCTTAAGTGGGTGGAAGGGAGAGTGCAGGCTGAGGCCGTGGTGTTAATGGTCTTAGCTGGGACACTGTCCCCTGGAGATCTGACACGCTACCCAGCTCTCAGTCACAGGGAGACCTAGACCGGGACGGCCACTCCCAGCTTACGTAAAGACAGTCACGGCAGTGACACTGACCTGTTACACAGCTCACACACATATATACACACACACCAGGGCTCTACAGTGCGCCCATTTCACTCGCACATGCGAGTAAAAATGATGCCGTGCGAGTGCAAAAAAATATTTAGGCGCACTGGTGCGAATGACTTCTAACCATGTCAGTGTTTGTCTATAAAATACACCGCAACATCGAGAAACATTACTGGTGAAAACCAAAGAATCACGTCGCGAATGCAGCATAAAAACTACACCTCCCATCAACGTTAGCAGTTTCGCGTTGTGACTCGCTAGTAGTCGCTTCTATCAAATCCAAGAGCGCGCAGAAAAAGCGGAAAGTTAGACTAGCCAGCCAAGATGCAAAGATTGAAGAAATTAGTTCTTCTATCCACCGAATTCATTGGATATAGGAGGAACAGGATGAGATTCTGAGAATGCAGTGAGAGAAGGAAAGGTAACCTAACATGCCTTTTAGCCCAGTTGACCCAGTTTAGCCCACACTCTTTTACTACCCTTACTCCACACACAACTCACATACTCACACAACACATGTGCACACACTCACTGCTCTCCTTCTTCACACACACACACAGACACACACACACACACACACACACACACACACACACCTCACTGCTCTCTCTCTCTCTCACACGCACGCGCACACACAATCCTCAGATTCAATAAATAAAATTCAATAAAAAAAGGTCCAACTACTTTTCATCAGGATAATTCCTTAAAGGGCAGTTAATGTTGTCTAGACAGGAAAGTTTAATGCTGCGTGTGCCTATTCTCACACTGACACAAACAAATTTCCCACCGTATCTTTTGGAGGCAATCAAGTAAGCTGACTGCATCCTTCATTGTAAAACACAGGGTGATGGAGAGGGCATTTCATTTTGGCCGGGCAGTGGGCACTCACGCTGTCTCCTATGGAGCGGAGCTTGTAGAAGGGCTGGATGTAGAACCAGGAGCCCTCGTTGCCCGCGCAGTCCAGCGTGACCCGCATGGCGTTCTTCTCCAGCAGGGCCGGCAGACGCTTGTTCACCGTCAGGTACTTATTGCTTTTCAAGTGCAGGAGCTGTGGTGGGATAGTGTTGCATAGATACACACACACACACACACACACACACACACACACACACACACACACACACACGGGATCCAAACACACCCACACAAACAAACAAACAAACAAACAAACAAGAACACCCCCACACACACTCTCTCACTCACACACACACACATACACACAAAGATCGGGAGACAAAGAGAAAGAGAGAGAGCGAGAGATAAATGAGATAAAAAAAGGGACCACTGAACAGCATGGCATCTCTCCAGTGCCAGGTGCACCAACAGAGGATGACTTCATCCAGCTTATCACCACCGCCCTCGGATACTGATAGTGACTACACTCCTGAGCGCTCGCCACACAAATGCAGTTCAAATAAAGGGCTGATGATCACACACACACACACACACACACACGCCTACAAGGGAGCGCTCGGCACGGTGAGGCCAGGCCTGCCAAAGGATTGTGGGAGGGTGCTTTGCTTTGGCTATGGCTACCTGAATGACGTTGCCGTACTGGATGACTGTGCCCAGCAACTTTCGGTTCTCTGACTCATTCTGTTTCTTCTCCAGGTCGGCCGCGTGCTAAGATGCAAAAAAGAGGGAGGTAGGGAGGAAAAGAGAGAGAGAAAGAGAAAGAGAAAGAGAGAGAGAGAGGGAGGAAGGATGGGAGAGAAAGAGAGAGAGAGGGAAGAAGGGAGGGAGAGAGAGATCAAAACACTGCTGATGCATTGCATTCAAAGGATGATTTCACTTATCTGGTGATCTCCAACACACCTACGCCTTTGGAGGTGTGCATATCTAAGAATTGTCAATGACCAGTTGCCATGAACTTGTTCTTATCCTTCAACATAAAAAATTATATTTAAAGAGTAATAATAATATTTAGCCTTGTGAAGGCTAGTGCTTACACTGCATAGAACTACCCTCCACTATGATCATCATACACACGCCATAGAGACATACAGAAATTAACTAGCCTCCACTATTATGTAGACACACGACAGATATGGTATATCTACATACAATGCATGTAAAGTTAAAGCTATAATGTCACAGTAGTTTTAACTAATACAGTAGGCTGATCAGGAGGAACTCATCCCTTAGCTTCATAACCCTTCATAGCAACATCATCACATTACACAGATACATATGTAACAGATAGACATTTATGGATCCTTTCAGAAATTCTTACTGCACCATACAGCTCATCAGATAGACAGACAGACAACAGATCACAAACAACAGGACCACTAAACCCTCCCTCACCCCCACACAACAACAATACACAACACCAAGTCTCTCTACGTTATAAAATTACACTCTCTCGACTACCAGTATTAAATATAATAAAACAGCTGTTCATTAAGGTAGGAACCCTAATCATGACAGATGCTCCTTGGTACTTTGGACGGCTGGTTTATCAGTGGCCTTCAAAGGGATGTGTGGGAGTCTGGAGTCACTCACGTGCAGTTTGTTTAACAGCACAGTGTCTGTTGTGCTGTTGCCCCCCGGCTTCGCTGCTTTCCAGAACTGCTTCTGAGCCGAGTACCTATTCATAGGGCACAGCTTGAAGAGACAGTCTAAAGAGAAACGGAGAGAGAGAGAGAATGGGAGGGGGTGAAGCGAGAGAGAGAGAGAGAGAGAGAAAGAGAGAGAGAGAAAGACAGAGAGAGAATGGGAGGGGTGAAGAAAAGAGAGAAAGAGAGAGAGAATGGGAGGGGGTGAAGAAGAGAGAGAGAGAGAGAAAGAGAGAGAAAGAGAAAAATAGAGAGAGAAAGAGAGAGAGAGAGAATGGGAGGGGGTGAAGAGAGAGAGAGAGAGAGAGAGAGAGAGAGAGAAAGAGAGAGAAAGACAGAGAGAGAATGGGAGGGGTGAAGAAAAGAGAGAAAGAGAGAGAGAATGGGAGGGGGTGAAGAAGAGAGAGAGAGAGAGAGAGAAAGAGAAAAATAGAGAGAGAGAGAGGGAGAAAAGGAAGTGGTTTATTAGCCCAGTCAAGTGGATAAAAAGAAACAGGTGCACTAATCCAGTGCCAATGAGTGAGTGTGCCTGATGACGATGCTGATAGCGGCACCATTTAGCAAACCCCCCTCAAGTGCTTTTACCAAAATGAATATGCATCTTATGGTATTGATCATTCCTTGCTTTTCCTCAGAGAACCTTGCATACTGCGGATTGAGGCAAATAGATATCGCCTCCGGATGTGAAACAAGGGCCTGTGGCTCTCCCAACACGGGGCACAAATCAGATCACACCTGCCCATAATCATGTGAGACCCGGCATTGGCTGATGGATGGGTGTCGGCTGGTCTGGCCTGTACTGGCCTTGGCCTTGACTATGGCCGCAGTTGGGCTACCTCTGTCAGTATCACTGAGGGGGAGCATGATCATGTGTGACGGGGCTATATATAGCTACTCCAGGGACTTGCGGCTGGTGGAATAAGAAGAGGCGGCCAGCAGAACAGCAGCGTCCTGGGATTAGCTGTCGGGAGAGTCAGGCCAGAGGGGGCCAGATGGAAAGGCGAGAGTGGACGATGAGGAGACGGGAGGGACGGGAGGTCCACCAGAGAGGAGAGTAAGAAGCAGAGTGACCTTGAAGGAGATGTGAGAGGCAAGAAGAAGCATGTGAGAGGCGGAGAGTCCAAGATATGAGGCCAGAGAGGTTAACAGTGAGACACTGATACGGAAGAAATATTACCGTGCGAATGAGGCCGTTGGCACACCCTTATTTCCGGCACTAGCTGACAGACTCAGGATATCATGGCCACTTGGGTGTCAGACTCAAGCAGCCGACTCCATTTCTACAGCCCTGTGCTAAGTGCAGCTGCTTGAGCTCGATCATGATTAGCCATGTTAACGTCACTGAGCCATTACTAGAAAGCCAGCAGACTGGAAACACACAGACCGTGTTCTGCATTTCCTTAATGGAACTGCCTACCTAATTAGCCAACTAGCTAATAAATACAGGTAAATGAATAAACAATAGGATAGCTAATTAAATAAACCACTTCATTAATCAAACTGATTGGGCATCATTTTAATTTGAGGGTCAACACAGCAGGCTGAGTGTTGTTCAGGGATATGGAGATCTACAGTAGGCTGTGGCTGGGTGCAAACAAACATGTTGCACTTACAACACTGTGGTAGGCCAGTAGACTAATTTGCCAGGATGGGGCAGTGGCGGAAAGAGAAGCTGCTATTTCAGAGAACTCATATGCAAATGCTATGCATGCTTCAGTATAATTCCGGTGACAAAAGCAGTTAATGAGAGGAATTTAAATCTAAAGAGGATTCTTGAAGTCATGGAGACGAATAGGAACAGGAGGGAAAATGTTCTAAAATAAACATAACCATCAAACAGAGTAATAATAATGTAATTTAACAACAAAAACATGGGACTATTATACTAAGAAAAGGGTGTTGGACAGATCACTGAAATAAAAATAAACGCTGATATCTCAAAAAAGAGACCATTTCATATTTATAGTAAAAGATGATTATTTCAGGCCAACTACATAACTTGCCTTATCTGGACAACCTCAACAAAGCTTGAAATTTAATACTGTGCAATGTTATTCTTAATCATTTGCTTCCTGGTGGCCAAGCTTTCATTTACTCACTGTAAACTCACTTAGCTACGAGAGATGACTAAATCCTGAAATGGGCAGACCAGCATTGACCAACAATGATGTTAATTTCAAAAATGTTGATTGAAATGAGTGACTGAGAGACAGAGAGAGAGAGAGGGGAGGGGTATTATTAATCGGATCACTTGGCTCTATGACGAGATCCAGGGTTTGTGGGCAGAGTTAACCATCAGGGGTTCTACCCAGAAACAAACATGACCAACTACAACCACACATGATTCATTTATTCCTAACTGTAACTTTCACTCTTGCTTGATGTTACACATATCAGACACACATAAAATCTAATTTCCTAATAACTTTAGATTCAATTCTCACTGCAATGACCAAGTATTCTTAATCTTATCTGTTAGCTGACAGCAGCTTCGGTTAGAATCACAGAAAGAAAACGGCTAACCTTGTGTGAAACCCTTAAAATGGCCAACTGTACACAAAACTAGCAGAACTGATGAGACACTCTAGCTGTTAACCAATAATTTCGTTATCTTTAAATATGAAACTGATACTTGAATTTACTTGATTACTTGAAACATACTGTATGACCAGGGGGTGTGAAGACATGGGTTGTTAAATGAAATGTATGGTTTCATCAACATACCACCAAAATCTTTCCAATCCAAACAACACCTCACCTACAACCTCATAAACTGGTTTGGGTTTAATTATTTAACCAGCCAATAATAACATACTAAACCGCTAGCCTCGTAAAGCAACTGCTGAAATACACCACAGACACTTTCTCTGACACCCTCTCACAGTATTTCCGGGGCCTTTCAATAAACAACTGCACTGCATTCTCGGTCATCCTCAACGCTGATGATGATAATCTGCAGTTAAACTCGCGTAACCCATCACTAAAAAACTGTGTGTGCGTGTGTGTGTGTGTGTGTGCGTGTGTGTGCGCGTGTGTGTGTGTGTGTGTGTGTGTGTGTGTGTGTGTGTGTGTGTGTGTGTGTGTGTGTGTGTGTGTGTGTGTGTGTGTGTGTGTGTGTGTGTGTGTGTGTGTGGGGGGGGGGGGGGGGTCTTGGGGTTCTCTCCAGGCACGCTTTAGTTCAACCCTAAACCTTGTATGGTTACTGCTCAGACGGAATCACTGAGGCGCACCATCCAAAGGGTAATGAAGAATGTGTTTGCGTTCAGTCACCCTTAACCATTCTATAAGAGGTCACTCTACATGGATGACTGGCCAGTTGGAGGGTTTACAGCAGCACTTAGCACCCATAGTTCTCTGTAAAGTCAAGTCAAGTCATGTTTATTTTTAGAGCATAACAGATTTAAAACAACAGATTGTTGACAAAAGTGCTGAACAAGCCATATGATGTGGCAGAATGAAATAACAAGAAAACGCATGGTGATGCATGGTGTTGAGGTTGTGTAGGTAGAGCACATTCCACATGGGGTTATGTTTTAAAACGTGTTCTATTCCGCATGGTGTTGTGTTTTAAAACGTGTACTATTCCGCATGGTGTTGTGTTTTAAAACGTGTATTATTCCGCATGGTGTTGTGTTTTAAAACGTGTGTACTATTCCGCATGGTGTTGTGTTTTAAAACCTGTGTACTATTCCGCATGGTGTTGTATTTTAAAACGTGTACTATTCCGCATGGTGTTATGTTTTAAAACGTGTACTATTCCACACGGTGTTGTGTTTTAAAATGTGTGTACTATTACGCATGGTGTTATGTTTTAAAATGTGTGTACTCTACAACAAACGGTGTGCTCTATTCCTTATCTTTACAATCTGTGCGCTTTACCTGAGGCGACACAATTAAGCAGTCACTACTGTGCAGCAATACTGTTCTGAGATCAGTGCTAAGGAGACAAGCTTTCAAACGCCAAGACAAAGCTCCCTGGAAACCAGGCCTTCTAAATAGCTTAAGTGGGCTATTAATACCTGCCAGGGATCTAAAGATTTATCCTAACACACTTTCACAGTGCACTGCTCTAAGCTGAGCCACTATCAGTCCTACAGCCCTGCTGCTCTGCATGTGAACAACTGTGTGACTGGCTATGTGTATTAATACAGATCAGTGAAACTGTGTCTGTCTGTCTGTCTGTCTGTCTGTCTGTCTGTCTGTCTGTCTCTCTGTCTCTCTGTCTCTCTGTCTCTCTGTCTCTCTGTCTGAATCAGGGGTGTCTAATTCATACTTATACCGGATTTGTTGGAATGAGACCTCGAGGGTTCCATGATTGTCATAATCATTATCATTTTTCTGCATGGGTATCAGATATATGGTATACTCCTTTACTATACCACTTTTGAGTAAACAAGTACAAATCATGTACTACTGTCATATACATTCCATGTCAGTTTTTCCAGCATATTGCTTCCTAAGGATAGTTTGTAATGCTAGGTTTAATCAATGTATCATATAATAGAGATAGTTCTTTTTACACACGGTCAACTGGATGTGAATATATTTTTTTCCTTTTTTAAAATTTTTCTCTGTTACCCAAAACACGTTATGTTTTGACACCCCTTGTCTACCATATACAGTTAAATCATAAGGGCCGGCCTACCATAATGCTGTAGACAGGCTTCACATTTTAAAATGTATTTAAAGTCACAGTCTAAGATCAAACACAAAGCACACTGAGTAGGTAATCATGTAAAGAAAAGCATTTCCACACTGAGCTTTTCCTGTATTTCTGCATCAAGCTCATGCAGATAAAAGCTACTGCTCCTAAACGATGTCCATGTTTGGTCATCTGAACATACTCATCACAAATTCATTTATGCCCAATAACTAAGCCAATTAAGTGCAACATGAACGGGCTGTTTCCGACAACAACTGCATTTTAAATGCATCAAGTGAAGTGTTTAGCTCTATCTACAGAGGTCGATGTACGCATGTGGAGAGGGAAAGGCATTGCTTGCTTGCTCGCTCGTTTGCTTTGCGGCTCTGTATCAGTTGAGAAGCCATTATGACGTGGCGCTACAACATGAGGGGAGGCCTTTGTGGTCCATTTTTGCATGCAGGGCAAGCGAAGAGCAGGACAGAGCTGATAGCAGGCTACGGGGGTTATGCTAAAGCCATAAATGTATTCAGTGCAGCGGGGAACTTTCCCTACCATTTGCATACTGTATCAGCTATTCAGAATAGATACTGTAGCAGCAAACGTAACCTGACACAGTTCCAAGACCAGTGGGATGGACCAAAACACTGAGGCACAACACTGAAAACCTACTGCAACAGAGCACAGGGCCAGAGGCTAAATGAAAATGATAAACAAACAAGCGGAACAGACCAACTATTATGTAAAATCCCTGCTCCGCTTCTGCAGGGCAGGGGAATGGAAGTGCTAGACTTTGTTGTGGGGCCTGTGTGTTGACTCGCCGCACAGCAGAGACACCATGACCTCTCTGACTTCAAAAGAGGTGTCACACTCGGAGCAGGCCCCCAGCCGGAGCTTTGATGACAGAGGCGAGGCGCGCTCCACTTGCTGCCGTTTAAGCCAAATGTCTTAGCCGCTGCTGGCTCGGAGCTCTGACGCAGGCCTCGATGTGACGGGATGTCGAGAGGTGTGTGTGTGTGTGTGTGTGTGTGTGTGTGTGTGTGTGATTCACAAAACAATCCTGCAGGGCTAGGTGACTACTGGAATGGTTCCACTTCCATTTCACTAGCAATGTAACAGGCACCATAAGCTGCAGGAAGCATAGCCTATAAAGAGTGCTTTTCATTACCAAAAAGGTCTCATCAAAAAAGCAAGGAAGCAACAAACTGACTTCTGGCATGTACTATTCCAGCACTGTTAAGCTACTGTAATTCCAACAAGAGTAACTACACTGAACCTAATTTACTTCATGCTATCAGCTAATGAAAGCAATAAAAGAAAACAATACCATGTACATAAATGATATACAAATGCAATATTTACACTATTTAAATAATACAGCCTAAAACTGTGATCCACTGCTGACTATTTTTTCTCTCATAATAAATGGATACAAAATGAAACATGATGTGTGTGGACATTATCTATTGAGTATGTGACGTCAGGTATGTGAGGTTGTCTGATAGAACGTTGGCATACACGTGAAACACTGGACCACATCATACATCAAAGTCCTGAGCTCCGTTATCTGATCAGACCAGGGCATATCCGCATTTCCATACTAAGCTTATCCAACTCAGTCCAGCGGGGACGCCACTCATCATGGATATTTCCTGACCATTCGTTGCTATCCCTCTTTCAAACCTTTTCCTGATACGTGCAACAACAATCTTTTGTTTTCACATCATTTTCTCTGCTCTGTGGTCTATAGCTCACGGCTCACAGGCTGGGCTGGCCATTGCTTCCCAGCAGCACCATCTGATATCATGTTTCACCCACTGAAACCCAAAAGAGGAGGGGGAGAAAAGAAAAGGAAAGAAAAATACACAACATTTTTTGTCCCTTTTTTATCCTCTTTCCCCTTTTCACACCATTCTGCACCGCTACCAAACATGGCATGAAAAGCTTTGGAGAGATGGACACGTAGGGGGCATGGGGAGCAGAAATGCCCAACTGGAGGGAGTGAGGGGGGGCTCCATCTTTTTAAAAGCTCGGACCAATCAGGGTGCCTGTCCTGCAGTTTTTTTTATCCCAGCTCACTCGTTCAGACAGACACAGCTTCACTGTGGGAGCAGCTGGTCTGTCAGCCGTCACACCACGTCTCCCCAAACACAGCAGGAGCAGCGGAGCTCCAGCCCTGTCCTCGCTCGCCGACTGTGTTTGAAACCCTCCGCAGAGGATCGATTTCTAAAAATAGTCGCCGAGAGAAAGTCCAGGAATGTTAAGGTGTTGTTAGGCATGGGGGAACTCCGCAGAAAATGGAAGAAATATGCGGTCAAGCGGCAGAAAAAAATCCTCTCTCCTGTCTAAAAAAGAAAATGTTTCTGTTTCTTGTTCCTCTTTGCTAAATTTCACTGGACACATCTGGGACATGCGGGGCAGAGAAACCTCAGTGAGGGGGCCTTGAGCACAAAAATGCTTTAATCTCCCGAGATACTGACAAGCAACAGCAGACAAACAACAAGAGAGACTCCAGGAGCCGCGTGATCCACCAATCAATCAGAAGGCCATTCCCAAGGCAGCCTCACTGACCACCAAAGTAAAGCCTCAGAGGAACAAAAGGAACCCTCAATGAACACTGAGTCCCCTATGACGTCTTCCTGCCACCGCTCAAACTTCACAAAAAATAGTGAATCATCCCTGTATATTTTAACTGAGGATACCAGACACACACACACACACACACACACACACACACACACACACACACACACACACACACACACACACACACACACACACACACACACACACACACACACACACACACACACACACACACACACACACACACACACACACACACACACACACACACACACACACACACACACACACACACACACACACTTACAGAACCCTCCATCTGTCAAGTACACAATCGTTAGTGGAACAGGACATGGATCCAGATACTGGAGCAGGCCCATCTGGGAGCTCTGTACTCTTTCCATGATGAGCAAATGTATGGCTGACCTTTGCTGCAATGGCACAGGACCATCATGCTAATTTCACTAAGCCATAAACAATATAAAGTAAGTGGTACGCACTAAACCAAACAGCGCATCAGCAGAGGCCCACCGTAATGTCCATAACCATGGTAAAGTAGATTTGATGAAAGCAAAGGTGCCATTACAGAGGACAAAAGCTGGCCTGATCAAATAAGCAACAGGGAGCTGGCACATTTTTAATATCAAAGACAAAAAAAGGAAAAAGGGACACTTAATTTTCACGACCTTGACTTGAGAATATAATTCCCACACAGTCAGTGGAGTTTGCTCCAAATGTAATTTATGGAAAGGGCCGCTCGGGAAGCGCGCCAGGGCCTCGTGCTCAACAGAGGAGCACTACGTCTCCGATAGCTGTGACAGGATGCGACGCGGATAACTGGAAGTGCCTGCAGGGCTGGCTGGCTGCTTGTGGTCGTCCGTGCAATGACCTTGGTGGTCAGGCTTTAGAGACATCATTTGATGCGGGCTGCTTTTGGAGAGGGTTTTTTCCCCCCAATCCTTTCCCAAGCTAAAGGCCAGAGCAGGTTCACATTGCAGAAAGACTTAAGAGCCTAAGTGGATAACCAGTCTATTACTTCACAACTGCATGGATTCCCATTACTGGACAATTTATTGGTTGTAGCCCCAGTGTTTTGATTTGCCTTAAGACTTTTTAAATAACAAAAAAACAATAATACTCAATAGAGGCTCATTGTCTCGCATTAGATCTATTTTAATATGGCATTAGTACCACGAATAAACAGAGACTCCTAAAAAAACAAAAAAAAACAGGAGAAGCTAGAAAACCATGTTTGGGAGGACATGCTACACTGCAGGAAACAAACAAACAAAGGTGATTAAAAAACCAGTCAAGTAAGAAGCCGGAGGCAGGACTCTCTTTTTCCACTTGGTCACATCCGCTAAATGCAATCCAAGCCCATTTTCAGTAAAGGACATAAATGGACAGTGAAACCCTCAAATGGTCTCACTTGTGTGTTTTTCTCGATGCCCTTTCGGGAGTACACAATAGGGCGAAGCATTTCCACAGACTTGACAAACACTCTTAATTTCTGAGGGTCGACCTCTCGCTAAAACCACTGTCACAGCTCCAGAGAGATGCTAAGTGGTTTTAGAGATCAAAAGGTGGGGAACAGCTTTGGAGTTATTTAAAAATATAATAATAAAAAAAAAAAACAGTTGGGGAAGGCACACAGAGGGTATTCAGAGTCTGAGCTCACTCTGTCCTGGCACTCAGAGCAGCTGCGATGTGGCCCTTAATGAGAGTTTACCTTAGTCAAAATCTATCTGCATTCATTGCATTCCAAACATGGTGATGGATGACAGGACGCTAACACAGCACAAAAAAGATTATGCTCCAGAACAGCGCACACTGCAGACGGCACAAAACACTAATACACCTTGAAGCAGCAGCAGTGAGGACACAATCAAAAAGACATGCCAGACCCTTATGAGCTCAAACAGGAACAAAGTTGGCAATGATAAAGGCTTGCTAACTCTTTTGTAACTCTAATATAGTAAGCGATGTTGTACTGTGAGAGCTTTTTCATTGAGTGGACCAACAACCCAGACCTACTTTATGCATGCCTTAAGCAAGTGGTATGCTCTTTCGTACACATTTGTGCACGCCGAAAGACGTGCGTCATTGGCATGCAGTCCCAATTGTTGGGAAGCAGACGCTTTGTGCCGCTATTCTCGCCCCGGCCACGGCCTGTTGTAATGAGATGTAATGTAATGTAATGTAACGGCCTGTTGTAATGAGATGTAATGTAATGTAATGTAACGGCCTGTTGTAATGAGATGTAATGTAATGTAATGTAACGGCCTGTTGTAATGAGATGTAATGTAATGTAATGTAACGGCCTGTTGTAATGAGATGTAATGTAATGTAATGTAACGGCCTGTTGTAATGAGATGTAATGTAATGTAATGTAACGGCCTGTTGTAATGAGATGTAATGTAATGTAATGTAACGGCCTGTTGTAATGAGTGGGTTTATCTGTTCTTCACTGGGCAGGTTTCACTTGACTAAAGTGCCATGACAATTCATTTGAATATGATACCAGTGCCTCTTGATGTGTTGTACAAAACATGCTTTGAAAAACTGACGATTTTTGCAGACTGCTCTTTGTCTGACCTCTTGTTTCAACTAAAAGGTCAAATACATGTGTAATAGGCTATAGCAAAATAAAATTTGCACAATTTGCAAGTACAGCTCATTTCACGGTTATTCATTCAACTGCCTGTGTTTCACAAAAAAGGTGTTAAATTCTCACCGCTTCTGTGGGTTTCCTATTTTAGTTCACAGGCTAGCCCAAAACTGTAACAGTAACAAAGCATTTGGTTTCAGTTTTCCGTTTTAAACTTATAGGCTATTGACACTACTACCAAATGGGTTTTGAACCAATAAAAGACATAACCTCATCACAGAAACCTTGACACAGGCTATGTAAAAAGCATGCACAGCTACCAGCTGCCTGACTGCTGGGCAGAAACAACAGAAAAACAAGAATGTCCAGTTCTGAACTCAACAGCACAGTTAGGCTATGCCCATATATGGCAAGGTGTGTAATACAATGGAACACTATTATAGCTGTCCATACACCAACTACACAAAGGAAGGCCAAAGTCTATGGTCTAATGAATGCAATGTGAAGGCAAGGCCAGTCTATGGGCAAAACTAAAAAAACTCATCCAAAGGCCCAAAACAAATTAAACATGGTAATAAGACAACAAGTTTGCTCTATCTATCAAAGAAGCATCAGACGCTAATTTAAATGGAGGGCAAAGTTCTGCTGTATGAACTATGGCCTTAGACCAGGGATTCCCAAACTGTGGTACGCGAGCTGCCTCAAGGGGGTACGCCAGATGAAAAGGGCAATGTCGGAAAGGTGTTAAAAATTATTAATTAATTAATAATCTAATTAATTAATAAATAATACATCATTTCAAATCGAAAATGTGAAATTAAAGGAAATCATTTGTAAAGTCTATAGTAGGCTATGTTTTCATTTAAAAATAAGCTACCCATAATGCACATACAGTAATTTCCTGTGGGCAGCCAGAATATCTGGTGCGTTAGTTTCGTAGAAGTACAGTATAGGCTAGGTAGAAAGCTACACAA
Organism: Alosa pseudoharengus; assembly: GCF_046254945.1. Lineage (NCBI taxonomy): Eukaryota > Metazoa > Chordata > Actinopteri > Clupeiformes > Clupeidae > Alosa > Alosa pseudoharengus. The sequence continues at coordinate 10,342,279 of NW_027468837.1, read as the reverse complement.
AAATAGAAAACTCGCTAAAAAGAGGGACACTGTCCAAAAGGCCTAATTAAAGCGATTGAAGAGGAGAAATGAGAGAAACAGAGCAGGAGGCAGGTAACAATGGGATGGGGGGCAGAATGATGAAGGTGGAGGTGGCTCTGGAGTGCAGGGGGATAAGAGAATCGAAGAAAACGAAAGTATGATGAGGAATCTTTTGGAGACAGACTCCCCATAGCCACAGTGCATGGTTTGCAGTGAGGTGCTATCTAACCAGTCTAATGTTGTTAAGACACACTGTTTTTTAGTGTGAGAGCTCATAGACCAGTAGCACATTTTGATTTTGTTATTTGTTATCATGTACAGTAGGGCGGCTAATTAAACATGATGCCTGGAATGCGTCCATAGAATGAGTTTTGTTATTATGTGTCGGATGGTGGGGGTACGCGAGCCGAGTCAGGATGTAAAAGGTGGTCCGCGGGAAAAAAAGTTTGGGAACCGCTGGCCTAGATATCATGTGGCATGTGAAAGCATTGAGCTGAATTGTCACAATTTGCGATTAAAGTATCACCAATCATGTTAAATTAGCAAATTGATTTTACATAGTTATTAAATAAGCTCTAGTAAAAGTTATGGCCTGTGCAGATTACACGATTCCAGCTGACACATTTCCAGTGTCATGCCCGGATATAAAAAGTCGGGAACGACGCCGAAGGAGGAACGTGTCTTGTAATGTGACATATTCAACAACCAGCGATTTCTGTGACGCTCCACGACCCTACAACAAAAATCTTGCATGTTAGAATTTTAGAGGAATCTCCTACGACTCCCATGTTGACACTGACACTATGACGACACACGACACTGACACTATGACGACACACAACACTGACACTATGACGACACACAACACTGACACTAAGACAACACACAACACTGAAACTATGATGACACACAACGACACACGACACTGACACTACGACGACACACGACGACACACAACACTGAAACTATGACGACACAGGCTACATCTTCTAATGTGGCCAATCTCACTGGTTCTCTGATCGTAAAAGACCAATGTGACATTCTGCATAGGCCATTAAAGGCATAGTACGTGATTCTGGATGACGTCACATTCATTGATATTTGAACACCAAACACCAAGCAAAACACCTGAGAGGGAACTCACCCCTTACCTCCCCACTCTATGGCCCGGTCATTGCCATTCCCCCAAACCTCCGTCCTCCCCTTATGGTGATTAGCTGGAACAGATTTATTATGGTTTGGGGGACAGGCTTGCTTCACTTTGTGAATGGACAACTAGCAAATCATGAGGACGTATTCAATGAATATAACAAAAAAGATCATGGGTTAGAAATTCCTTAGAATCACTTACGGTGCCTTTAAGACCAGTTAGACTTTGCACTTTGCCCAGAATTCAAATTAGAGCCCATATGCAACACTGTTTATCTATGTAATGACCAGTGTCCATGATAAAGTCCTTCATACAGCAATGCACGTCACGTTCTATATCCACTCAAAATTCATCAGAAGAAGATCTACATCAAGACGCATGCCTTCAGGTAGTCTGACACCTCAGGTAGTCTGACAACTCATCCACCACCCTCTTGATAGGAAATCGGGATTACACCCACTCTTGTAGCTGGTCTATTTCATGCATTCAAATCATGGCGCTAGCACTCTCATAGATGGCTGAAATATGCTTTACGTCTCAAATAGCTTCAATTACATTGAGCCAAATGGGGCCTACCTAAAGTGGGGACTGAGTTACGGCTGTCCTGGGGCAATTATCCAACAATCCGACTGAATAGAATGCAGAATGAGGTACAGTGCAAGTAAAGTCGCAGCAACATTTTATGGGGACTTTTGAAAGGGCTTACATTAACAGAGCCGTTCCATAACAGAAAAGGCTGGCTTGGCCCCCGTACTCTGCTGAGTGCTTGGGTCATTTATCACTGTGATATCTCCTAATGCAGGTCCCACCGCTTACATTAGCAGGAAGTGGGGCCTAATGCTTCCACATGGGCACAGGGGACCTGAAGAATCACAAAATGTCTGTACATTTATAGGCTGGTCAGTCACTTTGTCCACACTGACAAAGAGTGGAGACAGTCAAGATTTAGTCTGTATTTCATCAGCGGCTATGGTCACACGTCCCCAGTAGCTCAGCTCTTGACCAGGACAAGGTGTTTTTTTTTTTATCAATCGCTCTTCAATTCCAGTGCTTCTCTGCCAAAGTGCATATGGCTAACTTCATTCAAAGGTTCATTCAAGAGCCAAGTTAAAAATGGAATGAGAAAGAGGAAGTAATAAAGCCGGCCCATTGTGCTGGGCTAAGTGATAGCCTATGGGAAGCTCCTCATGCGGATTCAATAAACAAAAGGCACTGCAGTGCACCGCTAGGATCCTTAAACCCCCCCCCCCCCCACCCCCCCACAGCTTGCCACCACGAGACCTCCTACTGGCACCCACCAACTGTACCCTGCTGCGTAGAGTTACCACATGCTAGCCCTGGGAGGCAGGTGAACGCAAGGTTAATTAGCATCGGCGATGCTGCATCGAAAATACAGGCTCAGGTGTCACAACGCTGGACAGCAGGTCCTCTCTCCACATCCCAGCAGAATTCAGGGTGCGACAGCCTTTTGCCTACGTTAGCCAAAGAGAACCTCAACCTAAGGCCCACGTCCTTACATTACATTTCACTACTAGTTGTATACTGTTATAACTGTGTATGTGACAAATAAATCTCTCTGAATCACTGAATTTCTCTGAATATATATATATAAATTATAAAAAAAGCCGGCATTGCTATATGGAGACAATGCATACTACTGCATTCATGAACGTAAGGGCTACAATGAATGATGACTCATTTCTTTGTCCCTGAGCTTCTCACACCGATGCATCTGAACAGGAACAATGGCCATGAAAAGTCCAGTAAAGTGATATTAACTGGCTGGGGTCACAGCATCACATGCAATAGTAAAAATAGCAAAACCATAGAAATGAAACGCATGCAAAAACCAAAGTATGTACGTGTGATGGTCTAATATTGGACAGTTGGCCATAAACAGCAGCCTCACTTGTCCTGCTCACCCAATGCAGAGTGCAGGTGCATGGGTGTAACACAGCTTATTACCTTGCTGATACACTCTGACACGCTCACGTTAAAAGGCATTAGGAACTTGATGAAATGTTGGACATGAACGGTCACATTTTCACAGCTAGTCATAGTTCCTTCCTGTCAAATAAACATAGGGAGAAAGAGAAAGTGAAAGTGAAGGTTTCTTTACCTCTGAACTTCTTGGGAGGGTTATTGAGGTCTCCTGTGTCTGGCTGTACAACACATCGGTCATCCACGAGACTGGGGGGGGGGGGGAGCAAGCATGGACACAAGTCAGTAAATGTCAGTAAATAAGAAAAACACTGCTTTACAACTGAACTGACAGGGTATAATCAAATCATAAGCCTACATATACAAACATGGCACATTCTGAGATAAGCCATTGCGAAAGAATTATTGCAAAGAATTCAGTGAAAACATTCTGCATAGTTGCATAGTTCTTGTTTGATGAACTTCCTCACTGACAGAGGTGCCCTTCATACCATCATGTCGAGAGACAGCTGCACTAAAAATACCCCTCATCCAAATTCACAGACACACAGCTTAAAAACTTCCCACAGCATTCTCCCCCAATCGCCGTTTTAAATATCAGGGATAAGCCGGTGCTGCTGAAAACCTTCTACAAAATGGATAGAAGGCCTGTGCTGACGGGAGGAACATTTCGGCACTCATGGAAGACGACGAGAGACCCCCTGGGGTCTGAGACGTGCCACTGTTGATAGTGGACAAGACGCAGGGAGAGGAGAGCAATTCCGTGTAGTCACATAAATCCCCTACTCAGCCAAGGTCAGCAGAAGAGAATTCTAAGAACATGTTCTGTAACAGTTTCGGACTCTGCTCAAGCTATAATAAGAAAGCCAGAGAACCTTTTGCAGTAACTTACAGTCAGTGTGAATGAATCTGCACACATGATCACATTGGTTTCTGTTTGAATACTTTCTAGATGTTATCAGCACTAAAGTGGTATCTCTTCAAGTAATACAGTTCTGACCTGGGTTAACACTAAGTTGCAGAAGTACTGTAGTTAGTATCTACTGACGCACTACCACATGTCACTCAAGTCAAATGCTATAGGATGCTGATTACCTTTTAAAGTCATAATACCAGAGACTCCACTGTGTAACTTGAAACAATAATGCAACAGAACTATGGATGCACCGATATATATCAGCCAACATCGGCCATCGGCAAATTTATGACATTCACTGATGGCAGTGGCTGTCTGATATATGTATGTTTCTATGTTGCATCAATTCTGCACTAGACAAATGCTGTGCTATGAAGGCCTGAAAGATTTAGATAGGGTTCAGCTATTCTTTTAAGAATGTTGTTGTTTCCACTCTACTAAAGGGCATAATTAACAACAAAAACTAAGTAAAGAAACAAAGGAACAAAATATTGGTATCAGCATCGGTTATCAGTGAAATTGTTACACTGTATCTGCACCGATATCGGCTCCATAATTTTCCAATCGGTGCGTGCATCCCTAAACAGAACGAGAACATCAGAGAATGAACAGCAGCTAGTCTAGTCAGCCTCAGCTTTTTTTTCACAGGATGTTTGCAAAGGCAATTCATGTCACAGGAATCTTTCACAAAACCAACACAAGATCCATTAATAGAGTTCAATGTGGCTGATAAATATAGAAGGTCGGTGTCCTTTGCCCTGTAAGCACTTTTAGACTGTGTGTAGGATGCAGCTACTGCATGGGACACGTCAGCGATTTTCTTTGCTATGAGGATGCCATTCCTATCGGCTATAATCTGTTGGTGGAGATTGCCAGTATACAGAAAATAAATCCTAGGCCTATTTAGCTTTAACTGGACACGATAACACACAGGAAACAGCAAATATGTGCAGAGCTGGGGAGGGTCAGCTAACATGCGCCATAAATTACAGGTAGCAATTTCCAAAACACATAATAGCGGTGCGGATGGGTGATTGTCTCTTCCTGTGTGTCTCAACCACAGTGGCGAATGCTTCAGACAGACAGCCTCAATAGATAGAGGGGCTATATTTACCCACCTCTGGCTCCGTGGCCTCTGGACAGCAGTCTGTCTACTGGGCAGTCAAGGTCCGCACATGTCACCCCAGACCAGCTGCGGCCCAGGTGGCCATATTATGCGCAAGCTCGTCACTTGGAGGTCATTGCCATAGAGCACAACGGAGCACCTTGTCTTCAAATGCTTCTAAAAATAGACACCTTTTTCTTGCCCCACTCTTTCCCCTTCCCCTTCCCCGATCTAATCAATGCCAACCAGCAGCTCATCATCAGCAGGGGAGGAGGAAGGGAGGGGAGGGCGAGGTGGTTGGGGGGGGGGGGGGGGGGTGATTACCGAGCAAAACAGTGCCAGCCAGGCGGCATGACAAATGAACACTGCCAAGGTGTTGTTTCTTCAAAGCGACATGGGCGCTCGTTGCTATGGACGGGTGACGTAAAGCTACCACGGAGGCAAAAGAGAGAAAGACAACCGACTGAACGAGACAGAGATGGAGAGAGAGGGGGAGAGAGAGACAGACAGACAGACAGAGAGAGAGAGACAGAGAGAGAGACAGAGAGAGAGACAGAGAGAGAAACAGAGGGTGAGAGAAAGAGGGAGACATGGCAGAGAGGACAGGAAGTGGCGGAGTGCGATTAAGGGGTTCAGTTTGGAGCACTGAGAAAAGGGCAGAGCACGGGCAGACATGATGGAGGGAGGGGTGGATGGAGGGATAGATGGATGTAGACACGGAAACGCAAACAATGCCAGGGCAAAAAAAAAAGTAGCAAAGTAAATGAGAGAGAGAAAGAGAGACTGACTAACAGAAAGAAAAGAACATGCCATTCACCAAAAAAAAGCTTGGGATGAGCTTGTGACATACAAATATGATGATCAGTTACTAGCACCAGTTCAGTTGAAGGGTGTGTCTAATCATCATGCCATCAAATGGGCTAGTCAGTTAGCACCCTTGTCGTTCTCGAGAGATGAGCTACACCACAAACACGCTTGTGCTGATGGAAGCCATCAAGGGCCCAGAGTGTGTCCAATTTGCTAACCCATCCACACAGTGAGGATGACTGCGGGTGTGTAGAATGCAGGCCACAGTTGTTGATGGGGGCGACACTTTTCGGAAACTACTGGGGAGGAATTAAGTGTGCCTTGAACAAGGACAACAGAGGAGCACACAGCAAATGCCATGCTCTGCGGCTCCGGTGATGTGACCACAGCTGTGTGTGTGTGTGTGTCTGGGGAGGAACAGGCACGGAGAGCTGCCAGCAGGGCTTCACACTCACTGCCCGACTCCTCATGCTCATATTTCCCTTCGAGGTGCCGGCGACACACTTTGCATGGAGGAGCAAAAAGAGGAAATTGGTGCCGAGCAGCCTAGCCTGCAAAGGCGTTCAAACGCGACCAACCTGTTCCTCCTCCCCTCCTCCTCCTCCTCCTCCTCCTTCATCCGCCACCACCACCACCACTCCGCCCCTCCACACACACCCAGTTAGCATCCCAGTCAAGTCAGCGGCTCTTCCTCTTTGCTGACTACACATTAACTCTCTTTCCTCTTGACTTTCCCACTCATTCATGCTCTCCTTTGTTTTTTCCTGCTTGAACTACACTCACCTCATTTCCCACTGGGTCATCAGTTTCTCTTTGTCTTTCACTATTTCTCTCTATCGCACCATCAACCTGTCTATCTTTTCTGAGCTGTCCCACGAACAGCACTTATGATACTTCACAACAAATACATCAGCTACTGCACCGCCACACTGAAAAAGACCAGAAAAGTTTAGACTTCAGCAGAAAAAAAAAAAGTGTGGAAAGGGTCACGTCGGCTAAACTACGCTGATTCAGAAGCTTCATCCCTTCCTGTCAGGTGTGCAATGCATGGAGCCACTACTCTGCCATCTACTGCTTTGGGCTATATGCAGAATACGAATTTAGCAAAGTCCCATTTTCAGTACACCACCCTGTTCATCAGTGCTTGTCAGTGGAAGTGGAAGAGGGGGAGAGGGGGTTCAAAGACAAGGGTGACATGTAAAGTGTTCCCACTTACCCTAATGTACTGATAAATCCATTTGTGGAGCCCTCCGCATACAGGGAGCAGATGTCCCCGATGTGGAGGAAACTAGACATCTTGTCCGACATCTTTCTCCAAGCTTGACTGCACCTGCAAGGGCAAGGTGAGATGTCAGATCACTAATGCATAGGTCAGCAAAGGACATCAAGAGGATGTGATCACCAACTTAGACTTGCACCGTTTTTGTTTTGTTTTGTTTGTTTAGGAACAGGAGGATAACTTTTGGGCAGCCTATTAAATGTGCTCTATCTGGGACATTGGTTGTATGTCGTGTTTACTAACTGTCTACTGAAGAAGAAGAATGATCATCTCCTGTACTGTGCTTCTTTGGAAAACAAAATAAGACATATATCACTGTCACTGTAAAGACCACATAACAACATGCTATTGTGCCAATGTGGAGAGCACATTCATTCTGCAAAGACTGAATAGAGGGTTGTAGAAAAGTTTGCTACCTGACAAACGAGTCAACACAGTAGAAATTTTGAAATTCTTCATTTAATCATCAGTGTGAATAGCCTATTTACCTTTTGCTACACCTTTATATCTAGTGCATTTAAAAAATATAACAACTGTTTTGTGTAATGAATGTACATGGAAAGACGACAAAAAACATTAGTGCTGTCAAAGCTTAAGCAAAGGTTAGAGTGTATTGGATGCTTGATAACCTTAAACTGAAAAGTATATACTATTCCTATTTAGGAGAAAATATGCTGCTCCTCTCTAAACGTACACTCATGTGACCCTAACGGCGGAACTGTCAAGGGTTGAAGACTTGAAAATAGCCTACTCATTTAGGCCTTAGATAGCATAACACATTGCCCGCAGACAGTGCTTGCAAGTTTGACAACATGCTTGGCGACGCGTCACTTACAAGCATCAAGATGCTGCACGATCACTTCCCCCTATTATTTTTAAGGAGCGTCAGTGTGTCTCTTTACCTAACTTTATGTCACCACGTTAGCTCTGATATTTACATTGATTCGTGTGTCCCCTCCGACAAAACCACTAGGCTCGTTCAGATTACTACATGCTGAAGGTGGCATAATTTATTTTCGGAGGCCGCAAAAGGGCTTATCGGCTGACTTACTGACTGTACAAGCGGTGGCGCTCCTATCGAACCTCGCTCGACTGCTGCCTCTATAAATCCCTGGTTAAGGCAAGCAATGCTATCCCTTCCTTAACATTGATATTGTTATCAATATCTGCTACATTAGCAGTCACTAAACACAAACACGAAGATCTCAAAAAGGGAGAACAGATATTATGTAGGCGTCTACGTTCTCATTTTATTTCCACCTGGTTTGTTGCTTGCTTGGGGTCCGGAGAGAACTTGCTGATTGTTACATTTGATTTCAGGCTTCGCTGAACTGACATTGTAGTAACATTGTAAATCAGTTGCCTGTTTCAGTGTAACCTTGACTCTCTTAGATATGTTGAAACAATCGTGGCTAGCGTCAAGTTAGCTTAACAATTGGCACCCTTGCTGCTGGATATCAATTCACTTTTCTGCGCTCTTCACTGTCTATCGCCTTTAAGCTCAACCTGCCATTTTTCATCTGCTGAAAATGCATTTCAGTCAAGCAAACAATGTGGCTACGACAATTGTAACATCAACCAACTAAATAATCAAATAGACACGTTATAAATACTTAATTATTTGAATGAACGTAGTGTTGACTAGCCAGGTAGAATGAAGATGCTGCTCATTTTCTCTTTACCTCCAGACGACTTGAGTTACGGGTAAACTTTACGTTACCTTCACAAGATGAAGAGCTTGCAGGGGATGACAGCAGGCGAAACTCGTTCAACGAAGAGAAATGTCCACAACACAGTCCACGTTTAATTCCATTATACTGAATCCCGAGTTGTCATATGCGGCGCCTGGTTTACAGTTAAATTACACTTCAGTGTACTCCTCTTCTTACCGCCTCCACATGAGCAGTAGAGATCCGCCTTCTTTTTCTGCTGCATATAAATCAGTGGTGGTTTCTGGGAAATGTAGGCTTGTGCTATATCCTATATAAACGTAAACAGTATAGAAACAGTAATACAAAGAGTAATTTTTATTTTTATCTCTGTATATATATATATATAGGCTATTATTAAAGCTACTTCCTAACAACATGATACTATTAGATGCAGTGATGGAACTGAAACTCAAGGTTCTTAGTTAAGAGGGGCTGAACTCAGAAACACACACACACACACACACACACACACACAGCACACAGAGGGGATCATAGACAATGCTGCACTCATGCTCAACATTTTGTACAATGGCCTTGCTGTCAAAAACAGAAGGAATTCAACATAATTGAGATTGCAGATCCCCAGCTGAGCATGTCAACGTTGCCATTTAGGCTACTGAAGATGGTCATTTTAGGCCTTTTATCACAAATGTCAACATGGTCAGCTAAGTCAGACTCCTATTATTGCTATAATGATTGCCTTTGTTTCCCACTGAGAAATATAAAGGCAGGATTACCATACAGAATTGAGCCAATCTAGACTTTGCGTCAAAGAATTATACATAATCTCAGAGAATATTTACAGGAAATTATGTTAAAACGACATTGATTGGACTTAAATCCACTCATGTTGTCATGTTTCTGCAATTTGACCTTGCCCTGAGAAGCTACTGAGGACATTCAAAGCAGATTGACAGGTTAGCACTTGAGATTTACATACTCATATGTACACACTAAACTGAATCTGATTAAAAGTGTGATCTCAGAAAAAAAATATTATTGTTATTCATTTATTGCATTTATTTATCTCATCCATAATTCATAATAATTGGTGTTTTTACTAGGACACAATAATGAATAATTCAGAATATCAGAAGTCAACAAAGGTTGCATTCATTGCATGTATTTCAACTTTGTACAACTTTGACCCATAAACCAACTGGGTGATCTACTTTTTTAGCATCTGGCCCAGTAAAGAGAGCGCGAACGCTCTGGTTTTTCAATCATTAGAAATGGAACACATTCAGTGATGGCATTGGCATGGACTTGAATAGGAATATGTAGCCCAACCTAAGACCATTCCCTGATGAAAAGGCCAAACTAGTTTGTGCCCACTGCCATTAGACCTTAATTGAAACATTATTCATTTTGGTTTTCTCAGAGAAGAAACAGAGGAGATCTGAATGCCACATACAGTATGTCTGCTGGATTCCTCTATTTGGAAAGCTGTTGTTTCAGTGCACAAACCTCTTGTCTGTTTACAGTAGAGTAGTATACTGTATATGTCATCCTTTTGTAAAACCAGGTGAAGTCTGATTATGGATTATGGATAAGGAACATGGACAATGCATTACACGAATAAGTAAATGTGTTAGGGATGAGAGAAAGTGGAATAGAACATTATGTCCAATATTCCAATATATGGATTAATGATTATGTCCAATATTCCAATATGTGGTTTAATGTTCTGCATTTCTCATTAGTGGGTCACTTTGATACTAAAAGTATGATTCTATGTAATGACTGTATGATATCTGTACTGTCCCTGTGTATATCTCTGTGTGACTGTGTTTAGAGATAAGCGGGAATATTATGACTTTGCAGTGTTTCACTGTTCTGCTAGGCTGCGTCAGTAGCTATCTGCTCCGGATTGCCAGGCTGCCACTAATCAGGGTCTGATTCAGTGTAGTCCACGTGAGATGGGATGACCAACGCCATCTCCCGTCAGCCTGGAAGGATACTTAAACTCTAACTATTTCCTTGTCTAGTTAGAGCAGCTGATGGATCTTTAGGTGAAGTCATGCTGTCTCTCCCTTGATGCGCATCATTGTAAATAAACTCTGTTCCTGATTTTTCATACTATTGGTCTGACTGGGTCTCTATTAAATCTATGGTATCAAAATTACCATCAGGGACAAACAGAGGCACTGTGGCCTTGCCATGAACATACAGTGGGTAAGAACGGATGCCAGCTGTTACTGTTAACACCTCTCATGCAAACAAGTGGTTGCACTTGAAGGGGCTGATATGGTGGCAGTTCAACTGAGTGGTGTCACAGTGCTTAGGAAACGTTTGACAATTATACAACAGCATGTAGGACAAACATTCACAAACAGGTCGTATTTTTTTTCCAGTCCTCTAAGAACACATTCAAAAACACTATTTGCAGCAAATCATTTTGTTGTGAGCTGTGGCTAATTTAGAGGAGAAATAGATTTTCGGAAGAGCAGCAGATATTCGGTGTGGAAGCAAAGGTGCTTTTATTGTTCTCGTGAGACCCGCCTCTCTCTTCCAAATTGTATCCTAAATGGCTCCCTCACCCATTTCTGAGATGCTAATATATGTGAGGTATTTTTTTCCTCTCTTTTTAAAACCCTCTCTCATCCCAGCTGGTACTCATGGGCTAATTTACACTAAAAGGCCAGGCGGTACTCTACTTTGATCAGAAGAGCATCACAGGCCTTGGTAAAGGGTGTGTGTGTGTGTGTGTGTGTGTGTGTGTGTGTGTACTATGCTGGCTCTTTTTCAGTGTTCAATCCTGCCAGCTCGTTTCTTGAGAGCATGAGCAGGAAGACCACATAAAAATGTAGAAGGGGCGTGATCATATTCAGTGTAATTTCAGACATGCATGCAACCCTGCGATTCTGGAGCACTGTTAAGGTAAGCATCATTTCTCATCATTCATCAAATGTGCAAACATTTTCAGATTCAGAGATGTTCATATACAGAGAACATCCACTTTTTTTTGTCTGTTGGCTGACTGAAAAAACAACACACTTGATACAGTAAATATCAGATTACACAAAGAGAGTCTGGCTTTACAGCCCGTCTATCCAGTGATTAGTGGTGCCGCCCCAGGCTCCTTTGGCTCTTGTGGTGAACACCCGCACTTGTCCTCCCTCCTGTTCAGACCACATTCCTGGGGATGAGGGTAAGGCCACTGAGGTTACAGTACCTCCTCCATTAAAAAAAAACAACAACAAAAAACCCCACCGATCCCTCACTAACCCTCGGCAACTGCCAGAGAGAGTACTATGTGCCCAAGAGTCCATTCTGCCATTACTTCTGTTGTACCCGTGTCACCGTAGCGATGCATTCTGGATTAGAGCCTACTCTCCCACACTGGCCGAGAGCTGCAGTGGCAGCACTGCCACGAGAGGAATGTGCCCCTGACCCTGCCAGGGGAGCCCGGCCGGTCATTCCAATACCCCTACACAGAGGGGACATTAGCGCATGCACACACAGGCTAGCGGAATGATAACTACACAGAGTGGGATAGGCTTCCTGTTTGAGCAAGAACAACATTTCACACAATGTAATTAATGTATTCCAGATGATCATCAGTCTGATGGTGCACGTGGACACATTAAATGCACTTGTTAGTTACTCTGTGACTCAAATACAAATGTACAATGTGACATACAAATGTGCAACGTACTGTACTAAAGCACCCACATTTCATACAGAGGAATATAAAATAGCAACTGCATTTCCGCATCATGAAAATAAATGCATCTCTGAAGGTCAGAATTTTTGTTTGTGTGTGTGACCGTGTGTGTGACAGTGAATGAGAGTGGGAGAGAAAAAGAATGAGTGAGAGAGGGAGGGAGAGAGAGAGAGAGAGAGAGAGAGAGAGAGAGAGGGAAAGAGGCTACTGTTTTAATCAGAAAGATAAGGCAAGCCAAGGCAGTGATGTGACAGGCCATAAACCACCTGTCCTCTCTGGCACTAGATCCAAAGGAAAAGCCAAACGCTCCCCCTGCCACAGTCACTTGGACTCGTCCTGTGTGGAGGTACATGTGGAAGAACAAGGATTTATTACAGTAGACTTTCAGCCCACCCCACCACCAAAATAGCACCTTCTCATGAAAGTGTAGCCAGAGGCTATCTGATGACAATGCAACAGATCAGATCAGATCAAGTTCCCACAGAGTAGTTGCTGCCATTGGCCATTGTCAAAGGATTTCATATGGACATGACGTTTCTAATTTAAGCCGAATCATGTTACCAAGATGTAATTTTTTTACATGTGATCTGATCTGAACATGACAAAGCACATTTTGTGCAGGTAAGACACCTAGGAGTTCATTTATTCTCCTGTACTTTACAGGTGCAGGTGTCGAAGAGCGACACCCTCACCTCTGCCCTGCAGTCAAAATAATGGGCACTGCCTTTCTGCCCTGCAGGCTAAGAGTTCTACCTCACTAAAAATAAAATACAATTATGCAGCGGTAATAGGTTTGCTTTTCCCAGTGGAAACGTGCCTATTAGTTCAACTGCTGTGGTCTCCTAATTACTGTCCCTGGTTGCTGTTCCCAGTTCCACTGGCACCCTAATGGTACTAAAACCACCATTATGCCAGCTTCCAGTGTTTGCCTTCCGCCTGCCTCTGTTATCTGTCATGTGAATATTTGTGCAAAGGGAACAGGCATCGCACATTCAGTAACCTGATAAATGTGCGTATAGGGGTGTAAGAAATACACTGTTCTTTTCACTTTTCATGTCAAAATATATCCAGTCTGTAAATAAAAAAATCTGTTTTTAAAAATGTATTGACATTACTCAAGTTTGCCTCTGGTACAGTGGTAGTCTACCATCTTGGGAGTGTAATATTACTCAATGCTTCTTTAGCAGCCTACTCCATGTGCTGGTAACCATGGAAATGTGTCTCCTACATTCTCTTGGGTTGTTACTTAGATGAGGGATTCTTCTCACAGGCAGGGTGTAAAACTAAAACTCATACATACTATACACACACACACAATGTAAGTTAATCTACATAAAAAAAACTGATTTGAATGACTTTTTAAATTCAGAGATAATTATTTGCCACATACAGTTTTAACAGTGTACAACTAGTGAAACACATATGTTATATATTGTGCTATATCTTATCCTCAGGCTGTAGATCCAGTCATTCTGTTTAAGCAAAGTGTACTGAGTTTTATACTTCCGCCACAATCACGTTCTGTGGTAGTATGACAGATATATGGATTAAGTACATAAGGAAAATGATGAAGTGTCAGCCACAGAGTACAGCCTCATAGATAGATAGATAGATAGATAGATATACTTTATTGATCCCCAGGGGAAATTCAAGGTCTCAGTAGCATACAGACAACACACACACATTCACTAACAGCAGAAAAAGTAATTAAAAGTATATAATATAAAAACACAACTAAGCAATAAGGACAGTAGAACATAAAGAATATACTAAATATACTAAAATACAAATTATACTAACTAACACTTACTCTAAATCAATTCTAAAAACAGTATCCACATAGTGGTGATTAATCAATCAAGAGGCGCTTGCTGAGGCAGGGACTGAGCCTGTGATTCTCTGTGCAAAGTAAGGTAAGGTAAGGTGCTCTGTGTGAGTGAGTGTCACGGTGATAGTGTGATAGTGATAGTGATAGTGTCCAAGTCCAACAGTGCAACAGTGCAAGAATAAGTCTATATATCTATATATATAACTATTTTAAGAAAAGGTATAAGTGTGGTCACAGTTCGGCTGTGGCATGGAGGGAGGGGTTATGTACATGTGCTAATGTGCTAATATAGCACGCAAACAGTGAGGCAGAAAGACAGTGGTAAAAAGTGGCTAGTGGACAGACAGTATCCAAACATGGAGGGAGTGAAGAGGCTCGTGATCCCTCATTGTTTGTGATCGCCATGTGGGGGAGGGGTGCAATATCCAGTGATGGTGGGGGTACGATAGCCTGTGATGATGGAGGTAAGTGTTGCACTGGTATTGAGGGGGTGTGGGGGCGGGGGCTGGGGGATGACCACCTCCTTGATGTCCCTATCAAGGCTGCCAGAGTCGTGGACACGCAGGGCGTGAGGTGATGGTGGCTTAGGTCGTTGGGTGTCACCGGGATGCAGAGCTGGAGAGACTGGGAGGCTGGGAGGTGGGGGTAGGGCAGGCACGCAAACAAGAGCCGTGTCTGAGTCTGCAGGGGGTGGTGGACAGACCACTCCCATTGGAGCTGGAGCAGGGCAGTCAAACCTGTTGTAGAAGTGGTTCAACTAGTTCGCCCTGTCCAGGTCCCCCTCCACAGAGCTGCTGCTCTTCTTCAGGCCAGTGATAATCTTCATGCCATCCCATGCCTCCTTCAAGTTGTTTTCCTGCAACTTCTGTTCCACCTTCCTTCTGTAGTCCTCCTTAGCCTCCTTCAGCTTGACGTTGAGTTCCCCTTGCATGCGCCTAAGCTCTGCCATGTCATGCTCAGCTCTGTCTACTACTAGACAGAATGGCCCAAAACCAACCAGTGAAGCAGAGTGCATCTTTCAAACCTTCTGGTGCAGGCCAAGTAATCTCTCCAAGTTATGAGCAGTCAAGCCACACAGCCCCGGCCTGTGAGGACCTTGGGCTAAACAGGAAAAGAGGTGCAGAAATCCGAAAATTAATGAGCTGACAATGATGGCCTGTTTGATTACTATTAGTATTAATAATATAAATAATATATAAATAAATAACTGTTTGATTGATGCAAATGGCCCTCACATTATTGGTCTTCTGATCTCATTGGGTAAAGTGGCCCTACAGTGATGAAAGCGTCAATAATGGGATTGCTGACAGCTTAGTACAGCCACAGAGAGCACACCAGGGGTTATTTTGAGACCAGCCAAGGGAACTCTCACTTCACTGAAGAGATGCTTCATTGTTTTCCAAAGTATTGACTGAGAAACATCTGTCTCAGCACAGTTCCTGGTGACAGAAGAAGACTAGAACTGGTATTTCTAGCTAAGAGCATAACAAAGAGCATTGACAATTCCCAGCCAAAAGGGACTGATAAGGTAAGACTTGGCTCTTGTGCAAGAGGATATGATCTGGGTTAATCATTGCAAAACTCCTCTATGCACATAGACCACATGTCCCAAATCAAGACAGAGGAACCCAGTTTATGGTATTTATAAAATGCATATTTCATATACTGTAGGCATTAAATCATGTTTAGGGTGCCTATTTCACACGGTTTTACTCCAGTGATTTCAAAATGTTCAAAGCATTGCAAGTTCACATCACAAACTACATCTACTGTAGCTGGGCTGCATGTTTTAGATTCACAGATTCAAGAACAGATTCAGGTCATCACGATCAGTTATTGGCTTCCAACACTGCAAACACCATCTGTCTTCATTGGTGCATTGAAGTTTATTATATAGCTGGATTGGGCCCACTCTGATAGAACATTATTCAAACGCACAGTCAAAAAACCCCTCTGCACTTTTAGAAGACTGTGAGTAGCACCATGATACCAATAATACTTTTCTCTATATATACTTAATATTACTACAATCATTCTGCTTATAAAAACTTCAAACTGATGTTTGTGGAAAATGTCATTCTCCTCCACCCTTTTTCTTGGCACGTCTTCCCCGAAGTTTAGCATAGTGCTCTTAAAGGCATTACCTTGGTTCATTCACGCGACCATACGCAATTGTGTGACCATAACCCAAAGGTCAAGACATCTTTAAAATATGAAGGTCATGAAAATCCCAAAGTCTGAACACTGATTTATAACAATAGTATTAGATTAAGTCACTTATCAGAGACAGAGTTCAAATAATGTCTTCCTGTAAACTCCCTTGTCCAAGAAGACTTCCCCTAAGCCAAGGAACCCTTACTTTATTACTGTGCTATTATTTGTGATTTCATGCATTTAAAATAAAGAAGGTGCACAGAGAAAAAGAAAAAGAAAAACCCTATTCTGTACAGAGGCTGGGCTACTTCCATCTCAACAATCAAACAGTCATGCCATGATGTCTACAAGCTATAACAAGAAAACCTCTAAATATAATATCTCTCAGAGAGGTAATCAGTGGAGACGCCAGGCCAGCTGTGGCTCTGACAGCACGGATCACATCTGGGTGGTCACACTCTGTCCTTTCTAATTTCAGCGCTGGACTGTCAGTAGCAATGGAGCTAACAGCACCTGTTTCCTCATCAGAGACATGTTCCATTTCTAACATGGCACACTTCCTGATTCCATATCCCATAGCCAGACTGGTGAGTCTATCAAAACACCAAACCACTCTGTGTAAATCAGTCAAAATATGTGGCATGAGATTCTGCGGTGCTGTCCCGAAATTCAGAGATGCATTAGCTGAAGTGCTGTACATTTCTTTAATAGGTAACTGCTGACACAACAGCCATACTTTTTAAATTCATAGAATCTGTTTGAGCTCCCACAGGACTATATTTTGATTATCTTGGTAATACTGTAACCTGTAGTAACATTACCTCCTCACCCAAATTCATCTTACTCAACCAGTCAATTACTTACAGTAAATTATGTTAACACAAGGAACAATAATAAACACTACAAATAGTTAGCCTCATACTGATACCCTTTTTCCCTTTGTCCACTCCAACATAGAATTGGAAGTATCTAAATATTTTCAATGACCAGTTGGCATGAAACATGTTTTTATCATTCAACGGATGTAGATTAAACAAAATAACCATAAATAAAGATATTTCAAAAAGTTAATTGTGAAACAACCCATATTGCAATGTAGCTTAATGTTGTTCTTCACTTGCTTTGGATAAAAGCCTTTGCTAATGTGATATATCAATGCAAGGAATTGTACCTGTATCATCATGTACATATCATTAAGGATTAAAACATTCATGATGACACAATGCCAAATATATCTGCAAAAGTTTGTACTGGCAGCGTCCTGGAGAAATATGCTTTAAACCTTAATTTCCCCAAATGATGTCCCTGTTATCCAACGAAACACACATTTCTATCAAGGCCACAGTGACATTCTCTTGTTCTATTCTCCTTCATCTATGGTGAGAGAAATCTCTTGGTAGTCTCAAGAAGCCAAGGAACATAAAAAATAGAGCACAATATTCCTTTAAATTCCACTGATCTGATAACATCCTCCACGGTCTGTAGCCTACACACACACACGTAGAGGCTTGTAGGGCACTGATTAAATAAAATACTGCCCTACTTTTATACCAAGACATCGTATCTATCTGATGATGCCACCAAGTGAACCACAGTTGCCTGTCTCATAACTACCCGATCATTTACTTTAGATTACATAACCATCTTTACACCCCTGGGACTCATTACTCCATAATTCACTCTCTATGACATTCTAAGATATGGTACACATGAAGTTTTATTATGATTGTGAGATAAACCTTGTTAGTCACTACTAAGTGGCCTGCAGCAATGCCTAATTTCAGCAAGGCATGAGAGAGGAGTCTTTGGCAGGTGATTGCTTTATGTTTATGCCACATTTCCAATTCTGATCTGTAACACTCAAAGTAAAACACATCTCTCTTTCAGCACACTGTGATGGGTATACAGTCAATATCACTTATTCTGTTGCCATAGAGACTTGTGAGAGAGCGTACAAATCACATGAGTCATAAGACAAAAACAGCATTCGACCTCCGTGGCAGTCCCAACATTCTCGTGTGCTACAGGAGGACACACTGAAAAGCTGAGGACTTGAGCCGATGGCTGGCAGGTCAAAGAGGAGATTAGCACTAGCATTAGCACTGACAACCTTTATCATAGGCTACGGTTCTCAAATAGACAGAGGCCATTCCATCTGGGGGAAATGTGAAAAAAGAAATATTATAGCAAGCACTGCTGAAAAAGATTAAAACTACCATGGCATCACACTTGGTTCTTTATCAAAGCATCCACAGGAAACATGACTTGTTCCCTTTCGACTATATATATAAAACTTATGCTTTTTCAATCTTTACAAATGTGTATGTTTTATTTTGTGCCGTCACTTCACATTCCAACATTCTTAGGACACAATGGCTTTTCTGTGTCATGACATGACATTGCTTGGGGCTGAAGAGCATACATCTCATTTACACCCTGAAAAACTTGTGGTGCATCTCTTAGCATCGAAGAATTTCACAGAGTTCACATATAGGCGGCCCATCTGCTCTGGTGTGAGATGGATGAAACTCCGCTCCACTCCAATTGCCTCTCGTCAACGTGACTGACACTCCGCTCCGCTCCCAATTCTGCCCGGAACATGGTCTCCGAACTAATTAACCCAAATGTGGGTATTAATAAAATGAGAAAGATGAAAGCAGGTCTAGACTGAATGTGGGGCACTTTTTTGAGGAGAGGGGCCCGATCTGAGAGTGCCGTACGGTGAAGTGGGTCGCGTCCGCCCCTCTGTGAGGCCGGGGAGTAAGATCTGTTCCTATATAGACGCACCCACAGGCTCTTTTTAATTGCATGCCTCTCCCGAGACATGGGCCCTGTGCAAATGATCTATGTTGATCTTAAAGGGCCAGTGCGCATCTGAAACTGACAACTGACAAGCAAGCGGAAATCAACCAATTTACAGCATAGCCTTGAACCTCCCATGCATAATCCATATTCATAAGCACTCAACAAAAGTCACCTAGGTAAAACCTGTTGGATACCCATCCTCTTTTCAAAAATAAAATGGCTTCACCACAGCAGGTATGGTATGTTTAAACATCTCTGAAGCAAATCTCTCCTCAATACTCTCTTGGGATAAACATGATGACACTGGCCAATGAGGGAAGTAGGGAGGCAACCCTCAGCTAGGGAGGTTGGCATCAATAGCCCATGGCACCACGCATGGCATATGGAATTGGATCGCATGATGGTGGTATGTAAAAAGTATATTGTTCGTACTGCCGAAGCTCCAGTCCTGCAGGACAATCTGCAAGATGCTAGAAACATCTGAGCATTTCTTCATTTAATTAACTACAGTTCAACAGTTTTATCTAAACTCATAAAGTAACTGGCACAGTTGGGGCCATGGTTTGAAAAACAAAATAGCATGTGAAGTGTGCTTGTGTGGACTACAATGATGACCCCTCGTTTACTGTGGGGAACAGTGATGCTCAGTGATGTCCTTCTCTAACTGTGGAGAACAGTGATGTCCAGAGGTAGGTACCGTGTGCAGTTCACTGCTCCACAGTAACAGGGTTTCCTCTGCAGGGAACTGACACTTTCTCCTTGGTTGCTCTGCTCTGACAGATGGCTCTGGTCAGAATTTGCGGTCTCTGAAGCCTGATTGTTGTACTTGCCAGAGTAATCAAATGTCAATTCCTCATCAGGGACAATGTCCCGCACAGCAAACAGGGCCAATCGGGGCACCATAGAATGTACACGCACTGGTACCATGAAGAGGTTGGGCTGGCACGAGTGGTTGATAAAGCGTCCCACGTTGCCCCTGGAGAAGGGGTCCACGAACGTCTCCCTGGCATTACCCTGGCCGGCATGCTCCCTCACGGCAATGATGTAATTCATGTCCTCCGGTCCTTGAGCGAGCTGCCTGGACCGAGCCTCTTCCAAGCCAATCACCTCGCCGGCATACTCGCACACAAAGGCGCCGCGTGGTATGGCTTCCATAGTGCGCACACCCCACCCACGGTCCTCTGAGAGGAACACGCGCAGTCTGAAAACCACTCCTCTCTGCACCACACGGTTGGAGCAGTCTTCGCTGCAGTCGCACAGGGCGTTGCACTCGAACACAGGCCTGGAGTAGCCACTCTCCGCATCCCTGCGGCCCTGTAGCCTCTGCTGGTCGCTGTATGCTGGACCGTACCGCTGCAGACACTGGCACTTCTCGCTCTGGCAGGAGTGCGTGTGGCACTGGCATCCAGGAAGGGTGATCTCAGTTGGGTCACTGCTGCAGCCAGGCCCTGGGACATTTTCAGGTGTGTACTAAAGCAAAGGGGGAAATAGCACATTCACAGTCTAGCCTACTTCTGATTGTCTGAGAAGCAAATTTCACAAAACCTGTCCAACAATTAGTAGGCTGGGGAGAGGAAAACACCTCAGCTTGTATTATCCTTGTTCGTGCACAACTATTAGTCAGTTATTCACTGTGTTTCAAGAACAGAACATGGTGACATTCTGCCAGTAGGGCTCGCCATAGGCCTACTGACCAGCAAGACGAAGACCGTAGAATTGTGCTGCCATCTGGTGGTGAAAGATAATGCTAGGGTACTTTCTCACTTCACCAGTCTACCTGTCCTACTAACCTGCCTACAAGAGATTAGATTGGAAGAAAGAAACAGAAATATTACCTGGAAGTTGAGAAATTCAGCTTTACCAACACCGCTGCAGTCAATTCTAACTGGGACATTCTCGAGACCATTAGTCAAATCTTGGTTGTAAGAATTTGTCATATCCCTAGCGCTATCTGACGCCATCTAGCAAAACAATCCATCAGTAACTATGTGAATGGTTCACGTTACGGGTAATATTCCGAGAAGGGGGAAATGTTGCTTCTTGCCAAGTTTAAAGTTGCAGTTGTAGGACAAGTCTTTCCATCGTGCAGCTCTATGCTGGCTCCTCAGTTGACACTGCTATTTCTTCCGGTATACATTCACATGCCCCGCCCCCTGCTGGTGTTTTTGTTAAAGACACATAACCCTGTTATGTGACAATCTGAAGAGAACCTGTAGTAGGCCTAGGCTACCAGAATACCCTCTTCAACATAATCGGTCTGAAAACTTTGAGAAGGTTGATTGACCAGCCACTAGCCTATGAAATTGTTGCTTTTACTTTTAGGCTGTGTAGTCTTGCACTCCATGATAAGAAGCTTTGTGTGTGGACATGTTAGGCTTCCAGTTACATTGAGCTTTTTTTTACACATAGGTTGCAGCATTATGAAATGTCCGAAAAAATCCTGGTTACCCCTTACAAAAATACCTGCAGTTATAGGACAAAAATCTGCCATTTACAGTTTTTCTGAAGTCCAAAGCAATACAATACAGTTTCATGTCCAAAATACTGCATTTTTGCAGTAGAGTCTAGTGCAGTGTATTTAAAAAATATTGTATTCCTGCATATGCATATTGGTATATTGTATGAGCGAGTCTGTTTGTTTTATTCAGAAATCACAGATTTCAATACTACATTTTATAAGCTAATGGTTGCGGATGGTGTTCTCAAAGATGGGCAAACATGGTTGCGGATGGTGCGTCTCAAAGATGGGCAAACATGTTTGATTTGCTTCCTCTTCCTCACGATAACATGACACATACGTACATGGTATGATAACCATGGACCTTCATAGTATCCACAACATGAGCCGTTATACTGCAACCCCAGACATATGGAGCACAACATAAAAATCAACCAAGCTGTATGACTGCACAAAAGCCCCAACTATATATTTCATTTTGAATTTGACCCTTGAATTTAAGTCACATCTTTACGCATGCCTGTGATTTATTAAAGGTCGGATGAGATTCAGTTCTTACATTGTTTGGGGAACAGGACCAGTACTGCAAAAAATGGTGATACTGTCCTCACATAATTATGCCAAGAAAGAAAAATTGCTTAGACAGCTCCACTCTACAATAAATTCCTTTAAATATATAGCCAAGTACAGGGCATGTGACTCCTTCCTTGGTCCATTAAAAGTAACCAGTTCCCCACAAACTCACCTTATGTTGGGACAAGTCGTCACTTCATTTTTATTGTGAATTTGTCATTTGAAACAGGAGTTGACTCAAACTGAAGAATTTGCAATAGGGAAGGGACATTCGATTTAAATGCATACACAAATAAAGGGGAACACATAAAATTAACAGATAAAATAATACATAATAAAATAAAAAAGAGAAAATCCTAATACCTTGGTCAATTGAACTGGCATGTTACAGTTTTTCTCGATTGCTTTGATACGCTTAGTGAAACTGGGATCCACTTGACCTTGAGCTTCACCATGCAAATTATTTTAGCACATTTTCATTGGTTGATTTAACACATTTTCATTGGTTTAACTCATTTTTCACTTTTCCTTTTCCTTTTTCAAAACATTTACACAGTTCTCATTCAAAGACGCCATACTCCATCGGAATATTTCTGTGGAAAACATATATTCACAACTAATAGATACTGCTTGCAAACTAATTAACTTGTAATGTCAATATGTGAATCTCCTTTGCACAATTCTTCAATTAGCAATCATTCATTATCCATAAGAGATACCATGTCTGTTCTGTGTTACTATTTTCAAGTATGGATCTAAGGCACATTTACAGTAGAGAAAGTACTGTATATAAGTATGAAGTATATATACTTTTTTGATCCCGTGAGGGAAATTTGGTCTCTCCATTTAACCCAATTGGTGAATTAGTGAAACACACTCAGCACACAGTGAACACAGTGAGGTGAAGCACACACTAATCCCGGCTAACGGCGGCGCTCGGGGAGCAGCGAGGGGTTAGGTGCCTTGCTCAAGGGCACTTCAGCCACGGCCCACTGGTCGGGGCTCGAACCGGCAACCCTCCGGTTACAAGTCCAGAGTGCTAACCAGTGGGCCACGGCTGCCCCATTTGTATTAGTATTGCCTATTTGGTGAAGATAACAGTACAAAAGCTGACAAGTGTAAGTGTTTACTATACAATAGGTCTATTTCAATGAAAAATGACAAGTTGTAGTTCAGTGTATGAAATGTGTCTTGTCCAGGTGCTTACTCTCCTACATGTCAATAGCTACATCTTGGGAAGAATGAATACAATTAATTTTTATTCAACACATTTTGTCTTTCCATAGTTTTTCTGATACAAATTCAGAAGAAATGGCTGCCATAGCAAAAATGAAGGCTGCAACTCCTCAATTTGAGAACGGTGTTTTGCATTTTGTTGGGCAGTGTGTAATGACTGATTGAAAGTGAACAGTGATTTGACTATACAAGTTGTGTTGTTTGATGGTAAAATCTGCTTTTGCTGTGTGTTTTAAACATTTTGAGAGTGTTGTCTTTTGCAGGTATAATGTATAATTTTGACCATGAGTGCCACTGTTTCAGTCTCTGTGTTAACTGGTTTGAAAATGTGGAGTTTGAGTTGACTGCTGCATCAAAGCAATCAAGAAAAATCTCTTTGGCAGTCCAGTGATTCAGGCTTTGTCTTGTCAACCAGTACACCACTAGATGGCACTATAAGCCTTTGAAAATGTGAGCCTACAATGAAGTGATGTTTCCTCCCCAAACACTTTGTGTTTAACTCAACAATGAGTATGATCATTTCCATTCATTTATTAATTTCTGATAATTAGAAATATCTCAAAAGAATTGGTAATCAGTTGGTAATTGAACAATTACACACAGTTCTATTCTGTAGCTTGTGCAGCGAATGTATACACCTGTCTGTCTGGCTAATCTGAAGGACATGGCACACAAACATTTTGACTTTTCAGATTTGGGGGCCTTTCCAGGTATCACCCAGTGAACTGGCTGACACAGAAATCTCTCTGTCAGTGGCCACCTTGCTGACCCGCCCATCCCGACACACCAACCTACAGTAGTGTGTCCGTGAAGATGACAGCCTCATGCACAGGAACAAGGTGAAGCCCCCAGCATCCTGAGAGTGACATCATACGTCCTGCCTCAGTGCTGCTCCGCTCACTGCCACCCAGCTCCATCTGCCGATACGATGACACCCATGGGGAGAGAGGGGAGCCAGAATAGCGCTGATACTAGCAACTATAATAACCTAGGCCCAGATCACACTCACTGTTGTCAAGCGAGCCACCTCCAATAGTAGGCCTAGCTATATAATTTCGTCCACTGCAGGGGACAAAGGCCACGGTATAAGAGAGCCTGCCCAGTTAGAGAGCAGATCAAGCGAGACGATAGCATGAGCTGACCTTTCCATTGTGAAGGTGCCATAAAGGACGCGTTTGTCACCGGTTTAAATTGAACTCGGAGGTGGCAGCCTTTATTCGTCCGTAGAGCAGTCCGGGGTTCTCTGACCGACTTTTCATGCCTGATGGACTCTGTTAAAGCAACTTTATTTTTTCATTTCCAAGGGTACATGGACCTTGGGACTTTGGGCAATGCAATGAGCTAAGAGGTCTGGTGCACCACCGGTCTGCCGCGCCAACATGAGCTCAATTTCCCCACTCCAAGTTACACTATCAAGCCACCGCATTTAGACTTCAATGTCCCAGTCAGGCACAGGCAATTTCATTTCTGCTCAGAAGGCAGCCAGCACTGGTGATCTATCATAATAACACCAAAGACATAATTGTAAGCACTGCCTCCCTGAACAATAAGGCATTACTCAGAGAGATTCTGTAACCCCTGCATAGAGTTCCTAAACAAAACCAACTCGTTGCTCGCTGCAAATAGCTGGGGGGTCGACACCAAATGGCCTGGGGAGTCTACTCGAGGCTCAACCGCTCCCTCCCTTTGTGTGGCTGCATGAGCGCTCTAGTTTGTGCTAAGGTCTGCAGCCGTGGCGCTGTCTGTTATTTCTGTGTTGTCATGGATAATTGATGTGCAAGGGGGTCTGCTCTCAGGTGGCAGGGACGGACGGGCGGGCAGATGCGGAGAGGTCACGCTGCTGGCTGGCATTTCCGCCGAACGAAACAACTGACCTGTTATCAGCATCCTCAGTGTCAAAACCCCTTCTCATCTCTCTCCCCAGCACCCCGGCCACTCCACGTCCACCTCTTCCTCCACAAGCCCCTCCTCATCCCTGTGGCCATCTTCTCACAACCGTTGGGTTTCTGGATAGTATTTGGGAATGCTCTTGCTGTGCTATCACCAAGGGCAAAATGAAAAGGGAAGACAATGACTTTTGTCTAAAACCTCTGAAATACATTAAAGCTAGGTGGATGTTTGACTTTAATAGAGGGGAGAGAAAGAGTCTGGTCACAGATCTGGCTGTGATTTTTGAAAAGGTGTCGATGAGCTGTCACAGAGCTCTGATGTAGATTGAGCACCGTTCACTCAGAAGACAGGAGACATGCTTGATGGAGCCTCCACTATGTGTGTGTGTGTCCCCGTGTCTGTCCCAGTGTTTCATTGTAACCTTCTTAAAATGCTTAAAATATATCCCACTTCACTAGTTCCATTTTCTATTTTAATTATTAAGATGCAGTGAATAACTCTCAAAGTAAAAAATAAAAAAAAAGCGTAAGAAAAAGACAGATAATGGTGCACAGTAGAAACTCTACCTCAAAATACTATATTACATTAACCATATCACCCCTCACCCCCACCAACACATGCCTATTTCTTTGGTGTTTGTTTACTAGTGTAGCACAGAACAGGACAATAAACAAGATCCTCCCGCTCTATGTTTTTTTCCCATAGTGTTGCTCTTTAAATATAGTAAAGCCATGGGCGAGAAATGTATGGTGATGATAAACAGGGAACAAGAGAGAGAGAGTGAGGAGATCAAACACAGCATGTTCTCCACTCATAAAACAGTACTGTAGACACACACACACGCACACACCCTCTCTCTCTTGCTCTATCCATCTCTCTCTCTCTCCCTCTTATGGGTATTCTGATCAACAAACAATAGTTGGTAGCAGTGCCGAGGTAACCATGGTATCCTCTGGGGAATTAGAGCACTGTTAATGGGCCCTTCATTCAGCAGCCATTAATATCCTTGGATGGCATTTGTGGTACTGCAGACTAAATTTGTCAACAGTGTGTGTGCAGTGCAGCTCCAAGAAAAAAAATAAAAATAAAAATATATATATATATATAGAGAGAGAGAGAAAAAGAGAGAGAGAGAGAGAGAGAGAGAGAGATAACCACCATTTGTCCGCCACCCAGCTCTGCCTTACCTCTACCTTGTTGTGAGTGACTTGGCCTTTAATTGGTGGTGATGGTGCTCCCCAGTTGGTAGAGAAACACCCCCTGTGCCATGCAGCTTGCTGACAGCTCGGCGCTTTTGTTTGACTCGCCAGCACAAAGGCGAACGGAAAGGTTCGCCTGTCTCCCCGTGTTACTCTGAGACCAGTTGATTACTGCGACTCTCCCCGTCGCCAATTAACAGTTTTCATGGTGAGAGGAGGGAAAGGGAGGCTTCCTTCGATCCTTTTAAGGCCCTCTTGCTTGGTCTTCAAAGACCTAGGACATAACACATGGAATGACAGCTGACTGTAAAAGAGAATGAGAATGTTTGGAACAAAAGTCATATGCATGGAAAATAAGCGGAACAGACAGGCATCAACCAAAGAAACAAAGAAACAATAATAGAGGAGAATAAAGGCAACACAAGGTGCAGAATATGACAATAATGGAGAAAATTAAAGTTTGAATTTATGTCAATGCGCGAACATTAAGGTTATAATTGGAGATGCAACCAGGCTTGGTCTCCATGGCAGACTGACTCTCAGGGTGACTGCTTCTGCTGCTAGGCAACTGCAATGGCAGTATGTATGACTTCTCACATGACAACACTTTCTCAGCAGGCAATTAGATGGAGTCAGCGATGTTCAACAATCTCCCAAGGGCACAATGCATATGGATGTTGTTTTCATGAGGACGACCGGGTGGAAGTTAACAGGAATTATGCACATGTTACAGTTACCCATTAGTGGATAACAGGGACATGTCTAATCACATGAGCCTTCATTTATCTGACATGATACATTCACTGACTAATTTAGCAATCTTTTCAGTCAATAGTTTCATTTTGTAATGTGAAAAACAATTAAGTAGAGATACAAACAGAAAGCCTACAAATACTTTTTATTTCACTTTTATTTCGATAGCATAGCAAATTGCCTTAGACTGTCTGACTAGCAGACCTGGACTTGCAGGGACAGAGCACAGTAAGTGAAGCTCTTAACCTTGACACTTAACTTCAGTGCTGTAATGAGAATATGGTGCATCTGTCATATCATAAAGCACAGGCTATTTCCCAGAACCACCCTGGGCAGGTTACTGCAGACAGCTTTAGGTGGCAAAGGGCCCAATCAATCCATGGACACATCTCCCTGATGAGAGCAAAAGAGAGACAGAGACAGAGACAGAGAGAGAGAGAGAAAGAGGAACATAGAAAAAAAGATGGGGAGTGGAAGAAAAGAAGGGATGGGGAAGATAGAAAGAAGAGAGAAAATGAGAGTGAAGGAAGCTAATAAAAGAGAGAAGAAAAACTGTAATCACACATTTGAGGATGTTATTGTTTTAAATGATGAAAGCCATGCTGATTACACACTGTTTTCCTGCAGCTGTGGTGAGAGAAGTGAAGTGAAGAGAAGTTTGTGTGTGTGTTTGTATGAGTATGTGTATGTGTGTGTGTGTGTGTGTGTGTGTGCTGGCCTCAGGGTAGTGTGACCAGAGAGGCGTCCCTCAGCACTGTACACCACAGGCATACCTCTGACCTCGCCCACACCAGCTACTGCTGTTGGAGAAGAGCAAACAGATTATCTGATTGCAGATTTAATGTGGCATGTCAATATGGGATGTATTTTCACTTGCCAAGAAAGCAACAGTATCTCTGTGTGATAGAACTATCAGTAGAGTTAATAAGACCTGATAAATGGGCGCAGGCTACGCTAGCATCGTGCAGAAGGCTATATAGTGCTGTCAAGTTTCCGAGCTCCCTGAAGCCAAAGGAATGGGTGTACGCCGAGTTGACAGGCAGTCGACTGATATAATGAACACATGGAGGAACCCCATGAAGTATGATGTCTACCATGGCAATCAAAACGAAGGATGGGTCTGCTCATTTAGTTTCATGGGAGGTGTTATGCTAATCAAATTGGAACTCCATTCATAGCTCAATTTAAAACAAAAATTACTCAAAATAAAATGAATGAGGATCTTGGGTTCTGGTTAGTAGCCTAAAGGATGGCTTTTAGAACCCAATTACAGACAGTATTTATGACAAGGATTGCTTTATGACATGATGATTAAATACAATAATCTATACAAGTCTAAGATGTCTTACTATAAAGTATATGGCTGTCACTCAGTGAGTTAGAGAAAGTTTGAAAGTATAATAATGATGGAAGTTCAAAACAGTGTTTCTAAGCATTCCATTGTTTTCCATTTGTGTGTAGCAAGTGCATGTGTGGGTGTAATGATAATTTCCGAACTTGAATTATCACTGGAGCTGGTTTGGGAATGTGACCACTGTGGGGCATCAGCAAGAATGCACAAATCAAATCATCATGCTTATTATGCCAGAGAGTATGGATCTGATTCTATAATACAGTGTGTGTGTGTGTGTGTGTGTGTGTGTGTGTGTGTGTGTGTGTTTGTTTGATTGTTGAAAACGGAAATAAACACTCATTAGGACAAAGACACAATGACATTCATGCAAAACCTCAGAAATGCTAGTGCTGCTAACAATGGCATAAAGCCTAATGATAGCTATAAATTAGCATGGCAGATAGGCATTTGAAGCCTGAGCATCCTCTACGCATTCACTGAACACTATCTATCATTACGGAAACTCAATCTTAATCTTAACATCCAAGTAATTTATATGTGTTGAAATGCAATTATAGTCACTGATCATCAGATGTTAGCATTTGGCTAGTGGATTTTGCTAACACAACTTAATGCAGATTAAACACATTTAATACATCAATATCACAAACTAAAACATATATAGGAACGTCACATATTACCAACCGTCACGTATGTCCAATGTATGTGTCACTTAAAATGTATTTCTATACAAACCAAGATGGCGGATTCCTAAAGAAACGCAAGCACCCACATAAGTTTATCTAAATTAGCTATGTACCAAAAATGACATAATACCGTGGCTCGAAGAGCTGCAAACAGTGTTGTAAGGCTGTGTGTACAAATCTGCTTGGAGCTTCAATGGAATTTTGAATTGTGACGACGAGAATTCTCTGGCTAACTGTTGATGTGCAGTGAGAAAGGTTGGGAATAAGTAGGCTACCCACCAGCCCAGCACTAAACTCCGAGCGTGGTAAACAAAATCGGATATTTCAGGCAAGAACCAAACTAGATTTTGTTCAAATCTACACACCTATGGCAAATGTTATTTTGAAGTATTAAAAAAACATCGTTGTTTTAGAATTTTCGAACGAAATGGTTGGTAATTAGCACGTTTACGATACAAGCTTACTTACTATTTTATGAACGCACACTTAGTTAGACTGAGATACCAACCTATTTGTAAATTACTGAAAGGATGCAATCAACTCTAATCCACTTGCCTCTTACAGCCAACATGGCCACCAACACCATGTGCTACTGATAACTAACAAAGGTGGTGTTTAGTCAACAGCGAAAACGATGCAAGCTGTGATATTTTTCTGCGTTTGACCCTGTCATTTAGACACAAACAGAGGTTTTACACGCCCCCCCACAAACGGAGTTTTTAAAAACTCAGATGATCGTTTTTTTGGGGAAAACTCCATTTGCTTGTTTGCGTCTAAACAGGTACAAACATCATTTATGTGATGAGGTGGAGATTTTGTTAGGCAGCTGACATCATAGTAGCCTATGCACAAACTTGCACCTGCGCCGGTTTACACTTTCATTTGGTGATCATGGATGCATTCAGAGTAGCAGTCGCATTTATGTTGGTGCAAACCCTTTTCGTCTGTTTGTATTTGCAAATACAGTTCACAGGTTCAAAAGAGAAAGAGGAAATTATTCATTGCTGTTGTTGCTATTTTCGGGATTCTGATTGGCTAACGTAGGCTTGAGCTTCTCCTTATACTGCCACGTACAGGTTTGGCATGCTCTTGACGGCATATACCCGGGTTAGTGTAAATGAAAACCTTTCTGAAAACTGACAGGTGTGCACAATGTTATTTTTGAAAACGGAGAGGGTGAAATGTCCGTTTATGAAAATAGCTGGCCACGTGTAAACGTAGCAATAGAGGGCATTAATTGGCTGCTTTTTGTACCAAATGGAAGTTTGCATAAGTCTACTATAATGCAGAGGAAACACAATTATAATACACAGAAACCAAGTCCTGTGTCACAGTGGGACTGTGGACACTGTGGACCATAGGCAAGGCAAGAATTAAGGTGTGTGTGTGTGTGTGTGTGTGTTTGTGTTTTTGTTCGTTTGTGTGTATGTATTAGGAGGTCTACATATCCTCTCAGCATGCTTAAGGAACATTGAAGGCCTGCCTCCATATACCTGTGGCGATTTGTCTGCACAGTTGTGAATAACTGCAGGGTTACCTTTTACAGATAAAAAATCAGGTAAAATCAAAATGCCATGAGATACAGGGGCTTAGTGAAAGCACATGCAAGACCCCCTCTCCATGTGAGGCATCGAGCTAAGCGTGGGGTGTGTGCCATAGACGACTGAATACAAATCCAAATGAAAGGGATCCACAGCTGGTCACTGACATATCGCACAGCAACATATGTAAGCAGTCGGTAGCTTTGCCATGGTAACCACATATAATGTGGTATATGCTCAGTGTAACCAAAAACGGTAACACTTTCTATGAAGGTTGTATTTATAACGCCCTATGAATGCATTCATAATGTTTTATAAGGTGTCTATAAAGCATTGTAATGCTCATTATTACCATCTATATGTATTCACAAGTCGTCATAACCAACTTCATGATGCATTATGACAGCTAATTATGAATGATTATAATTTTAATCTGAATAATGCATTATAAATATGTCAAGATCTGCCTACTCACTTGTCAGTTTTATGATGCATCATAACTACTTTGCTTTGTTAAATGCGTATTGTGATGCATAAAGAGTTTTGACATCTACTGTACTGTAGTCTATAGCTATAAGTATATGTAACAAAGTTATAATAATTTATACATCTCCCTATAGCACACAATTATAAACAGCTATGCAATATCATAAGTGTTATTTGTCAGCTCTAAGTAAAGTGACAAGAATATGACCCTATTATTGACAGATATAAGTTCACTGAGTAATTAAAGGGTGCAATGAACTAAGTGCCAGGTCTAGCATCTCTACCCCATATGCACAATATTATAAATGACTATGTTAATGTCATAGGTGTTATTTGTCAGCTTTAGGTAAAGTAGAGCAAATGAGGTGTTGTTATAAATAGATATAAGGTTATTATAAACAAATATGAGGTACAATGAAATGAGAGCCTGGACAGTAAAGACAAAAGGAATGCATTTAGTTCACTTTATTTTCATTTAAACTAACACACATAATCAGACTGATTATCAATTCTCTGAGCACATTACACAAACACAATGAGACAGGCCGAAAAAGTGGCACGACACGATCCTATATTTTGTGGTGGTGGTTATTATTGGAATAAAACTCACAATGCCACTGAAATCTATCTTGGGTCATTATGAAAGATCGTTCGAATCAAAATAGACCTTTGGTTTAAATGAAAACTAGATGTACCGCAGATCGGTACAAAATATGACCGCCGCCCAGTCCAGCACATTTTTTCCACAAAAAGAAATCACGCTGAAAGGCCTATATGATTCTAACTGTCTCACTAAATTGCATTATCCACACTCAATTCTCACTGGTATCTGCTAGACAACAAGTCCCAAAACATGATTAGTTCATAGATTTCACATGTAAAATTCATTTTATACAACCCCACCTCCATCTTGCCTGTTCATAATTCTGAGAAATTCTTGATTGTTTGTGTTATGTTTATGTTATGTGTGTGGGTGTGTGTGTGTGTGAGTGTGTGTGTGTGTGTGTGTGCGTGCTTGTGTGTGTGCCTGCGTATGTGCCTGTGCATGGAAGCGTACATATGTCTACTGTGTGAGTATATGTCATACGTATGATTACTGTGAATGTGTGTGTGTGCGTGTGTATCTGTTTGTGCACATGTGTGCACATGAAATGGGTTAACATGACCCCTGGAGGCAAATATACGGAAAAAAATGGTCATCCTAGGCCCTACAGTTCTCAAGATATTCACAGAGAACTGTGTCTGGCCTACCCTCCTTTCGGGGGGTCCAGTCCAGCGGGGGGGCTACAGATCAAAACGAAAAATGACGGTTCCATGCTATCCA
Source organism: Alosa pseudoharengus (assembly GCF_046254945.1). NCBI lineage: Eukaryota > Metazoa > Chordata > Actinopteri > Clupeiformes > Clupeidae > Alosa > Alosa pseudoharengus. Next base: position 10,309,394 of record NW_027468837.1, on the reverse strand, counting down.
TGTGGGGGTACATGCCCACCAAGTTTTGTGTACCCCGGTCTTTCAGTGTCCCGGGAATCCTTGTTGGTGTACGTCACTAAATGTACACATAAATTATTTTATTGTAAGGCCCCCCATGAACGAAAGTACGCAAAACTTGGCATGCATTCGGAGGGTGTCATAATGATCCTACACTTTCAATTTCGTGCAGTTTTGACCATGTCAGCCAGAGATATTGTGATGAAAACACCTACATTTTTGCTTTTTAATTTTTAACTAGGTGGTGCTATACATGAAATAAGTGGTAATGGGATGGGTTGACATGGCCCCTTGAGATCAACATACAAAAAAAAGGTGGACCTCCTAGGCCCTACGGTTCTCGAGATATTCACAGAAAACTGTCTCCGGCCACCTACAGGCCAGTTGGTGTATAGTAACATAAATTAATTTATTGTGTGGCCCCCCATGAACGGAATTCCACGAAACTTGGCGTGCATTCAGAGGGTGTCATAATGATCCTACACTTCCAATTTCGTGCAGTTTTGACTATGTTAGGTCACAGATACCTGCGATTACAACACCTCATTTTTACTTTTTTGTGTTTAACTAGGTGGCGCTATACATGAAATGAGTGGTTATGGAATGGGTTGACATGGCCCCTTGAGATCAACTTACAAAAAAAAAATGGTCCTCCTAAACCTTACGGTTCTCGAGATATTCACAGAAAACTGTGTCTGCCCTACCCTCCTTTCGGGGGGTGCAGTCCAGCGGGGGGGCTACAGATCAAAACGAAAAACGATGGTTCCATGCTATCCTATCCATATGGGGTTACATGCCCACCAAGTTTCGTCTACCCCGGTCTTTCAGTGTCCCGGGCTTCGCTGCGCGGCGGTCATAATAAAGTGAACTAAATGCATTCCTTTTGTCTTTACTGTCCAGGCCCTCATTTCATTGTAGGATAATAGGGTCATATTCTTGTCACTTTACTTAGAGCTGACAAATAACACTTATGATATTGCATAGCTGTTTATAATTGTGTGCTATAGGGAGATGTATAAATTATTATAACTTTGTTACATATACTTATAGCTATATATAGGACTACAGTAGAAGTCAAAACTCTTTATAAATTACTATACGCATTTAACAAAGCAAAGTAGTTATGATGCATCATAAAACTGACAAGTGAGTAGGCAGATCTTGACATATTTATAATGAATTATTCAGATTAAAATTATAATCATTCATAATTAGCTGTTATAATGCATCATGAAGTTGGTTATGACGACTTGTGAATACATATAGATGGTAATAATGAGCATTACAATGCTTTATAGACACCTTATAAAACATTATGAATGCATTCATAGGGCATTATAAATACAACCTTCATAGAAAGTGTTACCCAAAAAACAATTACAAAGCCAAGGGTACTTCTCTCCTGAAAAAGACTTCAAAACCATGCAGTTTTGACCTTTTACTTGAAAGATAGTCTGTGAACCAGCGTAACTACTGTCGCTACTGTCGATATTATCTCATTCCGGCTGCCTGTAAGGTTTTAATGAGATATTTCAAACAGGACTCTGGTCATGCGTTTGTGACCAGACTCTTGTAGTACACAGGTGTTGGTTTACAGGTGCTGGTTTACACAGCTGCTGCTCATACTTGTGTGGTTTTATTGCTGTATTGGATATTTTATTTATTTATTTAATTTATTTATACTTTATTTTACCAGGTGAAGTCCCATCTCTTTTACAAGGGAGCCCTGGGGCAACAAATACACAAGTTACACAAACTTTGACGACAGGTCACTTTTACTTGCCACTGCATCTGTGGATATTCAAGCAAGTGCAAAGGGCAACAGAGCTATTCCATCTGGAGCTAGAGACTGTGTGAAGATATCTTTGCTTACATAGACATCACATAGAGATGTGTGAGTGTGAGTGTGTGTGTGTATGAGTCTTGTATGGGTCTTGCGGCTCCCCGCTGTTCTGTGAAAGCCCCACACTCCGCTGTTCTGTGAAAGCCCCCCCCCCCCCCCCCTGACACATTTACTGCCCTTCTGCCCTTAAAAGCTGCTAAATCACTAGTAGCTCAACAGGCAGGGGCAACTGTGTGGATAATGATGTTTAAGAGCATTCCCCTTCTCTCCCGCATGTTTTAAGGGCCAGTCGATGGCCTGACAAATGAAGTCGTAAAAAGAGACAGTGACAGATAGCCATATTTTTTGAAAGGGGCGGTGCCAGGTATTTGCCAATAGGGCAGAGACGACATCTCATACAGGTTTCAGGCCTGATTTAAAGTGGGTGATGAAGGTGGGCTACAGTAAATGAAAGCCGCAGACTGCACAAATATAAAGAATATTGGGTTGTGTGTGTGTGTGTGTGTGTGTGTGTGTGTGTGTGTGTGTGTGTGTAAGAGAGAGAGAAAGAGAAAGAAAAAGGCACAGAAAGACACAGCGTGACACAAACAGAGAGCATTAGTGTGAGAGTTCCAGTGTGTATAAGGGGATAGAGAGATATCATCTTCAAAATAATAGCTTACTTACAGGAAAATCTGGATCACCAAATGGGTTTATATTTATGCGTGTCAGTGGTAACATAGTTTGACAGCTATCTCTCCTGGAAATAAATAAGACACAACCCTAGTGCCCTAAAACAAAGCTTTCACTGAGCATTATTTACTAAGGCTTTCACTGAGCATAATTTACTAAGGTGTAATGGAAAAAGAAAGACTGATCTTGGAATCATTTCTCATTCTGCATGAAATTGGATTCCCATATCAGTACAGTACAGGGAAAGTCAGAAAAGACTCTCAACAAATGAGCTAGGCCTTTCTTTGAAAAGAAAATATTGACTAACACGTTCCTTACCAATCAGTTTGTCAGTCATTATGACGGTGCCGCTTTGGCCCACCAACAACAGATGATACAGTGTTTGTTGTCAACAATACCATATGCATAACAATAATATAGCATAACAAAATAGACTCCTATCCATTATCGTAAATCAGCATGAGAGTTAACTTATTGATCTCTTTATGGATTGATCAAGCACTTGGGAATCATGTTACAGGGGAAATTGAGAATCACTAGGAATTCTACTTAGCTGGTGTTGTCATGGTAGCTAGTAAGGTAGCACACTGAAATGATAAGCACTTGCAGTAAGCATAGGGCAGCTCTCATTTTAGTTTTCTTTTGCAGTAAAAATAAGCATGCCCATATCAGCAGGTGTCTGTCAACTGGACTATGTCAGAACAAGAATGGCTTTATTTGCCAAGTATGGTAAGACAAACCAGGGATCCGTCTCTATGTGTATGCCACTAATGCTACTGACCTTTTTTGCAGTCAATTACAATGAAGCAGAGAGTGCTATCAGACATGACTGGCAAATGAGAAGAATCCCAGAATATATCTTCTTTGTTAAAAAACACTGCATGCCCCTTGGGGATACTCAAGGGCCAGTGAGTGAGCACATCTGATGCCAACACTACATCTCTTCATCTGCTACTTGATTTCAGTCACGTCTAGTCACGACTGTCCAGCAAAGTTGTGTAAAAGTCCTAAAAAAAACCCTGGCACATTGTTTCACATCATTAAAAACAATGAGTGTTCGTCTTTAGCCGGCCAGTGACTAATGATAGTGGTAGTAATGGCACGGTGGTGCAGTGGCACGTGCAGAGGGTCATTTTGGGATAAAAGGAAACCTCGGCTTGGCTGGGGCTGTTCTGAGGTGGTGGCACACACTCTGGGCGGCTGGCACAGTGCACCACACACATTCATTAGAAACACACTGGAGGGCATGGCCACCGGAGCAGGGGCAATTACCCTGTAATGGATGAACACTTTTGATAGCTTCACACACACACACACACACACACACACACACACACACACATGCATGCACACATACACACACACACACACACACACACACACACACACACACACACACACATACACACACACACACATTCAAACTCAATCATTTCAGCGTCATTGTGAAGGAAATGGATCACACATTTCCTGTTTATGTGGCGAGGTATGCAAATCGTAATTTCTGCATATTACAGCATATGAAAAAGAGCTTCTCAATTTAGAATCAGCAACATCTTGACATGAAAAATCTCACTGCACACAATTGGATAACACTAGACCATGTTTACTCTGAATGATTTCGGACTTCGACGCAATCGGATAACACTACGACCAATGTGTACTGTCCTCCAACGTTGCAGCACTGTCTTTATCAGTTCAGCTGGTTCCCCGAAATGCAAGGGGAAAAAGCAACGTGCATCATTGCTCATTGCATTTTGCTCTTGCGAGAACTCTGGATTTCCAGGGTAATATTTTACATAAATCGGATGAATCGTCTAGGAAAAGTATGTCAAAATTGATCATGTGTCACACCGCACAAAATCCCAAATATCTCACTTCCTGTTGGGTGTTAATGAAACTTGTTCGTCTTTGGTAGTTACACACACCTACCAAATTTGGTGTGCATAGCTGAAATGATATGCCAACCACAGTACGTCAGAATTGTTCATGTGTATTGTCATGTTGTTCATGTGCACATTTCGCACCATAATGAGTGACAACCTGCAATAGACTGGCCCATCAAACAATGTTACACAGACTAATGGAATATTCTTTATAGAATCTTTGCCGTGGTTCTGCTATTTATTTCCAACACGGTATCCAGGGAGTGTACCGCAGCCATGTCTTCCCTATCATCTCCATGCAGAACATGAGGAGGTGTGGGGGGAGAGGTGAGACAGAATCAGGCGTGAACCACGAACTCACACTTCAAGTGTGCGCACTGCGCAGTAGTTGTCAAGCGCCTTTAGCATGCATTATGCATGAAATCTGGGTGTAGACTTCCTGGCCCGTCAGCCAGAGGTACAGTACAGTCAGTCACAAGGCTTTTTGTCCTTGCTCAGACTGGGAGAGAAATCTCGGACGGATCAAAGAATTTAATGAAGGGTCCGGTTTTTAATAATGAACATAGAGGACATCAGCATGTGACTTTTATCTGTCTGATATGCATTGCAGACACCCTGCCACCCCACCCCCCCTTCTCCCTCCCCAAAAATCTCCCACCATCTTTTTCAAATATGAAAGTACTGAATGCACTGATGGTGAACTAAAATGGAATGGAAATAACAGCCAGGCAAAGACTCTGTTCAGTCTCCCACTGACCTTAGCGGTCCCTCAATGTCTCCATAGTTGTATATCTTGTACAGTAAAATAGATGCCATTACAGTGGCACTCTTATTCAAACCAACTGAAATGGAGAAATCTGAGAAATAAACAAACCATAACAGAGACACAGAGTTTGGTTCCAAAGTGCATATTGATATGTTATGTTAATTGTGCATTTCAGGTCATATTAATAAAAGTTGAGTAAAGATAAATCAAACAGCAATAAATAACCCAATTGCAGTTTCACTGAAAAAACCTGGAAAACAATAAAATAATATTTATGAAAATTCATTAAAATGGAGGATATAGCATTTCTGAAACCAAACTCTGTCAAGAGCTTATTTGTTTTCACTGCATTTCATACAAACAGAATGTATCTCAAACACTTGAGATGTGAAGCTGTCCATGCAAATACCTGTGGCCGATAAATAATAAAACACTTAAAATTGTTATGAGACACTGTCAATGGCTGGTTAGTCCATTGGCTCTAACGGCTCTAACATACCAAGTCTGGGTTCTTCACAGTTCCCACCTAATAATAATACCATCAATTTCGCCCTTGCTAATGAACATCTTGAACTGCAGAGACGGCCTGTTCTTGTTGACATGCAAAGCACTTAAACCCCATTAATAAGCCAGCGACACTTCAAAAGGAGACTTGTTCAAACATAATGGAGAAATGAATATTTAATATGAGCATGAGCACTTGCGCTTGAGGATACTATGATGGGATGTCACATTCTTCATTAGCACAGTGCTACGTGTGTCAGTGGAAAGTTGTTGTGTGTTTGTATATGATGTTGATAAGTAACTGGAAATCTGATTACTGTTGTTGGCTGTCTGTGTTCAATGACCTGATTTTTTTTTTTTAATGCTGAGAAGGCTTGGAATGTGAGAGAAACAGCATAAGGTTAGCCGTAAAAATGCTGACTGTCATGTTGGCAAATGCTGAGTTTGTAAATCTGCATACACACACACACACACACACACACATACACAGTAAATGCATTTAAACACATTCTGTGATGCGTTCCTGCTAAATTAGGCCATCAAAAACACAACTGCAAAGTAAGAGAAGAATGGGATCTTTAGAGCTCAGATTGCTCTAGCTCTAGACCATGAATATTTCACATAACACAGAGGAATGGGCATGGCAGCCTATGAGGTAGAGAGCGGATGGTGAAATTCCCAAACTCCCTGTCCCAAAAAAAATCCCCAAAAATCCCAAACTCACTGTCTGTAATACACCTGTGGGAACTACAAGACGCCCATATCCCCTCCATCACCCCATTCAATGACTGATACAAGGAAAATATCACAAAGACCTTATGACAGAAGGACTTGATTAAATGGAAGACAATGAGAAACCTTCTGATCTCCAAACATTTCATTTGGATTTGGGAGAATATCTGCAAAAGGACACACATCATTGTAGATCACATCATCTACAACACAGATAAAATGCAAATGTATAGAAGATATCAAACATGCAGGTACCAGAACGCAAGGCAGAAACATCACCCTACTGTACTGATATTCTAGTTTCTCGGGCAGTATCATGCTTATGAAGACGTATCATTATGTACCGCATAGCAGTCACTCTGTGTGGAATTAACTATCACATTCTACAGGTATAGTAGGCTACATTGAGGTCTGTGTTAACAGCAGAGGATATGACATTTTCAATGTGTTAGATGTCTGTTCATGTCTGTTAGATGGCTGTTCATAGAGAGATGTCTGCATGCATCATCATCATACCAGGCTATGCAACAGTCAGTATTAGTGCACCTGCATTTGGCCTGTGGGCACCACTTACCTTAATGATGCACTCTCTTCCCACAGAATGCTGTCACTCGTGATTGTTTTGTGACAATGGTGCCTGTCGAAATGTCTTTGTTGCTCTCTCTCTCTCTCTCTCTCTCTCTCTCTCTCACTCTCTCTCACTCTCCCTCCTCCTTCTCTCTCCCTCTTTCTCTCTCTCCATCTCCCTCTGCCTCTGTCTTTCTATTTATCTCCTTCGTTCTCTCTCTTTCTCCCTCTCTGCTTCATCTTCTGTTTTACTCTCCTCCTTCTCTCTTCTTCCTCAACTTATGTTTTCTTTTCCCTTCCTCCACCCCAGAGCCTCTGCGGGCAGGAGCAGGAGTAGGAGCAGGAGCAGGAGTAGGGGGGAGCAGGAGCAGGAGGAGCAGGAGTAGGAGCAGGGGGGAGGAGGAGCAGGGGGGAGCAGGAGCAGGAGTAGGGGGGAGCAGGAGCAGGAGGAGCAGGAGTAGGAGCAGGGGGGAGGAGGAGCAGGGGGGAGCAGGAGCAGGGGGGAGGAGGAGCAGGAGTAGGATCTGGAGCTGGGAGGAGCAGGAGCAGGGGGAGGAGGAGCAGGAGCAGGAGTAGGAGCAGGGGGGAGGAGGAGCAGGAGCAGGAGTAGGAGCGGGGGGTAGAGGAGCAGGAGTAGGGGGGAGCAGGAGCAGGAGGAGCAGGAGCAGGAGTAGGAGCAGGGGGGAGCAGGGAGGAGCAGGAGCAGGAGTAGGAGCAGGGGGGAGCAGGGGGGAGGAGGAGCAGGAGTAGGAGCTGGAGCTGGGGGTAAAGGAGCAGGAGCAGGGGGGAGCTGGTCCTAGTTTTGCAGACAGGCAGGCAGGCAGGCTGTGAATGCTGATTGTGATTATGCTGCAGCAAACGCTTGCATGATAATGATAGTGTTGCATGTGCAATGAATACTACTGATGGGTTCAATGAGGGGGTACAAAACAGCTCGGCAGCAAGTTTATATGGAACTAATCCACTCTGCTGTCCACTCTCTCTCTCTCTCTCTCTCTCTCTCTGCTCTCTCCATCTCTCTCTCTCTTTTCATCTCTCTCACTCACTGCTGGCCTGCATGTCCTCTTTCTATCTCTTGCCCCCTCCTTCTGTTTCCCACTTCCTCTCAAATACCAGCAGAGCACTGGCCTGTCCTGCCCCATCCTGTAAATGTCTTTGGGAAGAGATGAATATCAGTGGTGGACATTACTTGAGTACATTTACTCAATTACTGTACTTAAGTCGTTTTTTCATGTATCTGTACTTTACTTCAGTATTTCAATTTTGTTAAACTTTTTACTTTTACTCCAGTACATTTCAAGGCCAAATATCTTACTTTTTACTCCACTACATTTTGTGACAGCTGAAGTTCCTTTTGGAAAAAAGACTGTCCAAATACATGTGTACTTACATGTATATTTTCTATTAAGAGAGCTAGGCTTTAAATAATAGTCTTGCCTAACCTATGTTATTGTCATATCCACTATTTACTGTACCTTGTTGACCCCTTTTCACAATATTGATGTTACCACAACTAGCCTCTTGACGCCATAGAGCAAATGATAGACAATCTGACACTATCAAACACAAAAGGGAACATCTTGATTTGGTCCGAAAGTATAAAGCATTCAACAAAGAAAAATGTGGTTACTTTGAAGTATCTACGATAAGATATCACATTAGTTTGTTTTTAGTTCTTTCTTACATACAGCAATTATTAGCTGATTTTGTCCTTGAATGGAGGAGAAAGGCTCAATGACTGCATGTCTGTGCTGAATCATTTCATTAATAGTAAATGCAACTGTATTAATCATAATACACTTCAGGACTTTTACTTTCGATACTTAAGTACATTTGAAGGCAAGTACTTTTGTACTTCCACTCAAGTGGAAATGTAAAAGGAGGACTTTTACTTTTACTGGAGTAACATTTGACCATGTGTATCTCTACTTTCACTCAAGTACAGGATTTGTGTACTTCGTCCACCACTGATGAATATACTGTAGATGCATCCGTTTGGCATTTTCATTCATTTAAAGCGAAGCAAATTTGTCCCGAGGAGCTGTGGTGTGTGTGTGAGGCCTGCTGGATGCATATGAACACACACACACACACACACACACACACACACACACACACACACACACACAGGATATAAAGAATTCTGGCTGGGAGGCATGTGCTGGGCCAGCCCAGCATACACTTTTACTGTAATTGGGTCCTGGGAGGACTTCCTATGAGATCATTTCTATTAACAGTACACCCAACTTGCAATGCAATGGATCAGACAATTAAAAATGTTAAAATATTGTTCTGTTGTTTTTATATTCTCTGTCAACTCTGTCAGTAGGGTTTTCACATGTTTATTTTCCTCAAATAAATGAATAAATCATCCAAGCTGAGTTCAGTTTTACACAGGAAATTAAATATGTATACCTATTGGCAAGTGTACATTGGGTGTCATGAGCTGACATGACATAAAAGACATAACAACAGAGACTGATAGCAACAACAACAAAAAAGGAGAATGTCTACAGACTCCCGATTGTGAAGGCTACTGAACCACACAACAAAGTACGATGGTGATTTAGGCGAGATAGACACAGGTGGTGACATCATAATATATATGCATAAGGCCTCTGAAGTTTTTTCCTCCTCAACAATGGGTGTTATGATGGTACAATGTTGACATTAGATAGTAAATGTAAATCACATAACAGTTTTATGTAGACGGCACATGGCACACATAGCGATGATGGGAGTTCACACTTTGAGCAGAGACAAAGTGAATCAGAAAAAGATGCACCAGGTGGTGCATAAGAATTAGTGAGTGAGTGACCGTGAACAGAGAGAATGAGAGGTATGTGATGCGCAGAAACAAACAAACAAACATGAGCAGAGATGGCTGTATAGCCAAAGGGAAGGAGTAGTGTGTGTGCGTGTGTGCGTGTGTGTGTGTGTGTCTGTCTGTCTGTCTGTGTGTGTGTGTGTGTGTGTGTGTGTGGTTGTTGGGCTGAGAGCAGACAGACGGAGAGATAACGCATGCGGCTGACAGGTGCTCTCTCTGCAGGCTGCCCCTCCGGCCTCCGGTGTGGGTGTGAACTCACACTGAAACTGAGTAAACAACGACAACGACAACAACAGCAACGAATACAGGAACAACACGCTCAGGAGCCTTTGAATAAAAAGAACAGATGACATTCTTCTCAACACTGCAGTCTGTTACAGCTTCTCAGGTATTCTGGAATATTCCCCTCAGTGCTCTTGTGTGTTAAATTCAAAACTAGCCTGAATGAGGAGAGGTCGAATCAAATGGGGTTAGAAGTAGGTGTTAAACGTACTTTAAAAGCTTATAATTTAAACAATTTCATCCTTTCTGACTGAAAGCTGATCTTCCAGATGTGTTTTTGAACTTCCCTAAACCTTCCATTGTTAAATTCAAATTATCCCCTCACATCCAGCAGAAAGCTGTAGATATAGCTTGTCTTAGATATACTGTAGAAAGCCAAAGTTTCCATGGAAACCGTCTCAATATGTTATGATGGGCAACACCATCTACGTGTGAACGCTGGCTCAGTTTAGAATGTCACATGTCGACAGCAGGCTTTTTCTCATCCAGTAACTGCAATCAAATGAGGCGGCACCAACAGCAGGAGCAGCAGCAACTCTGCAGTGCCATAAAATCTGTAGCGCCGAATGGGGACAATCATTTTTATGAGTCACAAACAAATTCATTATCTTCCTAGCCTCGTCATATGTGCACAATCACTCACCATCTTCTGCGATTACAACAGAAATCATGATTCATCACTGCCCTCTACAATATCTTCCAGGAGATATAATTAATTGCCCTGTCGCTCAGGACTCAGAGGCTAAATTTGTTTTGCTGAGAGGTCACGGAGATGTGCTCATGGTGGTACAGCCTTTCTATTAAACTTGACAGCCATGTTGGAACATTTAACAGCTAAATCACAGATGCTTTAGGGGACTATAAAAAAAACATTAATTTAGTGTATGCAGACATTGAAAGCAAATTTGACCAATTACACACACCTTGAGCTTTGTGTAGAATAACGATTTACTGTTGTCTGGGAGGATACATTGCTGTTGTGTAGCAAACAACACAATTTATTGCACAGGCCCACTCAGCATTTTATGTGTTTCGCCCCCTTTGAGCCAGCGAACAAAGAGAAAATTCTTTGCCTCACGGGCAGCAGATAAAGGCATCTGCCATTAATCTTCATCCCACTTGGCACTAATGATAATCTCTCTTATATCAGAGTATTTAAAGCCTGACGGACTATGCACCTGAAACTTAGAGCGCGGCCATTTTTTAGCCAAGCGGTCCAGAAAACACAGATTAATTGTGGGGTAAAAATGGCAGAGAGAATGTGATGGAAGGAAGCAATAAACAAGAACGGGCCAAAAAGTAGGACACTCCTCTGTGGTGCACATCACAAAGATTCATTATCATGTGAAGAAAGAGACAGGTCCCTCTCCTCAGCCATTTATTACTCTTTAAGGGCGGTCTGTAGAGTTGCCACTTAACCATGACCAGGGGCAATTAAATGCCATGCTTGGTGGCTATTCCCAAAAGGCAAATTATTTACTGTAACCTCACCAAGTGTCCCTGGGGCCAGTGCCTTCGGAAGGATAATCCTATTGCAATTTGGACTCTAGGTAGTCCACTGCATACCACATAGGGAAACCAGATACATTTATACAGGTTTCTTGCAACTCTGAAAAAGGCAACATGCAATGTATAAAAAGCTTTCATTTTATCAAAGCAATTGAACAGCAATTTGATGAGGTGGTAGTGGCCAAATGGGTTTCAAATTCAACACTATAAGGTTGTGAGTTTGATCCCAAGGGCCACTATTATGCCCCTGCGCAAGGCACCTAACCCCGAGTCGCTCCAAGGGGACTGTCACTATCCACCATGTTTGTGCGCCAACAATGGGCGTCACCATGTAATGACACTTCAGTATTCAGAAATCCGGTTTTCTATTTCTGGCTGAGACAGTGCCTGACGCATCCAAAGCCATGTAAATGTATGTTTTTATTTGGGCTTGGTAGTCAGTTGTGTAAGACAATCCATATTGAGTGCAGAATTGTCAAGAAGATATTAAAAGAAGTATAATTTTAAGAGTAGTCTAGTTAGCCTGCTGAGACACTGCACTAAGTTATTATGCAAATAGAATGAACAGAAGATGAAAACCAGACAGAAAAAGGGTTTCACAAATAAGGTGGATAGTTAATTCTCTGTAGACTGCTCTTACCCTAAATTACAAATAATGGCATGTTTCTTTAGCAATAGGACAATACAGATGTAGACCTAAGAAGAACGAATTGAGTTGGAAATAGCACACACACTGTATTTATATGTAGGCTACAGCACGGCAGCATCAGCAAATGTATCCATTTTCAAAACTTTTCAAGTTTCTACCTCCATCCCATCGTATGCTTTCACAACTGAAGTTCACAGTTGCTTGGTAAAAGATCTCCCTCTCCCTCTCTCTGCCATTTTCCATCTCTCTCTCTCTCTCTCTCTCTCTCTCTCTCTCTCTCTCCCCCACTCTCATAGACTCACTTAAGTAAGCAGGCCTAATGGAAGGAGTGAGAGTGCCGGTGAAAGGCTTGGCTTTGCCTCACGCTGTGAAGAAAGATTAAATTTTGATTAATTTCTCCGGGCGAGCGCTGGCTGCCACGGGCTTGGCTTGAGGAGCACTGATAGCTCTGCCACGAGGCGTCGGCGAGACAGAAGGTCACCCAGACTACTCTCTCTCTGTCTCTCTCCCCTCCCCCTCTCTCCTCCTCTTTCTCTCTCCCTCCTTCTCCCCCTTCTCTCTCTTCTTTCCCCTCTCTCTCTCTCTCTATCCCCCTCTTCTCTCTCCTTGGGATGTGTGACTGGTGAGCAGGTGAGGGGAGATATGGCTGGATGGATGTAGAGTGTGGTGGTGAATGGTTTTGAGTAATCCTCAGCTGTGTGTTTGAGGAAGACAAAATGGGAAACAGCAGATCTCATAGACCCTTTTTGCAAAACTCTAAACACATTCTCATGCAATAAGACACATAATGCATTGTGATGCACTTATGATGCATAATGGTAACCACAAGTGGCAAAAGGTAAACACAAAGAGAGCACAGATGTCAAGGTCAAAGTCAAGGTCAAGGTCAAGGTAAACTTTACAGTGATATCCCCTCAGGGAAATTCATGTGGTCAACATCGCATGTCTCACAAAACATATAGTACCCAAAGCAGATGACAAAACAGATAAACAGTAGACATACCACATTTTAAACATATCAGAGATACAGAGACATATCATGAAAAAAACAATAGAATATAAACAAACATTAAAACAAACAAACAAACAAACAGGTAAGAGGAGACGAACAGGGACCGTGTCATCGCTCGTGCATGAGCCATGTCATACCTTAAACACAGCTACTCGAAATGGATCACACTTGTTTCAAATGATGTGACACAACCCATATACGCTAGTTCAGAGTGTAAACATGTTGCTGAACAGCAGGTTCATATCAACAGTGGACAGAAACAATCAGTGAAGCATTCAGAGTACATTGTAGGCTGTAGACGTACAATGTACTTGTCATTTACAGTACTGAAATCCCTGTCTTTTACAGCATATACAGTTTTTCACAATTGCTAAAACACATCTTTTGAAACCTTCTACCCTTTTCTCAAAACTGTAAACACAAACCCCCATTTTCAGTACCTTATGTTTACTGGATTTAAAGTAGGCTAAATGTTGAATCCACTGAGTTATGAAATCTTTTTGCTTTGATTTGCTTTGTTTTGTTTTTTAGATGCAAAATGCATTAACTGTATTGTAAACAATGACAATTTATTATGGAGTTATACGGTATGAGCTGCCCTGAACACTTTTTTTCCCATTTTTTTGATGTAGTGTCTACAATTACAGCTGTTTTGAGGTGATTGTTCAGTTTTGCACACCCAAAAGGTTTTGGGTATGTAGTTTAAGATTTGGGATTTGTCGTGGAAAAACTGGTCCACTTCCGAATCCAATTAGCAATTAATCACTTAACTATTTACTAATTAGCACTCTGGGACAAGGCGTCCGAAGGAGACAATGCAGACAGGAAATCTCTGAAGAGTGTTGATCTTTATTCACCATATTGCAGTGATAGTCCAGCCTAAACGATGTCCAGACCAGGTGTCAAGCAATAGGGTGAGGTGAGATGTCATCAGCTGGCGCCCCCCGGTGAGATCTGACTAAAAGGTGGCTGCGGCCTATCTTTTATACTCCTTAACCTTAGAGTTGGGCCCTCTCGCCACTCTCGAAAGACACCTGTTGGCCAATCAGCATCCACCAGGGTTACGAATATTGGTGGAACCCATCTTCCCATCATGCATAAAAATATATGCAAAACTGTCTGATTCTGGGTCTTTCTGGTTCTATCCATTTAAGCAGGGCTTCTTGCTACCTGTTACTTGGCCTTGCTGTTATCATCACCAGCTATACATCATCCTCTCGCTCTTGACCATCTAATGAGAGGCCTAGTGTCACTGTATCCTCCTGCACCCCACTCCTTGACTGCTGGTCTGGTCTGTTCAAGATGTGTACAGGCCTTGAAGTCTCATAATAATTACAGTAATATTAAAGTTTATAAAAACCATACATGCATCCTTTAAGTCATAGAAAAAACTATATAGTTTATAGTTTTGAGAATAGGTGGCAGGTTTTAAAAAAATGTGTTTTAGCAATTGTGAAAAACTGTAATTCATGTTCCTAAAAAACAAATGAATTCTAATGATGATTTCTTCCTTGTTTCCAATTTGTTTTTCTTTTCTTCTTTTTATTTTGTTGTTGTTGTTGTCGTTGTGACAAACTGACTGTCGGCCCCATTCTGTCAGACCTGGGAAGAACAAGTAATTAAGGCAGTGCCAGTAGAAACCGCAAATTTCCTTTTTTGAACCCATTGAAAACGCAGCAGAGCCGCAATGACAGTCACGTCCCACTGAAGATGCAGCAGAGCCGCGGTGACAGTCAGTCACGTCCCTTGGCATCGGCATTTCCCTTCACCTGTGGCTTTGAAAAAATGCTATCGAAGGGAGAGCACAGACCCTGCGCTACACACGTGGAATGTGAAACGTGAAAATGTCATGCCAAAAGCAAAGGTTCTCTTTGTGCCTTTGAGAGGGGTACAGTGTTTTTTTCCCCTCTCTTCTTTTTCTTTAGCTTCCTTGCTGGGAGGGAATTGACCTTGTCGGTGGTATTTCTGTCTCCTAGCCTAAGGGCACTACAGAGACGGGTGCTGCCAGGTTTGGCAGGTGGGGAAAACAGTGGAGTTGCCCCGGAAACAGGACGCACAGAGGACTCGTCTTTGTCTTTTTTGTTGTTTTTCTTTGTTTTTAGCTGAAACACACTCCATTAGGATTTGGGCTCCCCTGGGGTGAAGAGGGTGGAAACAGTCACCTCAAGCTCAAGTCAAAACACTGAGCAGCATGTCCTGAAACATGAAGATTTTATACTACTTTTAGTAATATGTGCGTCATACCAGGCTAATAATCATGGATACAGCAAGGGTAGTGCATTATGGTGGCTTCGTGCAGAGCAACTTTTTTTTCACTGCCTTGTCTGTTGGTTATCATTTCCAGGATAGCTGTCCTCTCTCAATCTCCCCACAGGATCAGTGACATTTTAGTGACATTTGGGTTTGCTGGTGGAAGCCATGTTAAGGACACCCATTGAAACACACATTGGGTAAAACCACTGGGAGAACAAGGGGAGCAACTAGATACTCTAGACAGCTCTACACACACGCACACATACACACACACACACACACAAGGCTTGCTTCTGAATGTCTATCTGCAACACTGGCCAGGGAGTTATCTAACTGCTCGCACTCTGACTAGAATGCAAAAATCAATATTGACATGTCTTTTAGTAGTGACCACCAGTAACCAAATAATCCACACTAGACAGATAAACAGGATCTACTCATTCATCAAGTGGGAAAAAAACATTAAATTCTGTTGTGTTTAATAATGTCAACTCCAAAAGATCATAATAATTTCCCTCTTAAAATAAAACAATGAGCACATAACCGGTCAGCTAAAAGAGATACCACTTGCACCAAAGAGGTGGCCAGAATAAATGGCTGGCCCATACTATTGGCAGAATCTAATTTGGGAGAGGTCAATTAGTTTACGCAGCCCTCTGATGTGCGATCGCTTCTGCGCGGGAGCGGTGGCTGTGACAGCACTGACAGGCCTCTCTCCTCCCCGTCCCCATTACGGAGATGAAGATGCTGATTCAGTTGCCAGTCTGATGCGGCTGTTTATTCCTAATGGACTTCTGAAGGATCCCATTACCATACATAACCAATGATCAAATAACATTAGAAAATAGACACATTCATCTCGTTGATGGCATCTCCTTCACAGGCACTGAGCAGAACGTCCATATTTTTCATGACATGATACTATAGTGTTTTCCTCTGGCCTATGAACAGGGAAGGCATCAGATGAGTGTCTCTTTATTAATATGTGCTTATTTGCTGTCCTCTTAACCTGTGAACTGTTGATATTGTACCTGAGCTGACAATAATTTTTCTATGATCTTTCACTGCTAAAAATATTGCTAAGAATATTAGTCTGTGTCCATTCAGTGTGGCAGTTGAATGTTTAACTTGTGTTGAGGACCTATTAGGATATGTGGTTCACTGACTCACTGAGAGTAAAGACGTTCCTGTGTTTCATGTTGCTGTTATCTGGCTAGGCTATCTATGACTGCACTGTGCATTTGACAATTAATACCACCAACTGAAGGTAAGTCAGGGCTTCCAACAATATCTAAAAGGGCTGTGATTAATGTCTTACAATATCTATGATACTGCGGGCAAGAGATTCTCCCGTCTTATTACAAAAATGTGTCCTCAACTGACCCCAAGTGTTCGGTCATCGATCTTGTAGCTGATGAGGACTGTCATGGTGCCCTTATCATAAAAATGTTCAATTACCAACACAAGATTAGGACCGATGTTCTGCCCTGCATAGCATCCTACAAGGTTGTGAGTCTCAGTGAGACTGAGAGCAGAGCAGGGCTGAGCTGGTTCAGTGAGACAGAGCAGGGCTGAGCTGGTTTTGGTGCTGTGTTGTGTTGCACATACTGTTCTTTAAATTCAGACGGCAAAATTAACAAATTAACCAGACAGCATAGACTACTACCTTGAATACACCATAACACCTTGAATTTCCCCTTGGGGATCAATAAAGTATCTATCTATCTATCTATCTATCTATCTATCTATCTATTGTTAAAAATACAAAATATTGAAATTGAAGATAGCATGATACCATAATCGACACAATTATTGTTTTCTGGTGGAGCAGTGTTAAACATAACACTTGTGCTCTGTCTAGCCAGTGAGGCTAAAGTGGCATCTGGGCTTTACACCAAGTGTCAGAAGGTGACAACTTCAATATTAATCCATATCATCTTTGCAAGAGGTGGCGTCACAGGGTGATGTCCACTGGATGTGGCTTCTGCCAAATGGCACCATTAAAGGCTCTTGAAGGCCACAAAGACACAGAATAATGCACTTCTATTAAATGCAAAACTAGTAATGGGTAAATTAATTGATGCAAAGACCTTTATTTGCAGTTTATCAGGGGAGGGTTTAGGTTATGATACATGCCTAACATGCCTAACATGCCTAACAAAAACGAATACCCCTAGTAGCATTTAAATATGTTCATTAAAGAGTCACATAACATAGACATTATGACCTTAAACACTCATATCTTTTTTTTCACGTTCTATCAGAGACATTACCGATAGTTCAAAACACCTGAATTGAACACAATACCCTCAAATAATATGGCCGCTATGCCTATCCAGTATAATCAGCCTAGTGCATCTGTGAGGGGCTGTGATCCTCGATGGCGGCAGGCTTCTAGGACATCGCAGTATCAAGTTTGAAAGCACCTAATTGCCTGGCACAAAGTCGGGGGAGGCGCTGCCAGCGAAAAGCAATTAAAAAGTCTGAAAGACACAAACCAGTGTCCATTCCAGACTCTCCCCCACTCCCACAGCGGGCCTGCCGGCCGTTGCCAAGTGGCTCCTAATGAACTCGGAGAGCTCCCTCTCTACCTGGCTCTTAAATACACTGAAAAAACCCATGTCACCGAGTGTGTGGCACTTGTGTGTAGACACAGCCTGTTTGCAGGGATATTGTCGCACATTGGTCTGTGTAGCTGTGTGAGGATCAAAAGACAGGAAGCTGTTTGTTGGCAGAAACTTCTACTTTGTCAGAGTGCACTTTTCTGTGCTCTGGTTAAACCTCACAGTCACAACTGGAATGCCCAATATTACATGCTGTTGAGCATCCTATGCCATGCTTTGCAAGTAAATATATTCATATGGAATTTGGAGGTATCTAAGAAGTTGTGAGCAAAAAGACAGCAACATCCCACTACATTTTGGATTCTGAGGTTTTTTTAGCCATTGCAGGAATCCTGTTTTGACAGAGGTGGAGAGGAAAGTGGGTATGGAAAAAAGAGAACTGCACCACACGCACAATCCTCAGGGAGCAGAGAGAAGTGGAGTCAGAAAATCTCAGGCAAGCTCTGAACTTCCAATCAACTCGGGTAGGAAAAGTCCCAACGGATACTCCTGCTCCTGGAGAAGCAGGCAATGGAGGTAAAGGTTGCTGGAAGGCTGAGCTCAGTTTCACGGGTAAAGAGGTATATAAAAAATCTATGTAGAAAAATCTATGATTTTTGAAGCATCCCCCTCTTCTCTCGCTCTCTCTCTCTCCCTCTCTCTCTCTCATTAGCAGTGGTCTTGGTAAGATTTGATGAAACGACTAATCTGTGATAAATCTGTCATTCATGGATGGAATGTCAGGCACATGTTCAGTATATCTAATTAACAGTGCATTTTAAATCTGTGAAGGTAATGTGTCCCAAATGCCTGCTGTTTGCATGACAAATAAGTTAAATACTGAAGTGAAATCATGGCAAGGCCTTTGGAGCTACGAGCATCTGGCTGATTTAGGCCTGACTGTCTGAAAGCATAGCAATGTGGGGGTAGCCTACTTAATAGCCTATGTGATCCTTTATCACATCAGTCTTTTGATCTAAACCCATCCGCTCCTTAAGCCTCATAGGAACACCAATGTCCCCAGTCACTTTGGAGGCAGACAGGAGGGAGACTCTAGTTTAATGTCATTAGCGAATGTGGTTCTTATACAGATGAACTCTTTTCAATGGGAATGCCCGGGGAAGGTGTTTAATTTGCCTCTATTTGTAATAAATGTTTTGCACCACCTTTTCAGGGCATTGCACACAGCTGAAGATGTGTGCGCAAGTGAAGCTTTTGTTATTATAATTAAAGAGTGGAGAAGGCAAGGCTTTAATTACAGTTTAATAATTGCCTTGGTCAGGTCTTGTCTTGAGCCTTTTTAGCGCTTGACAATTGCCTTCAGAATTTGGCTGAAAAAGTGCCTCCTGAATATGGTTATCTAACTTTACAGAGAAATGTTCAAAGCTGAGAGCATTCATGTTGGCCATCAAATAAATGAAATATGAAGAGCAGGCAGTTTCTTTTTTAAACTGTCATCTACAATATAGGGAAATATACTGATTGTGGGTAGACCCTCAGGATTTGACACTCTTTGGCATGCTGTTATTGCGATCCTCCCCCAACAGCACTGATCTACTAGCAATACAGAAAAACAATTCAACCCCATAGGACCATTACAGCCCGCATTTTTTCATATCCAAAATATCCTCATTTCCTGCTGAATTATATTTCCACATAATTTAGAGTCAACTGATTAAGCTAATTTTGAGGAATGTGAAGCTACTGTTTTAAATAACTCAGAGCAGTATATTTAATACTAGTCTATAGCCATTATTTAAAATAAATCAGGTATTCAAAAAGTATAAATGAAGTAACTTGAAAGATAATGTTATAACTATTTATAACTATCACATCATTCTTAAAAACTGCTGACTTGCTGAAGGAATAAAGCAAAACAAAACAGACTCGTGACTGGGAAGTCGTTGTATAAAAAATATGAGAACGAACTTGTTTTATTTCTGTTTTTGCCTTAATATACAACATATTTTGCGTGTGTAAATCACAACAAAACTAAGTGGTAATTGACAGTTTCTAGCAAAAAAGGAATTATCTGAGTAATTAAAAAAGCATTGTCATCTACAGCACTTAAACCTAATTTTAAACATTCATGATTCTATTGCTTGTTTACAGTAATTTAACCTTAAAATATAATTACTAAATAAAATTAAAAAAATGACTGGTTTTGATTAAGTCCAAAATAGTTCAAATTATAGTTGATACAACATTACAGAACAATCGCTAACATTATTCAATAGACGGTGTATCAAGTCTAAATTCACTTTGTCAGCTTACACTGGAGTCCATAGACAAATTGTTTATATAGTTCAGTGCACAACAGTTTAACTGTTTTACAAAAGAGAGAAAGAAAGAAACATTGCATTCTTTATCAATATCTCCAAAGACAAATGCCTTTTGGATCAAATTCACTGCTACTGCACTAGTCGATCCAAAGTCATTTCTTTACATTAACTATGCTGTGCTATAAAAAACTGAGTGGAACAAACGAAAGACCACAGCAACTAACATGGAAGCTAACCAAAGCTGCCAAAGCTGTGTCAAAAGGATGAGAGAACGACAAAAAAGGCAATACGCTGTACTGAAAAAGTCTGACGGCTCAGTCTCTTTTTTGCCCGCAAGAAGCAAAGCAATAAGAAGCAAATCCACCTTTGTTTTTCGCACAAAATAGCTTAAAATGTGTCTTTGTGCTCAAAAACGTCCCCCCCCCACTTTCACCACATGTAATAGCTTCTTGTTGTGTCGACCTGGGTGGGCTTGTTCTCTGAAGATCCATCCTTGTCTTTGTCATTGTCGGCATCCCACAAGTTGATTAGGGGAGGGTACAACTCATTCAGGGGGATCGAAGATGTCTTCTGCATGTATTTTTTCAGAGAGTGGTGGTAGTTCTTCCTCTTCCACCTCTTGGCGATATATACAGCGATGGAGGCCAGGCTGATGATGGCGAACATGGTGCCCATGACGGCTGCCAGTGCAGTGTTGGTGCCCTGGTCAGAGATCTCCACCGCGAACGTGGCGTGCTTGGTGGTGACATTGACGCAGGACTTCTGCGTCTGCTGGTGGATGTTGGAGACGGACAGGCAGACTTCGTATTCGGTGGCAGGCTGCAGGTGAGTGAGGTTGTACTCATGCACGTCCACGGGAACCTTGGCGGTGTAGGTGATGTGGGGGTTGTCAATTTTCATGGTGGCTGACGACCACTTAAGGTTGGACGTCATGACGTTCGAGTTGACCTTCCAGGACACCAGGATGGAGTGGGACTCGGTGTGTTTGACGTAGATCTTCATGAGCTGTGTGCTGTCTATTAGAGTGCCATTGACGCGGAGTGCGGTCACTCGCGTGTCCTTACCTTCCACGTTCTGGGCTACACAAGTGTAATGCCCAGAGTCCTCCACCTGGATGTTGGAGATGCGCAGGGTCCCCTGGTTGTTGAGGCGGTACTTCTCGGACACGGTGTCCATCATCACCTTGTTGCCCAGTGGTGTGACCCAGTAGATCTCCGGTTCGGGTTCGGCCATGGCACGGCAGTCCAGATCAACAGTCATGCCGATGTCCAGGTTGAGGTGGTTGGGGAAGGTGTCATGGGACATCATGGGCAGGCACTGCTCAGGGGAGTCGTGCAGCAGCACCTCCCTGACGTGCTGACCGCGGAACTCCGGGGGCATGGCGCAGAACATAGACAACGGCTCCATGAAGCGGATGCTCGTCTTGTTGGAGGTCATCCACTGAATGACGCAGTCGCAGCGCAGAGGGTTGCTATGGATGCTGATCTCTCGCAGGTTGGGGAGGGACTCCACAGTCGCCTGGTAGAGGGAGTTGAGGGCGTTGTTGTTCAGCATGAGGCTCTCCAGGGAAGGGACATCACGGAAAGCCTGGCGGTTCACGTAAGAAAATTTGGGATTGTTGGTGGCTTCGAGTTTGGTCAGCTCTGGGAGATAATCCAAAGCGTAGCGGTCAATGGACACCAGCTCAGCCATGTTGTTTATGCCAAGCTCTTTCAACCTCAGCATGTTCTTGAAATCCCCCTCTTGGATTTTGTGGACAGGATTTTTATTTAAGTCCAAAAACTTCAAATTGGGGAGTTTCTGAAGAGCATTTTGAGGTACCCGGACAAGTTTATTGTCATAAAATGAAAGACTTTCCAAGTTTCCCAGGCCAACAAAGGCATTTCCTGGAACATCAGTCAAATCCATCCCTGCAAGCACCAAGCTCCGCAAGTTAACAAGGGGCTTAAAGTTCATATCCAGAATGCCAATGACTGGATTCTCTCCAATCATCAGGATTTCCAGGTTGGGTGTGGACTCAAACCAGCGGCTGTCGATGGCCTTGAGCTTATTGGAGTTGAGATGGAGCCTAAGCAGGTTGTGCAGCCCTGAGAAAGCGCTCGGCGAGATGGTGGTGATCTGGTTGTGGTTGATGTAGAGCTCTTGCAGGTTCGTCAGGTCCTGCAGGCAGAAATCAGGCATCTCCACAATCTGGTTCTCCTCCAGGTGGAGCGTGGTGAGCTGGGACATGTTGGTGAGACCCACATCCCGGATGTTGCTGAAGTTGTTCTGGGAGAGGTCCAGCTCAGTCAGGTTGTAGAGCTGCTCCAGCTCCTCACTGGTCCGGGAGATGTAGTTACTCTGCAGTAGGAGAACCTGTGTGTCACTTGACAGGTTGCCAGGGATCCGAGTCAGCCGAAGGTCATTGCAGTCGACGGTGATGGCTTCTCGGTAGGTGGACTGCGGGGTGAACCAAGGGCGGATTTCACACACGCACAGTTGAGGACACTCTGTACCCTGGACAGAGGAGAGTCCAAATGGCGTCAGCAGCAACACACAGCAAACCCAGCCCAGTCCAGAAAGGTTGAAAGTCCCTCTAGCCATTTTGTTTTGATTTTGGATTCTAATCAGCTCAAATGTGAGGTTGACGTGAGATCAAAAGCTGTGCCAGAGCTGTTATATTTATAGGGTAAATATTTCATCCACAAGGGTTGTTGGAATGTTGTTATATTCCAGAACAAGTTGTCCGGTGTTGCAGGCCTCACAAAGAGCACAATGTTAGCACAGGTGTAGTTCAAAGGTCCTCATAACATATATATTCCTTTTCCCGGCTGGATCCCTAGACATCAAGATGGACCTGAAACACAACAACAAAACAGACATGTCAAAGGGTGGACTGTAATCAGCAAATGTAAAATCAATACTAAATTCATATTCAATATTTAATTATAATAGTTTGTGATTATGTGGTTTAAAAAAAAGTAATTAATTTAAGATGAAGTAAAAATGGAATGAAGTGATGTGCAGAATTATCAAATGTGACAAAAATAAAAATGCAAAATCAGCTAATGCAAGTCATATGAAGTGCTGCGGTGTACTTGGACAGTGATCAAATTCGATCGAGCACTTTCATCTAGCCGGCCATCCACAGAAGAGATGATCATTAGCTTCTCCAAGCATCATTAAATAGCCTGAGATACCGGCGTATTCTCAGTAGGAGCAAGCTTATGCATTTTTAATGTGGCCTGTAACTTCATGCTCAACAGAAAAATAATTGTATCGCTTTCAGAGAATCTCTGAGAAATCTGTGGCAACTGAATGCATAAAAACAGGGCTGAGAAGGGTTTTGTGTGAATTTATTTGCCTTTAGCTATTGAACCCGTAATCAAATCCAGTTACCATACACTGATCATGACAACATTCCAAAACTCTTATCTATCAGTCTTGCTCTACACAACTGCCTTCATTAACATCTTCCTCAGTTGTACGACACGTATGAAAGAATCCCACACTACTAATTACACAGCGCTGTTTAATTGAGCATTTCTTTTCCACCCAAATACTTATCTATCATCAAAGATCAAAGAATAGCTTAACTTCTATAGTTGTTTTTAGTGCAAGACTGCACAAACAGTGCTGCTGAGGAGACAGGTGAGCAGTGTGTGTACTGGGGCACAGGCGCTCTTTGAAATCAAAATAGAGACTGCTGGAGCGTGAGCGTGTTTGAAAACAGAGCACTTCACAGACGCACCGGTTCTGTTTGAGCAGTCAAATTCTGACAAGCTCAACAAGCCAGGACAAACAAGAAGAAGCGGCAGGACAGAAGAAAGGGCTCTTTGTCTCTCAAAGCTGTTAAATATATTTTTATATATATTTTTCTAACCCTCCAGTAAACAAAGCATTGTGTGGATGTGGATACGCTGAACGCCAAAAGAGAAAAAGTAAACCCCTTTTTTTATCCTTATGCACTTCTCTGAGTACGTTTGGAGCTTTAAGAGATCCATATTGCACTGTTTCACCAACCTCACATTATGTTGACCATGAGGTGGGAAAACGTGAGGCCCTGTTCATTGAGGACTGGTTGGCATAGTTTATTTTGACATGGCAGCACCTGGGGGTGGGTGGTATTGGGTGTTTGTTATTTTCCGCTAGCGCACTGGCATCATCTCAGTCACAGCATACACTGAGTGAGAGTACACAGCCCGGGGGTAGGATCTCAAGCTCATGTTCATTTCCCTGGAAAAACAGCCGCTCTGTGACAAAGCCAATTACTGTACATGCATCTCTATGAGGGCTTGAGTTTATGTGGAAGACAGAAATCTAATTAAATAACTGAACCCAAACAGCGTGTGGATGCTTTATAAAAAAAAACTATAACACTATACTATAACTATATATATATATATATATATAGTTATTAAAGCGTTTAAACATTTTCATCTTTCAGTGTAGTCACAGCTATGACTACAAGTCTTCTCAGATGGAAATTAAGGCATACTGTGACTTACAGCATGTACAGAACTCCAAACAGAGATGATCTGATGCAGTAAGAGGTGCATGACTGGCAATGTGACACCATACATTTAACTGGAGAAGAGCCACTGAATCTCAGCTGCTGTAAAGTTGTCTTTTAACGAGCAAAGTGGAAATCAATAATGGGCCAAGGTGCCACTTGTGCAAATAGAGGAACATGGGCAGAGTTTAGAGTGAGAGAGAGAGGGGGAGAGAGAAAGGGGGGGGGGGGTTGATTTGAATCCTGAGGATCAGCTTGGTCTCTGAGAGCTACGGGGCCACACAGGGGCTAACAAACAATACGCAAATGAGTGGGCCTCTGCACCTCCTGCCTGGCCCTGTGATGTGAAGACGACGGCAGCCCTGCATCATGAATATCACAGGGACAGGACCAGCATCACCGCCCCCCCACCCCCCCCCCCCCCCTACACACACACACACACACACACCACCACTGCTGCATCATCCGTCTCTGCAGCCTCATGCAGCTCATATGACACCGTGCTGACTGCACCCTGTCTACGGGCACAAAGAAGTCTCTTGTGAAAGTCAGGGGTGATGCAAAACACAAAAGAAAAAATAATCATATTTGCAGTTGGCCCAGATCAAAAGCATGGAAGATGGCTTGCAGGAAATCTATCGCAAGAGCATATTACAAGAGCTAACGTCGGAAAACTGCAATTGCACAGGGACTTCTAAAACATGGAGAATAAACTGCAGGTTAATACATTTTCATTTCATCATGCTGCCTGACAGCTAAGTGAAATAAGGTGCTCAATTTTTGATGGATTTGCGTCTGAGTTGTCATGAATTATCTCTGTGACAGCTGTGACTTTACGTCAAATTTTGAGAGATCTTTGGGACAGGTTGCCTTGGCTTTACCTCACTAGGTTGGCTGAGCGAAGCACTGAGAAGATTAGCTTTGCAGCATCCATTAGCTGTAAACCCCGACGAAATAAGCAGGTCACAACACAGTAATGTGGTATTACTGGACCATGGTGTACTCTTGAGCTAATGATGCTTCGTATGATAAAAAGTGCTTCTGGATTGACATTTACCCCTTATTGGACTGGACAATGCCCAGCTAGCTTTTTTTCTACATTGCTTCACTGCTTTTGTGCACTGCCAAGTCTACCACTAATGGCCATTGTTAAACCAATTTTTCACTTCCGTAGGAGTATTACAAGTGTGGTGTGTTAATTTCACTCTATTGAGGTTAATCACAGATTCAGTGGTAATGTCACCATAAGCCACAATAAGACCAGAGACCTCTTCAGAGTGAGGGGGATAGCATTTTCATATCACAATTTAATCTAAGACCATGTATTGTGAAATGTAGCCGTTAAGCCTCAATTGAGGATCTGTTCACATAGATTAAGTCTACAGCCATGAACTCCCCGCTCTTTATCCAGCCAAAAGCATAAGTGAAATCCATTATTACTGTACTGGAAAGTTAAACACCGAAAATGACACCAGATTGTAAACAACGTCTAATGTCCATGCCACCACAATAATCATTAATACTTGCAGCACTTCATTTGGTTCAGATATTCCTGAGGAAAAATGGCAGTTGGTTCCACATTAAATAGATTGATTTTCATTAAGAACTGGAAACATTTCACCGTGCAAACTGACTGGAGGGTGTTTTACTGTTAGGCCTGAATGAAAAGAGACAGGTATATAAGACGACCAAACTGTGCTTGTGCTGCCAGAAAATCTAGGCCTGTCTTTTGTCAGCTGGGCAGTAATGGTCATAGATCTGATCAGGCCTAACAGTCCTAGGCTATGTATGGACTATAGAGTCTTTCTGGGAGTCATAATCACAGCACTTCATCAGATTATATGACCCCATCGGTTGCTGGCAGGAGAGACAGTTTTCAAGTGCAGATTTCGTTCGGGTGCTCTTCGCCTTATATCATAAACAACCGCTGTGACTGTCATGAAATTCATGCTGAGCCATAAAAAAACACCTGGCATTTCAGATCAAGGCAGCTCTCAGCATTCAGTAAGGAATACCTGCACTTCATCATCCTGTCAAACACCGCCACCCTATAGAATGACACTTTGTTACAGATGGGAACGGAGGCCTTGCTAGCAATAAAATGTGAAGGGCTTTTTATTGTGGTCCTGCCATTTTAACATGGCAGCTTGGATGTATTTGATATGTGAATTCAAATGCAAAGAGATGTATCCAGGAAACAAGTACAGTGCTCTTGTACTTCTCAGAAACCAATTGTGTTTTCTCTACCTGGCCTGCAGATAAGAGAGAAAATACATAGGGAAGCTCTGATGGCGCCCAGCGAAAGAGTGTGCATGCATATGCAAATGTACAGCAGACATGTAGGCTTTCATTTCGATGTCCTAATTCTGAAATCTAAAGAGATTATGGGGACATGTGGGTGCTAATGGCCTCCCCATATGCCCTTGGAAGGAGACACATGATAATGACAACAACAGCATTTTGCTGCATGGTCAGGTCAGGGACATCCTTTCCCACACGTCTAATGTCGCCAAATGGAGAAGCCCCAGAGCATTCTGGGTAATGATACCATGAAATTCCTTTTAGTAGCCAGTTTCATGTGGATTATCTGCTTAACCTCTGACCTTTAGGTACAGCCCTGACGTAAGTGATATAATTGCATATTCAACACTGCTGCGATACAGAGAGTCATATTGGTGGCTTACGGTGGCTGTTGGATGACTGATTGATGTCATTAAACACAAGTACACTGTTATGTTATCTTGATTACCAAGCAAGCTACACTTGTAAGGCATAAGTGTTTGTGTAACATATTCGCAGTTATGAGAGCACATTCGTTCTGTCTAACGCTGCCAACTACCGTATACAACACCCCACTAAGCTTTATTCAAATGATGATTATGAAAGTTAGACATGAAAGCAAGCTACAGATAGAGTGAGAAAACTGACTTAGCCTGAATACAAAGCACAAAGTGAAGAGAAAACCTAACACTGATGTTTGAAGCAAAAATAACACACAATAACTCCATCTAAACTAGCAAGGGAAGCCCGGCTGCATGGGGCACGCCAATTAGCTGAGATCAACCGCACAAGCTCGACCACATCTCCATGGCCACTGGCCATAGGACAACCCCCTGGCCTGAGCACATCCAAAAAATAAGACGAGGGAACTTTTACCAAATGACTAAGAGTGAGCAATTAATGTTAATGAATTTCTCTCCAAGATCATCAGAATTCCCGCAGGGCGAGGGTGTGTGTGTGTGTGTGTGTGTGTTTCTCCACATCTAACATTTTGATCTCCCACAGCTATCCATCCCTTGATCTTGGGGAGGATTGGGGTGATTAATTGCATACTAATTAGAAATCTCCATGAGACTGATGAAAGGGTGATCAAGAGGAATGTGTATGTCAACGAACGGATGTACTTAAAATCCAAACACACCTAAACACGCCACAGCCTCAAAACATGATAAGGTCTTTGTTGCGGAGAGGAAGGTGACATTTCTGGCCATGTGCCAAGTTTTATGACCTAAAGGTGACATTGCTCTTCAGCTACAAGTTCACTAGTGCCTTTGCCTTTGATGGATGTAGAGCAATTTCCTTTGAGGATAATTAGTGTGCGCTGAAAAAAAAAGGATTGGTCGTCCTTACATGGCCTCTCTGTTGTACACTTTTTTGTAAGTCAAAGATATGAATCATAAAAATATATGACTGCTTCAAAAGTAAAAAAAAAATATTTCTGGGTCCGTTTACACAAAAAAAAAACCAGCAACCCTATCTTCAAAAAGAACTTTCCTGCATTGTTAATCGCTGTACATCGTGTACTGATGACATCATAAGTCACTGTTTGGAACTCTCACTTTTCTGTGTGCTCATCCTATTGTCAAAACACAGAAATGAATAATTTCATAAACAGATTACTGGACCTAAATGAGTCAAACAGCTGCTTGCCTTGCACCAGACCTTATCTCTATTACCAACACAAAGGACATGTGTTGCCCCCATTTCTCCCAAGAACAATGAGAGAAGCCAGGCTTGGTACCCCCCACCCACACACACACACTATACCCTTTTTGCCCAAATACCCCCCCCCCCCCGCCCCTCCACACACACACACACACACACACACTTCTTGAGAGGTCCTATTCCTCCAGGTCTAGTAGTCAGTGCAGTCTCACAGCTGTCTCCTACCAGCCCAGCCCATGACGGCCACCCCCTGTCCTTGTCTCTGTTGCGGGAGTGTTCCCCCAGCTCAACAGTTTAGCGCAGAGGAGTTCTTGGACTATTTGAAGACTATGGACTATTTGAAGAGGAAAACAAAAATGTACAGTTGCAGGTGTGTGTATTTGAGTATGCCTGTCACACACACACACACACATCCAGGGTAGAGGAGCAGTATTTGAAGACAGACCCTTTGTATCGTTATGAGACAAAGTGGGGCACTGAGAATAGAGAGGGAGCAACTTCTGGCGACTCTGAGGTAGAAACAGCTGCAACAAGGGTGGCGTCCCTCGGGACAATACAATGCCCTCACCCACGACCCCCCACTCCTCATTCCGTGAACTCTCATACATCTCCCCTCTCTATTCAGCTGCCTCACTGCCCAACACGTTCTTCAGAGTATAGGGGGCGTCTTAGAAGTCTCGAGTTTGCAAGACCGAAAATCGAGACACCTGCCGTGTTCACATGCGAATCACATTTCTGCTGTGCTGACCAACTGAATACGGTATCTATTTGAGGTTCACAATAAATTGCGAATGTAGATCACAGTTTTCAATGGGCAGACATTTGTTTAACGGCAAGATGATCGATTGACTTTATGTGCATGGCAAGTACCAGGGAGCAACACGTACGATAGGCTACTGTATGACACTGTAGGTATGGCGCGTTCAGGAGCGACAGAACTAGCTATTTATCCTTGGCATACCCCATTCCCTATCCCCAGAAACATAAAACAAATATTTCGAGAAATTCTTTGACAAATTATGATGTTTATGATATTATGTTACGAAGTTGTTTTTCGAACGTTCCAGTGACGACGAAAATAACCACTGCTAATGCAGCATCATTACGCATCAGTTTTCGTTTTATGAAAACATGCTCATCAAAATACTGTAGTTAACTGCCCTTCCATTATCAACAAGGCGACAGCAGCAGCAGCAGCAGCAGCGCCATGCGTCCCTCTTTGCAGTGAAATGCAGTAAATAGCTCCGAGTGATAGTGATGCTCTAGAGGAAATCAAATCAGCCTTCTTAAAGGAGGAATATCCGCAAAGGTTTCTTATCCCATAATATAAAACCAAAAAAAAAGAACCATTATACTTGACTCACGACATATATTTCTATACGATGTGCACTCGAAGGATGAAATAATCACTTAACGCAGAGCATCAGTCACAGAGCCCACTTATGTACCGAATCAGCCTATTTTTTTTTCCAGAAAACACCTTTTGAGGCATATTTTCAAGACAAAGCAACAATTTACAATTTAAATAAAACACAATAACTGTTAGGAGTGCATTATTATCAGAATATAGGTAGCAACCAATCGACATAATTCGCAGCATCTCTTACCTCGTCGGCTTTCAGCCTCCACCTCGCAACAGCATTTGTGTTCCCCAGGGTATTTCGCGTGGGCACCTTTGCCCCACTGAACTAAAACGGCGATAACTTATAAACAAACAAACAATTTGCAGTTATTTCACATGTTACTCAGACTCCACGTGATTCTAAAAACATGCTTTCTCTTCCCATTCACTCCGCGACGGTACCCTTCAGTGAGGGCATGGTGAGTCTGTATGTCTGAAGAGATATCCTCCCCGCGCCGTGCAACCCGCAATCCGCTGACTAGTAACCAGTGCGCTCTCCTCACTACTCAAGCCTGGAAAATATGATGACAGCACCTGGCGCTGTCCAGACGAGTCAGCTGATTCCTACCCAGGCGATTGGCTGCGAGCTGGTGCCTGTCACTCCTGCCCAAGCAGAGCACCATCTGTTCAGGGTTTGTTGGGATGCGAACAAAGGCAGACGCAGTGGGAGCGCAGTAGGAGAACGCAGGGCGTGGAGGAGGAAACGTGAGGGGGTATAACTAATGCGAGAGGGGGGCTAGAACTCTTCTGTGAGAACGTCTTTTTTACCCCCGCGCGTCCCTTCTCCCCTCCTACCATCTTGACGTAGTGATGGAGGAGACGGCGTGGTGCTCTATTTGCCCATGCTTCACAATGTCCCTTTGTTCCATTCGTAACATAATGCAAAACAAGTTTGCTTTAATTTAGCCCTTTCACTTAGAATATCAAAGAATCCCCATGGTAAGTAACTGAGAAAAGGCTCTGTTGTCTTCAGTTCTGACCTTTAGCGGGACTTCTCCAGATGTTCATCTCTTACCAGGCATCAGATCTTGGTTGGTTCACACAGGCCTAGGGTGAACCGAGACACTAAAACATTGGTGTTGTCATCTGAAAGTATTTGTCCTAATTATTTAGTCTTAATTAAATGAGTACCCCAGCTTTGTTTGGACATAACATGGATTGCTGTGGCAGACTGATAATATATGGCTATTGTTAACATGAGTTGTTAGCCACTGCACTGCTGCTATATAATATTAATATAGCTTAACAATTCGGTGGCTAAAATATATAGATAAACTGTCATTGAGCCATTTTTTACCTTGATTACTGATGTAGAAGTTGAGTGTTGTGAAATCACACTTTTAAGTGTCAGCTGAGCCATCTGAATTTCCTGTGCCTTCGTGGACAACTTTGATTAGCATTCTCCAAATATATTCCTTTATTACTATCTTCAGCCTGGAATAAGGACATCGGAATGGAACCATCACTTCAGAATGTATTCTGAGAAAAATATTCTGTCCCCTTGCACAGTGGTGTTCATTGGTATTATGCACAATCTCATTTCTGAAGATTGTGCAATGAAATGGCAGGGCTCCAGCAAGTACAATGGTCTCTGTGCACAGAATGTCTATTTAGTTTTGGTTATGGCATTGTATTTACAAAGCAGCATTGCTCTGGCACACACACACACACACACACACACTCACAGACAGACAGACAGACACACACACACACACACACACACACACAGAAACAAAAATGTCTTACATGAACATGATCACTGTCAAGCCTAGTGTGTGCAGTAAGTGTCACCCTGTTAAACCACGACGGTGCTCTGTGGTTTGGGTGTGAGCCCCTCCCATTGGCCATGCTGAGCCAATATTAGCAGCCTCCCCATGCTGCATGATGAGTCGTCTCAAGAGTTAGCATGGGATGGGAATAGGCCTGATCCCTAATGTGGAGGCTGGGCTGTCACTGTCATCAGCGCACGGTCCCGCTGGCTCGCCACGACAAACGAGCTACTCTCCAAAGGCTAGGAGGATGGAGGGAGGGAGCTCTCACTCACAAACACACCACTGGTAGAGATTAACACTCAGAGGGACTTCCATTTACATTACATGATTCATTCTGATTCTATGTATTTGGAATGCAATGTTATATTTAACTAGGCATTTACATAGGGACACATTTACATTGTGCCACGGTGGCTTTCCTCATAACATAACTCAGTGAATAATATTAAAAAAACAAAGAGGTGGACCAGACTTGTTTTGGATTCTTCTCTCCCTTAGGAGGGGCACCCTCTCAAAAATATTGGCTTCATGAAAGGGATGACACAGTCTCTGGACGGTGTTCATATAGTGGAAAACGCAAAAAGCATTCTCTTCCAAATTTAGCTCTGGCTCGGGCCATTTCTTGAACTGATTTCAAAATAGTCTGCCCTCCAAGTCCTTGACACTTAATGCAATTTGCCAAAACAGAACAAAGCATATGGAAGCAAATAGTGCACACACACACACACACACACACACACACACACACACACACACACACACACTGCCTAATGCCTGTCCAATGTCTAAGAGGATGTACATATCCACAAGGGATCTCCACCATTAAATTAAATGTAGGCTGCTCTATTATCTGCAGACTTGGAAATGGAGTTTAATGTCAACGTCTTATATAAATTGAATGATAAAAAAACAACACATGGCTAATAATTAAATAACTTATAAACAAAGAAGTGGTAGTGTGTGTATGCATGGGTTAAGCTGATGTGTTTGTGTACTGTGCAAATGTGCGTAGATATGCACATCTGAACTAGTAACTATATTTAACCAGTTTAAAAGCCTTGGACCAACAACACATTTTGCTGAATCAATGGAACTCCTGTGACAGCTAGCTGCATGGCTGCTATTTGAAGCTAACTAGAGACTGCAAGTGCAACAGGTTGCACAAACCAGCCAATTAAAATATGTGTTGATTACTAGGCTATAATTATTTTAATTAAAAGAGAATCATAGTCTGCCTGATTTATTTGGAAAGCATTTTGTATTTTTCAAAACGCTATGACATACTTGACATACTGAACCAATCTAGTAGAGTAAAATCTATTTTACATTTAAATGTATTGGCCTTCCAAAATAAACTGCAGGTACTGTACTTTGAAAAAATGGTACCATGTATTCTATTGGTCACCACTGAGGCCTGGATCACACTTACACACTGATCTGCCTTAAAGGGGAGAATGTGACATGAGTGTGTTTTGTTCCAGGGTGGTAATAGGTCACTGGTCTCATTTCCCACCCCAAGATTGATCAAATATTTCCCCTCGATGTGACATTTTGATGTGAAGTTTGTCAACAGTCGTAGGTCTGCATCAGTGGCAGCTGAGCACTGGCGCTGTGAGCACAGAGATTTACAGTGGGAAGAAATAGAATAAGGGAGAGAATGACACACAGCTCTGTGCCCTCAACGCCTGCTGTTGTTCGGAGAGCAGGCAAGAGAAAGACAGGTGGAGAGAGCTAAACTCTCACTAAATTCTTATCTCTACGATTCCCTCCTGCTGCCTTCTGGAGGAAAAGAGAAAGAAGATGACAGAGAATGAGAGAGAGAGAAAGAGAGAGAGAGAGAGAGAGAGAGAGAGAGAGAGAGAGAGAGATGGGTAGTTCTTCTCAGTTAGTGGGCGAGCAAAGGGCTATTTGGAGGCGGAAAGCCTTGAAGGGATGTCTTGGACAGGATAAGGGGAAAGTCAAGGGTTTAGCGTGCTAGCATCCCTCCTCTCCCCCTGTGCCTTTCAGAGGAAGTCTGCATTCTAGAGTCCAAGTCAAAGTGGTTTCCTATTTCTTGTAAGGCTGCTCTTCACACAGTGCCACAGACTGAGCAAACTCTGACATTTTTAAATCAAGCAAACAATAGTAAATGCACTTTTGCTGTCTGTTTTTGGTTGATTCTAGTGAATACTAGTGGATACTTTCAAAACATTGCATTCTGATTATGGATTATACATTATTCACTATGCATTATTTCATTCTCATTAAGCACAGATGTATTTACTTTCATATTTGTGCAAAAGAAGTACATACCAACTGTTACTCATGT
Organism: Alosa pseudoharengus; assembly: GCF_046254945.1. NCBI lineage: Eukaryota > Metazoa > Chordata > Actinopteri > Clupeiformes > Clupeidae > Alosa > Alosa pseudoharengus. The sequence continues at coordinate 10,275,070 of NW_027468837.1, read as the reverse complement.
TTTGTTATTGCTGAATGACCCTCTGTGCTACTGTAATATTCATTCTGCACCCATTTCCATGTTAATTTAATGAGCGCCTGCAAGTGTTTGCTGTTTGAGAAAATAGCACACACTCATTTATTTAAAAAAAAAAAGAGTCGGCAGTGTATGGTCCTAAATATAAACTGAGGCTAGTAAACAATTAACAATAACAACAACAAAAGAAACTGATATAGCGCAGCTAGCTAGTTTTGGTGAAAGCTGCACAACTCCATCTCCTCCTGGTCATCCTTGACATGTCCGTGATATATTGGTCACGCCGAAGGGAACTAAGCCGGTGGGGGCCAGAAGGAGCTCACGTGACACTGAGCTACTCGCCTGCGCCGTGATAGACTCCGCCGTGAGCGTGTCCTGCCTTAATTCCAGCCATATTGTATTCAGGGTATTGATAGCCGAGTATTGATCGCCCCCATTAAATGGAGCAGTAAACAGTGTGTTTTATCAGGGCTCTGGCGGACAGCCCCCGCTGCATACTAAACACCTGATCACAAGGCTCCTCCTGTCAAACAACCTACAGGGAATAGACTAGCAAACAAACTTAGTCACATCTCATTTTGCCCTCCTCCCCCCTCCCCTTGTGAGTGTGTTTTTTTGGTGTGTACTTTTCTTTGACACACCGGGAACGCTGGCACCCTGCAGTGACATGATTGAATGACATGTGCAGGTGTCTCCTGCAAATCAACGAGTGAAGGTGAAAGCTCAGAGAAAATAAAAAAGGATGCTCAGAGACTCAACACAAGCTGAACCAGAACATAGGTAGTGACGTTTAGACACGTGACAAATGGCATCTCCTGTAAAAGTGGCATCGTATCTATGTAGTGTTTTGCTTTATAACCCTAGTGAAATGCTCTTGAAGGTTGCTCTCTTGGCGATGTTTTTGTCCACAAAGGTTGATTTGTTAGTGATTTTGTTTTTGACAGTAAATAGGCTTGATTGTTGAATGGCCACTGTGTCAACTTGCATGTTTCTGACAAACTTCCTCCACTTTCTAATATGTGTGTATGTGTGAGTGTGTGTGTTTGTGTGTGTCACAGCCAGGAGCTGCCAGGGGGGTCACGCTGTCAGGACTGCTGAGCGTCAGCGGCCGCTCGCCTGCCACTGATGCCGCCCTGAGCTGGCAGGACCAGATGGAGACTTTTTGCAGCAGCGCTCTCTCTCTCCGTCTCTATCTCTTTCTCTTTATCCCTCTCTCTCTCTATCGCTCTCTCACTCTCTCTCTCTCTTTATCTCTCTCTCTATTTATCTCACTCACCCCTCCCTCCCTCGGTTCCTCATTGCCTCCCCGTTCAGCACCTGAAGCTTTCAGCCACCAGAGAGATACTGTTATCTCTAACCTCTCACCACACTCCCTCCTCTGGGTCTGTGAATATGAGAATGACAGAGAGAGGAGAGAGAGAAAGAGAAGAGAGATAGAGAGATAGAGAGAGAGAGGGAGGGAAGGACTGCGATAGAGGGAGAGAGGAAGAGAGCAATATCCTGTAGATGCTATTTCTAAGTAATCTGCACCTGCAAATAATCCTGCTTTATTTAATCATAACCCTTATTCACAGATTCCATTTCTGCTCCTACAGCCGTCATCTTTACACACCTTCCCGCTCCGCTCCACTCCTGACCACTCCTGTCCTCTCCTCCCATGCCCACTCCTCTCAGCACTCCTCTCTCTTCGCTCTTTATCCCACACCCCGCAACCCCCCCTGTCCAAGACTGAGGAGACTCCTCCATAATGCATCATATCTCCCACCAGAGCTTTAAGCTTTCAGATACATCAAACAGCCCCGTCGGCTCCTGCCCTGCCAGGGCACACGCCACGCTGAAAGCCCCACCGCTTCCTCTCCCGTGCTCATGCTCACGAGTTTAAGACTGAACGAAGCCCAGTGCCCTCTCCTCTCTCCATCCTGCACTGGTGGAGGTCTAGGACCATTGATCTCGCCCCAGCTCAGAGTGATTTACCCTTTCACCGTTTACACTCTCCTCGGGCGGAGGCTCTACAAATTACACAAGAAAAGGCAAGCTGTCTCATCATTTCCTGCCGCCCTGTCTGAAGCTCAATAAGGACATGTCGAGCGAATCCGGGTAATAAAGGTTACAAACGAAGATTTTACAGGGTCAAGATATAATGCCTACATTTCCGCGTCTACAGAATACATGGTTTTGATTCTATAGGTGTGCATGTAGACATATTCATTTTGGCTAGAGGTGGCACTGGAAGGTGTTTTTTTCACACTACAAGCTGTAGTCTGCACAAGTAGCCCATCCCCCTATCAATTTATACCCTTCCTACAGACAGCATTCTCCGAGAGAGGGCTTCAGAGGTTAAGGGTCTGACCTCACTTTTCCTGGGGTCAGCACAGTTTCTTTGTCGGAGGTCATTGCTCTGACCCTTTTCGTGAAGACAATAAGAGTGACTAAAGTAGTCTGGTGGAGGCTGGGGCAATGGGGGATGGGGAGTTCTTCAGCTAGAGCATGAGAAGAGAGACGAACGAAATGAGAGAGAGAGAAAGAGAGAGAGAGGCAGAGCAAGGGTAAGAGTGAATGAGACTGTGAGAGAAAGAGAGAGAGGCAGAGTAAGAGAGAGAGAGAGAGAGAGAGAGAGAGAGAGAGAGAGAGAGAGAGGGTGAAAGAATACCACAGTCAGTGAGACTGCTAAGTTGCATGACAGCGTGCGGTTGCCAGGCAGATTTTGACGGCTTAGCGCTAGCTCCTGTGCGAGCACTTCTCTGTCTGCTGCCTGAGGCTGCTCTCTCTCCTGCCTGCACGCCTCCTGCTCTAAGCACAGCCCGACTGTTGACTTTGCCCTCCTCTCCTCCCCCTCTCCTCCTCTGTTTCTTCCACAATCACATCATTTCTCCATCTATCCCTGTTCCTGTCTCAGTCCTGGAGAAATTACAGAATTATTGGGGAGAAACTCGCTAAATTGGACAAATGGATTGTCATTGCATGGCACTAACCAGGAACAGAGGAACCTTCCGGTTTCCTACTAGGACCAGTATGGTGGCTGGCTCTAACTGAGTACTGTGCTGTAAACAGTGCAAACCCAATGTTGCAAGTAAGCCTTCTCACAACAAGATTCTATAACCCCAGTAAATCCCACTACTCCTGCACTAACTGCAAATCAGATTGGCAGATGCTTTATTATTATCTGAAACCATGTAGCAAGTAGCATATCAGTGTTGCTCTCTTCCAAAGACTGAGCACGCGCCTCTTTAATTGTCCTCCTGTCAGAATAAATGCAAATGGGTGCACATTATTAAAGCAACGCCACCTCAGAACAGCTGTCATCACGGCTGTACAAAAGTCCTGCTGAGCAACATGACTGACTCTCTGAGGCGTGGCCATCTCAATCAGCCATAATACTACAAATCATAAAGCCATTGTCAGAAAGAGCACCAATCATATAGAAAACTCAATGATCACGACACATTAATCAGGACGTATGAAAAACTAGAATGCCTGGCCTGCGGAGATCACAGGAGTTGTCAGCTCAGGGACTTGTGTGTACAACTTATCACATCAGACCCACAGGCAGAGGAGAAGTGTGTGTGTGTTCGGGAAGAGTGTGTGCTTCGCTGAGCTCTGTATCTGAGCTCTGTGATGGAGGTGGGATGGAGGTCCGTCTGAGGCATCTCCAGGAATCCAACCCCCCCCCATGCTCTCCCTGGAGCACCTTGAGAGTTGTCCTCCCCAACCCCCACACACACACCCACTGTACTCCAGGGAGGGCAGAATCTATTCGTTTAGCACACGCACCGGTGCTTGCACTTTAAATATTAAACAACTCTGCCTGGTAACCACACATGTGCATTCACTGTGTGTGTGTGTGTGTGTGGTTGGGGGGGGGGGCATACCATCATACCATCCATATGTAATGGCTAGTACTGCATGGGTGGGGCAGTCTACCACTCTGGGGATGCACTTGTGTGCTCATACAGAAAGGAGGTTGACCCTAATAAAAATGCTGCTCATCAAATTCATCAGCTTTTTAGCCAACTGGTCATATTTATATATATTTTTAAAAGAACACTTTAATGACTGAACAAAGAACAAACAACTGAATTTAATAAATTGTCATACAGCTTTGCAAGGTAAATTATATTTTCCTCAGCACTTGTCGCCTGTCAAAATCTACCACCATCTCTGCAAACAAGGCCATCATGAATATTTCATTCTAATTTGTCTTGTATCTACACTGCAGGCCCTTTCCACTTACCTGTGCGGACCATCTCCTCTATGGATACAGTGTATGCTGTCCTCACTGTGGAAAATCAATGGAATAGCTGTCGCTTTCTGCATGCAGTCTGAGGAGTCCACTCATGAAATACACAGGCACCTCTGTCTTTCAAGATGCCCGTTCAGTCCCATCCATGATGTCCAAAACCTACATAACACCACATGTGGTCAGTCCACACGTCTCTCGCTCTCTCTTTCACCACATGTTGCAGTCATCCAGACAAGCCTCATCTATTTTGCTGCTGTTTCCAACACTTGTGTTGTGGTCATCCTTTGAAGTGCAGCGGGCAAGAGGTCTGTTTGCAGCTGTGCCCGTGTTACACTATAGTCCCTTTAATCCTCTGGCTATACCTTTCTAGGAAGCAATCTGCTACGATTTTCCCTGAAAGAGTTCAGTACCATGGACAGCGAAGCTCGAAGGACACTCCCCATGTGTGTGTATTTCACGTGTGTGTGTGTGTGTGTGTGTGTGTGTGTGTGTGTATGTGTGTTTTACATCATGTGTTTGCTAACAGTCTGCTGCATTGTACCACTCACTATGTCATGCCAGCTCTCAGTGTGGATCACTTTCAAATTGGTTTCCAGTCTGTCCAGTCCAGTGATGCCACAGTCAAGTGATACCATACCAGCCTTGGTCTGAGCTCAACCACAGCTACTAAAATGATAAATCCGCCATGATGCCAAAGTGTTGGATAAACATGATTTTAATCCATATAATCTGATGGGGCTTTGGGAATTTTTGGTTTGTCTGTCACTGATGCAATTCTTTCATCAGAGTCATCAGTGAGATGTCAGCTCTACCATTAGTCACACAAACACACACACACACACAACACACACACCTGCTGGATGCAAAAACAACATGATACATATTTCAGTTAAGCAATACAGATTTTATGTAGTGTGATAAATTATGCAGACCGTTTTGTGTACAGAGTAACATATTTACAGATTTCCAGCTGGTGGCTAATGCATACTTATGGCACATATCCTGTCATATGAGAGACCTCGATAAAGCCAAGAAATAAATAAACGCCAAGAAATAAACATAGGTGTTGCAACACCTGCTGCCGTGAAAAAGCAATGGAATCATTTTATAGCTCACATACCAGAGTGACAAACATTTGTGCTACATGCATCTGAAGAAATTCCCCTCAAATATATTTCTTAGTGTGGGTGTGCGAGTACTTGGCAGAATTTTAAATATACAAATGAACAATGTATTTAAGGAAGTAAATCTCAATAGATGTGTGGCTTATTTAAATCCTTTTCTGTCAATTGTGCTGGAGACTGAGGGCGTTCCACCACACATAAAATAAATCCAGGATGTAGTTATTCAGTTCCCCAGAGACCAAATCCAGTATTTACATCGCAGGAGTTTTTGCCAAGGAAGTGACTTTTTCCTCTGGTTCAGCTATATCCTCTCAGGCTATTGTGGTTGTCCCGGAAACAGAGGTCTGCAAAATAAGCTTGTTAAATTGAACGGAAAGCTCGGGTCATCCATCTTGATTTGAGTGTACCCCTTCGCCCCCCTTCACTGTTGCTACTTTACAAATACAATAGAGAAGAATGAACTTAAGAACACAATGCCTTGCAGGCAATGCCATGTGCTAACATTGGCTGGCTCGCCAACTGGGCAGTGGAGGCTCAAAGCCAAACGCACACTATTCTTTATCTATTTGTTTTCTTCTGCTTCACAGAGAGGCTCTCCCTTCACCATCGACCTGCATTCAGAAAAGAGGTTGAAAGTTTTAGACTCTTTAGGAAAATAACCCCCGGCGGTAATGCCAGACAGTGTAAAATGTTCAAATTTGTTGAAAGCTGCTTGGACCATTAATTTTTTATCTGGCCTGGATGGAATTAGGTACCACATGGACTTTAACATTGGTGAATATGTTAGTAAATAAAGGTTAACCATAAAAAATGCATCTCTCATCTCCAGACCCATACAGTGTTCTTTAACATGTGGCTGGCAATACAAAAGACACACAAACGCTATAAAAATGTCCTCCGTTTACAAGCTTACTGTGACATTTTACCTTCAACAGACTGAAGCCAGTTCACAGAACCGGCTGAATTGTCGTACAAATGGGGTGAGCACTCTGGCCACTCCAGCCGAGTGAGATGAGAGCAAGTGGTGTAAACAAAGTGTACACCTGCTACCCTGGGGATAGCATGCGCTGGGAAGGATGGAGGAGAACAACAACACAATGCTGCTCTTTTAAAGGCACTGGCTGACATTTGCGGAGGAGATTGGATGTGTATTCAGCTTGCTTGCGTGATTGGCACCTCAGACAGAAGGGGCTTAGAATTGGTTCAAGCTGGGCTCATGAGCAATACATTTAACTTATTCCTAACATGCCCCCCCCCCCTCCACACACACACACACACTCAAGCTCATGCCTCACCCCCCCTTACCCCCCTCTACGCTCCCCCCCAAACATCCCCTCCCACCCAAGCTCATGCCTAACATCAACGCCCCCAGCCCCTAAGGCAAACAGCTTGAGATGCTTATCAAGGTCACCAGACAACGGCGTGTTTATTGGCTTCCAGTAACATCTCAGTCTTTTCTCATCTATTCCTGGGCTCTCTCTAGAGGCTCTTTTCATTTTTGATTAACTGCAAGGCAGGATTAAGGAACAACAACAACAACAGCAAAAACACACATCTGAGAAACATCATCACTGTGCCCTTTTTAAAATATCTGCCATCCCCTGTTTGCTTGGCTCACTCGATTGTTTAAAAGCAAAGCCGTGCTCTTCGCTGTGTGTATACACGATGAGCTGCATATCTATTTTGACGCCACTTATGGCGTGACACATGGTAATCGCCATAAAAGTCACTTAGCTCAATTGGAAGCGCTCAGTGTTGATAAGGAGGTTTCCCTGAGGACGGATACCAAAGAGACAGACGCTACTCCCGCCTGTCTCAAAAGGATTCTTATCAGAGGAACGCTTGACAAGCGCTGGGTGGCTCAACAGTCAGACTGGACAATTCCATTAGCAATCTTCAATGTGCACTAATCAATGCTCTCATAAATCAATGTGAGTATATCAGTAAATGTCAGCGCTCAAATCCTTTTTGTAGACTTGTAGCAAAAGTAAAGCTGCAGTCGATTATACCGGCTGTTTAAATTCCTTGTAGCTTTTCCAGCTTGATTACATTTGAATGTGAGCATTTTTGGCTTCAACTTCAAGTATCAAACCTTTCTATAAATAACTCGATTTCATTCCACACCTCTGAGAAATGAAAGGGGCTGTATTTTTAGCATTCTTCCAAACATTTCAAACCTGTGACCGATTTTTAACATGTCGGCTTTTTCATATCTAAAATAGCACTCCTTGAGTGTTGAATCCTTGAAACAAAGACTATCCCATGTTAGCACCACCATCACTTTAGCACCACCAAGCTTCTTCTTCTTCTAGTCCCCCTCCTTTCCCTGACAACCCCCACACCACCAACACACACACATACACACACTCATACACACACACACGCACACACACACACACACACACACACACACACATACACTCTCCCTCTCTCTCTCTCTCTCACACACACACACACACACACACACACACACACACACACACACACACACACACACACACACACACACACATACACTCTCCCTCTCTCTCTCTCACACACACACACACACACACACAAGTCGCAGTGTGAGATGTGTTTGTTTACAGACTGCAGCGGAGCAGATGGAACACTGTCATCCATATTCATGAGCGAGAGGGGGCCTGTCACCTTGACCCTGTCGCAGCCTCTGGCCTCTGGCTCTTTAGCGAGTCAATGGAGCCGTGGCCGGTCCCACCGCAGGGTCTCAGGGTGCGGCCATTATCCCAGCCGCCTGGGAAAACCAAAAACCTGCCGCGTTGGCATTCCTTCACTCTCTCACGTTCTCAAGACCGTCGGCATGGGAGTGGACACTGGGCAAGTCCCCACCCTCTCTCTTTCTTTCTCACTCTCTCTCCAGCTTGTCTTTTCGGGGGTGTGGGCGGACGGAGGAGGAGGGAAGGGGTTGGGGGTGGGGAGAGGGAAGGAGGGAACATCTGCCCACTCAAGTCAATGGCGCTCCTCAAGGCGAGCGGCCGGGTGATGGATGAATGAGTCAGACAATGGGTGGGAAGACAGACAGTGCTGCCTGTGGTCTCTCAGAGCCTGGGTCTCAGCTGAGAGAGAGAGAGAGACAGAGAGAGAGAGAGAGAGGGGAGAGAGAGAGAGAGAGAGACAGAGAGAGAGAGAGACAGAAAGAGAAAGGGAGAGAGAGAGAGAGAGAGAGAAAGTGAGCAGAGCAGATCAATTGAAAAGGCGTCCAGACAAGACAAAACTGGGGTGGTGGGAGCAGGATGACCAGGCCGGTCTCAGAGTGCCCGGGCAGGGGGCTTCAGTAATGAGGACACGCAGCATGCAAGGTCCTGAATGGCCTTTCGCTGAGGAGTTTTTTGGTCTTGGTAATGACTCTAAATCACCCGCTGCTTATCATACGCCACACACCCTGCAACAAACGCAGTGACAATTGCGAGTTTATTCCTGAATTAACCTTTAGACCAGCTAGAGAGTGTGACAGCGGTAATTAACACGAAATTTATTGAGGATGTGGCTCCAGAGTTTCGCATAAATGGCCAGTGATTTGTGGCTTGCGTTTCTAGCACTTGTTGCTGTGATATGCAGATAAGCACTGTTCCTCTGCTGGAAAATGCAGAACCGTAACCCAACAGCACACACACACCACTGTGGGTCAGGCCTGGTGCTGCAGGGTGCTGTTAGAAATTGTGGAAAGGGCCCCTCCATTTTAATTTCCCCTCACATCATCCAATCAATAAACCAACGAGCGCAGCATCAGATGCATCGAGGCGAGAACACGACTCCACGCCACCGGGAGGTGAGGGTGGCGATGTGATGTGGGAACCCCCCCTGGGAGTGGCCGGTGAAGGAGGAAAGGGGGTGAGAAGTGTTGGGGGGGGGGGGGTGTGGGTAGAGACCTGGAGAGACAGGATTCATCATGTCTGATCTGACTCCCGCTAGCCCTCTCACGTCTACTCAACACAGAGCTGTTTAATTAAAACCCACCTCTCAGGAGCCCATGCACCTCACAGCAGCCCACAGAGAAGGGGCAGAAAGAAAGTGAGAAAGAGAAAGGAAGAGAGAAAGGAAGAGAGAAAGACCGAACCAAGAAAAGAAAAAGGCTGCTCTGGTGTGATTGTGAGGGTGTTTGGAGGGGACTTCAGCTGGGCAGATTCTGCCCTGTACTGTACTCAGCACTGTACTCTATGTCCTCGCTGGACAAGAGGTGTGAGATTTCCGTGGGTGGAACGGTGTAGCGCATTAGTCACTGTGACGCAGGGAGTCCCAGGTGGGGGCTGTCACCTTAACGAACCGCAGGGTGAAGGAGTGCCTCTCTGAGCTCCAAAAATACCATGCGCAGGTTTTCGGTTTTCAGTTGCCGCTCCTGTGAATGCCTGTATAATGTGTGTGTGTGTGTGTGTGTGTGTGTGTGTGTGTGTGTGTGTGTGTGTGAGAGAGAGAGAGAGAGAGAGAGAGAGAGAGTGAAAGTAGGGCACAATGCCACTGTCATGGAACAGCAACCCCCCTTGCTAAATAAGCCTTAATAAATAAATAAAGACAGTGTGACTGCTGTTTGCCCTTTCCTGGATTCTTCCATTGTTTGCTGAGTATAAACCACTACCTTCTGTTGGGGTTTATATGTGACAACATATAATATACTACTATACTATATAGAGTGTAACCTAATGGAAGCTGTTGAAGACAGATAGATAGATAGGTAGATAGATAGATAGATAGATAGATAGATAGATAGATAGATAGATATAACTAAACTAAACTAGATGTACCACAAAGCAATACAAAATATGACCACCACTCAGTCCTGCACATTCTACAAATACAGTTTTTTACAATTGTTTACACACGTTTTTCAAAACTCTGTGTCTATTTTTCAAAACTCCACACACAAAACCCACAATTGCTCACACAAAATGCAAAATGCCTCAAATCTCCAGCAAAATGACACACAACATTCAAAATGTCAAAAACACATCTTTAAAGCAAACATTCGCCTCACATTACAAACACTTTTGTCATAATATGACATTTTGGATACATCATGTACACACTGTTGCTCAAAACCTAAAGCTCTTCTGTCTTAGGCTTTCTATATGTATTTCCATACAAGAGTGAAAGTTACGGTATCAACAAAGAGAAGTTGAAATACACAGTAAAAATGCAAGCAATATTGAAACCAAAAATAGTGATTTTTCCCAAATAATTTGCTGTTGCGAATACAGTATTTTACAGCAAACAAGAAAAAAAGCAAAGAAGAATACAGTGACCACCAGATGTACATGGAGTTTTGAAAACACTGATTTTGTTTTTTTCTAAAGACAAGTGTGTGTGTGTGTGTGTGTGTGTGTGTGTGTGTGGGAGGGGGGAGGGGTCGTGTACAGTATGTATTCATAGGCCTATAGACCCTTTCAACTGCAGAAACAAACAATTCTACAGTAAGCGTTCCTAAGGCATTTCTGGAGGCACAGAAAAATGTATTGAGCTAATGGTACTGTAACATGGGGACAAACAAAAATAGAGCAAAAAGACAAATTTTACATAAAGTCAACTTTTTGTAGAACATTATTGTAAGCTAAAGTCCGATTACTGTAATTTTCAAAGTATCTGCATTGGTTCTGAATATTTCAACCGGAAATCCTCTAGGAGCAGATTGAAACGGTCTATACCTATATAGAGAGTATATCTATTCATAGACCTATACTAAGGCAATGATTGGATGGTGTTCAGTAAAGTAAAGAGTGTTTGCACATGTGAAGAGAAAGAGTGAAGCACTGGTGATTTAGTGTGGCATTTTGATGGGTTGTGTTTGAAGAACGAAATCAAGTTACTTCCTGTTAGATTTTTGTGTGTTAGGTAGAAAATTGTGTGTGGTGTTTTGCAAAATAGGTTTTAGTCAATTGAAAACTGAGTCAAACACTGAGAATTAGTGTATGGTTTTGCAGATTTGGTGTCGGGTTATGATGTTTGGAGGACATATTTAGAAAATTGTGTGACAAGCAAAGATTTAGTGTGTAAGCAGTTGAAAAAAACTGTAAGGCAATGATTGGATGGTGTTCAGTAAAGTAAAGAGTGTTTACACATGTGAAGAGAAAGAGTGAAGCACTGGTGATTTAGTGTGTCATTTTGATGGGTTGTGTTTGAAGAACGAAATCAAGTTACTTCCTGTTAGATTTTTGTATGTTAGGTAGAAAATTGTGTGTGATGTTTTGCAAAATGTGTTTTAGTCAATTGAAAACTGAGCCAAACACTGAGAATTAGTGTATGGTTTTGCAGATTTGGTGTGGGGTTATGATGTTTGGAAGACATGTTTAGAAAATTGTGTGACAAGCAAAGATTTAGTGTGTAAGCATTTGAAAAAAACTGTAAATCACACTTGTCAATTTATCTCCATTTCCGACTCCAGCCCCTACTCTTGCAACTTTTGTGTATGCAAATGAGTGTGTGCATTTGTTTGTTTTTGTGTATGTGTGCTTCTGAGTGTGTTCACTTTTGACTATGTATGTGGGGGTAATGGGGTGTGTGTGCATTTGTGTTTGTGTGTGTGTGCCTGCTTGCTTGCATGTGTGTATGTTTCTGCTTGCTTGCATGTGTGTATGTTTCTGCTTGCTTGCATGTGTGTATGTTTTTACAGTATGTGTGTGCGAGTGTGGATGTGATTATGTGTGTGTGTGTGTGTGTGTGTGTGTGTGTGTGTGTGTGTGTGTGTGTGTGTGTGTGTGTGCGTGTGTGTGCCTGCGTGCATGCATTTGTGTGTGTGTGCGGATGCGTGTGTGTTTATATGTGTGTGTGGATGTGTGTGAGTGTGCATGACTGTGTGTGTGGCCGTTTGTGTAGCTGATATGGCCCCTCATGAACCGAATTCCACCAAACTTGGCATGCATTCAGAGGGTGTCATAATGATCCTACACTTCCAATTTCGTGCAGTTTTGAACATGTTAGCCAGAGATACTTGCAATTACAACACATCATTTTTGCTTGTTCATTTTTAACTATGTGGTGCTATACCTCAAATGAGCAGATATGATAAAAAAAAATTATAAAAAAAACCTCTGCCTAAACTTATATGACCGTTACGCTAGCTATGCTAGCGGAGGTCATAATTATACAACTTGCTGATAACAAATAGTAGAAATGAAGGCTTAAAACACACAAAGATCCAAACAGATTGTGCCAGTAACTGTCTGCCTGCGTGTGGTTTGGCAAGGTAGGGTCAGAGAGGAAGTCATTGCCAGTCATGGCAAACAGTCAATTTCACCCCGCCACTGGTCAGGTTGAAGAGCTGAATAGCCTGTGGAGCAAAAGGCTTTCCCAGGCTGTCCATTGAGCATGACAGAGACGGGACTCTGCCTGATACAGCATGAGCAGGAGTTTGCTACAGCTGTCCTCAGGAAATAGAGCTGCCTTTGTTTCTTTTTTTATAAAGTGCATCTGTGTTTGCTGACGAGCCCAGTTTATTGTCCAGCTGCTGCCCCTGGTACTTGTAGGTCCTGACTAGCACTTCCACATAGCCCCGCTATATAGAGACAGGTAACACAGGGGGACTGGACCTCCGCACGTCCACCACCATCTCTTTTGTCTTGGAGATATTCAGTTGCAAATGGTTAGAGCTACACCACTTCACAAAGTCCTAAACAAAGCTCCTGTACTACCCCTCATGCCCCTCCCTAATACACACCACAATTGTGTGTGGTCAGAGAACCTCTGCATTTTTGTTTTGTTGGTTTAAATGTGGCGTTTTATTGCTTATCCACTGCTAATGACGCCATTTTCTGTCTCTTGCCTCGCAAAACCATATTAATTAAAGTAATTAGGCTGCTTGCACACATCTGTGTCAAATAGGATTTCTGAAGTGCCGAGCAAGTGGGAGGTCTGAGCATGTCTGTGCCTCCTCTCTCTCTCTCTCTCTCTCTCCCAGGCTGAGTTGTGTTGTCACATTCTCCCACACTCTGGACTGGGGCAGGGCAGCTGAGGGAGGGGTGGGCTGGTGGGCTGGTTCCCATCAGGGTCACATAGGGCTGGTGAGGAGGAGGGGGCAGAGGAGGAGAAGAGCAAGTCTGAGGAAGATTATTCAGATTTGGGGAGAGGGAGGGAGGGGGAGGTGTTGGCTGAGACGTGAGACGTGTCGTTGTGTCTGGCTCTCTGAGCATCTGCTCTGGCATGCCGTGGTGGTGGAGGTGGTGGGTAAACTCATGGTGGTGGGTCCCACGTGCTGACTAACCCAGCCATCAGCATGTGATCATGGTGACGTAAACATAAACAAACAAACAAACAAACATGACTCCATCTCTAGCAGCTGGCTGGCTTTAATGTGCTTTACTTACACAGAGTTTAGTCAGTGTGGTGTCTTACTGCTGACTGGGCTTTCAGTGACCTCAAACAAATCTTGTAGAGAGCAGGTTATTTCCTCAGAGAGAAAAAAAAAGTTTGGATCATCACTACTAAACAAGACACAGCAGTTCAATCCAGTGTACATTGCAGCGTTTTAGAATCCTTCGAAGCAGTGTTCTCCAATTCAAAATATTCCACAGTAAGGGAGACTACAGACTGAGACAAACATTCTAAATGATGTACTCCTCCAGTTCGGCTCCAGGCAAACGCTCGACGAGGAGAAATGAGGCCAAACGAAACTCCCAGTGGCCCTCCGGGCAGGCAGGCGGTGTGAGGAAGAGTTTGATTTAGCTGATTCTGTCTCAGCTTTTTTAGGGGTTGAGCTGAGCACGTGTAGAAGGCAACAAATGAAACCTTCCTATGCTGCTCTGTGTGAGAGAGAGAGCGTGTGTGGTGTTGTCTCCTCCGACGGGTGACTACGCAATCTTTGACAAATGAGTTACTTCTGCGAAGTAGCGCTGCACGATCAATCCAGGACATAATTATCCTTGCATTTATGACCCAATGAAGAACTGCATGGCCAGTAAATCACCAACAGTGTCACACAAAGAAGAAAGAAATCTCATGGCGCCATTTTTTTTGTTTGCCAGTGCTTTCATTTTCACATTTCCAGAAATGACATGTTTCTGTCATATTTACTGTGAGTTGTTGGCACATTCTGTCATACTGTACGCTGTTCAGTTGTTATTCATGTTTTACCGACACAAACACTTACTGAATAATTCTATGTGGAGGATAAATAAAAGATAACTAGACAGCCAATCAACTGATATACGAGTACAGCAAACCATAGAGAAGAAAGAACGACAGAGGAAGGCTTTAACCCAGCAGATCATGCAGACTAATGAAGACTTAAGAGTAACACAATGGATGACTTATCCTTTGTGATCCAAAGTTGCATATTATGACATTGTTATACAAATTGCACAAATTATTGTTATAAGATCAAATACAAAAAAGAGATTTATTTAAAATATATAAATATATATTTCAAACCATAATTTCTAAAACATGTAAATGTACAATATTGTGATACATGTTTTTCTGTAATAATGTTTGAACATGGACAGCTCAGCATATTTACCAAAAAGCAAGTCAGTCTGTATTGGGTCCTGGAGCCATGCATCATTTTCCAGTAGGTGACATATTGTGATGGGAAGATGATCCTCTTTGTCTCCCAGTGAAAACTCAGTGGCATGAATTGGCCTGGAAGTGCCTTGAGGATGGGAAGAGCCAGCTTGTCAGATTGAATGAGGCCCCGTTTAATCGTGCACCTTCTGAGGGCAATGAGATGTCACCTTGAGAGCCTTCTCCAGACTGGTGACAACGGCACTGACAGCCACCCCAAGCTGGGCGATAATGGACACGCCGAGCAGCAGGAGGTCAGTGCTACAGTCATGAAACTCGCTATGCATGATTACTCAATGCTAAATATTTGTATTCTCCCCCACAGAAAGGGCAGATCATTGCATTCGTTTTTATTATTATTCAGGGGAGCAAAGCAATGCACATGAAATAGAGAATTCTCAAAGGAGGAGGCTAAAAGGAGAAACTCTGGAAATGCACTGCAATGTGTAGCTTGTCTCACTATGTTCCCATCACCTCATCACTTGTTCAAATAAACAAACAAACAAATAAGTACACATATAAATAAATAAATAATACACACTAAATAATATCCATACGGGTAACTTCTCAACTTTTTTGGGCAAGAGAGATAGTCCACATCACCAATACAAATGCGGAAATGTAGGTCAACGGAGCCAATCAACGTCTGGAAATAAATTCAGAAGTTTTAATGCCCATCATAAGAACTTGGATGGAACACTGTACTTGGTGAAACATAAATCACATTCACTCTTCACATCCACTATAAAGGCATTTTAGTGGAGTAAATGTGGAGGCTAACTCAGCATTATACAGTACTTCCTGCTGGTTTGATTATGTTGAATGTGTCTTGAATGTGTCTGTATGTGTACATATAGCTTTTATGGTTAAGATCCTCCATTATATCCATAACCAATTTATGGTATGCATCTCAGCCTTTCGGTTGAGTGTAATCTAACCTCCATTTGGACCTTATTTAAAACTGAAATATTTGCATGGTTACCATGAAGCGTGACGTCTGTGTCACCATCTCCCCGTGACTCACACTGAATACATTTGTCATATACAGTGTGGGTATTTTACATATAGGCACTGAGAAGCCTGGCCAATGTAAGCTTATCTGCTAAAATGCTACTCTAATTAGGGCAGAAGTCTCCTGCATCGGCCCACCAACTGTGCAGCTCCCTCAGGATTTAACAAACTCGTGGAGCATCCTGGGATACATCCCCCCCGTCTACCAATAAGAGGCTTTCACTCCTCAGTAGTCTCACCCCAGAAAAAAAAAAAAAACATAGAGAGAAAAAAACGCTGATCTGGCAGTAGGCTGACACTCCATTGGCCCACTGCTGCTTTCGGAAAATAACACTTTTTAAGTCAAAATGACTTTATTTGTGGAAATCCACGTTTATGGATGACACGGCGGCATGGCACTGCAAGCCTGATGGAAACACTTTTGAATAAAATGGATTTATTTATAAAAATCCATGTTTTGGGGATGAAGCAATGACAACATTGTGCAGATTAGGGTAACCCTATCACAACCCTGCATGCATTTCCATATTTTATACGGTATGCATTGCTTTCGAAAGCGGCACAGAATTCTACAAGCGGGCGCAAATAGAACATGACCAGAGTCATAGTGTAGAGATTCTGCACGTCACCTGGGGAAACAGATGGTGACGGTTCCACAACAGGTACCTGTCACTGGAGGGATTGTCACACAAGCCCCTCTCCCTCTCCTTGTTTGTGTGTCTGTATGTGGTGTGAGTTGTGTGTTGCATGTGTGTGTATGTGTTTGTGTGTCAATGTGTGTTTGTGTCTGTGCATTTTCAGATTTTGTCATATTTTTGTGTAGGCCGATGTGTTGTTTGAGTATGTTGCATTTGTGTATGTGACTATATGTGTGTGTGTGTGTGTGTGTGTGCATGTTTGTGTGTGTGTGTGTGTGTACATTATGTGTGTGTGTGTGTGTGCGTGTGTACAGTACATGTGCGTGTGTGTCTCTATATGTGTATGTGTGTATAATGAATGCGTATATTGTATGTGTGTGTGTGTGTGTGTTTGTGTGTGTTTTCAGGATCTGTCATGTTGTCACAAATTGTCACTTTATTTCTTGCTTCCATCTCACACCTTGTCTTTCATTTCCCACCGAGATGGACTGTTGTTATGGACGATAAAGCGGCAGGGCCAATCCGAGGTGAGTCAGCGTTGACATGGTTACCCGCTCGCTCAGGGAGGAGTAATAAGAAATAATGGTAGCACTGGGAGAGAGAGAGAGAGAGAGAGAGAGGAAAGAGAAAGAGAGGAGAGGTGAGAGCATCTCCTCCACTGCTCTTCCCTGGATTGTGTGTGTGTGTGTGTGTGTGTGTGTGTGTGTGTGTGTGTGTGTGTGTGTGTGTGTGTGTGTGTGTGTGTGTGTGTGTGTGTGTGTGACGAGGGGGGTTAGCAGAGGTTTGAGGGGTTTTAGTAAGCCCACAGGAATATAATGTTCACCGAGAGCAATCAGAGCAGCAAGCCCAGCCACCCCCAGCATGCTCCTCACTCTAATCAACTCTCAGCTACTGTACACCGTCTGGTGCAGCCAAGGCACTTAGCCTGCACTACAGCACAACTCCCTCTGACTACCAAGCTTCCCCACAATCATGGATTTGGACAAAGGGCAAATATAGACCAGCTGAGGCTCAGAGGATGTTATTTGGGAGTGGAGGAGGAGGAAGAGGAGGAGAAAGAGAGAGAGAGAGAGAGAGAGAGGTGGGGGTTGGGAATAATATCATGGGAGGTAGATGTAAGAGTTAAGTGGACAGGATATATATCCACCCCATGGGGGACCTGCTCTGGGAGGAGTTGGTGACCTCTGTTGTTACTGCGGTCGTTCTGAATAGAGGACCCATTTTTTTTACCACACCCTTGAGACTTACTTACGTCCGTCCACAGAGATCCTCAAAAGAAAGAGAGAATAGAGGCGTAATAATGGTCAAAAACCTCTCACACACACATTGTCATCCCCATCACACAAAACACTATATGATGGGACAAAACATGACCTTAAAGATGACATGAAATGGAAAACTGTTTTTACCTTTGCTTGTTAAATACATTCAGAGTTCAGTGCATGGCCACAAAGCTATTGTGAAGCGGAAACACAGTTGTTTCCTCCTTCATATGCAAATCACAGAAATTACCAGTAAAAAACGGGGGAATCTGAATAAAGACAGAATCCCCCAGATCAGACCCCACCCCTCCTTTGAGATAGAGATTCAGCTGGAGCCTGTTGAGAATGGTCTTTAGCATGAGGGGTGCTACACTACATATCTGCTAAAATGGGCAATTTTATTCCACAGACTAATTAAAAGGTTGCAAATGAGCTTGTAAAATAGCATCTATGTCAGGCCAAAGTTGCGTATCTACTATGTCAACATCAGAGAACAAGGTTAATACTCCACTCACCCAATCTGTTTCATCTTTCATGTAGCAACTTTTCTTTTGTGAACGTACAGTATGCATCCAAACCGATCTCACATACAATGCTCATCCATGCGAGCGTGCACAGAAATAGCCTTATTAGTAAAACACTGTTAACACTATGAAATATGTCACATTTACAAAAAGAATGCATCTCTATTTCCATAGTGAGAAGTGGAGTGTGAACCTGCATTAAATTGACTGTGAAGTCAATGAGTGGGAAAGAGAGTAGATTTTTTCTGCTTGCAACTCTATCTGTCTCTATCTAACAACTATGAACATTTTAACAATGAATTTCACAATGAATTTCAATAATAACACTGTCAACATAGGCAGTATTAAATCTTCAATGCAGACAAAATGAACATTTTTATAAACATCCACAAATTCAACATGAAATCCAGCAGAATAAAATGATGGCAACATCAGAAAAACATTCTCAAAAACGTTCTCACAACCATGCAGTAGGAACCACATTGCAAAAAGATGTCTTCCGTTTTGTTGAATCAAAAAGGTTATTTAAATAAACAGTAAACGAGATTAGGAATCGTCTGATTACGAGCCCAATATGAACATACCGCTTAATTCCGGGTTGACTTTATCAGACACAATTGATTTCCTCACATAAAAGATTTCCATGCTCCTTTTCAGCTTTATCTGCAGTGACTGATTGCCGCAATAAATGCTCTCTCATTAACACACGGCCCATGTTGGGCCAGACTTAATTGAAAAGAGAAGAATTGGGAGATGCAGCTCGTAATCAAAGCCGAATTCGCTTGTGGCTCATC
>NW_027468837.1:10000958-10253458 GCF_046254945.1 Alosa pseudoharengus | reverse complement strand
GCGGTCAATGGCCCTGAAGTCAGCAACATGCCAATGGTAATGTTCCATTTAAAAACTTAGCTCAATTCTGAAAGACAAGTGAGCCATCCATATTCACCATGGATCATGACGCGTAATAATCAACTATGCTCAACACAGTCATGCCTTAGACACTTACTGTTGCATGCACAAACTTTTTCCTCTACAATCATCTACACTTCACCTTGGGGGCAGCCATGGCCTACTGGTTAGGGCTTCGGGCTTGTAACCGAAGGGTTGCTGGTTTGATCCCTGACCCAGTAGGAAAAATGTGGGCGAGGGAAGTGGTTGAGCACTGCTCTCCCATGCCCACATCCACGGCTGAAGTGCCCTTGAGCAAGGCACCTAACCCCTCACTGCTCCCCGAGCGCCGGCAGCAGGCAGCTCACTGCATCTGGATTAGTGTGTGCTTCACCTCACTGTGTGTTCACTGTGTGCTGAGTGTGTTTCACTAATTCACGGATTGGGATAATACAGAGACCAAATTTCCCTCATGGGATCAAAAGAGTATATATACTTATACTTCTCTTCACGTTCAGTCTTCCGGCCCTACATGGGCCGACGTCTCTTCCAACCCCTTGTACACAGATGCCCTCCAAGGTCAGCACGCCAGACTTGTGGTGGCTGAGTGTAAATGGACCAAAGCCAAAGACCCCACTGACCATCATGAGTCACGAGGCTATCATCGTACATACAGCATCAGGCATCAGAGCTAGCACAACACCAGTATGGCCGCTGTAAAGGCACGGGCAGTAGAACGCTATTTTCCAATGTTAGCAGCCCTATTACTTTGGTTCATTTCAGCTACCGTCATCAAGAGCCCACTAAAGCTCACCTACAGAGCTGCCACCAAAAAGCACATCCACATAGAGAACCTGTAATAACTCTCTAGGTTCTGTGTCAATCCAAATCACTCAAACAAGAAACCATGTTGCCTTTACGGTATTTTGTAGGACTTTTGTCCTCAACCTAACTCTTTGTCCATCCATAAAATTGCAAAGTAGAATGGGTATTGACAGTCCCAACAAAGATATTAAAGGTCAGACATGGCAGACGAGCTAAATCAATACATGATTGTTTCATTGTCCATGCTGACATTGCATACTCTCCATAGCGTAACAGACAGATGTGTTTTGCAACAAGCTTAAGAAGGCTTTTACTGGTCTGTGGTAATCTAGTACGGTCCATCCTCTGTGTGTTGTCCACTAAAATTTGCAAAAAAAATACCACGATGATCATTACAGAAACGATCATTACAGATGCATGTAACTCATTTTTGAACAGGCCAATCAGCACTTTTATTTTTGGGACAACATAAGGCCTACGCGTAAATGTACTTCTGCCAGTGCTAGTTAGTTAGCATGTCATGGTGTGGCGCAGAGCAGTTACAACTTTCTTTCTTATCCAGGTATGAAGTGAAACACACATGAAGAATACAAATAGGAATTCATTTCTCTGACCGTTTTAATTAAGCTGTGTTCTTCAAAGATGGCGCTGGTTTGTGCTCTCACTCTCCCACTTAAAACCCAAACTTGATGAATGTGGCCATGGCTATGTTTGGACCCAAAACAACTTCTCCATTCTACATTAGCCACAGGGTGGGAGAGATACTTGCCGTTATACAGAAACACCAAAGCAGTTCTGACAGAGCATTTATCACAGAGGTTGTGAAGACTGGCCCATTAATACCAAAATGAAATATGATATTAGAGGATCCTCCTTTTGGATTAAAATGCAGATGATTGTGTGTGTGTGTGTGTGTTTGTGTGTGTGTGTGTGTGTGTGTGTGTGTGTGTGTGTGTGTGTGTGTTCACATCCTCCCTTTGCATGTTGCCAAACTACGACAGCATTCCCACAATGCAACGTTGGTAAGAAAGAAGGAATTAATCTTAAATGGTCTGACTTTTGCCCAGTCGTATATCTGAATTCAATTCTTTAGATCTTTAAGCATGGTTTTCCACACACACACACACACACACACACACACACACACACCACATTAGCCTTCCAAACAGAGAAATAGAGAAGGCTGAGCCATTCAAGCTTTAACAGTTTTTGGAGATCTCAAAAAGGGCTTAAGCTCGGATTAATGGAGCCTGTGAAAAAAACATGCGATTCAGTTACGCTTCATTCCTGAAATGCAACTAAAACATTTCTGATCCAGAGAGACAACTTAACCCATTCGGTTGAAAGGTTGAACTGGCACTCTTGGTGCATGTTTACAAATAATGATGATAATATGGTATGACACAAATGTGATGATACTCATCATGATAGTAATGATTACAGCATGTGTGAATTTTAGGGCTGTCAAAATAACTGATTAATTTCGATTAATTAATTTGAGAAAAAATAACTGATTAAAAAAAATAGTGCAGATTAATCAATTCCGTATGACCTTTGACCCCGAGCCGTTCTAGTCAGTAACCATTAGCCTGTAAAATGAAGGAGAGAGAAGAAAATGTGCTGCCTACAGTAGATCATTGATTGGAACATTTACTTTTAAAAAATGGCCTGATTGTGTTGATAAAAATAAAGTATTGATTAAAATAAAGTCCTCTGCAATGTCTGTAGCAAGGAATTTGCATATCGCCGGTGTTCGTCAACTTTAAAGTCGCACATCAATGCAAAGAAATAGTGTTGGCATTGAGGGAAGTGTTAATTTATTTTCATTGTGTCCCCTAGGTTATATCTGTTGCCTGAAATGCCTTGTATGTGAAAAAAAACTTCTTCCCGGAGTACTTTTGAATTTATTTCCTCAGCATATTAGGTCATATCATTATTATGGCCATTATTTGAACAGTGAAAATAATAATAAAAGAGTTTTTGAACTTTAATGTCACAAATATTATTCAATGATGTATTTGAATTTAAATATTTAAAATATTTTCACAGCAAAAATTATATATGCGATTAATTTAGATTAATTAATCACAGAGTATGTAATTAATTCGATTAAAAATTTTAATCGATTGACAGCCCTAGTGAACTTATATTAAATTGATCCTTCAGTATGGGTATTGTCACTGCTGACCATATTACAGTATGTAGTCCTAATGGAAAGATTTAACGTATATACTGTATATACACTGTACTGTATATTCACTGAATGGCACCCAGTGCAAGTCAGCATATGAGTCCTGATCTTTAGCACCCTTCTGTGGGTCTATGCTAGTCAATGCTCTGTCTTGGTGAGATGGAGTGTAATTAATCCTTATCCGCAGAGCAATCAGTCTGCGTTGAAAGGCCAGCATTATGGACAGAGACTGGCCGTCAACCTGTCCAAATCTGATGGAGGTGAGGTTTCACCATCTGAGTAAGAATGAGATGTGTTCATTTTCATGTATGTGTGTGTGTGTGTGTGTGTGTGTGTGTGCACATGTGTGTGTGTGTGTGTATGTGTGTGTGTGTGTTCTCTGCTTTGTGTGGTGCTCAAGAATCAAGTGAATACACTCTCTACATGTTTGTGTGTGTGCACATGTGTGTGTGTGTGTGTGTGTGTGTGTGTGTGTGTGTGTGTGTGTGTGTATGCGCGCATGTTCTCTGCTTTGTGTGGTGCTCAAGAATCAAGTGAATACACTCTCTACATGTTTGCATGAATACACTCTCTACATGTTTGCATGAAAGTGGTTGCTTCCCTCCTATAGCAGTTCTGATAGGCAGAATGGTGGTGGGAGACGCTGAAACGTTTTCCCCGTGCATCTGTGCTGCAGCATACAGTAGGGCCGGGTAAGTTCTAATCCATATCACGACTCCACGCGTGTCACATTAATTAAACAGTGGCTTAGCACAAGCGTCGCTAGCGCGGCTCAGGACCCACTTTACATTATACAGTGAAGCACTCTGGTCCAATGGCAAGACAGTCAGCAGCACACCTCTGTTCGACCCCCACCCCCGACACACACACACACCATCACCACCCTCCAGCTACCGTCTGCCTGTCTTAGTTTCACCCCTCAAGCCCCCCCCCCTCCCTCCCCCAATAAATAAACACCATATGCTTGTGTCTGAAGCCCCTGTAGTGATGGACAGTGGCTCAGACAGGATGTGACACACACAGATGATCGTTCACGCAGCCACCGTGTACTGTGGGGTCGGGGGGGGGGGGCTGAGTGGCTGAAGCACAGGTGGTTCAGACAGCCTGCACGGAGGTTAAGCACAGCCATGGGCTAAACTGCTAAAGACCTGACAGCAGTCAGACCGAATCCCATCAGTCCCCAGACTGCTCTATTCCCTGCCTTAAAAAAAACAAAACAAACTCAAAACAAAACAAAAACAGAGCAGAGGAAGCGAAGCGGGCACTTGTGAAATATGCTTGCTGTAATGCCACTCCTGCCATCGCCTCCATTAGCAGTCATTAGCACCGCCATGGCTGCCAGGCTTAGCAGCTTCACAACCAACGGCACAGATCACAGCTTCGCTCTTGCCAAAGCAAAGCAGCCCTTGCAAAAAGGCTCTGCGAGCCAAACTGGCTGCACCATGACACCAAAAGACACAGAGATTTGAGATTTGAGTGAATTATGGCGATTCTGTGGCCATCATGGCATATGGCTTTGATTTTTTTTTTTTTTTTTTTAGCTCCCCCCAGGTAGATGCGTGCTCTGTCATCACAGATCTGAGTCACCCCAGTGACCTGCAGAGGTGCAGAGATATTACATGCTAAATTATTCAGCTGGCAACACGGCACATGTGATTTGTTTGCATAGAGTCCCACTGAAGTGGCACATGGGGAGGGCGAGGAGCAGAAAAAAACCCTCAGAGTGCTCTCTGGAGGATGAGGGTAGGGCTTGGATAAATTAGGCATCCTTCATCAAGAGGCTGTGTGTGTGTGTGTGTGTGTGTGTGTGTGTGTGTGTGTGTGTTTGTGTGTGTGTGTGTGTGTGTGTGTGTGTGTGTGTGCACGTGTGTGTGTGTGTGTGTGTGTGTGTGCTGATGATTCGGCGGCTGGGATATGACTCATCTTTTCTCAAGGGTGGCCATTTGACTTCCTCTCTCAGCTAAAACAAACATCATAGTCGTAGCGCTAAAGTCTTTCACTTATGGTTCATAATACCTCCCCTGGCACAGCACTTGTTGGAGTGACATATCTGTATGAACATGAGCGAGATATATGGGTCAATGGACATAAATAGAAGAATGGTTTACTCAAATAGTACTCCAGAAGTACCAGCATCTGATGGCCTAAATCACAGTGACTTGTGATATGAGTGCTGCTGTGAACAGAACACAAAGAAGTTCAGATAATAAAAAGAGAACAGACATTTATACTCTGATTTTATTATTTCTCTAAAAGCTAAAAATGTATGTGACACAAAGTACAGTAAATACAGTATACTTTCGGTTCTCCTAGCATAAAAACAGCATTACCAACAGCATTAATAACAGAGTCTCATGACCATCACTTGTCAGGTGGCCTTTTTATAAACTTTATATTAAAAACACTAATGACTAATTAATGATAAACATGTTGCACGTTGCAGCTTCACATTAGCTTATGTTTGTGATTTTGTCAAGTGAATGAATATTAGCAGCTCTTGATTTAGGGCACTCAAACATTCCAGCAGTCAATCAAACATTCTGCCATTGTATTTAAGACTGACGTTTAGTTTCTAAATTACTAAATGCATTTTCTGGGTTAATGAAAAAAAAAAAAAAAAAAAATTGATGTGCAGGCAGAATGTCATGAGGATTCTACAGTAAATCCACCAAGGGGCCACGCGGAACTGCCTTGTGGGCCGGGAGTTTGAGACCACTAGTCTATAGAGTGCAGAGTGGCACAGACCAGGGGTGTAGTAGTCTACGTGAGACGCAGGTCTACACAGTATACCCATTTAAAAAGCATCAACGTTTCCGTATAACCACTTTATATATCCAAGGACATTATGTATCAACATACATATATTTTCCGCAAACAAGATGTGACAGTAATTTGAACACTGATATGGAAAAAAACACTCTTGTCCAATAAAGCAGCACTCTCCCACCCGCCACCCAGAGCACTACTAAGCAATATCACCGTTTGCCCACTATAGCAAACTAGACTACTGGCACAGACTGAAGCTGTGGAACTTTCATCGCCCAGAAAGTTCTGTCTGTGGCCCCTCTACCACTCCCGTTCCTCCTCAACTCCCCTGCCTGTGTGTGTGCCTGTGTGTGTGTCTGTCTGTGTGCGTGTGAGTGTTGTGAGGGATACATGACAGCGACATGCCAAGATTGTAGACAGGTCGCCTCTCCAGCATCACACCCCATTCCCCCACGGGCTGAATAATGCAGCACGGTGGAAAACAACAATTATATAACACACAAAATCAATTATTAACCCAGAGCCATGCATTATTGACTTGGCCAACCGGAACATGGTTGTAAGCATGTTGTTATGACTGAGACACAGCAGGATGCAGTGCTGTTGTTGTCGGCCTGTGGATATTGTCCATGTTCAGTATACCACACAGGACAATGCGTGTTGGCTCAGAGAGAACAGCCTGTAGGGGATAAAGAATGAGATAGCAGTCTATGGGCTTCAGCTGTCAAAGCCACTTCAGCAAATGCTTGGATTCAAAACATTCCAACCATATCAAGCTAATTTATTCCTTTTATTGATTTTCCACTGTGCACCCTTGTCGCTTGTGTGTATGTGTATGTGTAGTAAGGAACATTTACCTAGCACAGCATTAATGTGTCTTTTGGGAGTTAGACGGGAGTTAGACATTTTGGCTTACAGCAGAAAGGTTTTGGCAAGGATCAGGGAAAATACATACAGCATTCTAAATCAGTTAGAACAACAAGTTACATACTGTGACTTTAAATCTCTATAAATGTACAACAGCTACACTCCACCACTCACCCTCTCAAAATATCTGACCTTCAACCCATGAAAACACTGATATTGCTGTTGGGGTTTTGTGCAATCACATAGTGTATTGCCCAGCTGTATGAGGCCTGTGGTGTTGGGGGAACCTTCTGCTCCATTAAGCAATTCTAAGTAGCCATTTGCCAGAGTCGTAAGAAACGTTCCAAACTGTTCAGGCTTTGTACATCTCTGTGAGCTCTGACACATTAAAAGCAGTGTCTGTCGTAGATCTGAAGAATGATCATTCATGTGTTCAGCTGTTTGATTAAACTCAAAATGTTGATTTTCAAGACAGCAGCGAATGTCTCCTCCTCAGAACAGAAGGAGATGGGCCTCATAAATAACAAAACTGAACATAAATGCTTTCAAAATATATTTAAAAAAATTCATTTGTACCTTTCCAGATGTGAGAGCAGTGAGATATCTCCGGAAGGACAGAGGTAAAATCAATATAAAATAAAATAAATAATCATCCTTTACAGCAGTGGTTCTCAAAGTGGGGTTCGCAACCCATAGCCAAGGGGTCCACAAAATTATTTGCTTTAAATTATGAAGTTGTGGTTTATCATTTTAAAAATTCAAACCTATAGATGATGACCATTTTCACCAATAAAACAAGTAAATTGTTTTCCACCCACATTAACATTTATATTGAATCAGTGAACAAAGAACCATTCCTACTGCTGCTTAGTTAATTTGCCAACTAGCTGCTAGCTGATGATTGTTGATAAATGTTTGAGTCAGACCATGTTATCAAATTTATGTAAAATCTAAAGTTGACAAAAGACAGATCAGCAGGATAGTGAACCTGGCCACACTTTACAAATGGCATATGCTTACGTAATTTTTACGATTATAAAGGGGTCCTCGGAATATTTTCTCCCCCACAGGGGGTCTTTGGAACCAAAACATTTGAGAGCCCCTGCTTTACAGGATGAAGGCATGCAGGAGACATGATAGAACACTCATCCTAGGACAGTGACCTCTGCTGTGTCCAACAGAGACAAACAAACAACACTCACAATCATTCTTAGATTATAGCAGCACAATGCAAGTTTTTGTAACTTAGTATAACAGCTTCAAAGGCATTTTGATGGTGAACAAACTTGTAATAGGGCACCATCCTAATCCTGCACCTACCATAGGTGACAGCGTCTCGCAGGCAGAAAACCAGCCATGCAATTTGACTGGATTGTGAAACATTACCTGGTCAGTAGATATAGGTCTTTGGAGATTGTCTTCGCCTGTTGCTAGTCCTTCGGCTCCAAAAAAAATACCCACTGTGGTGTACTGTACTGTGTCCAGGGGGAGGATTTACAATGGCAATGTAAAATATAAATATTTTGTGACTCGGGGGAACTCTAGAGTCGCCAGAATCCACAAAACTACATTGGATGCCTTTAAGTGGGAAGAATTATGGGTAAAACTTTACTTGACAGTATCGACATAAGAGTGACATGATATTGTCATGACACATGAACCCTAACCCAAAACCTAACCCTAATCCTAACCCTAGCCCTAACCTTAACCCTAACTTGTTATGACAAAAACCGAATGTCACTTAATAACAGAAGCGTTATGTCATAACGTTTATGACTTGTTTATTATGTCACTCTTACAGTATGTCGATACTGTCAAGTAAAGTGTAACCGAATTATGATACTGAATACCTTCATATGGAAGTCCATAGAGGGGTCAGCGAGGTCACTGTGACACATACCTCATCATCTGGCTGGCCAGAGGCCATGTCTTCCAAATGAGTTTAGCATCCTTTTATTTATTATGTTTTGTCCACACCAAGACAAAGTGCACATTTTTAAGGAGAACAGACGAGCAGCGTGTCAAGTTGCATGTTGTTCCAATTCATTCTATCTGTTGTCCTACAATGTCCCTCTCACCACCATCACCACCACCAATAATGGTGTTAGTGTCAAATGTGGTCTTGTTGATGTGATCAGAGATTAATGTTCTGCGCATGACCAGAGGGGGTGGGGTGTGAGCGGGGGGTGAGGTGGTGGTGGTGTTGGTGGGGTGTGTGTGTGTGTGTGTGTGTGTGTGTGTGTGTGTGTGTGTGTGTGTGTGTGAGTGTGTGTGTGTGTGTGTGTGAAGGATGGGGTACCCTCTCCTGTAACAGATGAACAATTACGGAGAGGTCATCTGTCACAGTGACACCAGAAAACAAGTTGTACAGGCAGACATGCAGCAGTGCCAGAGGTTGAGCCAATCATAAGGGATTACCCAAATAAAACTAGTGCGCTAGAATGACACCTTTTCATGTTGATTTCACGGGAGGACAAAGCCTTGCCCAAAAAAAAGGCACAGTGAGTAATGAATTTGGCTTTTAAATAAAAGACTGAGATAAGGAGGCAATTTGGATGTAGGCCTACAGCAAGAAATGCACTGCTTAACAACATACTTACATTTTAAATGGATGTCTCGAGGCATGTCATGGATTTAACAGTTGTCCGTGGACTGCTAAGATAAATAAGCACTTGCTGCTGTTCACATTTAATTGTGAAACATTAAAGTGAGATCAGAAACATAGACGCAGCTCTTGATGTCTACATATTTATTTCTCTCTGCCCTATGCATGTTACAGGCTTATGGCATGTTAATTGGTCATGTGGGCAGGGGCGTAGATTTGCGTGGGGACCGAAGGACGTGTCCACACCAATGTCAAATTACGACTGAAATGTCCCCACCAATATTCAGGTTGAAATGGGGGGGAAAGCGCTCACATGCGCTACACAAAGAGTTAAATCATTTCTCACTTCAGTGCTGCGGATCATCTCGTACAGATCTTGTAATGTGCAGTAGCCTATAAGAGTAAATCGCGCTGATTTGAAGTTACCTATAATAACTACCAGTGAGCCGCAGTCTCCTGCGCAGCATGCAGCGCTTCATCTTTACTTCACTAAGCATGAAGTGCGTCCAAATTCACCCATTCTTCTCTGTTGAACTCCTCGAGAAGTAGGCTACTCATCACACATGTGTCGGTAACGCTTTAGAATAACATGTGCTTATTAGGTATTAACAGTGCATAATAAGCAGTTAACAATTCATTACTAACAGTTAGTTAACTGTTGTTATCCTTTAATAATATTAACTAACTGTTAACATGCAGCTTGTAAGTGTTAATAAGCAGCCTTTTAAGTTACTTACAAGCATATTTGTTAACAGTTGTAAGTGTTAACAAGCAGCTTGTTAATGCTTGTTAATGGTGTATAAGACAAAGAGGTGGATAACTAATACGCTTATAAGACCTTTCTTACCTATTTGTAGTACATTTTGCAGCCCCCCAATCTAAAGCGAGGACCATGTAGCCTATAGTTCCACAAGCCCTACCTCCTATCTCTCTATATACTGTATCTCTCCATCTAGCTTGGTTTAGCTGTGAGAAATGCACCTTAAAAATTGTTGCAGTGAGCAGGAATTGAACCCCAGTCTCCCACGTCAAAGAGTGCATCGCTACTTGTTGAGCTACACTATTGTTCCTAATTTGCTGATGAAAATGTTCATTTTGATTCTATATTCCGATGTTCTATATCATACTAGCTATGCTTTTTACCAATATGTTTCTGATGGAAAAGTGGTGTTTAATTTCCTTAATCTTTGTTCAGTGAACGCATAAAACAGTTTGTCAGTTTGTCAGCAGTCTAAAGATATGCCAGCTTTGTATATAGTTTGGTTACCTAGCAACCGAGGCTTAAAGACGATAAGTGGGTGCATTCCACTGATCTATAAAGAACACTGGATAGACTATCCCATTGTTGCCGCCCCATCAACAATGAAGCCAATGGAATCGGAACACCGCCGCCATATTGGGACCACTGCACTGTAGAAAATGATAGGCTTACAGTAGAAATGCATGAAAAAAGTGAGGCAACTTAATTACTCGAAAATATTAGGGGGGAAATATAAACCTATTATTTTTAAATATATAGTCTTTAAAAAATCATGGGCATTTACTTAAATTATTCATCTATACTAAAATGTGTAAAATATCTCAATACAATTAACGTAGCCTATTCAAAGGAAATTTCACTCCGGAGGGCTGTTTTAAGGTCGAAAGGTGAAACAGCATATTGCTCGACGTCAGTAGCCTATGCCTCGATCTAAATGTAGGTTGCAGAACGTTACAAATGAACATTACAGCCTCACATTTGGTGCTTAATAGGCTATGCTGTTACGGCTTCGTGTTTTCCCCTTACAGTGTGACAGAGTGGCATATTACCCGACATTACCTTATCCATTGGTAGGCTACATTTTTAAATAGTGAAAACACCGTTATAATCACCCACTTTCGATATTGGCGCTTAGGCTACAGTCGGTAGGCCTATCTTTAGTTTTAACTTGACGTGAAGTCATAATCCCATAGCTCGAATCTGCCCATTTCTTTCCAACTTAACCAAGTCATCCCAAACATTTGCACAGACATATATTGTCGAGCACGTAGCAGAGTTTATATTCTCCTGCTGTCTCGATTCGTTTGTAGGCTAATAGAGTAGGCCTATATGTTCTCTACTAATCAAAACTGCAGGTGTCTATACCAGTGGTTCCCAAACTTTTAATAGGCATGTACCCCCTGAGACATTATGAAGTTTTTTTAAAATTGTTTTATTAATATTTATTTTGATCAATTTTGTCGAGAATAGTGAATAGGATCATAAACATATGATACAAATCTCATCAATAGTCTACAAATGTGCTGAATATAATGATTTTAAATAGATCTGCACCTAGGCTATCTCACACACACTCGTCTTGTTGAATGCAGTGATCTTATCGGCTAGGTGCTTGTCTTTGCCTTGTAACTGGAGATTTAACTCATTGAGCTTTCCAAATATATCGCTAAGATAGGCCAGCTTCGTCAAGAAATGTTCATTAGTGAACGTGCTTGCAGATTCAAACATGCGCTAATTCCTCCAGAGGCGACTCGGAGCTCAAACACGCGACAGCACTTTACCTCGGGAAAGCCTCGCTGTGAAACAGTAGCCTACAGCCTTTTGGTCAGCTCCCATCTCCTCTCAAAGTGCGGAGAATAGACACGCTTTTAAGGGTCGGGTCTTGATGAAATTCACCACTCTCACAACCTCGTTCAAAATCTCATTCAGGTCGGGACTAACTAAGCTGCCTTGACACGAGCGCTTCCCTATGAATAACACAGTGCGTCCATTGCGCATCAGGTGCTACCTGGGCCTAGGCTACAGATAAAAAATAAATAAAAAAAAACTCACGTCAGTTCGCGCCCCACCTGGCATGTCTCCGCGACCCACAGTTTGAGAAACGCCGTTTTACCCTCCATGTCTCCACTCTCGAATATTTTGTTAATGCGGAGAAAATAAGTTTTTAATGTTTTTAACAGTAGCCTATAGCTAGATCATTTTGGTGAGGTTTCAGAACGGAGCAGCGTAGGGACTCGCAAGTGGTCCCAATATGGCCGCCGCGCCGATTTCACGGAGGCTTCAGGTTTGTGACGTAGTTGCGCTATCCAGTGTTCTTTATAGATCAGTGGTGCATTCAAAGCTCTGGTTCAAAGTTGCAAACATAGGCGAACGTTCGTGATCGATTTGAAACAAGTTTCAGTTTGCCTTGAACAGAGGCGAACATTCGTGGTCTGTTTCTGCATTAATTAAACACCACTTTTCCATCAGAAACATATTTGTAAAAAGCATAGCTAGTATGATATAGAACATTGGAATATAGAATCAAAATGAACATTTTCATCAGCAAATTAGGAACAATAGTGTAGCTCAACAAGTAGCGATGCACTCTTTGACGCGGGAGACCGGGGTTTGATTCCTGCTCACAGCAACAATTTTGAAGGTGCATTTCTCACAGCTAAACCAAGCTAGATGGAGAGATACAGTATATAGAGAGATAGAAGGTTGGGCTTGTGGAACTATAGGCTACATGGTCCTCGCTTTAGATTGGGGGGCTGCAAAATGTACTACAAATAGGTAAGAAAGGTCTTATAAGCGTATTAGTTATCCACCTCTTTGTCTTATACACCATTAACAAGCATTAACAAGCTGCTTGTTAACACTTACAACTGTTAACAAATATGCTTGTAAGTAACTTAAAAGGCTGCTTATTAACACTTACAAGCTGCATGTTAACAGTTAGTTAATGTTATTAAAGGATAACAACAGTTAACTAACTGTTAGTAATGAATTGTTAACTGCTTATTATGCACTGTTAATACCTAATAAGCACATGTTATTCTAAAGCGTTACCCATGTGTCACATGAAAGAGCCTTTTCTCAGCTTTTAAACGGTGCTAGCTAGCCACTGTTTGCTGTGATAAACAGTTCGCGAGAAAAATAACTTCAAGAGATTTAATAATTATTCTCTGCGCCCATCTCCACATCCATTCGTCTCGGTGGAATATCGTAGGTAGGCCTACACACTCTTCACACAACACATGACAAACCATATATCAGAATAAACAGCAGACCTTACCGAACACAAAGGTGTAACGCATTCCCGTGTATAGTTGAGTAATCCGGTTTTGAAATAAATTATAGCAAAATTCAACATGGTCTTTCGGCTGCATTTCTTAAAACTGAGCTGTGCTTACATCGCCTAGATATCTGTACATATTAGAATCAAAGAATATACAGGCAGCTCACGGTTAAGAGTTTGTCAATGTAGCCTTAATGATTTCTTTTCACAAAATGCTAAGCATGCATGTATTTAAGTTTCTTAAAACTGAGCTGTGCTTAAATGGGCATGATTTCATAACAGACCAAATAGAAAATAAATGTTAAATATAGCCTACATATCTGTAGCCTACATATTAAAATCAGATTATGTAGGCTACACAGTGTAGTTAGATCAAGTTGGACAGTAGCACATTTTAATCATGGATTGTAGTTGGACAGTAGCACATTTTAATAATTGTAGTGGCTGGTGAAAGAGTTGAGTGTTTTTTTTTTTTTCGGGGGGGGGGGGGGGGTTAGTGTCCCCACCAAAGCTCAGACCAAACCTACCCTTGCATGTGGGTGTGTGGATCCTAATGGTATCCCCCTCTCTGACCCAGCAGACTGTCCACGGTTTCTTCATTTTATTCTGCATCCATCTCCTCGTACGGAATAGTGAACCTTGAGAAGAGGAATGAAAGCTGCATTTCACTTTCCCTCATATCTGAACTGAGTTGTTGCTGTTTGATGACCTGCCTAAAGACAAATGGTGTGTCAGGTATGATGCACCGGCCATATTCATCTTTGTCTATGTGTGTGCCGTGTGTGTGTGCGTGTGTTTGTGTGTGTGTGTGTGTGTGTGTTTGTGTGTTTGTGTGTGTGTGTGTGTGTGTGTGTGTGTGTGTGTGTGTGTGTGTGTGTGGTGAGCAAGGTACCTTCTAGAGAAAATGCAATTATGAGGCCATAAAACCTCTTGAAGTTCCAAATGTTGTGTATCTTCTTCATGGGTTGTATGTATTAACAGTGGAATATTATGAGGTATTTTGAACCAAAGGTAATCTAGATGGGAAGGAGAGGGAGTGATGGCCTAAAGAAAGTGTGTGGGGGAGATTAAATGTTTTTAGGGATGAACTCTGTATTTCTTCTCAATTCAAACTCATTTGATTTATAGCTTTTCATGTAGGTTTTATTCCCTCCTTTGTTCTGGTCTAAATTCGTTTTTGCAGGTCTCTGAGAAAGTCTTTTGTGCGGTGTCCCCATGACTCTCATTAGGTGCAGCTGTTTCTGGCTGTTCGTACTTATTCATTTGGCAACCGCTTTTATCAAAGCGACTTACATACAATATGTCAAGTTTTACAAGGGCCAGCCAGCCTCTCCAGCACAACTCAGGGTTGGGTTGAGTGCCTTTCTCAAGGGCACTACGGTGAAAGTTCTCCACTATTTAAAAAAATTAACGGTAACACTTTACTTGATGGGTGAGTTTATAACACATTCATAGCAGCTGTCATAAACTGCACATAAGGCATTCATGACTGTTTCATGAAGCATGACTTAACATTCATACCAAACCTTTCATGAATGTGGAAGACAGAACGACAACATCTTGTCAAAATAAAAGTCCAACAATTGCAAAGCAGCATTGCGTTTTTGTTCCAAACCTCTTACCTGATCATGTCACATCTGAGTCAGTGGGCTACTCAGTGCCAAAAAGACAGAACATGGTCAAGGAAATAATTTTTGTTTCATAAAAATGTATTTGTTTTATATGATGTAACCTTTGCAGATGATTTCTCATCTTTCTTTTACTGGGAATGTCCAACCGTTCCAGGTTACACAAATACGGGTCAGCTGAATGTAGGCTAGTTTACCTCCCAGTGTTAAACTCAGTGATTATGAATACACCACAACTTGTATAATAAAGTGACATTCGATGTAGACTTCATAAGATATTCATGAAATATTTAGCCCATTGACTCAGATGTGACGTGATCAGGTAAGAGGTTTGCAACAAAAACGGCAATGCTGCTTTACGATTGTTGGACTTTTATTTTGACAAGATGTCGTCGTTCTGTCTTCCACATTCATGAAAGGTTTGGTATGAATGTTAAGTCATGCTTCATGAAACAGTCATGAATGCCTTATGTGCAGTTTATGACAGCTGCTATGAATGTGTTATGAACTCACCCGTCAAGTAAAGTATTACCAAATTAACAAATGAACTACAAAACTGTCACACAAAAGAGAAGTTTTGTTAGTGAAACTGTACAAACCTTATAACCTTATATGTCATACAACTGGCATTCGAAATTAAGAGGCAGGGATCAGTAGAAAAGCTGGCAGTAATTCTCAAATAGCTCATTTTCTCAACTTTTTTCTCAACATATTTCTCCTCCCAGTGCTGAAGACAGTGGGCGCCATTACAGGGACTGAAGTCAGACCTGATTGTGCATCTAACAAATATGGAAACTAGCATAACAATTTATGCCAAAACATGTGCCTGCAAGTGAAGGCAGAAAGTGAAGACAGGAAGTGTCTCTGTGTAGAGAGAAGTCTTTCAAGCGCAAACAAAACTCAACCTCCAAATGCAGAAATTGATCATGTGCACAGTTGACTGAAGTTGAATAGGACACTAATGGGAGTGGAGGATGAGGCCATGGTCTTTAGATTGCTTAATGGTGTTTTATATGTCAGACTGTTAAGAATATGCTCATTACAATAAGGTCAGTGCATTGATACAGACCAGTCAGGTGTGCACTTCACTCACCCATAACGGTGCACTGAGGTAACCAAGAAATTGTGGATTAATGTTTCTGTGATTGAAGGTCCTTGGTTTTAAAATAACCTGCAACTTGAGAGGGTGGAAAGTGAGATACCAAAAGGAACAGAAAATAGTATCACTGATGGCAACTTTTAACCAGTTTTCTCAGAGAGATAAATGTGACTTTGTGGCATATACTGATGATGAGGTAGCTAAATATGGATTGTGTTTAGTTGAACACCTGCTGGCTGCGGTGAGATAAAAACATTATTGATGTGATGTAGAGATAGAGAGATTAATTATTCAAGGCAGTGCAGAAATTAGTTTTCTCATTTTAACTAAATGTCTGCTTGGATAGGATTTTGAAGATATTATGTCATTACCTCATGACGCCTGGAAAAAAAAAGTTTCAGTGTTTTTTCTGCCATTTGTCTTTAGACCTTACTTCTTAGTGTTATGGTCAATGTTGTCAATACTTGAGCTCAACTTAATTATACTGTATTCCATGATCCTGAATCAAAGTGTTGATCTGCTAGGATAGGTTGGTGCCCCAATCCACATTAGCCAAGTTTACAGTACATGGACACTTTTAATCTGATTAGAAACGGCATAAAACGGCATATAAAAATTATAATATATAATATAAAATGGCAGAAAAAACACTGAAACTGTGATGTAGTGATCTAATGAGAGATGATTGTCCCCTTGAATGAGAACAGGAATAGTGCTACAGGGTCTCAGCACAAATAGAGTCATTCCCATTTAATTATGTTTCATATTTATGAGAGTATAACAGTGCCATATGCAGCTATGTTATGCTAAACTACATACATTGAATAAAAGCATAGTGCAACAATACTGCTTTAGTTTTTCAGTGTCTTAGTGTTATCATTCATGTTCAGGCTTAGAGCATTTTGAATGCACCCCCCCCCCAGCCACAGCTGTGTGAGCCACTAGCAGATATGGTAGCCATAAAAAGTTTCCGTTTCAAAGGAAACACTCCCCATGCTTTTAGTATGTGTTTGTACTACCTGCAGCCTTTCATCTCCATTTTTGTGCATTCGTTCCAGTGTTTGGTATCAGAAAAAGAGTGGATCTACTCTACTGGAAAAAAGATAACCTTTCACATAGCAAATGATGCCTGGTGGAACACACCAAAATGGACAGACTTTTCAAACAAAATAAATGTTGGCTTAAGGATGTAAGGCTAAGAAAAAGGTTTTCAAAGACACTGTACAATAAATCTCTTCCAAAACAACCCAGTAGTGACACATAGTTCATTACGCTGATTTCTCCTAATCAGTCATATTACACTAATCCTGTATGGGCGGCCATTTTTAAAAAGAGACACATTTCCAAAAGCCCATAGACCTCAGATCATGTAACTATGGGTCAGACAGGCAGTCACAAAACATGGCCAGCCTTCAGCTGAGGCCCACAAGGCAAATATATTTGTGGTCCTGTCTTGGCTCAGCGTGGGATTCAGGTGGCTTCCTGCCGTGTGGGCAAGACTGGTAATCGGCTTAACTGCTGACTGAATGAGGCAAACATAACATGTTGTGCCTCCGCTTCCCCTTCCCTCGCCTGTCACCTTTGAGATGCAGCCACGGCCATCTCTCTCTCGGTTCAGTACCCCAGGCTTAGCCACAAGCTCAGCTCCGAGAGTCACAGCCTCGAATATGAGCGACCAAATTGAATTACAGTGGCAATATGTCTGCGTTTGTGTCTAGGGGAGAAGGAAATGGCATGTTGATCTCGAAATTCGATTGAGTCACAAATGGCAACTAATGGCATTTTGTAATCCTCTCTCGATAAAGGAAATTTGACATGACAAAACTTCAAAGGCATTAAATACTGCATCCGCCCCACAATTGACACATTCAGCTGTAGGACACACGCTGTGTCAATAATGTTAAATTGCAAATACATTGTGCTTAATTAGCTCTCATCGCAACTTGAATAGTCATTCACAAAG
Organism: Alosa pseudoharengus; assembly: GCF_046254945.1. NCBI lineage: Eukaryota > Metazoa > Chordata > Actinopteri > Clupeiformes > Clupeidae > Alosa > Alosa pseudoharengus. The sequence continues at coordinate 10,235,435 of NW_027468837.1, read as the reverse complement.
ACAATAAATAACCCGGCTTAACCCGCTTGGCGGAATGCAGTGCTTAAAGTCTATTCACGACAGCCAAAATTAACCACCATTTTGTAATGCCGTGCTTTCAGCAGGAGTGCGTGAAGGCAGCTCATGGTTACAACATCTGCAAGAGTTTGTTTACTAATGCCAGACACAAGAGTGTTGTGCAAGGCAAACATTTGGGTGGGCACCATTAGAACAGGAGGCATGAGGGGCTTCCCCAGAAAATGACACAATATTGTCTTAAATTGGCCATATTCAAAGACTAGAATGATTATTTTAAAACTAATTAAAAAGCTTTAAAGGGCATTTGTTTGGCCATCTGTAGCAGGACGGGCCATGACGTTGGCACGCAGGGTGCTGAATGAGTGGTGACTGAGGGGGTCAGGGGGTCAGCTTTCGCCTGTGTCCTGTCACACGCAGCGACAGCACGTCAACACACGGAGGAACAACACACACACACACACACACACACACACACACACACACACACATGCACACACATTGCTACATATTCATGAGCTCCAATCTGTCACATTTTTGGGGCTCCCGTCACGCTACATGACAGACTCTTGCGATGACAGAAATCAGTCCCTGATTGGACACAGTGAAGCGAGTCACATGCTCCCGCTGCACGAGGCACAATTACAGGAGATAGCACACTCTGACCATTCATTCCAGTGCTCAGACTCTCCATTTATTTTCTTACTTCCATTGCAAATGTTTATAAAGATACCATTACAAATGGTAGTATTGCCATTATCACAATTGTTTTTTAAAATATAAAAAGGTTGAAACTTCCTACTTTTACAACAGCTGTTTTGCACAATGTTCCTAAAAGACAAGATGGTCATTTTGTATGTTTAGTGCCCTTATTTGTATGGTTCTGAAAGGCACAGTGTTGCTTTATAATGATGTAAAACTGTATTATGAAGAAACTACAAATAACACCAGTCTTCCAAAAACCAAGACTATTCATCGTTCCAAAATACTATAACCTTGAAAACTACAAAGTAGTGCTATACACTTTAATTTATCAGTGTCTTCCATCAAACAAAAGTGCATTCAGTGACCTTGTCATTGTATATGATCTGGAAGGTTTCTATACCTTTATGCATTTTAGATCTACCTTTGAACCCTTTGTGGTCCATATGTGAGTGAAAGATCAGAAAACTGGTGATTGCATAGATTACCACTGGTCAGTCACTGTGTTTCAGGAGGCTCTGTGGTCATACGGTGAAGCAGCTATCTGATTATGAACACCCAGATCAAGGCTAGAACTCATGAATCTCCGTGTGCATTCAAGTACTGAGTTGAGGGTGCAGATAATATGTCAACAGCACATTCATTAATGGCAATGTGTGTGAACAGCAGCATCATTGCATCATGACACTGGTTTGCATTTTTAATGTTGGTTTACATTTTCATTTATTCATTTAGCAGATACTTTTTCCAAAGCGACTTACATGTCAATTATAGTACAAGTTTTATTTCAACTTCTCTAGCCAGGCTACTGCATGCTAGCCCAGCTCCATAAACACTATAAACACTACGCTACCACCACCCCTCTTAGGCTTTAGAGACCGGTTTCCCTTACAGGATTTAAGTCTAACTTTAACCTTTTTTCAACAGAGATTTTCATAGGACTAGGTTTAATGCATTTATGGGAAACTGGCCCTAGATGTCCAAGGTAACGAAATGTAATTAAATGTCAGCGGCATCATATTTCCAGTATCATTGAATTACCATCTCTACACAACCTTGTGTATGTATTTATATATATAGTATAGTATATAAGTATATATACTCTTTTGATCCCGTGAGGGAAATTTGGTCTCTGCATTTATCCCAATCCGTGAATTAGTGAAACACACACAGCACACAGTGTACACACAGTAAGGTGAAGCACACACTAATCTCGGCGCAGTGAGCTGCCTGCATCAACGGCGGCACTCGGGGAGCAGTGAGGGGTTAGGTGCCTTGCTCAAGGGCACTTCAGCTGTGCCTACTGGTCGGGGTTCGAACCGGCAACCCTCCGGTTACAGGTCCGAAGTGCTAACCAGTAGGCTGCCCAAAAATATATCAATAAAAATATATCACTGCAAACAGTTCTTAAAGCTATTGCACAAACATACACCAGAATAATTATTATAGAAGAGGAAGGCTCTTGCTTGCATTGTTATGCACATTAACCCCTAAACAGCCACAGCTGTTTGACCTATAGATTGGTGTCCTCACTTTGTAACAATACTGAAAGCGGTCTGAAAAAGAGCAAACAGCTGCATAATTCTGCTCATCACTGCATCTTTTCAGCTTTGCACTCCAATGCAAAGGAATGGCCGTTCTTGTGTCTTGGAGGGGGAGTGGGAGTGGCAGCTGGTGTATGGCTCCTTTCAGAATGATCCTGCATCGCTACTGGGTGTGTCGCTGTCAGGCTGAACTCTGAATGCACTCTGCTAAGCTACAGAAATACTGCAGTATAAGCAGGAGTTCAGAGGAGCTGGCTCATTACAGCAATACAGGATTTCTTTTATAATTAGTGTATGCTCACTAGCTAAAGGAAGATAGACTTGGCTGCAAACCTCAACCACTCATCACTGATACAAGCAGGTCAGGAACTCTGCAAGGTCAGATGGGATGAGCCTGTTGCTCAACAATGAGATGATCTGAGGGGTTTTTGCTTGGGAAAGGGGAAGGGAAGAGATGGGTGATCAGAGGGAGGTTGTGAACATGAGCTGCATGGTATTGGGGGAAAAACAGTATGGAAATGTTCCAATATGGAAAATTACAGAAACTTTCTTCAGATGACTTGAATAGCTCTGTGGAATTTTTAATATTACGGCTGCGGTGATATTGTATTTATGTTACACTATTCAGACCAATCAAAACGTCGCTACACGAGCACAGAATTGGGTGCTCTGATTTGATTGTTAATATCAAATACATCAACATTCATGCCTTTTCTGCAAGTTTCTTGCCAATTTTTGCTTTTTGATTTTTTCCCCCAAATCTTGAGGACAGTGAAGGAAGTAGCAGACCAAGAGTATCTAACCACCCCATTTTGACAAAACCATAAATTGTATAACATAACATAGTCACAACACAGTGGAAGGGGTCAGTTGCGCACATTCTCCATTTTTCTGTCTACAAGGGCTTAATTCCAAGAAGTGAAAATGTCATGTTTCTTGATGATGAAAAAACCTCCCTGTTTATGCATACCGTAGACTGTTGATGAGGGCTAATCACACACCCGCAGGGCACTGTTCCTTATCAAGCCAATCTGCCCTGACTGCTCACACTCGTACACACTTGTATACAAACACACACACACACACTCACACACACACACACACACACACACACACACACACACACACACACACACACACACACACACACAAACGATGTATTCATCAAAAACACTTTACGCCTGCGGCTGCGCCTCCCCTCTCACTAGAACACACTGACTCCCCCCAGCAGGAGGAAACCCACATTTTGAACAGAGCGCTGCACATGTGTGGCCTTTAGCTGTTGCGAAGCCTCAGCGGGGGAGAGAGGAGTGCGTATGCTCAACGTCATGAAATTTTAACCGGCGTCCGTAATTAAGTCTGACACCTAAGTCGCCACCTCAACTTTTTCTGATTGGTGGAGCATCAGGCGGCTGCATTACGGCCCATCAATGATTAATACTGATAGCATTAGCCCTCATACAGGGCAAACATGTACGGCAAAGAGAATGCAAATAGTGGCATTAATATTGATGGGCCTGTTACACAGTAAACGCAGCAGCAAGGGAAAGGAAATAAAAAATCTGTCAGCATTTGCAAGTCTAATGCCAGATTTTCATTTTTCACTGGATAGCTTCAAAATTCTAGGAATAGTTTTTTGTTCTGCATCAAAGGAAGTGAGAGAGAGAGAGTGTGAGAGGGAGAGAAGGAAAAAAAGAAGAAAATACTTCAGTGCACTTGGGAAGCTCTCTACCACATCCCGTTTGATGTGTGTTAGTGCAACATGCGGCAGAAAATGGCCGCCGCGTTGCCTGTGTTTTCTCCCCAGCGTTGGGTTTGAACGAGGCGTGATGGATGGGGAGGGAGGCCACGGTGAGCAAGCGAACGAGTGAGGGAGTGAGTGTCTCATCTGTCTTTTCACTCTGACAGCTCCAAGTTGTCATTTTCATCCTCCCCTGGTCAGATCTCTCCTCCTCCTCCCTCTCCTCCTCCCTCTCCTCCTCCTCCTCCTCCTCTCCTCCTCCTCCTCTCTTCCCACTTCTCTCCTCCCTTTCCCTTTCTCCTCCTCTGATCTAGCCTGCCCTCCTTTCCTCCAGTGATGGGCTCAGAGGTAGCCCAGCTCCCAAGCGCTCTTCCCCGGCTGTGTAATCCTATGCCAACTTAGCAGTAATGAAACCTAATTTGTTGACTTTGAGTGATTACCCTTAATCAGGGCTTAATGACCTTCAAGGCAACAAATGATAGGCTTTCACTAATCAGTCCATGGAGGCAGTTCAACTCGAAAAAGCCCACCATTATAAGGCATTTATGAATGTATATAATAACAAACACTATGTGTCCATTCTCACTGCATTTGGGCTCTGATCACATTTGTTTGGTATTCCTGGCAGTGCCTGTGTACCAGTGAGTAGTTAAAATTCACTGGCAGGGAGCTCTAGTGAAATGAGATCCATTATGATGCCCGTGGCCTTCTGGGATGTGGGCACTTGACAGTGAGTGACAGCTCGTGCCACGGAGAAGGAGATGCCGGCCGGAACCACACTCCGCCACGCAAGGGATAACACATAAACCGTGACCTTCAGAAAAGGTCAGCATATCACCATCTCTTCACAGTACACTAAGCATGTGCAAGCACACACACACACACACACCATGAACACACACACACACACACACACACACACACACAAATGCACATATACCGTAGGTGTGCATAGACACAAACACACACACAGGTCGATTCATCATTTGAAATCTATTTGGAAATGTTTATTATGCAGGGCTCCATGATCACTCACAAGGATCAATGACTGCTGTCAACTATTTGGAGAGAAAACAGTGTCCTCAGAGGCAATGGCACACTGTGTGTAGTTGACAAGATATAATAAGGTGCAATAGATGGGCATTTTCATGGCAGTAGTGGCCTTAGAGCACATCGCTTGCTAGTCTAATAGGCTCCATGTGTTACAAATGAGATGATTATGAGAAATCATTAGCTATTCATCATGATTATTACTACCGACAAAAACGGCTTCTTTTAATGACTTAGATAGAGGATATTCATAGCAAATTTGAAATATTGAAATATTGTTGAATCAAATACATTCCACCAATTCAGTCATGGGTTTTTTCCATGACCTCGTGCATGGATTTTCTTTCAGCTATTTTGTTATTATTATTATTCTCTGTCCAGTATGCTTGTCACATCTTGCCTAAAGGACATTTCAAAAGTGGAAACAACATGCTCCCAGCCATGGTCTCAGTTATGCAAACATTCACAAACTCACACACTCTATGCTCCTTAGCACACACACACACACACACACACACACACATACATAGGCGCACACACACACACACACACATACACAGGCGCACACACACACAAACACACACACACACACATACAGAGGCACGCACACACACACACACACACAGAGGCGCACACACACACACACACACACACACACACACACACACACAGAGGCACACACACACACACACACACAGAGGCGCACACACACACACACACACACAGAGGTACACACACACACACACACTGCATTCAGATCACCTTCCTCTTTTCTTCGCTCCAGCACCAGGGCCTCATCAGTATTCGGCACTCATTGAGCTCTGCAGTGACACGGTGCAGTTTTATCAGGCCCCCTCTCTTTTCTCTAGCCATGTGGAGCCTGCACTGAACACCCTTCTTATCAGTGACAACCCTCTCGTCCGAGAGCCAGTCCACTCGCCCCTCTCCTGCCTCCTCTCGCCCTCTCTCCCCCTCTCCTGGGTTACGTGTGGGGAGGGGACGTGTGGTGACAGGGGCCCATCCGTTATGCCGGAAAACTGATCCTTTACACACACAGCGTCTCCTTCCAAAGGTCCTGGACGCCATTGGTTTTGAAGTGTCATCTTTTAAAAGGGTGTTAAAGTTTATGGGGAATGTGGAAAGTGTTTTGTTATAATGGTGTGTGTGTGTGTGTGTGTGTTGAATTGGGGGGGGGACAAATCTTTGGGGCAGATCTTTCCCAGCAGGTTTGCTGCTCTGATGACACTACAATGCCTGAAAACACTAATTCAAAGGTGCTCTTCTTGTGAATGATGTACAAAAGAAAATTACTAAAGCACTTTCACATCTTCAAAAAAAAAAAAAAAACTCTTTGCGGGGGAAAAAACTCATCAGCTTCAAAAGGTGTCAAAACTAACCATCTGAATTAGCCAGCTAAAAATATCCAAGTGTACACTCAGGGCTGTGGGCAAGTGGCAGCCAAAGCCAGAAGACATCAAAGGTTTTCTGTGCTCGTTTCCAGGAGAGCTTTTTTCTTGGCTCGAAACGAAAGCTCTCTGTTGAGACGCATTAGCTACCTCTGTAAGCGTTGCATCAATCATTAGTTATTAGCGCGGGATTAGCGGTTAATGCTATGTCCTCATGTGTCTGACGGGAAACTCTTTACATTTTGGGTTTGTAGCTATAGTGTCGCTGGTGATTGCTCTGCTTCTTGGAAGAGCCATGTCGAAAAAGAGAACAGGGTTCTTCGCTCATCAGCCCCTCCTTTCTAGTGCTTGGATAGGGAGTCATTTTTCTGTTGCCGAGTAACATCAGGCCAGTTATTCTGTGCAGGTGTTACTGCACCTGCCGTGCCTGACGCTTGGCTTTCTTTGTTCCATGTGTCACTGTGGTATTACCTGAACTATCTGGTCTAAGTAGTTCTATGGTACCTTCAGCAGCACTTGGTCACCGGGTCTGCAAGGGAAAATGCTTTACTGTAATTTCTTTCCTGAAATTATAATCACTTAGGAACTCTAGGTCTGTATGTTATGTCCATGTCATGCATATGAACTTGTTGCCTAGATTCATGAAATGTCATCAAAAAGTATATCTGAATGCACACACATTAACATTGATGACGTTTACAAAAACAGGCTACACTTTAAGGAGATTCTCAGCAGGCCTCTATAACAGGACTGCCCAGATGTCCATTTAAAAAATACTTACAAGAGAAGTAACGATAACACTTTATATTACAGAATGGTAAAAAGTGGATACTAATACGTTGGTAAGATTATGGTATGTGAAAAATATGTCCACCATCTTGTTTTTTAAAAAAGAACACAGGATATTCTAGAAAACATCTTTCTTTAATTTATCCAAATGTTTAACACACGATAACTTGCACATCAATCCGTCTGAATCTCCCACACCAACACACTGGCCCTTCTTAAAAGAGCACCTGTGGGTGTGGCCCACTTAACTTAATTAACAATTACTTTCACCTGCAGACAGTTAGTCAGCTAACACACAGACAGGAATATGTGCAAAAGTGCATTCAATTAAAAACTGTGTTCTAAAACAGGGAAGATGTAGTCAGCATCTTCACATTACCTTCCCCCTCTTTTAAGCTTGTAAACCTAGTTTCAAGCACAGACAAAAAAAACAGTACATTACAATAAATTGTGCAAGTCATTAGTGCTTTAAAAGATCAGTTCAACAATGTCTCAGGTGACTGCCAGTCTTTTCAAGATCACTCCTTCTTGGCCCAACACTGCACTCTTCACAGTACACAGCCCCCCTGATACCTCCTCATCCAGGCCTCCAGACTGCCTGACACACCGCTCAGCCCTCTGCAATCCCAGCAGATAACAGGCTATCCGAGCACCGGCCTACTCCCAAGGCCACAGGCCAGTCTGCCACTAGATATATTCAGAAAGTCCTCAGGTCACTGCTGCTCTCTTGGGCTTGGCAATTGCTCCCCACAAGGCTCACATCAGCATCAAGGAGTTACCGAGCTATTCCTCCATCAGGCATAGGCCAACCCAACAGGACCGCAGCGCAACTCCTCCAGTGATCTTTTCCCAGCAGGTCTCTTCATCTCATTTTGAAATCCAGTTAGAAGATGGCACACCCATTGATGACTCTTCATAGGATGTATCAGGCCTGGTATCAGACGATTATTCATAAGAATGACGGTCAGCCTTAACAAAGAGAAATTAATCAGACCTAATTAACCATTCACTGTTTAATTAACCACCACTGATTTCATTGGCATTCTTCAGAACGGTACTGAATATATTCAGCATTAGAGATTAACAAACTGTGATACACAACAGGCAAGAGACACGGATTGAGAAGCTTGCCAAACTGGAGATGAACACAAACAGACTGGTATTGTTAAGGAGTGAAATGAACAGATTGAGCTGTCCTTGTGCCAAGAGTCAGTTTCCAATAGAGAGATTTAATAACTTAATCCTCCGCCACTCTGTTCATCGCTGTTGAAATTACGAGGACAGGTGCCTGTGCAATGATATGGAAGTGCCGAATCATGCTTACCGAGTGAGTGACAGTGTGTCCTTGAAGGGGTTGGCAGCACATTGATAAATTAAGTTAGAATGCCGAGCACAACAAAAGCCACCGCGATCAATTCTTACATCAGTCATGCCTGAACCTCTCAGACACTAACAGCAGAGGAGATTTGATAGGTGGACTTAGGTCGGATTCCTTAACTGAGACATGATCCGATGTTGTATCCAAAAAATAGAGTCAGTGTCTGTCAATGCCAATGACAGAGTTCACAAGTCAAACTCCAACTCAAACCCCCCAGCTTGTCCCTGAGTTCAGGTGGAGTAGCTATTTCTTGTTTATGTACTGTGTAGACTTCTCTGCAACAGTTTTTTTTACTCCTGAGAACCTGTCTGTGTTCTTTAAGTCCAAGCAAAGCCCCAGTACTATTTCCCTCCAGCACTGAGGAGTGAGATTGAATTTTAGAAGCCCATCACTTACCACCTGTGATATGGCACTACTGACACCAAGTGGACTTACCGAAAACTACTTGCTATTTGGAGTGGTAACAGTGTGAGTTGTTGGGAGAAATGCAGTCACTGTGTAATCTGTAATTTTGCTTATTAAAGTGAAGAGCATCACCCTGCTTCACTGAATTTATCATACACAGTCCATATACACTGTTATTAAAACTAAACTTTAATAAATAATAAAACTAAAGTTTCTATACTGTGATGAGTCTATGCTATGTTCTCTTAGTTCTGATTGGATTGGAAAGCAATACGGAAGTGAATAGTTTCTCACATTTTCAACATTATGAAATTCACATTTTAACTGTAAACAAATAAAATAATAATAAAAAACAAATTAGTAACTTATAACCAAAATTTCCACTGGGCTATAAACTAAAAGTCCAGTGTTGCTCCATTCTATGATAATAAGTGCAAATTTTTGTTTGGGACCAGATAACATCAATCAGTTCAGTTTTGATTAAAACCGGATTATGCCTTTACAAATGAATAGCATATGGCATAGCCTTTGGGGGCAGCTCTGCTACATCAAAATAAATTACACTTTTAAGCCATAAACTATGATAAAAAGTGGATATGCAGAGGGTCTCTGCAGACAAGTATTTTTCTTTTGTAAGAGTGGCAGATATTGTCAATGGATGCGAAGGGAGAAGAGGTTGGTAATGGACTTGTACAGACTTTCTCCTCACAAGATGGCTGCCATCTGAAAAAGAGCAACGTAATGAATGCACTGACTGTGCAATCAGACCTTTTTTATATCCTTTTTGTAAACATACAAAAGTAAATCTATCTATCAGGAGATGAACTACTGGGAGCATACCCTTTTTTTTACTGTATGTCGAATGGCTTTTGACATTTCTCACAACTTGGCTGCTGATGGTTCAATCTTGCCCTTGATGGTTTGCACGGCTGTTAGGAAATGGGGGAGGCAGCATGATGATCTTGGCACCTCTCATCTTAGCACCATCTGATTATTGTGTGCTTGAGGAAATTCTGAATAGTGTCATCCACAACATTCAAGAGGCACACTTCTTTGAGACAAGACCATGGTTTATGCAAAACAAATGGATTTCATGCTCTGGCTAGATGTGTTGTGTGAGGAGATTTGTTGTTGGTTTCATAGACACACAAAACTAATGAAATGGGTGCTCATAGCAAGTTCACCTATAACTGCATGACTCATGAGCTTACTGCAAGGGAAAAGTGTGAGCTCTGAGACCTCTATATTGTATCAAGGTTTTAAGTTATTTCAACTTTTGGCAATAGTGTTGGTAACTTTACTAATAATTAAAACACATAAAAAAACATATAATGACTAGTCAAGCATCCAGTAAACAGTAGCACATATATTTCCTTTCAGGGCAAAAATGCCCGACCACAGGGCTTGATAGTCCCCCTCGTGGAGTATTAACGCCCAAATAGTTAACATTCAGGGCCAGATGTACTAACGTTTTTGCGCACTTCAGGCGTATTTGATTCGCAACATTCACATAAAAACTTCTATGTATGTGCAAACAAGCTGCACTGAGGAAAAAGCACAGACTGCCTGTAGCGGGAGCTGAGAATGCCTATTTGCGCTTTTCCTTGTCATGCATATGCATTTATAGGAGTGTCAGGGGAAAGTGGGAGTAAACACAGGGGAGGAGAAGTGCTAATAGCGATTGATTAGGTTTTCCGCCATATGCATGAAAACAGCGCACGTTTGTTTTCCGGTGAAAAACATGCGCCTGTTACACTAAACACACACACGCATCATTTCAAGTGGCCACTGGAGTGAGTGGGTAGGCCTATACTGTATCATAGTGTTTGTTAGTGCCTGGTATAGCTGTCTTGTAAACTTTTACAGGCAAGGCTAAAATATGCGACACTTTTTCAACCAGAGGCAAAACTAAAGGTGAAGGAATCTATCTCCTGTTGCTGGATCAGCAGATGAGACAAGACGTGAGAGTGCCACTCGCCAGAGTGACACCCAAGATCACTCGGCCTATCTACTGGTAGTTCTGAACTTCTTGATTTAGTAGCTTGTGCACCAGGTCTTCAAGATCACATTCCTACATTGTATTTGGCAAATGCAAATAGGCTATATTTGTCACAGAAATGTTTACTGTTTGGATCTAAAGCTTCTATTCCCTGCATTATGCCACAGTTGTGTTGTGAAAATCAGTCCCTAAGCTCATTATGCATTCTGTCCAAAACCTGGTAGAAGATTCCTTGACTGAAATTGTCTTGACAAATTTGACAAATCCTCAAACACCTGCTCAAAAGTACCAATCCGTGCCTCCACAAGACTTGTTGACCTACTACATGTTCCTGTTTGTGGGTTGTGGAAGGAAACAGCTACATGCAAAAAGCCGAAGCAAAGGTGACATCTGTCAGGCAGTCAGCCAGCTAGAGCGAAGAGGCGGCGGGAAGCAGTAGCCTCTAGCCTACAGGAGTTTTGCACAGCAGTGTAAAAATAGAATTCAAGATTAAAGTGTTTTTAATCACTATCAATGTCTTCCTTAAGCTTTTTGTGATGCATATTAGCCTAAATGTACAACCATGCATTTAATGTATCATGTAAATAATTAAATGCTATTCTTTTAATAGCATCTTTAACATTAAATACAGTTTCTACACAGAACATAATCTGTGTTATGGGTAATTTGACTGAGGGGCCCCTTTCAGATATTAGGGGTGAATAAGTGAAAAACATAATCTGTGTTATATGGTTGAGGGGCCCTATTATGACATATCACACATGGCGTAACCTGTTAAGCATTAGATACCAGGGGTGGAGAACATAATAGCAATTTCACACAGAGGGCCTTCTTGTCATTTGTCCCATCTTAATGTTTGGGTCATGTTTTATCAGCTCCCTTTCCTGCTTGAGCAGAGTTGTTGTTTTTTTCTGTGACCTGATACTCTTCCCTCACGGGATCAAAAGAGTATATATAATAATTTCCATGCCAGCATTGCATCCTTGTGATGCTCAGATATGGTATGTGCAACAAACCCTCCACGTGACTACTCTAATGAGCACAGAACTGGAGGGCATCATTAACTTGTGCGCTTTTACTTATCTCTGGCTGTATACTGTGCTGTTTCCTCCCAGATTCACTCTACTCTTGGTGCTCTCTCTCTAATAGAAACAGTTTGCTCTTAGATCTGGCTACAAAGACCTTCTCCACATCCCCCCCTCGGCTAAGGCAAAAAGGCGACAGAGCCTTCGCAGTTGCTGCTCCACGCTTGTGGAATCAGCTGCCACCTGATATAGGAACTGCCCCCTCCATCACTGCTTTTAAATCCAGGCTCAAAACCCACCTGTACTCTCTGGCCTCTGCCCTCTAACGTGCTACAGTATGCTTGCTTTATGTGTTCTGCTGTTCCTTGCTGTTCATTGTTTAATCTTTCCTGTTTAATGTAGATGTATGTGTAATGTGTATATGTCTTTTATTTTTCTTTATTTTTATTTTATTTTATTTTCCTTTATTTCATTTTACATTTTCTTTCTGTTTTGAACATTGATCATTCTGCATCTGAAGTAAGTGTTTCACTGTTAAGGCCAATGGTGTGCCTATGGGCCAGCAGATGGCACCAAAGCTAAAAAATACCCAGGATCCATCCCTTGATCTAGATCTCAAAATGTGATGAGTTCTCTGCTAGTCCATACTGCATCCCTCCACCAAGTTTCATGAAAACCAGTAAGGTAAACCAACAGACAAACAAACAAATGGCACCAATAATATAACCTCATTGGTGACGGTAATCACTCAAGTCTTTTGAGGAAATTAGGCAGCATCTCCTATTCTGTGGAAAAGTGCCATTCTGATGTTTAGTATTGATGCCCTCTTGCTCTCTTCACAGTCTTGAACTATGGTGAAAATACAGCTGTGGTGAGGTAAGCTTCACATTTTTTACCATAGAAGAGAAAAACATTCATGTTCTACAGTACCCAACATGGATATGTTTCATATGTTTCCATCTATACACCTCCCTCTGTTTCCCAAAGCCAGGGAGGGAGGTGTGTAGATTAGGTTGGGGACTACTGACCCCTGCAGTCTGTACATCTTCAGACTTTGACAGGTTACTGCTATTCTTATCCTGAGTAGTGATTTACACCTGGAGTTCTCCAGCGTTTTCAGGTCGGGCCTCTCTAAAACTGATCCAAAGTACTTGGAACCACCAACCCCACTCCAGATATCATCATTGTCATTGTCATAATCAATCATATTAGTGGTAGTGGCAGCAGCAGTATGGCATATTAAATTACATTGTATATTGTCATCACTCCTACAGAATCTACTTCTCAGCTAAGTCACGGCTTAATTTTAAACCTGAGCCTGCTTTGTTCTGCAAAGAGTTCTTGGCTCCATATTGGATAAACAAAGCCTCAAGTCAATTTTGTTTTGAGCGCTAAACAGTTTGGAAAAGCCTGCCTCACTCACATACTGTATGTCAAAGCAAAAGGCAGGATACATTCCGGCTGTATCCATGAGTTGGGATATTCCTGCATAAATGCAACCGATACGGTTACAAAGGAGCTCTGTAAACAAATGGGTCCGAACACAGTGTCTTCTGGTAACACTGTCCACTGTCACCTGTACTGATTTCCTTGATGTTTGATGAGCACAATGGGGTTCCTTTATCTCAATGATCTCAAAATGATGTACTCACACTGTTAGTGCTGGATAAATGAGCTGCATCCCACTGCATTTGAAAATTCATCATAAAAATAAATGTTTCCTTTACCTCTGGAGGGGTTTTATTAGTTCCCAATATAGCCTATCACACACCAAAGACACTAAGGCCTGTTTCAGAATTCCTGCTTGGTGCTTCCTGTGTGGCCACTGAGAGACTCGCCATGACAGCTAGACTGTTAGTCTTCTTTTTAAAGTGTAAAAAGAGCAACTGTCAGGCAACTGAAGACCATAGACCTCATCAAACAATATTAACCAGGGCTGTAGTCACCATAGACATATGACTCACCAGAAATCATAATTTTTAATTTTTTAAAAATCTTAAAGGAGAGCATTCCTCTGGACCCCCTATCTTAACGGGGGGGTTATTGCATCTGTGCCCAATCAAGGATATTTGGTTGTAGCGCAGTACTATAGAATGAAATGCAGTCAAGGTGTGGGCCTATGTTTGTGTTAGATTTTACAACAGCGTTGAACGAGATTCAGCCAATCATAATCAAGGACCGGAACTATCTGTTTTAGAATCCGTTATTTTTCACTGGGAAAGAACAGACAGGGATTTCACAAATCTTCTGTAACTGCTAACTATCAAAATGAATTCCAAAACAAAATTGACAAAAGATGACCTCAGAAAATTCTCACTGTGTCCTGCTGTGAAAAGGATTCTGTTCAGTGTTTCCCCGCAGTGCATGGGATTTAATAAACATCGTATTTTGCCATGGCCTGGTAGACAAGGATACATCAAAGGTTGATGCGAATACCTGCTTCTCCATTAAGAGCAAAATGTAAAAAATAGGAACATGTGAAAGCTCTTGCTCTCCAAGCATCACAGCTTTGGTCTTCTATTAGCATAGATTTGGCCCGTGGTCTCCTTTTGTCTTCATTTCCTGCAGCAGCATGGAAGTCCTTATTGAATCAGAGGCTAAAATGTTCCCATAAATCAACTAAGTCTTCTGAGAAATTAATTCAAGGGGCGATTGTGTTTCCCCCCCTCTGGAGTAAAAATGCCTTAAAGGGCTTTTGAAATTCAATGACAAACAAAGCCAACCTTGCTCTCTTTAAGTGCTTTGGGTTATTTGTCCAGCTTCAGTGAGTTTAAACAAGGACTTTATGCTCATCCCTGATGACAACCTTAATGAGAGAATGCCTTTCTGATGTTGTGAGCGTGGCTGCAACACATTGATGCCTATAGCAAATTGCCAGGTTATGAGAGCAACAATGCTTTTTGTCTTCTTCACAGCTCCATTGTAACAAATTCAACCCTATATTTTTTATACAGTATAAGAGATGAACGCTACTAAATTTGGAAGGAAATAATCCGGACACCAAGTCATTGTATTTTAACATAGGACTGCCGTTTAGTGAGATTTCACATTCACGTTTTGTTTCTTCTTTCAACTAAATGCTTTCATACATGCAACAAACCCCATGATATTAACAAAATAACCCCTACCCCAAACAACAGAAATATATAGCTCAGCCCAAGCACGTACATTTAAACTTGATCATTTGTTCTACAAATCCCCAATCCAAAAGTCAAATAAAGTGCTCCCGCCTCCCGTAGCTCCAGGTGCACGCAATGTTCAACAGAAAAAAAAGAAGAATGAACCGTCAGGTTTACTGACAAGAACTACAGGAGCAGACCAGGTAGAGTCAGAGGGCTCGATCACACCATCTTCCAACATATTATCCAGGTGCTCTTTAATAATGGCCTTTTTCATAGGTGACACTCGGTAGGCCCTACATCTCACTGGTACTTCATCAGTGGGGTGGATGGAGTGTTTAATCACCTGTGTTCTTCCCACTATATCCGTACAGACTGTTGGCCACTTCTCCACCAGGGGGAGCACCACAGGTGGAAGAGCATCCCTCCATGACACCTCAGGCGCGGCTGTAGTCAGAGGCTTAAATTGCGCCATGTAAAGTTTGATGTGGGACCAGGTCAAACAGTCAGGTGTGCGTCGGAGGAAAGGATACAAAGTCACACCACCTTCTGTGTTCACCCCGTAGGTCTGGTCACCCATGTTGATTTGGGTAGATGTTTTATCAAGGAAATCAAGACCGAGAATAAGAAGGAAAGCTAGGTCAGATTCTCGCATCACATAAGTCTCTAAGGACCAATGGGATCCATACTAGTCATACACCAGCAGAACTTTTCCAAGTGCATCATGGGACTTTCCATCTGCAAGCACAAATGTTTGCGCTTCACATGGAGAAAGTTTGGGAGCAGCCATGCCTAATGTCTTCCATAGACTCTCTCTCATTAAGGAAAAAGTGCATTCAGTGTCCACCACGGCATCCCCTTGTAAACGTCTGATTGCGATAGGTACCACCAGCAGGGGGAGTGGTGTTGTGACACAGGCCTACAGTTTATTTTTGTGGATTTTTCGATTACGGGACTATTGGGTTATAGTCTGAGCGAATTAGCCTAGAAAAGGGTCAAAGGTGGAAGTAGGCTAAATACAGCAAAAGCATATTTGGTATCATTTGAATCATTTTCTGTAGAAGAAGAATTTCTGGTGCCTACAGTGCAGATTTGTACCGAAAAAAATATATAGGGCTTTGAATGGAGCATGGCACAATGAATTTTGGGCCAAAAACGTATGTTAGTACATTTTGATATTAGCTGATATCTCTTAAGCCAATTGAAAGATATTCATCAAACATGGTCTACTTACCCACTATAAGTTGTCAAAGAGCTTTCAAGACAATTTAGGTCTTGAGGTCAAAGGTCAAGGTTACAAGGGGTCACACAAATAACTCACATGCAGTATTTGGTTCATATCCCCAAAGCAGATTGATGGATCTTCATTAACTCTAGTACATTTATTGTATATACAAGTTAGATGAACTTAGGGACTCAGGGCCATGGGGTCAAAGGTTAAGGTCAGTTTTCATCCCCTGACATACAAGGTTATAGACGGTGGTGCTAATCAACATGCCATGTTCAATTCAATTACTGTCAGGGGCGCAGGAGGCACGGGAGACGTGGGGGATATGTCCCACGCAGTGCTGAAGAGACAGCCGTCGTCCCCCTCACTTTTGATAAGGAAAAAAAGCCTTATAGGTGCGCTAAATAAATAATAACATATAGGATTTGCACTAACTGTAAAACTCCCCATTAACAGCATCACATCACTAACCACAGCCATCTACAGTACTGTAAGACCAGGGCCGCGTTTGTGCATTGGGCAAAGGGGCTGCTGCCCCGGGCCCCGGCCACTAGGGGGCCCCGGCGCGGGACATTTAAAAAAGAAAACAAATGTCTTATCGTCACCTGTCTTTCCCCTTATCAATGCATTATATCACAGACAACCAGTGTTGTAATGTAACGGAGTACAAATACTTCGTTACTGTACTTAAGTAGAAATTTCACGTATCTGTACTTTACTTCGCTATTTAAATTTATGTCAACTTCCACTTTTACTCCACTACATTTCCTACATAAAATGTATACTTTTACTCCGTTATATTTCCACTAAGCATCTTCGTTACTCGTAAAATTAGAAAAAATGTGTGCGACTGCAATAAGGGAGGTTTGGCGAATCACTGCTCCTAGATTGCATTACGCACGCTCCGCACGCTGCGCGCTCTATTTCAGCTCTTGTTTGTTTGCTAAAGGAGGAGGACGCACAACTGAAACCGCCATGGAAGCACGAGCACCTACTGGAGGACCTTTCGTTATCATAGACGACCACCCCGACGATAGTGGTGAACTCGGTGAACAGGGTAGTGGCATGGGCGTAGATTTAGGGTGGGACGCTCATGACTATAGTCCGGCAGCCAAATGCCATAATTTAGGTGAACCTGGTTTTGTTGATTAAAGTTTTTTTTTTTGCTGTTTCTTGCTGTCAAGGGGTAACTCAATAAGATTAGAGAGGGTGCCCGGTGATATCCCTTGGGCAATTCTCGATATTAAGCCTTTCTTGTCCAATGTGTTGAATATAAGGCGAGGCACCACAGGTGAATAGGGTAAAAAAATTAACTAGCAGATATCGCTATGAAACTTTCCCAGTTGATTACTTACATTAATATGGAAAATAAATGTATTACAAGTTATCTGTAATATAAAGTTTAAATATGCAAATTAAGCATAATCTAATTAAATATGTGCTGATTTGCATAAACTAAAAAAAACTAAGTCGGAACATTGGATGATGCCAGGTTCAAAATTACTTTTTCATTGTGTTGACATATTAGATGAAAAGTCTTTTACACAGGGAATTTTAGATATCTCTTTTATTTATTCCGTAAATCAAAAAATACTGCCAATAGCCTTTAAAAAAAATACATTTTCGCCATGTTTTTAGGAATAAAATGTAATATAAAAAGGCTAGGAATAACATATCAACAAACCCCTCTGTAGAAGCCTTCTAAATATAGTTAGGTATAAGACTGGAAAGTTTGGTGCTTCTGAAGTGCCGATTTCATTCTCAGAGTGGGAGAGGAAACTAATCCACGGGTGCTACGTGCTAGCATCTCTCAATAGCATGTCTCTTAGGTGTGGATGGAGGTTTACCAGAGACTTTCTAATGAGGCACAACACTCAAAAAATCCTCCATAGGCATGGGGTTCGTTTGTAACGCCAATATGGCAGTTGTCTACACATATCCGACCCCTTTCATGTGTTGTGATCTCACTGCTGGAGCAAGGTTGGTGTTGTGAAGTCTTGCGCACGCCGAAATAGATGCCCGATAAGTGCCCAAAAAGTGCTACAATATGGCTGCTGAGTGGAAGGACTTACTGCATGTATGCTATGTAAATGATTACTGTTAGCCTAAACTGCCCTCTTTTAGCTGATTTCTACAGGGTGTCTGTTCTACTGTTCTAATATGTATAAAATATACATTTAGTTTTATTCTTTATTGCAGTAGTAGTCCATGCTCAGAGCCTAAACTCATCATTCAAAAAGAGAATATTCATTTTTAAGTAGGCTATTGAAGTATATGGAGCCTGAAGCGAAGGAATACTTCAGTTGGAAATTCAACTGCCATTTGAAGAAAGATTCATTGATTCGTTACTAAGCCCAACCAGTCTACCAGAAAATGTAAAACTTGCACCAAACTACATTTTGGAGATAATCAGATGTGGCTGCAAGAGTGAAAATCCTTGTAGCTCTAACAGATGCAGTTGCCAGGTTAATGGTGCCTTGCACAATATTCTCTGCATGCTTTAGGGTAGGATGAGCCAGAACTGGACAATTATCAGAACTAATACTAGGAAAAGTGTACATATTCAGAATTATTACAGGCAATATCTGAAATTATAAATTCATTATTTGACATAGAAAAGGGTAACATTTTCCAATTTGAATGCATGAAGTATTGTCTGAATAACTATCACACTGCAAACTGTATTTTAGTACATTCTATTTGAGTTGACTATTTGCTTTTCCTATTTTTTTTTTCTTCATGATTTCGGCACATATGGCTTTAATGGTTAATGTAGGACATTGCCCAAGGGATATCACACTGGGCACCGTCCTAAATATTAAAGAGCCACCCCAAGTCAACAAGTCTAAGCAAAAATGAATAAATAAATAACCCACAAAAACAGGTCTGACCCCATGGCTCCCTGAATGGCATTATCTGAAATATAGAAATTCATTAATTCACTTAGTAAAGGGTTAAATTGTCCAAATTTGAATGTACTGTCTGAAAAACTATCACACAGAACATTGTATTTTAGTAAATTTTAATTGAGTTGATTTGCATTTAATATGAGTATGCCTACTCATCTTGAAATTAGAGGTATATCCTATTTCATGATTTTGGCACATTGGGCTTTTTCATATTTAAACATTAAATTACAGAAAACTTGTAATACAAATTTCCTGTGTAAAAGACTTTTCATCTAATATGTAAACACAATGAAAAAGTAATTTTGAACCCGGCTTCATCTAATGTTCAGATTTTTTCTTTTTAAACTTTATGCAAATCAGCGTATATTTAATTAGATTGTGCCTAATTTGCATATTCAAACATTAAATTTCAGATAACTTGTAATACATTTTTTTCCATATTAATGTAAGTAATCAACTGGGGAAGTTTCATAGTGATATCTGCTAGTTCTTTTTTTTACCCTATTCACCTGTAGTGTCTTACCTTGTATTCAATACATTGAACAAGAAAGGGTTAATATACAAAATTGCCCAAGGGATATCACTGGGCACCCTCCTAAATCTTAAAGAGATACCCCTGGTCTACAAGATTCTGCAAAAAAAAAAACTTTAACCGACAAAACCAGGTCTGACTGCCGGACTACTAGTCCTAACCAATATTTTAAGATGACAAATTGTCCCCACCAATATTTTAGCGAACTAGTTTGTGCTGCTGATCATTCCGACAGCCAGCACGACAGTACAAGAAACGTCGTCATTTGATTGGCTGAAAACCCGAGGGGGAGGGGGAAGGGTTATCTGACACGCATGCTGCACACACATTGCTTTATTCTTGCACTGGTAGTCAAGCGAGCGGGAGTGTCAACGACAACGGTAAGTTACCAGGGCTGTCTGTCAATACATAGGCCTAGCCTACCCCATAAAAGGCCAGAGTGAAACATTTTAATATTCCCTTTTCCCTTCAGCATACATACAAACCCCTTTTTGTGGTGTGTAGATCAGCTATGCCACCCAAGAACAAGAAAGGGGACATAGGAAGCTTTTTCATAAAGCAGAGTGTAACTAAGCAAAATAACTAGCCACACAAGCTAGCAGTGGTAGTGACCAGGCTTTCAAATTATGCAGATTCTATTATGTGGAAAAATAGTATTAACTGGTGATAGCATATGTTACCCAGGATATTGTTAAAGATAAACCTAGCTTCTGTAATCTTTCAACCAAGGTCAGGAGTATTGATTAGGGGTGTGCAGCAAGGTCGCATAGAAGTCGCGCTATCACAATAGATGTTATTACCAAGTCACTGAATGTTAATTAGCCTACCTTAAGGCGAGACACTACAGGTGAATAGGGTAACATTTTTAACAAGCAGATATCACTATGAAACTTACCCAGTTGATTACTTACATTAATATGAGAAAAAAATGTATTACAAGTTTGCTGTAATTTAATGTTTACATATGCAAATTAGGCATTATCTAATTAAATATGCGCTAATTTGCATACATTTTAAGGCACGAAACCTGAGCATTGGATACAGCCAGGTTCAAAATTATGTTTTCATTGTGTTCAGATATGAGATGGGAAAACATCTACAGAGGGATTTATGAATATCTACTTTTGTTATCCTGTAAATCAGAAAATTATGTCACTAGCCCTAAAAAAATCGCTTTTTTCCATGTTTTTAGGCATAAAATGTCATGTAAGTCAGGCTAGGAATAATATATCAACAAACCCCTCTGTAGAAATCTTCGACATATAGTTAGGCATAAGTCTAGAAAGTTTGGTGTATGTACGTGCTTCTGAAGTGGAGTTTTTGAGCTCAGAGTGTGAGCGGAAACTCATTTTGAGAAAACAGCCTTGAAAGACAATGAGATTCCGTTCTCAGCCTAGACTCGCCTTTGAACTTACGCGATTGGTTGCTGATACAAAGGAAGTGTCCATATATGGATCACATAGCGTGATACAGGAAAAACAGAGCTTTCCAACGGTAGTACACATGTTATGTTTTGGACCACGGTCGCGGGAGTGCATGCAAGGTTAGAATGCTAACTTTTGCTGAATTTAGGAGAAATATACAGGCGCGAGTAGACACAATATAATGAAATAAACACCTAAATGTGTAAATCGGACTTTTTTGTTGTAGTAGTGTGATAGAATACATGCTAAGGTAACATACTAGCTCAAAATCTCGAAATTGACCAGTGCATGAAAAAACTATGTTTTCACCTGCCGTGTCTCGCCTTAAGTTAGAATCTTGGAAGTCACAATAAACATTGGATCTGGACATTTTTCGTTTCTATTCTGTTTATGTTATGTATTTCTGAGTGTAGCCTACACAATGCAGAGAAATAAAAGGGAGACCCAAATTCGTTTGAAGGACTGTCATTGCATTGTTATGACACATGCTGTAAAACCGTGTTGGCAATGTGAATAAGTTAACACTGTTGGTTATTCAAATATAATGAATCATTATTTGATGAATAATATCCAAATAACACTATCATATACAATATGGTTGGAGGGTTAAACTCGCTAGCCAAAGGATAGGCTACAAAATGAATGAACCACTTTGTATGCAGGAAAGACAGCATCAAACCACTACAGATGGATGGCAGGTTGAGGAAACAGCATCAGGGCTTCAGGCGAGGTTCTAATTATTAGCCTATGTCAAATTGTCAATTCAGTTGGAATCAGCAGCATTGCTGTACAATATAATGAGATGGAGTAGATTCACTTCTGTATTGTGATATTCTCTATTGCCAACAGTCTGAAATAACAAAGGAAATCGCCATTAAGGTACTGGTATCTTACAGCAAAAGAATTCCAATTACAGTTAAGCAAATACAAATATAATTTAGAGTCGCATAAATTCATAGACATATTCAATCCTAAACTATGGTGCATTTCCATACTCAGTAACATAAATAAAATACTATATATATATATACTATATTATATTATGACTATATAATCTGGGCAAATTTAAAATTTAAGATATGCTTAGCTTCTGTTATCTGAGAAACAAAATTGGCATCTAGTGGTCAAAGATTTATTTACGTTTAAACAATTGTTTTCGTCTGCACATATTTCTCTCCAGTCAGAGATGCTAGTTTAACTTTAGAGTACTATAAATAATGAAAGAGGCTATAGTCTATTGACAGTCTGACTCTTGTCAGTAAAAGTTAACTTTTCAGCCGGGGGGGGTTTGGGGGATTGGATGTCCCCACCAAAGCTGAGACCAAACCTACGCCCTTGGGTAGTGGTGAATATAACGTCATACACTCGTGGCCGTATTTGCAAGAAATGTTTCTGTACATCGGCTACCTGCCCTAGCGGCCTGTGAAAGGCTATTTATCCATAGCATCGCAGGAGTTGTCTTCAGTCCAAGAAGAGTAAGACTGAATCAGGCCCGGGGTGGGTAATCGGGAGAATTCCCGGTGGGCCGCTTCACTTTTGGGCCGGTCGAGGAAACAGATATTGACATTTGTCACGTTAGTCTATCTTTTCTTAAAGTAGGACACGTTCCGCATTCTGTGCATGGCATCAATGCAATGCCTCTGCATGGGTTGTAGCCTACGTGAGGGAGTTCTCCCCTCCCAAAAAGAGTTGGTTGGGTCCATATAGCCCGTCTTTTCCAAAAAGTTTTCTCAGATACGGATAGCCAAGCCGGCCCTACAGTAGACACAAGCGTTAGGAAGGATGGAGGGTAGAAAGAGGCCAGGAGAGACTGAGCAGCAGATCAACCAGTCGACCACTGAAAATTATGAGCCCGAAATTAGTGATGAGGAGGCCATGACTACAGGGACAAGTAGAGAGGATAAATTAAAGTTATTTAATGTAAGAAAGAGCAATTACCCTACATGATAAACCTATATGCCTTGTTTGCTCAGAAGAGGGTGTAGTAAAGGAGTAGGCTAAATCACCAAACAACAATATAGCCTACCCATGCAAAAAACATGTAGTCTAAACATTAGTTCAATATGCCTCTTTGTGGAAGCATGGGATAGGCTACATTTCAAAGGCTTTCTTTCTTTCTTTCTTTCTTTCTGTTTTGGTAACTTGTGGAATAGTGGAATATTTTTTGTTAACTTCTCAGTTGAAGTGAATTATTATAACCTTTTACACATTTGTTACCATGGTACTAATAAAAACTACAGTATAGTAAGAGCTGAAATGTTATTTAATTTATCCAATTTCCACCACTATGGTCGGTCTTGGGCCTGAAACTCCCGGGCACTGAATTCTGGCAACTTTGAAAACCAGCTTCTTTTGAAGATGAACAGACAGGTGAAAGAAATAAGTTATTTATTTTTCATTTCAGAGAATTGTGCCTAAAAAGTCCTAGAAAAGAATGTGATTTGATTTGATGAGTGAGATTAAGAAGATATGGGAACCCTGAATATGCTTTATGCTTTACTATAAGAGAGCCAAAATAAAGTTTACAATAAAAGTTCAAAATAAAACCGCTTGCTTTTTACTTTTTACTTTTACTTCAAATACTTAAGTACATTAAATATCAGAAAATTACTTTTGATACTTAAGTAGAGTATATATCAGATACTTTAAGACTTTTACTTAAGTAATATTCTAAAAGGCAACTTTCACTTCTACCAAAGTCTTTTTCTAGTACGATACTTGTACTTTTACTCAAGTATTGCTTTCTAGTACTTTATACAACACTGCAGACAACAATGGCTTCGCATGAGACAATTAGGAAATATGAAAGCGGAGCTCGAAAAAAGAGAGAGCGGCAGCCAGACGTTCTCAGTAAGGCGCGCCAAAACCACGGCCGTAGGCCTACCCAAGTACGCACTGTGCGTATCATCAGGCTACTCGAGAGAGAATTGCCCGTGTGTGTGTGTTCACACCAAATAGCCCTAGGCTACCATAACTTCCCAACTCTGCACAGTATTCCATTGACTGCATGACAGTAGGCTATTTACAATTTTCTGTAAAGTAAGTTTGTAAACACGTTATCAAAATCAACTTAATGCAGAACTATGCACGCGCGCACCTTTTGTTTGAGCAGGAGAGCCTATGCATGCTACAGAAGTTGTCGGCTAGCTTGTTGTTTTCTATTACTATCTATGCTATCAGCACACAATGTTATAAGCTAATTCATTAACAGACTCATCATGTATAACACGTTTTTTAAACAACGAAAACAGAAAGGATGGAGACAGCAAAGCGAGAGGAGTTATTTCAAATGGGCAAGCCGCAAGCACAAGGTAGGCAAGATTATTGTGCTTGTCAAAATGGCTAGCATTACCGCTGTTTAAAGCCATACGTGAACGTGGCCTTCGCTAGAACAAAACTAAAGGTGACTTTAGCCTTTATAGGGCTATACAAAGTTGTCCAAATAAATAGGTCGTTGTTAGGCGTTGTTGTTGTAAAGATATTGCATGTGGATGTCATTAGCCTACTATGTAGACTACTTTTTTACGGACCAATACAGGAACCTAACCGGGACAAATATTATCAAAGAAAGTTAGGTGGGTGTGTGCGTACCATCGCATTCATTCCTGCAGGCGCCTTGTCCACTTTCTTCAAAACGAGGATCAAAATAGTAAAGTCCACGTCCACCCCTGTCCCTGACAACGTTACCGTTATCGGCTCCAACACCCCCTTTGTTTGATGTGGCTGGGCTGTGTGTGTGCGCTAGACTGCGTCTTTCAATGTATTTGACGTCGTGGCTGGCTAGGGCTGTGTGTTAACAATGTATCATGATGTGGCTGTGTGCGTGCGCGCCAAACTCTAGGCTACAATGTTTCATGAGTTCGGGAGTTGCACTGACCTGGGTACTGACAGTTTTTTTCAAGCCTTAGTTTAAGTAATTCATTGATGGTAATCAGGGTTGGGTAGTAACGGATTACATGTAATCTGGATTACGTAATCAGATTACAAAAATCAAGTAACTATAATCAGCCCAGATTACAATAAAAAAATTGTGTAATCAGATTACAGTTACATTGTTGGGGATTACCTGATTACATTTTATAATACAAGCAATGCAACTTTTTAATGATAGCCTAGTTATCTTTTAATTCGACAAGCTTCTGGCTTGCCGGTTCGATCCCCGACCAGTAGAAAAAATGTGGGCAGGGGAGATGGTTGAGCACTGCTCTCCCATGCCCACATCCACGGCTGAAGTGCCCTTGAGTAAGGCACCTAACCCCTCATTGATCCCCGAGCGCCGTTGTAGCAGACAGCTCACTGCTCCGGGTTGGTGTGTGCTTCACCTCACTGTGTGCTCATTGTGTGCTTCACCTCACTGTGTATTCACTGTGCTTCACTAATTCGCGGAATTGGAAGACTAAAATCAAAAGAGTATCTATACTTACTTACTAACTTATTTACTATTGGGGCAGGTCTCTCGGCACACTGCCTGATCTTTTCCTCCTAATCTTAATGTAGCCTCTTGTTTTAGTGTTACCGTTTACTTTGAGAAAGTCACCAGGTCCCCCTGGTTGAAAAACATCCAAAAGGAATCATTTTCTCACCCCCACAATTGAAATGGACATGGTGTTATTCAATCTCAGGCCATGTCCCTGGGTCAAAAAAAATCCAGCGAAAGCTAAATTCATTGTCCAGGTTTGCCCTTATAAAGGTTAACCTGAGTTGTGCATGTTTGGAGAATAGTGATCCATGATCACATCCATGATGACTAAGTGATCAAGTTTGGGATGGGGAAAATTTCAACCCCCAAAGTGGAGAATAGCTATAGAAATGTATTAGTTTTGGGTGTTTTTCAGACAATGGGACCTGGTGACCTCAAAGTAAATGGTAACACTAAAACAAGGGGCTACATTAAGATTTTTGGAGGAAAAGATCAGTTAAATCACACAGGAATGCTTTACTCAAAGCAAAGAGATTTCTTAGATGTAATGAAATAATAAACAGAAAAATAGAATGAGAATTCTTTAATCAATTCAGTGGTGGTGTCTTTTACTTAAGGGACATATTTATTGAAGTAATCTAAAAGTAATCCTAAAGTAATCAGATTACGTTACATGTTTTTGGTAATCCTGATTACGTTACTGATTACAAAAATTGCCATGTAATTTGTAGTCAGTAATGGATTACATTTCAAAGTAATCTGACCCAACCCTGATGGTAATAATATAATATTTCATGGTTGATTTTTTTTGTGCATTGCCCCATGTTTGTAGGTTAGGCCTACTTGTTTTTTGTATGTTGGTACAATTGTATGTTGGTTAACAGTTCCACAATATAAATGCAAATTTAATTTTTACATTATCTGTCATAATTTAATTGCCTCTCTCTCTCTCTCTCTCTCTCTCTGTCTTATGTATATTGATAATAATAATAATTTGCCAACCGTAGGCTATTAATCAAACCAACATAATACAATACAATACAACATATAATAAAATATTAAGAAGAGGTTATTTCATTGACTTAAATCGAACAATGTCTTCTAGTGGACTAATGGCAATTGTTGGTATGGTAGGCAATTGTTACCCCGTCTTGTTTGGGAACCTGCCTTTATTTGTCCTGCTATAAATAGAATCAATCCCGGGCATAATTTGAGGATTTATGGTAGCCTAGTGCTCAACTTCTCCTGCTCAACATGACGTTAGCTGTTATGTTTATGATAACAAACTCAACTAGCCTATACTTATCAACTCGTTTTCACTAGCCTAAAATACAAGTCTATCAACGTTTTTGTTCTAAGACATTTGTTTCAAACATAATTTCAAGACACAAATTGGATACTTCAGTTACCTTGGTGCATAAATCCCAGAGAGTAGGCTACCGCACCCCAGAGTGATAGGCCTAGCGTTCTTATGCGTTCAGTGTGGGGTATAAACAAGCTGAGAATTTAGCGGTGTCACGTCTGCCTGTCACAGACGTGGGGAGTAACAGTATTTTATTTTACTTCTTATGTATTTTTTTTTTCAATTTTATAAATGCTTTGTTTAAATGCTGTTGGAACAAATAGTTGATTATAAAGGCAACTTTCTGTTGCAATTTTCCGTGTGTTCTGGACTGGTAACTTGTTAAACCAACACTTGTTAAGTTCTAACGTTGCATAAATATTAACTGCAAACACACAGTGGAGAGTTGATTTGGTTTATACCAGACAATTTAAGTAGGCCTAACTAGGCTATTTGATCATGTAGTCTATGTTTGGATCATAGGCATGATGATTCATTCATGGCTTCATAAAATATCAACATCCCATGTTGCTTTTTTCTACCATTGGCCCAAGTAGTGACCAGTATTCTACCATTGGCCCAAGTAGTGAAAACAATTGTTTGAAAACAATCAATGGTATTATCTTAATATTCTGGCAAGTTTAAAATATAATGGTCGAAAGTGGGCCAGAGGTGGCGATCCGATATCTGGAAATCTGATCTCACTATGGGTTTGTGTTCACAATTTGGTCCCCCTCACTTTCAAAATATCTCCTGCGCCCCTGGCCTTAATAGTGTAAGAACACAGCTGGGTCTCGCGGACACTAGGCCTACTCGCGGTCACGGTTAACATTAGGGTAAGGCTATTTGCACCCCTGGTACAATTAGCAGTGTATGCTATTCGTACCCTGGTGCAATAAGAAGTTAATTCTATTCGTACCCCTGTGCACACAGCAATGTGTCCTATCAGTATCCCGTCTGGTACAAATATCAATGTATGCTATTCGTACCCCGGTGCACACAGCAATGTGTCCTATTAGTACCCCGTCTGGTACAAATATCAATGTATGCTATTCGTACCCCGGTGCACACAGCAATGTGTTCTATTAGTACCTCGTCTGGTACAAATATCAATGTATGCTATTCGTACCCCGGTGCACACAGTAATGTGTTCTATTAGTACCTGGTCTGGTACAAATATCAGTGTATGCTATTTGCACCCCTGTGCATTTCATCTGGCATATTGATCACACAATGTAATAATATTTTAAAAAAACAAAAACAAGCAACATGTTTTTTTTTTGTTACATAACAGAGTGTGAATAGCTCAGCTGTGTAATAGACACTCTGAATAGGGTATGCTGTTTGCATCAATGTACAGTTAGAAGTGGATGCTATTTGTACCAAGGTGTTTATAGTACTGCATGCTATTTACACCCTGGTGCATGAACTAGCTAATTGTTGCAATCAAAACTTCCGTTTGAGAACCGATTTCTTGTTCAAATTGCGCGCCTTCTCTCCAGAGACGTTGGTACACATGCACACTCACTCCGCCAAAACGCATCACACGGGAATCAAACCCCGATCTCCTGCGTGTTAGCCCTTGCCTATGACCACTGCACTATCTGCTTCAACAAGAAGTTAAGGTTTGCAGGTAAACTTATAGTTTATGGGCCTGAACGTCATATTCACGAAATTTCTGTTAGCTAACAAACTGACGGTTGTATGTGTTCACTGAACAAAGATTATGAAAATAAAACACAACTTTTCCATCTCAACTTTAATTTGAACAGATATTAGTGCTGAAACCGTTCAGAATTCTTCACTTTCTGCTGACGAAAAAACGAATGTCGGCCATGTTTTTTGGGCACGCGAGCAACATGTTTTTGTTGTTATGTAACAGGGTGCGAATAGCCCAGTTGTGTGGCCAAGGCTATTCGTACCAGGGGTACGAATAGACACTCCGTTAACATTATTCATTAACTGTGACATGATATGTTTGTGCCGCCAACACTTCCTGCATTCTCATTTGAATTAAGATACACATATGCTTCCATAATAAACATATACAGGTTGAATTGGATGCCATGCAGGAATTTGGTAGGATCTCAAAACCGGATTATGATCATTCTTTGCCATAGAGAAACACACAATAGCGTTGGATTATAAACATGCTTTGCTACAAAAACAGACAAAAACGTGAGGTAAGTCGAGCTAAATGAAGTTATTATTTTGCTTGTCACTCCATCTGACATGCGTGGCATAGGCTATATCCGATCACAGGCCCGCGAGTAATTCAAACGAGAGTAATGGGTGTGCAGCATTGTTTTTTGTACATGACGTTATTATTTTGTAGTCACTTCGTCTGATTTCATAAGCCAGAAGGATCAACATACTTGCTATCAATGGATAGCCCTGTTTCTCCTCTTTCATCTGATATGCTTGCCATATCTATGCGTTCATGGGTTCGCGAGTAATTCAAACGAGAGTAATGGGTGCGCAGGTGAACGCAGAGAAGTAAAGATATGGTGCAATTTGATTTAATTTCATGATTTTCTTTTATTTTCATACTTTAAGTACAGACAAGTGCGTTGTCTCGTTGGAAAGCCCCACTTCTGCTCTGTCACGCAATAAAGGTTTCATCTCAATGCGATGAACAGTTGCGGAGCAATGTAACAGGGAAGAAAGGGTGTTTTTTTGACACACTTTGTGTCAATTGGGTTCTAAGGGTTAAAATCTCACGTACCCCCTGGAGTGCCTTCACGTACCCCCAGGGGTACGCGTACCCCCATTTGGGAACCACTGGGCTAGAGAGTGTCTTCATGTTCTGATCTGCCAGTGAAGCAGTGCAATTTCACACAATGACATCATTTGTTTTTCATTCAAAAAAGTAATCAGTGGGAAGCTTGTTGACATAGACATAGGCCAATATTATCATAAACACATGTGGCAAGGCTCTATGTACTGGAGAAGATCCATGGGAAGTCTTTTCCTTTTGCAGAGGAGATGCAATCTGTATGCAAGAGTTCACAAAGCCCTTAACGTCATGAGATATAAGACTCTCCAAGATTTAATGACCTCCAAGTTATAATGCATACGCAAACTGGTTAAAGACCACAGATGGTTCTCTATTACAAATGGTACTCGAGGCAATCACACAAACGATAGGGATACTATCGTCAAAGAAAGTGTTTTCTTTCAGAGCGTCTACTTAAGTCTACTACTAAGTACACAACATCACAATTCTAGAATCTGTATCAGAAAGACAAGAAATCAGTTTGATATGAAAATAATGAAATACATGAGTCTGTCCGTTCCCAATGGAAATGAACAGTTTGCATATGACCCTGAATGCCTGAGTGGCACATTGCACAATAAGCAGAGTGCTGTCCTCAGAGATTATGTAATCATCAGAGAGAGTCACTTGTGTAAGCCAGCATGATATAAGTAATGGCGCAATAAGGGTGGTGGTGGTGGTGAGTATGTGTGTGGGGGTAGAGGGGAGGTTGGGGGTGGTGCTGGTGGGTGGGTATGGCTTTCTGATGATTTTTGCTCATTAAGACAAAATGTTCAGATATCCCACCAGTAGAGGACAGGTACAATTTAATTATCTTGACAAACACGAAAAAACCCCACACTTTCCACATTAGGGTGTAATATGGTGTAATGTCTGCCGTTGTATTCGGCTCACAAACAGGATGGATATGCATTTTTATGATAACACATGGTAGTTTGTGGAAATGGATGACTCACGTTGAAAATCCCACATTAAAGAGAGAAAGTATTCAAAAATGGGAGGACACATAATCAAATCAAATCAAACATTATGAAGGAAACATAATCAAAACAAAACTGCTATTGAGCTTCTTTCTTAATGGACTGTTTCTCCTGTTTCTTTCGACTGCAAAGTGTGTCTCTGAGAGCAAGCACATTTCTCTTTTCCTCTGACCACTGCAAACACCGGGGCTTCACCTCTGCATGTGAATCTCTCCATCAAAAGAGCCAGACTGCAATTGCCATTGTGACTTCTATTGACTCCCGCGGAGTTGGAGACTGGGGACTTGAATGCAATCACTGCAGAGACACTGGCTGTATCATTGATTTTACTCACAGCGTGAATCATCGTGGCTGGGCTGGTCTTCCATTTGCTGATGACACATCCATAGAAAAAGACTCTCCAGTAGTGCTCTGTCCCATTCTTCCCCTGACCAACCTATATATATATATATATATATCCCCATCAAGAGGCTTTTGTGCACATTTGACTATTCAGAGATTATTATCAGAAGTATTTCCCACTGTCAATTTGGCCTAATGCTTATCCTCTTAAACTCTGTGCATGGAATGTAGGGGCAAATATGTCTGCGTTCTTCCAACCATTATCATTCAAGTTCACAGGGAATGATATTGTTATTTGTACATGTTAACTATACAAATCACAGCATGTAAATAGGAAAATGTTGGAGATCTTTGGTCACTATTGGGAGGTGTAGGCTATTTGAAGCCGCCCACTTAAGATAGGCTAGCAGTGGGAGTGTCAGACCCAAGAGGGTAAGCGAACATCCAGAAAGCATACCCCCTATGGGAGATTCCATAGGCTAACAAGCTAACCTATAGGTATACTACTGTATATAAAATGCCTGTATTGGTATTTAGAGTGAATCACTGTTGGCTATTAAACCAACATTTCAATGTGTAACCATTGTACAAAATACAATAATTACTGAAACATTCTATACAAAAGGCCTCAACTGTTCTATACAAAAGGCCTAATTTTGGCGTCACTTTGACAGCGAATAACTTTACATCTGAAGTGTTTAAAGGCTCTATTTGTCCATTATTTATTTCTAAAAAAACAGAACAATGTATGAATGGCTCCATTAACTTGTATCTCACGTTATGGCTCGTAGCACCCGTTTTTGTAAAATATAGGCTAACGATGATGTCACAACCACGCAACTTTCTGTGACCAGTAGAGAAATTACCATATAGTCAGGAGAGGCTCACAGGCAGTCAGGGGGATTGTGGGAGGACGCATGGAGGCAAACAATAAAGAGAGAAGCTAAAAGCCCAGGCTATAGCTTTCATGCCAGCAGCACTCTTGAGGCGTCAGGGAGTGAGGTTTAAATGTAAATGTTAATCAGGTTTGTAGGCCAAGTATACTCGCATATACAAGGAATTTGGTCTCTGCATTTATCCCATCTGTGAATTAGTGAACACACAGAGCACACAGTGACAGTGAACACACAGTAAGGTGAAGCACACACTAACCTGGAGCAGTGAGCTGCCTTGCTACAGCGGCGCTCCGGGAGCAGTGAGGAGTTAGGTGCCTTGCTCAAGGGCACTTCAGCCATTTCCACTGGTCGGGGATCGAAATGGCCACCCTTCGGTTCCAAGCCCAAAGCCTTAACCAGTAGGCCACGACTGGTCCCAATGCTCCACACCCATAGCTAAGCTAGCTGGCTTCCGTTACACTTGATGCTGATTTCTCTCGGCGCAGCTACCAGAAGAGTTACAAATTTCAGACAGGTTGCTCACGTCCCAGCATACCTGTCAACACTCCCGTTTTTCCCGAGTTTCTCCCGTATTTCTATGAAGGTATATTGGGTGCAAAAGTGGCGAGCACATTTAACTGCAGATTTTGCATGTGCACACTAAAGTCATAAATGTGTAACAGTAAAGTTGAAGTTGTACATATTTTTTTTATATCTTGTTAACACAAAATAGGGGCTACAGGTTCACAAATCCTTTTTACATGTACACAAATCCTATCCTGTGAGTCACAACTTTCAAGAGTCATGCACTCGACACTTTTGCTCCAATCGTTGCAGCGCAGTTGGTGCGAAACACATTTGCACATCCGTGTTTCAGAATCTGAGAACATGCACAACATTCGTGCATTTGTAAACCCAAATGTGAACTAATGCATCCAAAGTTGTGCATCTGTGAAATAATTTCTCATTAATAAAATTCTACACATCGCTTTGATTTTCTTGCACGACTACAAGTCAATTGATACAAGTACTCGAATCTGCTTCTACGAGTGACGATACTTTTGCTCCTGGCTAGGTGATATAATAGGAGCAAAAAGATTTGTATGTGTGCACGTCGAGCGAATCGATCGAGAAAACAAGGCGGCCGGATCTGGATCCTGGATCGCGCTCAGACTACCATTGCCTGCTTATAAAGTAAGTAACCTCAGCATGTTTCCTTATCAATTAAGGACACACGATTTATAGTTTTTCTTTGCACAAAGCGAGGTAAAAATATTTGTTACGGTGTGCGGTGTTAAGTTTTACGACCTTATTATTCATAATGTCTGCACAGCAAACAATTGCTAACTTGCACTATCCAATAGTCTTCGTGCAAGATCGTGCAGCTGTTCGAAAATTGCAGAACGATTGTGTCAGATTGTGTGTCCTAATGATTTTGGACGGGCAGTGTTATATTTCTGTACTTCTAAACTAGTTATTATGATCGCCGCGCAGCGAAGCGGCGGTCATATAGGTTTAGTCAGATTATTATTTTTTTTCTTTTTTTTCTTTTTCGCATGCCCAAATTTCTGTCAATGATTCCCGGGACACTGAAAGACCGGGGTACACGAAACTTGGTGGGCATGTAACCCCACATGGATAGCATGGAACCATCGTTTTTCGTTTTGATCTGTGGCCCCCCCGCTGGACTGGACCCCCGAAAGGAGGGTAGGGCAGACACAGTTTTCTGTGAATATCTCGAAAACCGTAGGGTTTAGGAGGACCTTTTTTTTTTGTATGTTGATCTCAAGGGGCCATGTCAACCCATTCCATAACCACTCATTTCATGTATAGCGCCACCTAGTTAAACACAAAAAAGTAAAAATGAGGTGTTGTAATTGAAGGTATCTGTGACCTAACATAGTCAAAACTGCACGAAATTGGAAGTGTAGGATCATTATGACACCATCTGTATGCACGCCAAGTTTTGTGGAATTCCGTTCATGGGGGGCCACACAATAAATTAATTTATGTTACTATACACCAACTGGCCTGTAGGTGGCCGGAGACAGTTTTCTGTGAATATCTCGAGAACCGTAGGGCCTAGGAGGTCCACCTTTTTTATGTATGTTGGTCTTAAGGGGGCATGTCAACCCATTCCATTACCACTTATTTCATGTATAGCGCCACCTAGTTAAAAATTAAAAAGCAAAAAATTAGGTGTTTTCATCACAATATCTCTGGCTGACAAGGTCAAAACTGCACGAGATTAAAAGTGTAGGATCATTATGACACCCTCCAAATGCATGCCAAGTTTTGTGTACTTTCGTTCATGGGGGGCCTTACAATAAAATAATTTATGTGTACATTTAGTGACGTACACCAACAAGGATTCCCGGGACACTGAAAGACCGGGGTACACAAAACTTGGTGGGCATGTACCCCCACATGGATAGCATGGAACCGTCATTTTTCGTTTTGATCTGTAGCCCCCCCGCTGGACTGGACCCCCCGAAAGGAGGGTAGGGCAGACACAGTTCTCTGTGAATATCTTGAGAACTGTAGGGCCTAGGATGACCATTTTTTTCTGTATGTTTGCCTCCAGGGGTCATGTTAACCCATTTCATGTGCACACATGTGCACAAACAGATATACACACACACACACATACATTCACAGTAATCATACGTATGACACATACTCACACAGTAGACATATGTACGCTTGCATGCACAGGCACACACACAAGCACGCACACACACACACACCCACACACATAACATAAACATAACACAAACAATCAAGAATTTCTCAGAATTATGAACAGGCAAGATGGAGGTGGGGTTGTATAAAATGAATTTTACATGTGAAATCTATGAACTAATCATGTTTTGGTACTTGTTGTCTAGCAGATACCAGTGAGAATTGAGTGTGGATAATGCAATTTAGTGAGACAGTTAGAATCATATAGGCCCTTCAGCGTGATTTATTTTTGTGGAAAAAATGTGCTGGACTGGGCGGCGGTCATATTTTGTACCGCTCTGCAGTACATCTAGTTTATCTAGCGATAGCTAACTAGCTTGATCTGGCACTGGAGGATTTAGCAAGCAGGTAAGCTAAGCTAAACGTATCCGTCATGATAATGTAAACCAACAAACAAGATAACTTCCTTCATATTATTATCATGTCACTTACCTTATGAGCAGGCAATGGTAGTCTGAGCGCGATCCAGGATCCAAATCCGGCCGCCTTGTTTTCTCGATCGATTCGCTCGACGTGCACACATACAAATCTTTTTGCTCCTATTATATCACCTAGCCAGGAGCAAAAGTATCGTCACTCGTAGAAGCAGATTCGAGTACTTGTATCAATTGACTTGTAGTCGTGCAAGAAAATCAAAGCGATGTGTAGAATTTTATTAATGAGAAATTATTTCACAGATGCACAACTTTGGATGCATTAGTTCACATTTGGGTTTACAAATGCACGAATGTTGTGCATGTTCTCAGATTATGAAACACGGATGTGCAAATGTGTTTCGCACCAACTGCGCTGCAACGATTGGAGCAAAAGTGTCGAGTGCATGACTCTTGAAAGTTGTGACTCACAGGATAGGATTTGTGTACCTGTAAAAAGGATTTGTGAACACGTAGCCCCTATTTTGTGTTAACAAGATTTAAAAAAAATATGTACAACTTCAACTTTACTGTTACACATTTATGACTTTAGTGTGCACATGCAAAATCTGCAGTAAAATGTGCTCGCCACTTTTGCACCCAATATACCTTCATATATTTCAAGGTCATCTCCCAGCACCCTCCCGTTTTGTTATTTCTCCCGGAAAACTCCTGTAATTTGCATGGCCATCAAACTTCATTTTAAAATCATTGATCCATTCAGGTTGCCAGATTGTGTATGAAATACACCCTACACATACACGATCACTTAGTTTCAATTTCAACCGTTTTGTCATAGGCTAAAACCTGGCAACCCAAAACCCAAAGAAGGAAGCGGGTGCCGACTGCGCAGCCTGAGTCTCGTCACAAGCAAGCGGGCTAGTTGAATGGCCTACTCCAGAACTAGCTGTTGTGAAATTGTTGGGAATTTAATTGATTAACACATCACATAAACTGTTATTGAGTGTTAACATAACTGGCATGCGTAAGGTAATGGTAAGGTAAAAGCAACGACCGAAATGCAGTGTTGAAACACGTGTATGAAACGTATTAAATATGCAAACACAGATCCGGTATAAACACTGCACCCCCCCCCCTCCCCCCCGAAAAAAAATCTCCTGTTTTTGGAAAGCTAAATGTTGACAGGTATGCGTCCCAGCTACGTCATCAAGCTCAGGTACACTCAGACAATACTGGAAAAGTGCTTCTAATTGACTTCACTCTAATTGACTCCATTGAAGTCTATGGGGTGTGTTGGTCCATTTCTTTTACTGTCTGTGGTCAGACAGAGTAACTACACACACAGCGATGAGAAGGGTATGTATCGACTTATCTAATTCTGTGGAATACGGTGAATAAGTCCCAAAAAGTTGCTATGTTCCTTTAATGGTTGCTGATTCAAACAGTGTTTCTGATAACTGGCTTAAAGTATTTTTTTTATAGATGTTGTTGCTTATGTTAATGGTGTTTAGCAAACGCTTTTGTCCAAAACGACTAGATAGCCAGCTTTATATCATATTCTAGATGAAACTGATGTTAGGTGACCATGTGAAGTACAGATAAACACGCCTGCCCTTGCTACTGGTCATCCAGGCTATGAACTAGTTCTTGGGCCCAGGTTGGAAAGATGTGTGTGTGTGTGTCTCCAGGCTACGGATCTTTATGGGCCGGGTCAGAAAGTCCCCCCGACCCAGCCCCCCCCCCTCTGTTTGTATGTGTGTGTGTCATATACATGCTTGTGTGCATGTGTGTATTTACTCACTACAAAAGGGCACCTTCACTCACACACCTGTGGTAACAGACCTGACGGATCAGTTGAATGGCTAGCAGCAGGTGAGGGGGTTCACACCAAAACAAGAAAACAAGCTATACATCCCTGAAATGGCTCACAAGGAGAGACATAAAGCCAATCGCCATTGCCAGCCTCCACGGCTGTATATAAAAGAGCCCATACAATAAAGGAGGATTAAGGCCTTCAAAAGATCTGAATGGTATTGCCTGGAACAATCCACACATCCTCTTACACATAATGAAATAAACCTTTGGTGAACTGAGCCTATACATATTGTAGCGTCGGCGCATAAAGACTGTGTTAGCGTTCTCTAGCGAAAGGCATGCTGGGACACGAGGGTGAACAATCGGGGGGTTTATGTCATATTTCCCCTAAGTTAGAAGTGTAAAGTTGGTGTTTTTATCGTAACCTGTTTCCCTTTTTAGTTGTCCCTCATGTGTGTTCCTTTTCGTGTGGGGGGCTGGTCCTGTGTGTTTCCTTGACCTGCCCTGTGTGTATTGTAATCTGTGTCTGAGTCCCTGCCCTCGTTCGTGAGCCAATAAAGCTGCCATTGAACAACGTTGGTGTTGTGTGCATTAAACGTTACAATATGAAGAGTTAAGATGCAAAACCCTCTAAATCCGTCTGACCACTTTTCTTTTAAAAGAGCATTTATCAGGCTCCTATAGGTTTTTGCCTACAAATCAAAAACAAAATGTTGATTTTTAAATCTATTTTGATTAGTTTGTCGCATAGGAAGAAGTGGATGATGACCAATGATGCATTTACTATCATTAGCAATAGTGATTAGCAATTAGCAATTCGAATAGCAATTCGCTTTGGACAAAGGCATCTGCCAAATCCATAACCATAATAGTGTTGAGGCCTTTTGTATAGAATGGTTTAGTAATTATTGTATTTTGTACAATGGTTACACATTGAAATGTTGGTTTAATGGCCAACAGCGATTCACTCTAAATACCAATACAGGCATGAATCAGAGACTATAGCACTTCTTTCTTGTTCCCCACAGGACACCTCTTTCTGTGTGTGCACTGACTGTAACGCTGCTCATAAAGTACTCAGTTGAATGGTGTTAAGGTTTAAACTAAAAGTACATTATGTCAACTGTGTACTAACTCAATTGAAAGGTATACGTAGGTGGTATGTGCCATGTCATATCCTCCATGATAGACTGTTAGAACTCCTGCCCATGAATTTGTCATATCACAATAATATGGCAATTATATAGTTGATGACATGTTGACATAAAGTATGCCCCAACTGTAAGCGAGGAAGAAGAGTTAATTGCTGATGATAGTTAGGACTAAGAGTAAGATTTAACTGTTGTGTTTGCATGGCTTTCATGTGTGTGACTCATGGCCAAGAACATAATGGTGAGTGGTGCTATTTTCATACCATCATTTAGATTATCACAAAAAATATCATCTTATATCATGCTATAATCGTATGTCTCTTTAGCCAGTCTATAACCAATCTCTAATAGTTGGCTGAATTGTGAAAAGATATTGTGTGAGAAACATACAACATTCTGAATGTTAACAATCATTTCACAATGACACGTTTTATTTGGATATATCCCTTGATTTTCTTGTTATCTCAAGAAAATAAGGTTTGTTACCTTGAGATAACAAAAGTTTGCTTTGTTTTCTTGAGATAAACAAAATAATGATGATGCTATCTAAACAAAACAAAAGAAACTTTTGTTATCTCAAGATAGCAAGATAATTATCTCTTCATCTCAAGATACCAAACCATGTTTCCTGAAAGATAACAAGAAAATCAAGTGTTTTTTTTTACAACCATGCCTTTCTTCTGAATATGTCACACAAATAATAAAAAATAGTTATTTGAAGTCAGACACTACCAATAAATGAAAAGTCTAGGTAAGGGATTCATCTCAG
This sequence comes from Alosa pseudoharengus, assembly GCF_046254945.1. Lineage (NCBI taxonomy): Eukaryota > Metazoa > Chordata > Actinopteri > Clupeiformes > Clupeidae > Alosa > Alosa pseudoharengus. The sequence goes on along the minus strand of NW_027468837.1, from coordinate 10,196,583 downwards.
AGCTGCAAGGTGCAGGTGTATATGGCCTTTTGGGGCCCCACCATCGACTTCAAGGCAGCGCTGCATGGAGGCAGCAAAACCAGACACTGCACAGTGAGGGGAGGAGCAGCTGCCATGACAATGGAGGGAGCTGAGGGGAAGAGGAACACAAGAAGGCACACATTGCAGCCTTTAAAGGAACACGCCACCCAATGTCAGTAGTAATATATGTTCTTACCTTAACTTTCACGAGTTGAGTCATACCTCTCCCGTGTCGGTACGTGCACTCAAACGCTCTGGTGCGCGGCTGGACTATGTTAGCATGTTGCTATGCTAGCGGGCTTTGCCGTAACTAAGTGTAGAAGTAATTAAAAACATCCACGTTTTCCCGACTTAAATACAGTTGCACGAGTAGTTGATAGAAATGCTACGGCCACGCAACATGAAACGTGGCGATTTTCCAAGCGAATAAACAGGAGAACTACAATGTGTGGCGCAATAGCACTTGGGAGTACTTCGACCTAGCGTAGTAGTATTGTTAACACCTAATTGTAGATCTTATCCACCACAGAGTTTAGAATCCATGCTGGATCGACCCTCAGCCTCTCCCTCCCCTCTGAGCGAGAGAGAGGCACACACACTAGAGATGCGCTGATGGGCTATTATTTCAACCATAACTGCATAGCAAAACTTATCATCCAAATGGTCAGAAAGGGCTTTAGTTTTTGAGATACCCCTACCGGAGGTAGAACTAAACCCAACAATGTTTTTCCTCATCTCTAAGGTCTCCCATATATGAAATGGATTCTTGGCTAAAAATATTTTACTGCTAAGATTGTTAAATTAACAGATATTGTTATACACCCCAAAACCAAAAAAGGACTAAAATATAGCCTGTCCGTATTGGAGTTAAGGCATATAAATTAGTGCAGATCAATCACACAAGCTCTGAAACCTTTGAAACTTGGCATGTTTATAGTCATGAAGTTGCTTTACCTACTAGAAAAGACTGGATATGAATATATTGATGTATGGAATGAGTAGACACATGTAAACATACACCTAAAATAAGCGGACATGCAAAAAATGAATATCTATGCAGAATGTTTTCATTTACTTTGTGGCTGCTTTGCCAGGGATTATCATAGAAACACATATGATGGCTTGTTGAAAAGGTGGGGTTGTACTGAATCCAACAATACCAAATATGTAAATATAGTATGAAAAATTAGGGTGTTCTGTCACTCAATGTATGAGGTGTCCAAAATGAAAGAAAACAGAACACTGGCAAAATACAGTCTCAAGTCCAAATCACATTATCATTGGTGAGAGGAATGTTGACAAATTCATTGTTACTGCAAGGTAAGTGCTGATCTATATCTACATTTAATAATGATACATTTCATATGAAACACAGATCCAATTGAATCAGGTTAACATTGGAATGAAACACTAAAATATTTACATTCACTTGAATTTTGTTTTGGTCAAGTCATTACTGAATAATGGAAAATAATATTGTTAGCTTTTGTCTGTCCAGACCAGCAGTGGACAGTAGAGCCTACACTGCTTACTTCACCCCTAAGTAGCTAAACAGTTAGTTGTAGAAACTACTTTCCCTAGCTAAGAAAGTACTTAGCCCTCTGACTAATGTTGCATGTGTAATTCAACTTGATTTGCATTTCAATGAAATATCTGAAAAGTTTCATGTATCATGTAGAGCGAACTACTGCAGTAAGACAAAAATCAGTGAGCAGCAGCAAGTTGCAAATGTTGAAAGTAAGAGCACATCTGCACCAAGAAGGCTGAGTAGGGTTGATACAACATCATTTAAAATATGGAGAGATTGTTTCATTTGTGGGAAGGCCAGCTCTAAACCAGAACCTCTGACAGCAATTTTAACTGGAACAGGCGCAAGTACCAGAGACAAGGTCCTTCGGGCAGCTTCTGAAAGGCTTGATGAAGATAAAAAGGGAGATCCAAGGTCTAACAGGAGCCAAGGAGCAGGACCGGAGCACTCAATGCTTAAAGTGATTTTTATTAGTGCAAACTGACTAACGTTTCGACGCCCATGCGTCTTCTTCAGAGTCAAAACCAAAGATGTAGCCTGGCGGGCCATCCTATATCATTGAAATGTATAGTCTGGAATCGAACCATTCACCTCGCTTAATCCAAGGGGCGGGCAGAGAATTGTCTTTTAAACTGCCTAGGCATGCAATAGGCCAGCACTACGACCATATCCGTATCCGGTCGGCAAAGCGGCAAATACATCCTTCTTCGAAAAAGTAATGACTTAAGTGCATTGTGTTGCTCAACTTTCAAAGAAAAGCACAAGTCCAACTCCGTTTCAAACAACCGCTCTTCGTTCGCCATAGCCACCTTCCTTGTTGTTCACCGTCGCAGGACTGTCGTTATCCTGTTAAGCCCGCCTTAAGACGCTCTAACAAAATAGAGCGCTGTGATTGGATGACGTCCACGGCGTCAGCCAATAGAAATCCCTGTGGTTTGATACTAGACGTACAGGCTGAGCAAATTAATTTGCCGCCGCTAGGGTGCGTCTAGATTTCTAGGCTACCAAAGATGATGAAGATGTACAACTTTGAATTCTTTCATGCCCAAATCTCTTTGCATACGATACCAAATACCATAAAATGCCTTGCACACTACATATCTAAATGAAATATAGCAGAAGCCATAGAAAAGAATAAAAAAAAGCAGACCAATGTCTATAACAAAGCCTTTATTAAGCTCACTGAAGACATTGATAAAACAGTATTGTCCAAAGGTATGAAAGTGAGGACTCTCAACTCGTTCACTGATAGCTATGAGAACATACTAAAGACCATTGCTGAGCAAGAAGGTGTGTCAACACAAGAAATATAGATCAAGGACAGTGGTGTCTACATCCCAACTGTTCTCACTTGAGACGCTGAACATGGAATTGTTGATGCAGCCATCAACAACTTTTACCAAAATGAAGACACCCTGGATGGGAAGCATACAACTCATGTTATGGCATCGTTGTGTTCCGAAGAGGCCAAGTCTCCACAGCAGATAAATGCCTATAGCACAGGTTCCACAGAGGTCCCTCACCACCTTAAACATGTTTGATATGAATGGAGATAAACTTTACAGGTACATTTTGTCCATTCTTTTGTCCATTCTTTACATTCAGGGTGTCTTCATTTCAAAGTTGCTGATGGCTGCATCAAAAATTCCATGTTCAGCAACTCCAGTGAGGCCAGTTGGGATGTAGACACCACTCTCTGTCCTTGATATCTGGTCTGCTGCAACAGATATGACAAGTGCCTGACTTCTGTATAGGAAACACAGTACCCCATTGCACTGAGCTCATTGATGACTGTCTTACTACCAAACTCATGATGTATCAAAATGGGAAGTCCCAGTGTGATTGGCGTATGGATGTGACAGCTCTGTTCAATGAGATCATGACAAATTGCGATGACACACAGATTCTCCTTTGAAGCTGGGTCATCATTAACCTGACTCTCGCTAGATGAATTTCGTTCCGCCTAGCTCCACTCATCCATCTGGGATCGATCCATTGGAGTGGTGCTTCAGAAGGCTGGGCCTTATTAAAAAATCCTTGCATAAGATTGGATAAGCCACTTGTCCGTCATCTATTGACGTGCTACTTCAACCACTCACATCGAAGCCAACACGTGACGCTGAGAACAGTCTCACAGTCGCTTCTACGCTATGTCACATCTATGAAACTCCCGCCCTGCGTCCTGATTGGCTCTACCATACAATCTCGTGCTGAAATCACTCTCAACGGAATCGATCCCAGATGGATGTGAGTGGAGCTAGGCGGAACGAAATTAATCTGGCGAGAGTCAGGTTAGGTCATTATCACATGTTTGGTAATCTCTGTGGGCATGTTAATCAACACACCAGTTCACAAAGTCATGCAGGATGTTGGGTACATATTTGCTGCATTGGAAACATAATAGACAGTCACTGCTGACATATTACTCACTGTCATACTCTACCTGATCCATGCTCTTCCTCAATATGTCTGCAGTCCTGTGTAATATTTGGATTTTATGTCTGTGAGTTTAGCAGCTTCCCTCAGTGCACAATATGGTCATACTATCTGAGCAGATCAGATCTGACTGTCTTGGACGTGGAACAAATGCAAGCCTGTCTTTGTGCTGTATCAGCTTCTCCTTTAGTTTCCAGGATCTATATTTCTTGTGTTGAACTATGGACACACCTTCTTGTTCAGCAATGGTCTTTAGTATGTTGTCATAGCTATCAGTCGAAGAATTGAGTCCTCACTTTCATATCTTTGGACAATACTGTTTTATCAATGTCTTCAGTGAGCTTAATAAAGGCTTTGTTATAGACATTGGTCTGCTTTTTTGATTCTTTTCTATGGCTGCTGTTATATTTCGTTTATATATGTAGTGTGCAAGGCACATTTTATGGTATTTGGCTTCATATGCAAAGAGATCTGGGCATGAAAGAATTTGAAGATGTACATCTTCATCAAGCCTTTCAGAAGCTGCCCGAAGGACCTCGTCTCTGGTACTGGGGACAGCCATGGCCTACTGGGGTTCGGGCATGTAACCGAAGAGTTACCAGTTCGATCCCCGACCCAGAAGGAAAAAAAGGCGGGGGAAGTGATTGAGCACTGCTCTCCCATGCCCACATCCACGGTGCCCTTGAGCAAGGGACCTAACCCCTCACTGCTCCCCGAGCGCCGCTGTAGTAAAGCAGCTCACTGCTCCGGGTTAGTGTGTTCTTTACCTCATTGTGTTCACTGTGTGCTCTGTGTGTTCACTAATTCACGGATGGGATAAATGCAGAGACCAAATTCCTTGTATACGCAACTATAATTGGCCTATAATTTACATTGCGCCTGTACCAGTCGAAATGGCTGTCAGAGGTTCTGAGCTGGCCTTCCCACAAATAAAACAATCTCTCCGTATTTGAAATGATGTTGTATCAACTCAGCCTTCTTGGTGCAGATGTGCTCCTACTTTCAACATTTGCAACTTGCTGCTGCTCACTGATATTTGTCTTAATGCAGTAGTTCACTCTACATGATATGAAACTTTGATTTTGGAGGAAATATCATCTGTATATGGAGCCAGAGTTTTATGGACATCACCATCTCACTCTCTGCTGAGCAAGGGTAAGTATGCGTTGGAGGCTTTCTACTGTGGGGTTTTGGACATAGTGATCTTTTTTCTTAAGCAGTGTAGGCTCTACTGTCCACTGCTGGTCTGGACAGACAAAAGCTAACAATATTATTTTCCATTATTCAGTAATGACATGACCAAAACAAAATTCAAGTGAATATAAATATTTTAATAAAGGTGTTCCATCCGGTCCGTGTAACGCTTTGCAGTGCTATGTTCTATTTGCAGAATTCACATGAAAAAATATAAAATATAGGCTTAAAAATCCGTTATCCATTCTTTAGGACGGCACAGTAAATGGGTTATTGTTGCATATTTTGATTTTCAATTAAGCACAGTTACGGTTTTCTGTTCAGAAGTTAAAAATTGAAATGATGCGTCAATTTTCTAATTTTCCTTTTTTGAGCTTTTGGTTGGACTGAACCACGAGCACCTGGGGGAGAACACCATCTAGCTGGGCCAGGCTAGATGGTGGAAGAGCGCCGCCTAAGTTGTGCGTGATTTTGACTCATTACTTTAGTGATTAATAACTAAAACTTCGCCGATTTTTGGGAGATGGCACGTTAAACATAACTTTCAGCCTATGTTGAACATATGTACAGTATATTTGAATACCATGGCCATGCCATACCATAGCAAATAATTCCCCAAATCAGAATTCTTTGCCATCGACGTCAGTCTAGGCTATAGAGGCTACCCCAAGCACTGTTTGACACGGGACATTTTTGCTTATTTAACACTTTACGCTAGACTATGTTTCATTAGGCTAAACGAAGACACAACAGTGAGTATATGCCTAATTTATCAGTTTATCTATTTATTAATTTCAACAGCATATAGGCTACGGCTCAAGTCCATTGGATCATGTAGATCTCCAAAGAGCTCCCAGAACATGAACATTCTACACACGTACTCATAGGTATCAGAATGCAGCAATGTCTCCCTCTGCATCTGAAGTTTTGATCTCGAACTGACATTATCAATCGCTTGGCACCTTGATGCAAGCTGAACTGTGTTTGATAGGCCTCCATCTCTACATCCGCTGATAAAATGTGATCACCAACACCGCGCGCCAATATGTATCAGGGCAACCCCCTACGCTTGTGGTTCACCCCAACAAAAACGGTAAAAAGGGCAAAAATCCAATATTAACTGAATTTTACTTTTGTTTCCAATCCAGTTTCTGTCTTTTTCTTTATCTTGCGTGACTAATGACACATTTAGAAAATAGCAGCAATTATCTATTTGCTGACCAGTTAAAAAAATTGAGAATTGGATTATTGAACACATTTTTTATTTGGATCAGATGGATGGAGCAAATAGAACAAAGCACTGCAAAGCGTTACACGGACCCCATCCCAATGTTAACCTGATTCAATTGGATCTGTGTTTAATATGAATTGTTTAATACTGGGACATATGAAATATATCATTATTAAATGTAAATATAGAGCAGCACTTACCTTATGTAACTTTCCTTGCAGTAACAATGAATTTGTCAACATTCTTCTCACCACTGATAATGTGATTTGGACTTGAGACTGTATTTTGCCAGTGTTCCTTTTTCTTTAATTTTGGACACCTCATACATTAAGTGACAGAACACCCTAATTCGTCATACTATATTTACATATTTGGTATTGTTGGATTCAGTACAACCCCACCTTTCCAACAAGCCATCATATGTGTTTCTATGATAATCCCTGGCAAAGCAGCCACAAAGTAAATGAAAACATTCTGCATATATATACATTTTTTGCATGTCCGCTTATTTTAGGTGTATGTTTACATGTCTCTACTCATTCCATACATCAAGATATTCACATCCAGTCTTTTCTAGTAGGTAAAGCAACTTCCTGACTATAAACATGCCAAGTTTCAAAGGTCTCAGAGCTTGTGTGATTGATCTGCACTAATTTATATGCCTTAACTCCAATACGGACAGGCTATATTTTAGTCCTTTTTTGGTTTTGGGGTGTATAACAATATCTGTTAATTTAACAATCTTAGCAGTAAAATATTTTTAGCCAAGAATCCATTTCATATATGGGAGACCTTAGAGATGAGGAAAAACATTGTTGGGTTTAGTTCTACCTCCGGTAGAGGTATCTAAAAAAATTGGGGCCATTGTCACTAGCCTATCAGCCATCCATCAGCACCAAAGTTTTTTGACCAATTTTCAAAACCGCACCCGCCCACCATCCGCTGGTTGTTTTAATGTAGGCTATATGGGTGATGCAGCGCTGCTGGCTAGAAAGCCCTTGCCTGTTCTAGAAAGACTGATCCAATGCAGCAAATATATTAAAAGGCTAAAGTCGTACATTGGCTATGTTGTAGCCTATCCCCAGAATATCAGCAGCAAACTCAGTCTCTGTCTCGCAAAACAGTCTCCAAATAAAACGCACATCGGCCTGTTGCCTATTCTGCCAGCTTGTGACAATATATCGTCCAAAATGCTTGATTGCATTGCATTCTCCACATTTTTAGCTAAATTTTCATGTACCACATCAGCATTTTTGTTCAGTGAATCTTTTGTAAATTGCTTTAAAATGAATTGCGCTGTCTGTCTGAAAAAGACACGCTTGTGCAGTCAAAATGAATGGGAGTCTTCAGAACAGGCTTGTCAGTCACCCTGACATAACAGTGTGTAAAGTAGCCTATAATGTGAATGACTTGTTATTTTATCAAGGATTTCTTTCTTTTTGCAAAAAATAAAGTACAATAGGCATTAATTAGTAGGCCAGGAGCATGTTGAAATTATGTGGCAAATTGCGTTTTTTATTACAATGATAAAATTGTAAAAGGACGTGACCGAAGCTGAGGCAAGCCAGGCAATAGGTCTATAAGCCCGACGGTAATTGTAAAGCAATTTACAAAAGATTCACTGAACAAAAATGCTGATGTGGTACATGAAAATGTAGCTAAAAATGTGGAGAATGCAATGCAATCAAGCATTTTGGACGATATATTGTCACAAGCTGGCAGAATAGGCAACAGGCCGATGTGTTTTTTATTTGGAGACTGTTTTGCGAGACAGACACTGAGTTTGCTGCTGATATTCTGGGGATAGGCTACAACATAGCCAATGTACGACTTTAGCCTTTTAATATATTTGCTGCATTGGATCAGTCTTTCTAGAACAGGCAAGGGCTTTCTAGCCTCACGTCAGCAGCGCTGCATCACCCATATAGCCTACATTAAAACAACCAGCGGACGGTGGGCGGGTGTGGTTTTGAAAATTGGTCAAAAAACGTTGGTGCTGATGGATGGCTGATGGATGATAAGTTTTGCTATGCAGTTATGGTTGAAATAATAGCCCATCAGCGCATCTCTAGTGTGTGTGCCTCTCTCTCGCTCAGAGGGGAGGGAGAGGCTGAGGGTCGATCCAGCATGGATTCTAAACTCTGTGGTGGATAGGATCTACAATTAGGTGTTAACAATACTACTACGCTAGGTCGAAGTACTCCCAAGTGCTATTGCGCCACACATTGTAGTTCTCCTGTTTATTCGCTTGGAAAATAGCCACGTTTCATGTTGCGTGGCCTTAGCATTTCTATCAACTACTCGTGCAACTGTATTTAAGTCGGGAAAACGTGGATGTTTTTGATTACTTCTACGCTTAGTTATGGCAAAGCCCGCTAGCATAGCAACATGCTAACACAGTCCAGCCGCGCACCAGAGCGTTTGAGTGCACGTACCGACACGGGAGAGGTATGACTCAACTCGTGAAAGTTAAGGTAAGAACATATATTACTACTGACATTGGGTGGCGTGTTCCTTTAACATAGATATAGATAGTACTTAGATACGTAGATAATACTTTACTATCAGACAAGTCTGACATTTGTCTTGCGTCCATTTCATAGTGACTCCATTGTGAAAAAGGACAGACATGTAACACTAGTGGGTAAAAATTCAAGTGCAAAAATACATATAGATAGATAGATACTTTATAATCTCTTATAAACTCTTTATAATCTCTCCATATTGTACATACACACAATATGCAGGGCAGTGACATCAAACACCACAAACGGGAAAAAAACATATGACAACAGTTTACATTTTATATAGCGCTTTTCTTGATACTCAAAGCGCTTCACTGTGAGGGGGGGGGGGTCACTAACCACCACCCATGTGTAGTATCCATCTGGGTGATGCATAGCAGTCATTATGCGCCAGAACGCTCACCACACACTAGCTTGAGGTGGAGAGTGAGGGAGTGAATTAGGCAATTACGCTGGGGCATGATTAGGGGGCCAGAGTGAATGAGCCAGGTTGGAAATTTAGCTGGAAACCGGAGAACCTCTTGCTTTTTGCAATTAGTGCCATGGGATCTTTAAAGACCACAGTGAGTCAGGACCTCAGTTTAACGTCTCATTCTAAGGACGGCATCTCCTGTAGTACAGAGTCCCTGTCACTGCACTGGGGCATTGGGATCGATTTTTTGGCCAGAGGGAAGAGTGCCACCTACTGGCCACCCACCAACATCACCTCCAGCAGCAATCTAGTTATCCAAGGGGGTCTCCCATCCAAGTACTAACCAAGCACACACCTGCTTAACTTCAGTAATTCAGCAAGAAAGGGGACAGGGTGTCTGTTGGTCTGGCTGCTGAAGGGACACATTATCCTTGATCTAGATTTTTTATTCAGTGTTGAGCATAAGAATTGATTGATGGACAAAAGAGTGTTTCAGCTTCATTTTATTAAACTGGGATACTCTGAGTCTACACTTTGATAGTAGCAGTTCAAATTGTTTGTGTAGGACGTGGTTGTGATTAGATATGATGTTGTACATCACCATCACTGCTACATCACCATTTCGCCTCTGTTCCTGTCACGACTCACCAGTGCCTGGCGTGCTTCTATGTGTACCACTTGTAGAGCTGGGTGACGGATATCAACTACCAAAACATATTTCAACACCCCCAAAAATATTTTAACTAGCCAAAAGTATAGTAAGTGGTACTACAGTCAGAAATGGTGAGACACCCCACCTTTTAATAATGCCCACCTTCTCTCCACTCCACACTGATTGACCCCATTCCACTCACTACTGCCCCCTTTGGCTTGAGGGCAAACCGGCATTCAACTAATTTAATTTCACAAACGTGAAAAAATGTGAGAAATATTTACTACCTACACCGGGCCGTTACGCTCACACACACATACACACACACACATATGTAGACAGACAGACAGACACACACACACATCTTGCATTATGTGTGGGCTTCACTGCAAGTAAAAGTGGTCTCCCTATGAACATCTAACATTTTAGTAGCATTAGTAAATATTTAGCATTGTTTGTCAGTAAATAAGTAGTCAGTAGCAGTAGTTTGAGCTATCTTGAAATGACTGAAGTACTGGATACACTGAACTTCAATTTCACTCTAATTCCGAGAAACCTTGCCGAGCTAAATGAAAGATGTTCTCAACCGACATTTGAAAGGGTTGAAGATGAGGGGAGAGTGGGAAAGTGTTTGCCCATTGGCTGTGTAGAAAAAGCCTGAACCATTACAGTAATGGCAGACAAAATTACCCTTACCTGACTACACAAACCATGATGTTTTGAAGGAAGCTTCATCGGGAGTGCGAGGCAAGCACCCCTACACTAAAACCACCTGGTGAGTGCAACACATTTGGCAAAGAGAACATACGTGTCTGGACTATTCAGCAGCAGCTATGCTGGCGAGAGAGAAAATGAATCATCTCAAAGAAGCTATTTCTCACAACTTTAAAGACAAGGAGAGGTGCCATGGTGAAGAGTGAGTTTTACAGAGTCTCAGAGTGCTAGATGGTGAATCCTGTATACTTTTTTTCTCCTCTGGCCATACTGAAAAGAAAAAAGTCATTAAGGTCACTGAAAAGGAGACACATCTTTTCACATGGTTTTCTGCCCTGGCCCGTGTAACTGTATGTAATCACAACATTTTATTAGAGCTCTCTTTTCATTATAGATGTTGAAATCAGATTTCATATACAGAGGTAAGACAATCCTTCAGCTAGTGGTTTGTCTTTCATTTTACAGGAAATGTGGGCGGTGGGGTCATTTGGGCACAGAAACATGAATGTCAATCCTCCACTCCCGTCCATACCTCCTAAGACGAGAGCATGAATGTCAATGAGCTATAAGTATGACAGCCCACATGTCTTCTGTGAGATGTGATGCTTCATTGAAACGTATTCTTTATTTTTCCAAGAAGAGCTTCGATCAGGCAGTGAGGTGACCGAGCCCACACGTGTTCAGAGCCGGCCCTTACGCATGCACCTGCCGCTCACTGGGTCCATTAGCGCCTCCTCGGGGAAAGAGCTTTATTCCCTTGAGGAGATGCCTACACGTGTGACCATGCAGGCTATTTTTATGTTGTTTGTTTCTTTCTTTGGGTTTTTTTTCAACATATTCCTTTGATGAGGTTCCTTCAGCCTTGGTTTGGAAGCCTTCAGTGCTTATGCCTGTTGCCATCTGCTGATTCTTTCCTCAATGTTGTTTACGGGTTCAAGAGAATTAAAAATAATGGAAGGTTCATGTTAAAAAGGCAGTGAGGGACTGCTAGTGAGATGACAAGCTAGCTAATGAAAACCTTCACAACTAGACTGTGCAGTTCTTGTAACTTTCAACATAGGTTACTATAGTACCTTACGCCCCGAGGGATTTTTGCAGTTCCTACTCTTTTTTTCTCGTGTTTGAACAAAGCAGATTTAGGGATTATTAAGTTCCTCTGACCGCAGTTCCTATAACTCTCTCAGCTCCTACTTCAGGGCAGGGTCTTTCGCATGGGAACCCTTAGTGCTAAACTCACTGTCAAACCTGCATTCACAGCCATGCAGTCTTTAAAATCCAACGCAACGGAGGGACGGATAAACATTACTCATGTCCCACTTTTGCTAAAATACTTCGGGAACTCTGGTGGGAGAGTAGGCTAGTTAGTAAAACTGATTTAGAAGTGGACTGTTCCTATAACTAAGTTCCTCTAACTACTTGGTCTGAAAGAGACTATTGTCTACAATCTTATTCTGAGATTGAGCTACTTTTCTACCTTCTTACAAAAAAAGTAGGCCTATTCAATTTATGGTTGACACTCACTGCACTCACTGATGAAGCATATAAGCTATGTTGGTGAATGAAAGGACTGACATGACTGATTCTCGAATTAAGCACATTTAAGAACAAGAATAAGAACAGAATAGGCCTACACCCATTTCGTTCCGTTAAAATTCTAATTAGATCGGTAGTTTTATTTCGATCAAGGTGTTCATATCATATGTGTCATATTTATTCCGATGTAGCCGTTATTATGATTCTAATCTGAATAGGAGTGTCCATGTAAGCCCACCTAGTCAAAACAATAGCAAAGGGCTAAAGAGGACTTGCACAATGATTCAAAAAGTCGAACAAGAGTGCCAAAAAGTTATGCACAGTTATAAAGTCTGATTTTGAAACATTTCTGTATTTCTATCCAGTATACAGACAAATGAGCAAAGAATGCAAACAACTTTTTTCTCTCTTTAGTTTGACAGTAAGACAGATGTATTTTAACTGCTTCAAAAACTCTTTGGATATATTTAAACAATGGCTTTGAGCCCAGATAGATGTTGGCATGCATGTTGACAGTAGATTCTCCTTAAGTCTGAATCACGAACATGCAAAACAAAAAACATGTCCATTCCAATTCCATATTTTGAATAGTAATAGTGACTGCAGTCATAAACTGTCACCACAGCAATTTGCATTCACTATTGTAACACATTAGTAACATACAAAAGTTTAAAACATTGACGTGTCAGAGCTCTCTTCTAACAGGGAATATTGCATGCCACTGGAGATCCCATAGAACTGGTCCCATTTGAACAGGCTGGATGACATGAAAGAGGAGGGTGTGGAGGTTCTGAGGGAGTTGTGTCCATTGCGACTGCTGACCAGAATTATTAGTTCATCGGCATTGTCAGAAAGAATTTTTCATTATTCCCTGCTTCAAAGAGTTTGAGGTGCCCTTAGTGTTATGTATTATTAAGATGATGTGTTTGAACATTGTTTTCTTTGAAATGGTACCCTGGACATCAGAGCTTTACCAAGATGAATTACTACATGAAAGTGGACATCCTGTTGATCATCATCAATTTATGATAATCTGTCTTCAATATTGTCTTTTTTAGACCTAACTAATCCAGTGAGACGCAGTGTCTATTTTTATGCATTTTACAAAAGAGTGGATGGTAGGCCTAGTACATTGTTACACTGTGTTGTCTTCACAGATTAGTTAGTCTCATCTTGTCAGCTGGAATCAGGCAGTCTCAGCTGGTACCCCCCCCCCCCCCCCCCATTTTCACTCGTTCTCTTTCTGAGAGTTTTATAAGTTTTGATTTGCCTTTCTCTTAAGTTTCGTAGACAGTAAGACAGTAAGATGTATTTTAACTGCTTCAAAGAACCCTGTGCATTGATACCGATCAGCCATAAAATGACCACGGATAGATTAAGTGAATAATAACGCTTATTATTAAATAAATCATAAATAAAAAAAAAGAAAGAACAGTATATGACAGCTATATGCCTTGTTTGCTCAGAAGTGGGTGTTTGCTCTTTGTGGAATTGTGGGATACATTTCAAATGCTTTATTTCTTTCTTCCTGTTTTTGGTAACTTATCAACCTATCCTTGTGGAATAGTGGAATATTACTAAAAACTACAGGATAGTAAGAGCTGAACTGTTGATTTATCCAATTTCCACCACCACTAAAAAAGTGGGCCGGTCTTGGGCATGAAACACCAGGATGCACTATGGGAAAAGGGCAAGCTGGCGGACACAGTGTGATGCTTTGGCCAATTGTCTGCTTTCTGCTGGGAAACCTATTGCCATTCATGTGGATGCTCCTTTGACATGTACCACCAAGCATTATTGCAGACTATGTGCAATAATGCTCCTTGTGTGTGTCCTTTAATGGAAACAGTATGGCAGTGGCCTCTTCCAGTTGGATAATGCACCCTGCCAAGAAGCAAATGGTTCAGGAATGGTTTGAGGAACATAACAGGTTCAGGGTGATGACTTGGCCTCCAAATTCCCCAGATCTCAATCCAATCAAGAATCTGTGTGGAATGTGGAGGCACCAATTACAGGACTTAAAGGATCTGCTGCTAATGCCAGATCGTCAAAAGGGGTACCCACACAATATTACACAGGTCATTATAATGTTATGGCTGATCTGTGTATTTGAACAATGGCCAGTGTTGAGCCCAGATAGATGCTGACCAAGTGCCTGTCATTAGTCTCTCCTTGGGTCTGAATCATGAACATGCATGGTAATCAGGTCCGGAGTGTGGCCACTTTTCAGCCCGGGAGTTTCATGCCCAAGACCGGCCCACTTTTCTAGTGGTGGTGGAAATTGGATAAATCAACAGTTCAGCTCTTACTATCCTGTAGTTTTTAGTAATATTCCACTATTCCACAAGGATAGGTTGATAAGTTACCAAAAACAGGAAGAAAGAAATAAAGCATTTGAAATGTATCCCACAATTCCACAAAGAGGCATACTGAATTTACATGTTTTTCTGCATGGGTAGCTATCATATTGTTGTTTGGTGATTTACTCCTTTACTACACCCACTTCTGAGCAAACAAGGCATATAGCTGTCATATACTGTTCTTTCTTTTTTATTATTATTTATGATTTATTTGTGGGATTTTGAGTATAACAGATACATATTACACCTCATCCATGAAGTGAAATTAATACAAAGATTAATTTTGTGAAACAAGGTACTAACAATGAAACAGTTTAAAATGAAATGAAGTGCATCCTTTATCCATTGAGAGTGAGAAGGGGAGGAAGGGCTTTTCCATCGCAAGAGAATGGCACGTCTTGCTAGCAGTGTGAGAAAGGCAACAAGCTCAGCAAAATAGGACGGCAGTGAGAGGCCAATGGGTAGGACACCAAACAGGGCTATACTGTTCTTTCTTACAGTAAATAATGATTCTTTCTTACATTAAATAACAACATTTCATATTAATTCATATGGTTTACTCTATTGTCCTCTCTAGCCCAGATAGCAAAATCAGATTGTCAGATAGCGGACCACTGGTGGAATGCTGCCGGTGGCGTGCCACTTGTGGTCCGCCGTTGGACCACCATCTCTTTAAATTGAACTTGTCATGAATATTAAGAAAAGTTAATAAAAATGATATATGGAGTATAACTGAACAAATGAAAACGATTTTAGACCAATAGTGGCAACATATTGGGCCATTTGTATGCAACCCGCCAGAGAACCGATGAGCAAATGCCAGCGGACCGCGAGCTATGCCCAGGGATGGATTACTGCAGGGGCCTACCGGGCCCAGGCCCAGGGGCCCAAGAGGTCAGGGGCCCTGAAGCCCAAGCCTTTGCAT
The DNA here is from genome assembly GCF_046254945.1 of Alosa pseudoharengus. Taxonomy (NCBI): domain Eukaryota; kingdom Metazoa; phylum Chordata; class Actinopteri; order Clupeiformes; family Clupeidae; genus Alosa; species Alosa pseudoharengus. The sequence continues at coordinate 10,181,052 of NW_027468837.1, read as the reverse complement.
GGAATCATTGCCTTAATATCAACAAATCAGGATGTAGGCTATGAATCTGATTTAATTAAAGTATTGGCCATCCCCAAAATGCACCAAAATATAGGAAATCACATCAAACAAATTAAAAAATGTCTGGGGGAAGTCTAGGGGATGTGGGATCATCTGGTTGAGAGTGTAAGTGATTGGAACGCCGGCAGGAAAAATCAGAGTGAGTGTGGTGAATGTTTGTTGTATAGTCCAAGGGAAATGTATGAGAGTGAGTGAATGCGTGCATGAATGTATGTCGTGAGCCTGAGTCTATGTGTGTGTCTGGTTCGGGAGAGAGAGAGAGAGCAAGTTGGTCTGGCTTTTAAAGCCCATTTGCGCACAGGTGTGTCTTAATTGGCAATCAAGCACTCTGCCGTCTCCAGCCAGCCAAGGCTCCGCGGTAGACAGCCAGAGACAGAGAGGGTCGTAACAGGACCCAACCAACTCTTCTTGGGAGGGAAGAACAACAACCCATGCAGAGGCTGCGGTGTTAGGCATAGAATGCGGAACGTGTGTATGGCCTACTTTAGAGAAGATAAATTAATATGGCAATATTTTCCCCTCGACCGGCCCAAAAGTGAAGCGGCCCACCGGGAATTCTCCTGATTCCCCCGATTACCCACTCCGGGCCTGATGGTAATGGCATGGTAATTGTTATGGTGTCAGTTAAGGTGAGCATCTGAATGTAATTCACCCTTCTGAGAAATGATTGGCCCAGCAGATGCTCATTACTGGTTCTGCAGTGTGTTCATTAATGTGTTTTCTGCCCACATAACATGAACAGAGTTTGTTGTTGTTGTTCAGACAGCAGCACTAAGGTTTTATGAGGTTTCCTTATAAGTTATGCACACTTTTAAGTATACAGTTTTATATTTTTTTAAGATATTGTTACGGCCCAGGCTCGTGTGGGCAGCAAACATGAAATGGAGGCCAAGACCAAATGCAATTTCAATACTTAAGTTTATTTACTAACAGGAAAACTGTGTCTGTGGGATATTAGGGCTACTGGTTGCAGTTGTAAAGATGGAAATGCCTGCAATGACGGAGTAGGGTTTGAAAGAATGGATGTGTGAGCTGATGGGAAAGAGAAAAGCGTGTGTGCAAATGAGTGGATGTTGAGTGTCTGGATGTGGTGAATGAAAGTCTCGATGTGTGTCTGCGTACAAGAGTTAGAATGTCAGAAAGAGTCCCCCCAGCCAAATGAGGCTGATCCTCAGGCTTATATAGACACGCCCACTCCAGGTGCAATCAGTCAATTAACAACCCTAATCGATGCATTGGCCTCTACACAGACAGCAGGGGGAGCAGAGGGTCGTCACAATATGCAAAAAGAGACATAGAATTAAAGTTTTCTTTTTCATATAAAATAATGCACACAATATTTTTCATATGTTAAACAGCTCTAAGATGAGCATTTTTATGAAAGACAGACTGCTGTTTCCAATGGCACAGTCACAAAAATGACTGTGTGTATCAGGGGCGGAGCCAGACATTGTAAACAGTCGGGGCTTAGCCCATTTTTTTTTTTTTTAAATAACCCCTTAAATAATGACTTTTAGTGAATTTTGTGTAAACTAATGGACACATTGAGACTTAAAAAATGTGAAACTAACATTCAACAGATTCAAGGTATCTGACTGGCACACTGTGTAAAATTATAGTTTTGGGTCTTTCAAGAGGCAATATCTGTTCATATCTGTTTAGCATGTACTTAGTTAATTAAGCGTTTCTTATGGTTTGTATATTATAGTATTTGTTTATTTTCATTAGGCTATTGTTTGATATGACATTATTGTTTATTATTGCTATTCTCCTTCTTCCTCTTCCCTGATCTCATCTGTGTGACAAATATATAGAATATCTTATACTATAATATACATAATATTATACAGCATGGCCAGTCATCATGATACAAGGGTATTTTAGAAGGAATGCATTATCATCTTGACATAGGCGTTTCTAAATTATATTAATTTTGTAATTTAGCAAGATTATTCATAGGTTTCATCAGGTCCCTTTACACAGGTGCATAAAATCAAGCACCTAGATTATGAATGCAGACTGCATGGATTAACACACTTATGGAAAGTCCCCTTTCCTCTCAATATATCATTGTAATGTTTTTTTTTAGTTAATAATTAGTTAGGCAGCCAAAACAACATAACATGACTTTTATATTTATGTGGACTCTTGGATTATAAGATCTGTGGTGGTGGATAGGATATCAACAAGGTTTTAAGGTAGGCTAACAGTTAACATTCTTTTGTGCAACATATGACACTGAAAAGTTGACATGGGCAGATAACTGTTAATGGGTTTTTCTGACATTTCAAAACAGTGTAGCCTAATTTATTACAAGACGAGGATCACTTTGTTTTGGGAGCTGGAATTTCTTATTCTGCAGTAGGCTTAGCTAGCCTATGAGAGTACTGAATTTGCCTTTTCCGCCGACGAACGAGGACATTTAACGTTAACGTTAAGCATTTAGAACTAGGGAGCTAGCCAAGTAGCCTAGCCTGCCTAACTGACTGAAAGCTCTTAACGTGAAATCACCAACCTGAAACAACACCATCCGTCAGTTCACTGGGCGATGCTGTTGCTTGAACGGAGCTGGGTGGTCTTTTGAAAAACTTTCTAATATCCATAACGTTTCAACAACATGTACACAAAGTGTTTTATCACAGACTGTAAAAGTGACAGACTTCTGACAGAGGTTTTTTGGAACACCGAAGCCATGACGTACTGTAGCGTTGTCAAGGCAGCATTTTCACTGGATCTAAACAAATCAATCTAACCATTGAAATCACCATAGCGGATAGCCCAGAGACCTGGCATAGATGGTGTAGCAAGTCAAATTATTTTTCAATATTGGGCTTTGAAAATAAGGGATATATTTCCTCAGTAATAGAGCATTTTGTGACATTTATAGAGAAACCGAGGGGAAGTTATATTGGAAATAAGAGTTACCAGGAATTTAAAACACTAAAAAAAGATTCGGGGCTTTTGAAAAAAGATTCGGGGCTTAAGCCCCCTAAGCCACCCCCTAGCTCCGCCACTGGTGTGTATAAGGTCTTCTTTGAGATGCCAGCACTCTGTGTTATTCTCACTAAAAGTGGCATGCTTACATTCACTAATGATCCTTTCCCTTGTCAATCTGAACCTATGGAGTGTGAGAGAGAGAGATAAAAAAGAGAGAGAGAGAGAGAGAGAGAGATCAGCAGCTTACATAACTCCAATCAGACGTATTTCACTTCAGCGCGGCTCCTCTGACAGTCACAGTGTAAGCGCAATCTCCTTCCACCACAAAGCCCTTTTGAAGATGTTCTACCATGCATCCTGCTGGGAGAGAGTGAGTGAGTGTGTAGGTGTGTGTGTGTGTGTGTGTGTGTGTGTTGGGCGGGGGGGTGTTGGGGGTAGGGGAGATCAAAAGAAGAGGCATCATTACGTCAGAATTGGCACTAGAGCTTATCTATCAACAGCATTCATAAAGGGGCTAATGACTGTGGCAATCATGTTCACTATGGTGGGAACAGCAGAGGGATGCTTTGGGAATGCTAATGTCTAAAATAGAAATGGAAGTTTACCCAAACAGATATCATGTTTTACTCTCCAAATGCACTGTCCTGGGCACAACTGCATGGAGCCCATGTAAATAACACCAATGGTAGGATTTAGAGGGGGAAAGTAACTGGGGAAATGTACAACTTGAGGCATTTTCATTTGAAACGTATTCACACAGGCATGGCTTATATTACACTTCTCTGCTTGAGCGTTCATGTTCAAGGGGCACAGAGAGAAAAGCTTGACAAGAGTGGGGTTAAGATACAGAAAAGTCAATACATATTTGTCAAATATACTTGGTTGCTTTTGAAGCAAGTCTGTGTAGTCTACATTTTAGTTGAACTCTTTGTGGTTCCGAGCCATTCTATAGCTCTAGAGTAAGTAAAGAATTGACATAAAAACAAAAGCTCATTTCACATGTACATTTAGAGAGATTGTATGAAAATACCCCTGTCTCCATTTTCAGATGTAATACCTCTTATTGCCCTACAGAGAATAAATAAAATAAATATCACTGTGTGATAATTATTAATAATATTCATCATAAATTTTACAGTATTGTACTCCACATATCAACAGTGCAATCTAATTGTACAATTATTTACTGTATGATTACATTCCATGCCATTGTATGTAGAATACCACTGAAGTTTACATGCATGTAGGAAAAGAAAGACTTGCTGAAAACGTAATTTCTCACTGTTAAGTTTGAAATGGTATATGGTTAATGTTGAATGTCCCTGTACAGCGCTAAGACACTGCATTTGCTAGCACAGCCATAGTTAAATAAGAGATAGATCATGTCCAAATATTTACCCTGTAGCCACTGAGAATAGCAGCGGGTTGTAGTGTGCATGTCAAGGCGTCCATTTTTGACACTCAACACAAAAGGCTGTGCAACATTTCTTGGGAATAAGCCAAAACCAAATATTCCTGATGTACAGACAAGGACCCTCACAAAAGCATACAGTAGGAGCCTTTCAAAAGCTTAGAACAAACTGATTTAAGGGCCGGGACAACAAACCTGGGTACGGCATGGCACAGTGGCCAAAACATAATTAGGTTTCATTTGGTTTGGATGACAATTACTGCAGCTTTTGTAAAATACAGTTGCATTGTATTGCCGAGAATATGTACTGTATATATGAAGATCATGCAAGACAATAGCTTACTGTGTTGACAAGTGCAGTCTCTGACCTTCCAGAGCAGCTGATGCGAACACTTAATGAATCTCTGAAGCAAATGAGGAAACAAACACTAAAGAGACATGACGGAAGCTTTTAAGGAAACCTCTTGTTGACAAAGCAATCATTGAGGACATCATCATAAGCCCTGGTGACAAGACAAACATATTAAGCATTAAGGTCTATAAATCCTGCCAAAATCCTATAACCGCACTACAGTAATAATAGTAAAAAAAACAATATTACGTTTTTCATAAAAAACAACAACATTTGTGACAAACAACAACCACAGCTGTGTTTTGGCACTGACTCATTACCTTGACTGTCTGGCGTGCTGGTCTGTTAGAACAGTTGAGTCTATTGTCGCTGCAGCTGCTGTCCTGGCGTTGGCTAGATAAACCAGATGACCAGGGACACGTACGCAGCAGTGTTGCGCGGGTTTGGTCACAAGCGGCACGCGGTCGCCCGATATTTTAATCAACCCGACCGCAACTCGGACCGCGAATATTAATTAGGACAAAATGATACCCGACCCGCGATCCGACCCGCTTATTTACAAAAGGTGTGCTTTTGGTTATAGCCTGCATGCAGTGTGACAGTTTTGGCCATTTCTGTAAATAAAACTAATTTATTTGCGAAACTTTATGCAGTAGAACTAACTACACGCAGTAGGCATGCAGGACATTTGCGCAGGAGAGAGAATGAGAATAAGAGCGCAAGCACGCACGCAACCACCAAGGATTAGAACACTAGGATAAGATTTGAAGGCCATGGACATCTTACATACATCTTTCTTTCGAAAACAGAAATGGTGAGGCAAGGTAGGCAAGAGACATTGCTGGTCAAAACGTTAGCGTAAGAACTGGTTTATAATGCTGAATGAAGCACAAAGCTTTACTAAAGCACATCCACTGTTTAAAGTCACAAACACAACGAACTAAGGTAACTTTTATGCATGCGCGAACCTATACATACCGGTAGATATGGCTGTGTAGTCTGTGCCATAACATTTATTCCTGCAGGCTGCCCGTTTTGCTTCTTTACTGTTGACTTTACTGTATTGATGCTTTACTGTATTGATGCTAGCCTTCTCGTGATTTTCTAAGTAGGCCTATTTGTAGAAAATATATATTTAATTAATTTTAACTGACCCGTCCGCAAATGACCCGAATATCATTAAAATATTTTGTTTATGACTCATAACCGCGGGTGACCGCGGTCATCCGCAGGCAACCGCTTAATTTCGGGCAGACCGCGCAACACTGGTACGCAGTAAGGAAATGCTGTGTTCACTCCAGCCTGACATCTCCTACTGTACACTGTCTTAAAGGACGCAAGGGTTTGGAAGGGATTGGATGCCTGCTTAGGCCACACAATAAATGAGTCAGTTTTAGCTGTCATTAGTGGAGAACTTGCTATCTCAGTTCAAGGTACAGCCAGTGATTAAGTTCAATTCGTCAGTTACCATAAAACTCCAAATAATAGCCCGGGCTTTTATTTTCCCAAATCGCCAAACTGGACCGGCTAGTATTAGAGACAGGCGTCTATGTGAGACAGGCCTTTAATTCCCTTTACACAAAACTTTTCCTCTGCAAAGATGGAAAATATTATCGAATTCATTATTTCAAACACACTGAATGTCTACCTATATGACTAGGCTATCTGATGACAATTACGGATCATCATTTATTTAGTGTTGAGATGTTGTTCATTGAGTGAGATACAGTAAGATCCAAATAGCTGGGATAGCCAGAACAGATGAAACACATTTTAATTAAAAGTAATCTACAAAGAGATCATATCACACTGAAAGCTCATATTTTGTCACTAGCAAATAGCCTATATCGGTCCTTTGTCAAATACAATTGCATTATCAGCTCTGACCAAAACCGTTCAGGAATTATTTATGCAAAAGTGGAACGTGCTTAATGTTTCATTCTACCTCCTTTTCGGCAGGAATAAACAGCATGAGAGAGCATGAACCATACTGTTTCTCCCGTTTTGTATTTGCCAAATTTGACAACAGTCTACATTCAAATCATAGCCTACTTCCAGGCGCATGGGAACATATTTTTGACCAGGGGTGCTGAATAACAAAATCACAAAAAATCATGGATGTCCGACGATTTCTCCCCCAGCATATGATTCGAATTTAGACAGCTAAATACGCTTTTTCACCGCCGTGTATGAGTAGGTCTAAGAGTGAGAAGTTTTATAATGCCCTGGGCAGCCACATTCCACTGCAACTATGCGCAACACTTGCCACTCCGACTCATCAATAAAAACTGTGCGCGCACACACCAGTCCCATAGAAGCGCACTTGACTTTACATCATTAATCTATTTCAGTAGGTTATATAGCCAGAGAATGTCCGTAGACGGGCTCTGGTATAGCCTAGTCTAAGGTAAATTCCTTTTCTGACTTCTTTCTCTTTATCGCCATGGCATTTAGAATAAAGAATAACATACGCGAACCGTTCTGGTTTTGTTGCCAGCATAAAAACAAGCTTACCATCGGCCTATCCGCAAATTAACACAAGGGATGAATTGAACGATGACGGACATATAGGCATAGTTCATATTGGGGAAAAAAGTTATAGCTACAATTTGGAACTCTAGCTTTTCCCCACCGCAGCCTTTTAATGCCATCTAATCATAACGTGCGCAGTCTGCGCCATACTTACCCAAATCACACCCAAGATTCGCAACGAGATAAGCAGCAACTTGATGCAACATTCTAAAAACTTGCAACTGTGACCAGACATGTGAATGCTTTGCGACGGCTTGTAACGACGTGCAACATCTAATTCACACTGCTGTAACCTCCTTTCTGTAATGGTTTCGTGTCATTGCAAATCTTGAAAACAGATGATCTGACGGGTTTTAGAACATTAAATACAACCCGAAACTAAAAAACAGACCAGGCCTCTACTGGAGATCGGCCTTTAACCCAAACCTGTAGCCACGCCAGGCGTTTATAACTGGGCGATTATTTGAATTTTTACGGTATGTCATATTGCATGTTCTTATATATCATTTGTTTATTGCAACCTATTGCCTGAAGCAATGAATACTGATCTCATGGATTTAATACCTCCAATATAATAGTAATATTTACAAAGTCAAAATTGTATTCATTAATTTTATGGTCTTACAGAATCAAGGCATGAAATGATGAACTGTAAAAGACTACACACAACAGCAAAATCTTATGATAGTGACTGTGGACAACCCATGTTTATCCATGCGTTGGATGTGAGATAGATAATATGCCTCCTTCCTGCCATCCTGTCCGTGAGAGCCGGCAGAGGAAGAAAGGGACAGAGAGTGGCAGGTCTGTCAGGTGATTGTTTGGAGCCAGGAATGATTACTCTCCCTCCATTTGAGAAAGGTCACAGCTGGGAGAGTAAGATGTCTGACACACAAGGGATGATTATATGAGAGGCAGAACTATAAAGTACAGACCCTGCACTTTCCACTCTCCCTCCTTCCACTGTCATTACACACCTTGCTCTCTACACCTTTTCATTGTTGTGTATAAAATCATGAGCATCTGTAGCCTTTTATATAAAGCATTCATAAAAGTGACAGTCTCAACAGTCCAACAGTCATTTGAGCCCAGGCTGTTGAATGACCTGAGGAATGTCAGTACAAATTCATTGATTGTCTTGTCTTGTCATCACGTACCACATTTACCTCTTAATTAATTCTGGCATGCTGGCTTAACTTATGGTATTGTGACCCGACAGAATCTTAACAGTCATTGTTCAGCTTTTTGGAAATTTTAGCAATTTCTGTTTCCCTCTTTAAACCTTTCATTTTATTTTATTTAAAATAGGCTATTATTGACTGAAAAGACAAAACATCATGCTAAAAGCAGTGAAGATGTCTGATGTAAAACCTTTTATGAGGAATGTCTGAAGGGATCACATTTTATCTTAGGAATATATGATACAGTGAAAATGAATCACCCTTCTTGACTTATTTTCAAAGAATCTAACGTGAAAGAATTAAACCAGACATTGAATAAAGGTGAATTTATGCTACTCACATAATTACTTCAGGATACAATACTGAAAGTAAAATGTCCTCTTTAGAAGTGCTACATTTTCAAAATCATGCCCCGGTGTTTTATGTGAATGTTATGGATGCATTGATGTGATTGATGTTTAAAGTATTCATTGTGTGTCTGCCATGTCATATCACTTGAAATGTACCACATGGATTTCATAATTGAGTTGACTGAAGACAATGAGGCAAAGTATTTAATGAACATAAGAAGTAAGAGCAAAAACATGTGGCACAATATACAGTTTGAATATTAAATATCTGAAGGTATCATCATATTCATATCATATTACATAATTGAACTGTGGTGGAGATATACATCTCAAAATGTCACTGCCAATTAAAATGATAGAAGCACAAGTAATTTAAGCATTTTTTCCACCACTGCTCAGCCGGTTGCCATGCATTAGCATAAGTAGTGGAAAGTCTAGCCTGCTTAATAGAAGCATTGGGATATTTTACACAAAGTCGATGCACACTGTTGAAAACGTTTCATTCTCAACATGATTTGAACTAACCAGGCGCTATTTACAGCACTTTCATACTCATTCAAACACATCATAGTGCATATTACATTTGCAAAAACACTTTTCCGAGGGAGTCTGCAATGTCTGTTCATGATTGTTCGAATCAATTGTAGAGCACTGGCTCACCTAGTGTCCGATACGCTCTTCAGGCTCATGTAAAGTGTGCTGACTACGGTTGCTTCATCTGGGTTAGACTCCTTACCGCTCCTTTGACCCGTACACAGAAGTGCCATGATCCGTCTAGGAAACTTCCCACTGAAGAGGAGATAGATGCAAGGGTTGGCACAGCTGTTCAGACTGGACAATAGCATGAGGATGGTAAAGACCGCACCTGGAAAAAATAACACGTGATGCATTAAAATGCGCATTGCTTTCACATACACTTCAATCAGTCTTAACATCTGAACACTTCAATCAGTCTTAACATCCGACCAGAGCCATTACAGATTCGACAAAAATGTACCAGAACCACAGTAGCCTATGAGTACTGTCTTTAAGTGGCTTTAAATATTTTTCTTACTTTCAGTCGGTGCGTCATCGTCCCAAACTGACCACAGCTGAACTGTAAAGAATGGGGACCAACAGAGAATGTAGGCAAGCACTATCACAACAGTCATTTTCACAGTTTTAATCCTTGCTTTAGACACTCCAGCGACACTGCTGGCTCTGGACGGCAGTGGCTGCTTGATGACATCCTCTTCGTTCTGGTGCGTCTTCATGTAGAGGTTTATCTGAATTGCTCTACAAATGCGCACCTGGCACACAACAACAGTCATTATGGGCAACACGAAAATTACTAAAGTTGTCCATGTTATGTATGTCTTCAGTCCCCATGGTCGTATGAAGTCAGCCCAGCACTCGAAAACCCCAGGAGCAATCTCAACTTGGGAGAAGATAAAGATCTGAGGGAGGCTTCCGATAAGAGCGATTCCCCATGCGATGCAGACGGGGACGTTCCATCGCGCACGGCGTCTCTGGAAAGTTACCATGGGATTGCAGATGGCTTGGTAGCGGTCAATAGTCATCACAACGATCATGTAAGTAGAGGCGAACATGCCGACCACCTGAAGGTACTTCACCAACCGGCATAACATGTCAGGGCCGCTGAATCTGTCGGTGATATCCCACATTAGTTGAGGGCACACCTGGAAAAAAGTGACGACAAGATCCGCCAAGCACAAATGAAAGACGAATACACGCATTCGAGACATTTGCTTTCTTCTCTTCCACAGAACCAAGAGGAGTCCGAAGTTCAGCACTGCTGCGCAGAGGAAGATTATGCTCAAAATAGCTATTTCAACTCGCGCAAGACTTTCATCTCGCGGCGTATCAAGGCTAGTTTCCTTTTTGAAACTGGAATTTGTCTCATTTGACGTGAATAAAGACATTTTCCTTTTTATCATTTAAGATAACTTGGAAGTTTGAAATAATTTACTCTACATCCTCAGTAGCTTACAGTTGCACACAACGTGTCGAGCGAAGAAAAAAAACTGTCTACATTGTAAAATATTTAAAAATTCTGGAGGGGAAAAGTTTACTAGATTACGCGCGAAGCCGCCGTGCGGTGAAGTGAGAGTATAAAGTTGCGGGTTATGTTTTTATCCTTGGCACATCGTAGGAGGAGCTTTCCTTCAGCACACAGGCATTCAGAATCAGCACACATCACCTTCCCTCCTAGACGAGCTGGGAAGCCTCACTGGCGTTTTGGAAGTGCAAGCTAAGCTTACAGTTATCAAAACAATAAAAATGCAGACCCTGTGAGATGAGAAGAGAGATAGAAAAAAATACATTTAATTAACTGTATAATGATTATTGGAAAGCAGGGATATCACTTGTATTGAAAGACAGGGGGGGCTTAGCCCCCTGGGTTGTAGATAATTTGTGTGCATAGAGCCCACCGAAAAAAACTCATCACACCTTAAAAGGGCTTCAATGAATTGATATTAACAGGGACACCATGCCAGTAGTTTTCACTCTGGCAATATTGCTGATTATATTGCTAATTATAACAACAGTCTGCGGGGACTGATATTGTAGGCCTAGCTTGCCAGTGGCAGGGGGGTGGGGGGCTGTCATCACCCCACATGTCATGAACTGTTGTGAAGTTAGGGATTAGGGAATTCAATTAATAGTACCCACTGTAAAAAATCACATTACAATTGGGTGCATATGTATGGAATATAAACTGACAGGTGCAAAACAATGTATTGTTAATATCATAGGCTAACCTAGCCTACTACAGAAGTCCGAAATGCAAAAAAAAATTAGGGCAAAAATTAGTCCTATATTTACCCCATAATATCAAATAATGTTCATTCTTTTGCTTATTTATCAACCCTCTAAAAATGTTATCTGCACATTTTCAGTTGTCCCTCCTCACTTTAAATCTCCCTGCAGAAGGCTCTAACTACTTTAATAAGCTGTCCAATCTGAAGGGGAATGTTTGGGAACCCTCAGGTTCACATCATAACAAAGATGTTCAATGAGATTCACATCTGGACTGGCTCCTTAAAGATACCCTTGTCCCTCAGGCTTTATAAGCTAAATGCATTGGTTTCATTTAGGGGATAAAAGGAGAACGTTTGTCCCAGCGTGATGTCTCCTACAACCTATTCTCCAGTGACCATTCTGCACTCAGTCATCCTCCAATTCTGACTGGCCACCTCTCTGTGTAGTGCTGCTGATTGAGTCTTCACGTCCATGACCCACTGTAAAGATTGGAGGAGTGGAAAGGGATGAGAAGGAGCACTCCATTAGACAAATAAATTGCTGCCTGTAAGGCCCTCAGAAGGCAAACATCAGTCATGTCTGATGAAGGGCTGGGGCCCGAAGCGTCACATGTGGTGATATAGCCTACAAATAAAAAAACGCTAAGGAGCAGATTCTGGTTTGCGGACTCAACGTTCTTCTACCGAAAATAGACTTGACATTCTTGAACGCATTCAAGTACAATTTCATGAATTTCTTTTGTACAAAAAATTGAGCTTTTGAGAATGAGAATTATTTATTGGGAAAGAACAGGAAGTTAAGGTACCTCAGCACCTCTGTGATGCATTGAAAAAACATCGGCACAATGCCAAATGCCTCTCAATGCTCTGTACATCAATAATGCAATTATCACTACAAAACACAAAACGATGCAGTCTTTATGTGATCCATGAGGGAAGCATTTCTGCTACAATAGCCACCATCTTGCCAGTGCCCATGGCCTTTCAAAATATAATAGAACTCAAATTATCCATGCAAATTGCAAATACCACAGCTGCAGCTTGTTATTACTCATAGTCATCGTCCACACTGTAGTTGATGAGAAGACGCCTACAAAATCACAACAACTCCAGAGTCTCCATTTGTTTGAAATTGTGGCTTCACAGTTGTGGGCATTCATCAGGACTGTCATTATCAACAAACACCACTTGACTTCACAAGTTGGTCGTCAGGATTGATGGACTGTACTGAGGAGCTCCTCTTTGTCCATCTGGTAGCGGCTCTTCTTCCACGTGTCGCGTAGGCCCTGGAGGATGGTGCCGATCTCCTTGCCCGATGTGATGCCCATCTTCCTCAGGTCGTGCCCGCTGACGGGAAAACGAGGGATGGACCAGCTGGTCATCTCCGCTAGAAGCTTCTCCTCGCCTTGGTATTTGAGCAGCTCACTCACTTTACTCTGAATATCCACCTCCCGGCTCTGCAGACACACATAGATATCAATAGAATAGAAATAGACAGTTGATAAAAATGTAACTATTTTTTAACTATTTTTTAAAACTAACTCCACACACATCATATGTTTCTCCACACAGAGTATACATCTAAGCACAACTTTATTACACCAACAGTCATAAATCAATACATGTAACAGGTTCAACTTCACACTAAGGGCAGTGGGGCGCTCACTTCTACTCTCGTGGGGAATTTTACAGGAACAATAACCTTTTGGAGGAAATGCATTTGTTTGGTTCTCAATGAGGAAACTGCACTGATATATTCTGCAAAACAGTACATGCATCCAAAATAGTTCACCTATGAACTATGAACAAATTCTATGACAATGTGGTTTACTTTACATAAATGGCCAGAGGAGGCAAAACAGACCAAAATATTATTTACCCTTAGCCTAGGTATCAGTGCTTGCCATGGTATTAATATTATTTACCCTGTGGTAAGGTATCAGTGCTTGCCATGGTCCCCATACAACCAAACAATGCTTCCTATTTACTTTGACAGGAAGTCAGAGCTGAATCAAAATGTTCAACAACTTCAAACTAAACTTTGCCAGACACGGTTTCTGCTTACTTGAATAAGGAAACACTTGTAAACACTGGTTCTGCTTACGTCAATGATGAAATCTGTGTATGGCCTGAGACGGTCATCCTCATCTTGACCCTTCACAAGGTCCCGTCTGTGTTTGACCAGGAAGAGGCCCAAGGTTTTCTCCTCTTTGGAGATGCGGAGCCGCAGGTCCAGCTTGTCCACTTCATCCGTTCTGCGGAACAGGGCTGACAGAATGGTCATGGGCTTTGGAGACAGGCTCTGGGCACAGCTCCACACCTGTTTCATCTCCTCAACATTGCCCTCTGGTGGCAAACCTAGGGAAGGCAAATAAAGGAATATTTGGAATGTCTGGAATCCCAAAGTGAGTAGGATCACAGTGATTAAATGTTTTGTAACCTAATCATTTGAAAATATAATCTTCTCATAAGCCTATTGATTCTACAATCAAGCAGCACCGAATAACATGACAATGATGCTGCAATAGTCATAATCTTTATTTAAGAAATATATCTTTAATTTGTCAGATGTAATGCTGATTGTATGATTCATCTACGTAAGGCTTTTAACAGCATAGAATTGGTTAGCCAGAGGCATGAAGACTTCCAGTATGAGGCGTGCGGAGTAGACACATAGGCAGCTGGCTCCCACGACTTAACTTTTAGTTTACCTTTAAAACCTCTCCTTTTCTAAAAATTGTAGTTTGCAAAAGAATTGGTTAGCCAAAGGTTAGCTTATTTGCCGTCTACCCCAGAGTTGGATAAGAGGATACAAGCTCTTTTCTCCTCTGTTTGTGCCAAGCAATAACCCAGCCTGGGAGCCTGGGCATAATTCACTGAAAGTGGGTTACAGGAGTTAGCCTATAGCTCCCTTTTAGCTTTAACTGGTGTGGCTACTCATTTCCAGTGAATTACCGACATGTTAAGCTAGGCTAACTAGGCTAATGAAACATAAATATGTGCTCCCCTCTCGTTTTAACGGACGTCATAAGTGATAAGCACGTGAGCACCATCGATCTAAATTGCTACATGGATTCCAAATTTTTTTTATATGGATTATATTCTATAGGCCCTTTAAACTGCATAAACAAACACGTGTGTTCCAAAGGCATTTCCAGTGGCACAGAAAACACCATTGAGCTAATGGTAACTTGGGGACGAAAAAAAAGTATTGGCGTTGGTTTTGAACGTTTCAACCGGAAACCTTCTAGGAACAGTTTGAAAAGGTCTATATAACAATATACAAGTGCCAGGGCGATGCTAAATGCTTCAAGAACAATTCTGGCCTTAGTCTTATGCCTTAGCCTCAACCTTACCCATGTACTGTGCCAGGTCCAGCTCATAGAGGAGCGCTAATAAATGTGCAGCGTGGTTTCCTGTCACCATCTTCTTCAGCTCCACCCAGATGCGCTCCCCAGATATGGACGCCAGGCCACGGGCGTTCTCTCTGATTGCCTCCAGGGTTTTGGGATCATGCTCTCCTGGTTCATTGGCCACCCTGCCATAGAACCTAATCATCACAGTCAAATGGAGAGGGAATGGAAGATGAAGAGAGAGAGAGCGAGAGAGAGAGAGAGAGAGAGAGAGAGAGAGATACGGACAACAACCAGGATTTAACTAAGCAAATAGGTAAGAGCTGCAGTTGATCAGGTCTAGGTTCAGCAACGTTATGTGCCCAAAGAATGAGGTCAGCTGACTACCTGAATATACTGAATGACCAGGTTATTTTATCAGTGGATTTTTTTCTTCCCTGATGGCACCGGCATATTCCAAGATGACTGACAGGATTCATCGAGCTCAAATTGTGAAAGAGTGGTTCAGGGAGCGTTAGACATCATTTTCACACATGGATTGGCGTCCAGACCTTAAGCCCATTGAGAATCTTTAGGATGTGCTGGAGAAGACTTTGCACAGTGGTCTGAATCTCCCGTCATCAATACTTCATCAAGATCTTGGCAAAAAATGAATGCATCGCTGGACGGAAATAAATGTTGTGACATAGCAGAAGCTTGTGGAAACGATGCCACTGCAAATGCGTGCCGTAATCAAAGCTAAAGGCGGTCCAACGAAATATTAGAGTGTGTGACCTTTTTCTTTTGGCCAGGCAGTATATTAAGCTGATGAACGCCTCAAACTGAAGTGAACACACTGAACATATCTTTGTGATACATAAATGTTTGCTCTAAAATGCAGCACATCATGATATCATAAGTGCAACACCACAGATGTTAAAAACTGACATACCTGAAATATCGTAAAATGCGCAAGTAGTCCTCCTGTATCCTGAGGGAGGCACTGCCAACAAACCGTACTTTTCTGTTCTGGAGGTCTTCATACCCATTGAAGTAGTCATACAGAGTTCCGTCCAGTCCTAACCAAAGTGACAATCAGAAAATTGTTATTATGCCTCTGGCAAAACCATGTGTAAATGCAGGTTGATTTATGATAAATGATGCACTGTAATGTACTCTCTAGGGATGCACCCATATATCGGCCTTGACTGATATCGGCTAATTTGTATGATGTTTACCAATGGTAGTTGCTGATGTTTATTTGTTATGTTGCATCAATTCTGCACAAGGTAAATGCTGTGTTATGTGGAGACTGGAATTCAGAGATGGTGCTATGAAGGCCTGAAAGAAATTATTTTAGTTATTCTTTTTAATTAATATTTTTGTTTCCACTCTACTAAAGGGTATAATTTACAACAAAAAATAAGCAAAAGAAAAACAAATAAAAAATATCTGTACCGGCCATATTTATTTTAAACATCGGTATCAACAAATATCGGTGCATCCCTAGTGCTCGCACTCCAATAGAATGAAATATGAGGAGACTGGTAGACACCTAAAAACATGGAGTTGATGGTGAGGTCTCTGCGCTCTGCGTCCTTCTCCCAGTCGGTGGTGAACTCCACTTCTGCGTGCCGCCCATCAGTCTGGACATCCACACGCAGGGTGGTCACCTCAAAGTTTTCATTGTGCAGCTGAACAAAAGCACAATTCAAACATTTAATAAACACACACACACACACACACACACACACACACACACACACACACACACACACACACACGCTGAAGTGCAATTCATTACATTAGATTACATTAGACATTACATTTGGCTGACGCATTTTTAACCAAAGCGACTAACAACACGGCAAACAGTTTACGTTTTTAACACAATTCTCTCAACAATTCTAGGACAATTTAAAAAAGGTAGAGAATAAGTGCATCAGTTAAGAATAAGTGCATCAGTGAGTGCTGTTTTTTAAACAGATGAGTGTCAGTTCTAGACAAGTAGTAAGTGCTAGGATCAGCAAGACTAGTTGTAAGTAGTGCTATGAGAGTAGGTGTTCTCTGAAGAGCTGGGTCTTCAGGAGTTTTTTGAAGATGGAGAGGGATGTCCCTGCCCTTGTAGGAACTGGCAGTGCGTTCCACCAACGAGGAACAACAGATGACAAAAGTTAGGATTGGCCTGAGCGCACCGGTGGCAGAGCTAGACGTTGTTCGTCTAATTCACAGTATGGTGTAACTTTCCACTCTCTTCAGTAGCCTAGATTGTTGCGACATACCCGGGCTGTGATGGTTCCATGTTGTTCGCCTTTGTTATTGATCAGGCGTACTCCTGCAGCTTGGAACATTCTCTTCATCTCCTCAGGGGTAGCGGTGGTGGCAAAGTCCACATCCTCTGGTCGCTTCCCAGACAGAAGGTCTCGTACTGCTCCTCCAGCAATCCTCAACTCAAACTTGTTCTTTTCAAACAGGCCTGGAAGAGCAAAAGTATATCATTTATTATGCTGCTAATGTTTTAAGTTGTATTGTTATGATTACTATGCACACCAAAGATGATATGAATCAGCAATTTAACCTATTAATCTATGTCTATGTCTATGCATGACCTCTTCAATAAACAAAACGTTAAAAGCATGTGCATATGGAACTAGTACCATCTATTAAAATATCCTATACACACACAGCCTACACAGTAACGTTACTTAAACAGCAACACAAAAAACAGCCTACCACATCAAACGTCAATCGGCAGCCCTCAACATAGAGAGAGAGAGAGAGAGAGAGAGAGAGAGAGAGATTTCACCTGCAATGCCATTTAGTCCATCTGTAAATAATGACTGGAAATCCTTCGTTTTCAACTGCATGGTGAAGAAATGTCTTCGAGTCCAAACAAGTGCTCTGCCAACAGTGGGATTCAGAAATATTCGTCCCCACATCTGTTAACTCATGTAAACAGTAAGAGCAAGTAGCAGCTAAGCCTTACTATATTTTACCAACGAGCTAGTCATCGACCTGCCTGTCCGTCCGTGCGTGCCTGCCAAAGTGCTAATGCGAAGTTATGAGAGTTCAGAGTTATATAACCTTCATGTCGGTGGTAGGCCTAATGGTATGAATTCACTTTACTGACCTCATACTGTCATGCAGCGATTTAACTTATTCAATACAGGTAGCATGTCACACATGCATAGACATTCTCTGCTTGCATGTAGCAGACTCATGAGAGCAGAACGACGAGTCTCATTATGATGACGTCACTGGAGCGCTTGATCCTGTTTGGCTAAAACATAAAGATGAAAAAAAGTCTCAACTTCAAGTTCAAATTAAATTATTACAATCGTGGAAGTGTTGCACCTTTTTGATTAAGGAGTTTCATACTTGTTCCCCTTTATTTAGTGTTGCAGCATCTTGAAAATAATTTGGAAATAATGGGGGGAAGACTAGGCTATTAAACTCCTGTATATTAGGGTACAATGAAATGCAATAAACATGCCGTGAAATCTCCATGATGTCTTTGTGTCTACTGATAAGTTATCTATTGCTGAACTAATGTTTACCTATAGGTCAACCCATTTAACAAAATAAAAGTCACGCGTGTTCTCCTAACAACATCAGCGTATTCTCCTAACAACATCATCTGGTGCTTGTCACTTATTAACCCAGGCTACTCTGACCAAATAGCCTACCCTGTCAGTGACTGACAGCCAAACTGTCAGATGCTCTCTAAAGCAAAACAGCGAAAGGAAGCTGCGGTCTAGCTGCTAGGTTTTCACGACCTATTCATAAATCATCGCGAGAATATCGGCCGAGAACTGTAGTTGAAGTCACAACAAGCGGACGTACCAGTGGCCAAATGGCTAAAGTTGAGATAGCACCACTCAGACCCTGGGATGACTTTTTCCCTGGGTCTGAAAGGTTCGGCAAGCCCGATGTGCGCGACCTGGCGAAATGGAACAACAGAGTTGTTAGCAATCTTCTGTACTATCAAACAAATTATTTGGCGATGGCAATCGTTGTCTTCCTGCTTGTGGGGTAAGCTGCTTTGCAGTGATGAATTTTCAAAACAAAAGTCATATCTTTCTCGCATAAGTTAGCAAAGCCAAATCTACAATTGCGTTTTCGCCTACAGTTTTTTTTTGTTGTTAAAATTTCAGGAGGATTGACCTGCTTTCAGAAGTGAAAAGTGACGTAGGCTAAATACTGTGCAGATGATGACCAAGTGATTCTAACCTTAGATGGTCACGCACTCCATCTCAAAAGTGTCATATAGGATGACAGGTCAAAATTTGGAGTAGCCTACTTCGAGTTATGATTTGTAAGCAGTGATTCTGTGCATTGAAAGGATCTGTATTGTATTCATGTTGCGACAGTCCTGAACTAGCTGAGACTAATCAAAATGTCCATTGTGTAACATTGTTACATGTTGGTGGTGAGCTGTTTGCCTTAGATTGCAACATGTATCCATATAAGAATAATCTGTTCTCTAGACCAGTCTGACCAGGCGATAGCCCATGTCAGATAAAAAGTTAAGAAATGTTGGACTGGATATTTATAGCCTAGTTCTCACTGGGAAATCTATATGCACTTCTATTCTGAAGGCTTACACTTTTTTAGCATTACATCCAGATGTAGCCTAAGGCAAACAAAATGGCATTGGTCTATCCTTTTATCCATATGGAAAACCAACATTGAAGCACATTTGAGGATTAGTTGAACTGAAGAAGCCCACGCAGTGGATATGCAGAGGCCATTTTTCTAAATATAGTCAGCGTATGACTATTTCACCCTGATGACACATGGTTGCTGGGGGCTGCAGCGCTCCATAATCCCAAACATCAGCAGCTGATGGGGGATGAAGAGGTTGGGAAGTTCCCAGATGAACCAGCTGCTCATTACTGTGCTACTTCATCAGCCTGCTCGGTTCAGAAACACTGAGTGAGTCAGGAAAGTCTCCTCACTGTGTCTCACAGTCCAGTGATAAATAGGGTAGACCCCCCTCATTATTATAAAATTCAGTGAGTTGTCGCTACCCTTGAATAATGCAAGTTGTAGGTGAAATGGGTTAGAAAAAAGACAACGAAAAGCAATTGTAAAATAATAGGTGATGCTGTTTATTTCTCTCTGTCATTTTATATTGGTTTGCATTTGTATGGCTTATATATTCTTATTTGTTAATTTTGTGACTTCCTTTAACAGCTAACCACTGAGCAAGTACACAACTGGCTAATAATGTGATTGAATGAATGTTCTGCTCATATCTTGGGAAAGAAGTGAAAAAGTTAGGCACAAGGGGGCGCTATTGATAAAGGATTTAGGATCGTGCATCCAAAAACAGGAACAAACTGGCAGGGGTTTCCAGTATTGTGTTGTGCAAGTACATCTTCCACCCAAATGGCTCCTCTAATCTCAGTGTGTTATTTATTGTGTGATATTTATAGGCTAACAAATCCCTTTGGCATGATGCTGGGCGGCATCGTGGTCACCCTGGTCTTCATGGGCTCGGTGTGGGCTGCGGAGAACAAGGCCATGATCAAGAGCCTCAAAAGGCAGAACCCCACCCTGTTTGTCTTTGTGGTGATGCTCGCAAGCTATTTCCTCATGTCTCTCTTCGGAGGAGTCATGGTATTCATCTTTGGAATCTCCTTCCCCATTCTGTGTAAGTCTGCTATGCGTGAGACGTTTTTAACGAAACTCATTTGAATCTAACCTCCTCAGTGTCACACCAGGTCTCCTCAGTGTCACACCAGGTGTCATGAGATGATTTTCCTGTATGCTTGCTTATTTAATGTGCATTGAAGTAGATCACAGGGTTATGTTCCGATGTGTGTGGTAGGCTGTGTACTCTTAAGTTCAGAAGCAGGAGACGTGTCAAGATCAAACACTGGATTCGGGCTATGCACATTGTGATGTTTTGTCTTTTTTTTGAACCACAGTGATCTTCGCCCATGCTTCTCTGCGCCTGCGTAACATGAAGAATAAGCTGGAGAATAAGATTGAAGGGGCGGGGTTAAAGAAGTCACCAATGGGGATCATACTGGAAGCACTGGGACAACAGGAAGAGAGCATAAACAAGATTCAGGACTTCTTGGAGAATGAGATGATGAAGAAACTGAAAGAGTGAAAAACCAACACACACACACACACACACAGTTGCACACAGTCATACATATAAATTGATTCCATTTTGTAGGTTAGTAGAACCACATGGTCCTAGGGAACTGAACTCTACTCCAGGTAGAGGATATAATGTGACTTTTCTGAGCACAGTTCACTAAATGTAAGGGATTGCATTGTTTGTAAATCCATCCAAGTTTACATGCAGGACACACCTAGCGGTCAAGCAGTCCTCAGGTCCTGCTTCACTCCCTGCCCCTGTCAGAAAGATGTTCTCAGAGCACACACTCCCTTTGTGGTTGTGCTACAGTGTCATGACATATAAAGTATATTATTTTCTTCCAAAATGTTGAACTTACCACTTCCACGGGTTTCATGTGCAATCAGGACATAAAAATGAAATTTACTGCAGTGTTGAAAATAGTGATCCTCAATATTCTATTCAGGTCACTTGGCTTTAAAAAGCCATGTATGGAGAATGAGTTGTCAGTTGCTTCTAGTTGATTTTTCTGTTTCATACAGTTTATTAATATTTTTTCTGAACTGTATGTACTGGTGTGTTTTGTGTTTTAATGTGTTATATCAAGAATAACAATATAAATCTTTACCAAATGGATAAATTAAGTTGCAGAGGCAACTGGGCATTGAAAAGACAGTGTTTGAATGCTTTTGTTCAATCAATGATTCCAAAGCATGTGTAAGTGACTATTGTGTGTTAAATAATGATCAACAAACAACTCAACAAACTTCTATGCAATATTTTGAAATAAAGAGCCAAAGCCCTCTGTGAACTGAATCAAAGTGGGATTTATTTGTAATACTTAACAAATGGTGAATGGTGAATAAGAGTTTGCCTTGTATTCACACTGCTTGTCACACTCCCATCAGTATTCGGCCTCTCAAATGTGTTTTTTATCTTGACGTTACCTCTGCGGTGATTGATAGCTCCTTTGCCCTAGCTCCCAGCCCGGGCCTAATCAATGGGCTGGAGTAGATTACAGAGTGGAGTTGAGCTGCGAAGCTGAGCCAGAGGGAGATTTATCTGCTGTTTCTCACAGGGAATCTCCTCATAGGATCACTAAGTCAGCACTTTCAACACTTGCATGCTCTCATTTAAAATGGCTACCAAAAGTCATTGGAATCTATGTGGTTTTTGTGTGTGTGTGTTGTGTTTGGGTATGTGTGGTGTCAACTGAGGTGTGTAATGAAAATCAGGACTTCTGGTCTGTTTAGTTTGTGTAAGCGTATTGAGGCCAGAAGCTGGGTTCTCTTTGGAAGCCCTTGATCTGAAAGGTTACCCTCACTCGCTCTGTTTGTGCTGTTGCCTGGGGTGACATGAGAAGGAGAGCGAGTGGGGGGTGGAGGGGCCGCGCTGAGCTAGCTCAGGTGCAGCACAACGCCCTCTCCACTCTGGGTCTCGCGTTTGTCTTTTAACACAGTCGTGTTAAAACCTGATTTATGCTCAGACTGCCATGGTGCTTTTCCCCCCAGGGTCTCCACCTAGCAGACTCTCTGGTGTTGTGCAATTGTGAGGAAGCACGTACACACACACACACACACACACACACACAAGCTCCCTCCCTCCTGCCATCACCATCCCTGCTGTCTCGCTGGCTCTATCAGCTTGGCCAAGGGTCAAGTCTCTGGTCACACCCGGAGAGGCCCTGGTGCCCACTCCCCACGCAGCTGTTAGATGGACATCTTAAACAGGCCACTGTCTCAAACCTCCAGGTCTCTCCACAACAGACATTTTCTTCAGAGCTTTGCCTTTAGAACACGTGTGGGTGTAGTAACACTAGAAAGACTTTGTGATCTATTTCAACAAAGTATTTTGAAGCTCTTCTTGTAGCCTACATAGACTTTTGCTGAACATATGGCTGCAAGAGGTCTTTGGGTTTAGACTTTATCTCCTTGGCAAAGGGATAATAGAAAAGTTAATGGTGTGTAGCTGTTTGAGTGGCTACAAAAATGTTGACAGCACCAGTGTTTGCAGGCGCTAACAGGTCTTTTACTCTGTTTTGAAGTTGCATTATTAATTAGAAAACTAAATGCAGTGTTGACAGCTACAGCACAAGTTCAGGCATGTGCTTAGGCAGTCCAGGCACAAGTTCAGGCTGTTTGCTCTGTCTATACGTACATTGCCTCTTATTTGAGATATTTAAGGGAAACATCTGTTTCTGGTGTGCCGTTTTGCAATAGCCAATTAGCCCTAAAGAGTAGTTTGCAAACAAAATAGTCAGTATTGGTGCATCCATCCATACTTAAACAATGTGCATGTAACCATCATGACCAGTTACAGCGCAGGCTGGTTTCCCTCAGAGGCTTCGGGGTTGGCCTCAATGTCATTATCAGTATCCCTGGATAGACTCAGAGTTATTATCGAGGCCCACATTGTCATTATCCAGCTTTGGAGGAACCTGCCTGTCATGAGACCTCTTTTCATCGAGCTGAACTACTTTTCCCTGAAGCTAACCTCCCCCTCCTCCCTCTTGTCCCATAAAGGTTAAACATGACCTCATCTTTTCCTGCCCTTCAAGTGCAGGTGAGGCAGTCCCTGATAAGACGTTTCCCACCTCCTGGTGTTAACAGTGCCCAGTGCAGTGGAGTGTGGTGATTGCGCCAGTGTTGAAACCCCCATATTACCCAGGGACGCATTACCGCTTTGACCTGAGCTTGATGGGCTAGCTTTGGTTCACACCATCCACACACACACACACACACACACACGGCGCTGCATCCGACGTTAAGGTGGAGGACTACTCCACTGAGAGGGGAGGAGTGGAAGGAGGAGGAGGAGGAGGAGGTGAGGAGCGGGCCGGAGGAAGGGAGACAAAGCTCATTGTCTTTTATGTGAGTGGGGCAGTGTGTGGGTAATGGGGCTTTGCAGCAGCAGCAGCAGTGTGTGGGTAATGGGGGCCAGGGAGAGAGAGAGAGAGCGAGAGAGAGAGAGAGACGGAAAGGGACAGCTGCAGCCGTCCAGCTAGTCAGTCAGGCCGCCAAACATCTCCCCCATACTCATGGAGACCTGGAACACCCAGAGTAACAACTCCCCACCCTCAGGGTCAGAGGTCATTTGAGCTGCAGTGTCTTCACTGAGGAGCCCTCAGCCCTGCCCCTCTGCCTCAAGGGGAGGCCGGTGACCGACAACAGGAGAGGAGGGCCAATGAAAAGGAGCAGATCAGGGGTCTGAGTGTTTGGCTAAGACAAGGACCCGTGGCCCCAGGAGCTTCAGTGACGTTTGGGATAAACAAAATGACGCACACGCAAACACACCCCTTGTTCAAACACACAGAAGACATGGCTTAATCCCTGATGTCCTCTTGTTTATTTGGAGAGAAGAGACGAGACAGGCACTCGCCAGAGAGGGTGGGTCCCTCTCAATCAGATGCTTACTGGTTATTCTAGTTTGTTTTATTACTTAAGATGACAAAAAAAAACTTGTTCAACCACACAGCACCGTGTGTGTGTGGGTGTGTGTTGGGAGCAGCCTCATTCTTCCAGCCAGTGTGAAGTGTTTACTGCTCTGCCTTCGGGTAAGCACACTCACTCACCAGTCGAGACTGTTATTAGGCACACATCCCAGTCAAGAGTTTTGCCCACACTGGCACTTATAACTCAAACAAAGTCATTATTAGCTTCTCCAGGCATGACTATGTGCAGCTTTCCAAGGAGCCCTTACTGACGGTGGCGCTGGGCCTATGGGAAACCAGACTCGCAGGTTTCTCACAAGCCTAAGATTTTATCCAAACTGAGACCTCTCTAGCTTTTCCTAAACACCACCACATGTTTGTGATCACCGAAGAGATCCTTCCAGTGTTATTGCTGAAAACAAATCACCTTGTCGGGATATTCATTTTTGAAAAGGGGAAAGAAAAGGCAGTTACTTGCAATGGGCTTCCTTTGAGGCAAAAAGCCCATTAAGTAATTACAATGGCTCAGTGGATATTCATTCAGCTGCTTAATTAAATGGCTTTAATGGAAATCTGGAGTTGAGCATAAGTCACCACCAGGATTCTCTGAGCATACATCCCTAAAGTTTGGGATTAAAGCCATGATCACCACATCAGACGGAGTATAAAACAATCCCCCAATGGAGCATGCCCACTGGCCCCGTCTTCATTATGCACCATTAGTATGGAGGTTTTACAGTAATTCACTGTCAAGATTAAGCCCGTATTAGAGTAAAAACCTTCTGCTAATATTCTAAGTGCAAACAAACGTATGGTTAGCTACTTTTAAATAGAGGCAACACTGATAGATTTTCTTAGTAAGTTTTTTTTTTTTAATTCAAATACGTCTCAAATGATACAAATTACTAAGAACCAGCTTAACAAATTTGATAACTATATATTACATGCTTCTTAAAACATAAAAAACCCTCTAAAAAGATAGACAAAAAAGTAGTAAATTCTTTTTACACTATCAACATATACATACATAGTTCTCCTAGTAGGCAGGTGGGAGAAGAGCACAACACCATGGATTCCAGCATGGGATGCAGTAGGCGTTCTCAGAGCGTTTGAGATTCTGCAGTACTATATGTCATATCACCATCACAAGAAATGTGACCGTCCAGATGGTACTAAATAAGGGGCTGGTTAAGTCACCCATGCAAACCCCCGATGGTTCATACTTAAAGGTTGGACTTTGTGGCATTTGGCAACTCTTAGTTTTTACAAACACTGAAAATAGGAGTATGAATACTAATGCAATAGTTGACTGCAGATTCTATCAAAGGGTCCTCCGTAATTCCAGTATAGTGAGTGGTCTCTGGCCGGCAGCTGATTGGACAAGGCTGAGCGCCATCGTGAATGTTCATGTGAATGCTCATGTAGTTGCATGAGGCAGTGTGCTCAAACGCCAACTAAGTTATTTCCTCCAAAACAGAAAGGAATGGGATGATCTATGTGTTCAGTAGCTCAGGACATCCAGAGTATAAGGGCACCGTCTTGTACCATCTGATCCGTTCTGTTCTTTAGACGGAGAAGACTGCAAGACAGGACAACAGCTCCACTTTAGAATCCAAAGTCCAGTTGCGTTCAATCCTTCATGTATGACATTAACTGGTGCGATGACTTTAGAAACCCTTCCCTAACTTAATGTGGACTGCTCTGGGGCTTTCTGTGTGGGAAGGCCGCAGTCATTATCCTGGTAATAATGCCCCACAGACAGAGAGCCAAGAGGTCACAGCAGTCTTGTGCAAGTGCAAAAAGTCCACACACACACACACACACACACACACACACACACACACACAGTATGCAAGTGCCATCATTCATCACGCAAACACCACCTTTAAAAAAAATGGACAGTTCAACTTGGAACACACTCACACACATCGCACCATGGCAAGTTCAGCTTGACTAATTTTTCCTTGCAGGGCCTGCGAAAAAATCTCGCGAAAAGAAAAAAACAAAACTAGTTGATCACACATAGCTTCAGGTTCTTGTCTGATTACATTCCTTTGAGGTTGCTTTTTGAATCTTTGGGAGCCCTTTGCCCGTAGAAAGACAGTTCATTCTGTAGGCACGTGGAAAAATTCAGTGAGTAGGTCTTGCAGTTGTAGTGCCTGGTGAGCTCCCCTATACAATTGTTCCAGGTTTAGAGTTCTCATGCCAGTACAGCGTGTGATCCTCAGGGTCCAAACTGCTGTTCATTTGGCTGCTTGTGTGTTCGTCCATTTGGTTCAGATCAGTGTAGGACCTGAAACAAAAAGAGAAAATGTGCTTGAGTGAGTGTGCAGAGGCATGCCTGTCCAAAGTAAACTGAGGGGGGGGGGACCTCAGCCAAGCAAGAACACTTCAGCCAAGATGGGAGAACAAAGCGTGGAGTAACAACAACAACTTAAACCTGGGTTAGCAACAGTGCTCAGTCACTTTCTCATATACAGAAGTAATAGAACTTCTTGTCATTTTGAGACGGTTTAAATTAGGCCAACAGAAAAGAAACATTTTTTAGTCAGCACATTTTTCGCTATAACTGATGCAACACAGGTTTAAATTATTTGCACATCTGTTCAGTTCAGTTCACACACAAAACAGAATATTTTCCAGCCAAGACACACAACACACTGCAAACACAGGGGTCACATTTTTTCCCTCAACACCAACACCACCACTCAGACACACCATACCACACCGCCACCCTTGTTGTGAAACATGTTTGGAATCAGGATATGTGAGAGACACCAGGTAGGTCAAACCAGAGGAAGCTAAACCAGTTTTTAGTCCGTGTCGCTGCCTGATCCATCACCCGCGTGACACACTCTGAAGCGCTTTCTGAAGGGTTAGTATGCGTCTCACCCTTCGCAGTGCTACGCCTTCGGCTGGCATTGTAACGCTCCAGCTCAGGGTCATAGCCAACTGCCCCATGCATGTCTAAGGGGCCTGGAGCTCGCCACAGACTATCCGAGCCCCGCCACACACTCTCTGGGGGATGTCTGCACATGAGAAAGGGGTGAAGGGTCACAACCTGAGGGGAACAACCTGCTAGGAGGTAGCTTGGTAGCTATATGGTACTAGGTAATTATGGCATATATAGTCAAATAATGCAGTGTTAAAAACAGTAACTTGTGTAAAGATAATGATGGTGTGTGTGTGTGTGTGTGTGTGTGTGTGTGTGTGTGTGTACATGCACGCCATCACATCTATACTCATACACCATTAGAAAAATGTGACCACTGTCAATGAAATCCAGATTGCATCTCACAAAAGCAAGCACTTTATCACAGACAAGCACACAGCAAACACCATCAACAGCATGCATTTGCATTTTCAATGGCAGATGACTTGGTATCAGGAGCATATGGTGAATGTAGCAGCAGCAGCAGCAGTAACAGTAACAGCAGGAGCACACAAAGATTTCAGCCTTGATAAGACAGTATCAGTATCAGCTTACTTAAAAAAAAAAAATGAATACACAATAAATTAAAAAGTCCAGGGGAAAAAACAACAACATGGGTGTAGGCCTATTTCAAGTATGTGGTTTAGCGACAAACCTGGATAAGTTAACCCAGAGAAAATGGTAAAATTCATAATAGAAGAGCACTATAGCTTCATTCACCTAGCAAAACAAAACCAAAGTCTCTTCTTTTAGGAGCTTTACCATTTCCAATAACTGAAATTCTACAGGTTTGTCACTAAAGCACGTCCTTGAAATAGCACCCAAACTGAAGCCCAGTCCAGAACATACAGGCTTGCCACAGCACACTGAGGGCACACAACCAGCCAAACCCACACTCCAACACTACTTACGAGCGTGGCTACCTTTAGCAAAGAGGGGACTTAGGATATCTCTCGGGCCTGGAACCGGACAGCTGCCGGGCCGGAGAACCGGACGGCTCCACCCGGTACCGGACGGAAGAGGAGAAGGAGGAGGAGGAGGAAGAGGGTGGGCGAGAGGAAGAGCAAGCGGGAGAGGAGGAGGAGGAGGAGGAAGAGGCAGGAGGAAGGTGCTGGGGCAGGCGGTGCTGCTGCTGGTGGTGGTGTTGGTGGTCGGGCCGGGAACAGGGCACGTGCGGCCGACAGGAACTGTATCTGTGGGAGAGGTGGGGGCTGTGAGGGAGGGGGGGGGGGGGTGGTGGTTACACACACAGGAAGCTCAAGAAAGCTCCTAAGCAGAGGGCTTCCTTGAAAACCTGCAGAGAGAGTGATCAGTGTGCAGCCATCGCGAGTCTTGGCAGGTAGCCACCAAAACCAGCCGCCTCGCCTGCTACCGTGCTGCAATCAAACGGCATTAGCAAAGCCTCAGGGGGCATATCACTACCAAACAAGAGCAGCAACAGCCAGGAGACCACAGAGACAGAGAGGAAGATAGGAAGGGAGGGAGGGAGGGAGGGAGGGCGCTTATGAGCAGAGCGGAGAGAACAACAGGGCTGCTTATTTTCCCTGCCCTTGTTTCCGCCACTTCCCATAATACGGCTGTGGCTGCTCCACTCCTCTGCTTAAGCAGGATCAGGGAAAAGTCTAATTGGATAATGACCGAGGCGGGCCCGGGCGCCCGTGCCGTGCTGTCCGCTCACCTGCTGTGGGCCGGCTGGACGTAGTGGGCCGCGCTGTAGCCACTGCCGTAGGACTGCGGCGGGGCCAGGTGAGCGGGCTGCTCGTAGTTGTCCAGTGCCGTCGACACGTGATGGCTGCGCCAGTGTCCAGCGCTGCTAGCGGAGGAGACTGGAGGAAGAATAGAAAAAGGGAAAGAGGGAAAGAAGTGGGAGAGAGAGAGAGAGAGAGAGAGAGGGAGAAGAGAGAGAGAGAGAGAGAAGAAGAAGAAAAGGTCCATTATTTGTCAGGTGAAAGGCTCAGCCTACTGACCATCAGGGTGTCATGGGCAGCTGCACTGTGGCGAATATAAACACACACTTCAGACACTGGCTGCTGCTGGGAGGACCTACCTGAGGAGTAGGACGCGTTGCGGGGGACGTGGCCGTAGGTGGACGACATGGTCTGGTATCCCAGGCTGTGCTGGGAGCCCCGGTCGTAGTCGTAGGCACCGGCCGGCGGCGGCTTGTGGCTTGTGGTGTTGCGGTTGTACCAGCCGCGCAAGTGTTCGGCCACCAGGGCCTTCTGGAGGTTCTTAGGCGGGTGCTCGTTGCGCGAGGGCGGCCGGTTGTTGCGCGGCGGGCGCAGCGTGGCGTAGACGTTGTGCTGTGACAGGCTGTCCAGCTCGTCGTGGCCGTAGCCGCTGCGGTAGCCCTCGTGGCCGTAGTAGGCGGTCGGCGCCTGGTGGTGCTGCTGCTGCGGCGGGTAGTAGTACGACGCCGAGCTGTTGACGCTGTAGTGGCCCTCCGACTCGTTCTCGTAGGCGTAGGCCCCGTTGGAGTAGGGCTCCGGGTCATTGTGGCAGGGGTAGCCCGTGACGTAGTAGGCGGTGGTGGTGCTGGTGGCCCGCGAGGGTGGCCGGTGGTAGGCGTCGTGCTGGGCCAGGTTGGGCATGCTGCCCGTGTTGCCGTAGATGTTGGCACCGCCGCGGCGCTGGTGGAGGCGGCGGGCGCGAGGCATGTGGTGGTACCCCGGGGCGGCGGAGCCGTACTCCGCGCTGGACTGGCTGGTGTAGGACGAGCCGTCGTCCAGGATCTCGGTGCTGGTGCTGCGTCGCGGCACGGCCAGCATGTAAGGCGCCTCGTGCGCCTCGCCCTCCGTCAGGAAGGCCTGCTGGGACTCCAGACTGCCGCTGCGCTGGCGGAAGTGCCGAGGGCCGTCCTCGTAGCTGAGCACGGGGAAGAGAGAGAGAGAAAGAGACGCCATTAGCATCACATTTCCACATGCTGGCTGACATGGAAATATGTGGTGCACTGTGATTGCCAGACTTATTTTATGCAACATCAGTAAATCTTTAGCTCAGAAGAACACACAAGATGTGTGTTGGGATTCAGTGTTGTGACTATGCATTGCCGACAAGCGGCTAACATGCTTTTTGATTTATTTATCGATAAGATTTATTTATCCGTGGCGAATAGTGGGGGGAGGCAGTCTGTAGGCGTTGGATGTGAGGTGTAGGGGAATGCGGCTTGCTGTGGGGAGCTGAGAGAGCAGGCAGGCAGGCATGCATGACTAGGAAGGTTATCTGGGAAGGGCTGAGGGCTACAAATCCCATCTGCTGGGTTGGGCTGGGGTGAAACAAGAGGTCAGATGCCAGGCGTTAATACTGGATAGTGTTGGACTGGGGTTAGCGGTCAAGCATGCAGCCTGGTGGAAAATATTGGGGCCACTGGGGAGTGAGCTATGGGGGATGACATGTAATATTCTGGGCTGCTCTGTGGTGGGTTGGATGTGCAGGTGTTCAAGCATATGCAGGCGAGGGTGGGTGCGAGGGTGGGTCAAACGAACCTAAGCTGGGTGCTGCTAAAGGCGTTGCGGGGCAGCACTGGCGTGGGCGGCATGCTGCGGGTGTCGCGGGCCGGCCGCGCGCCGGGTCTGTACGGGCTGCTGTGGCCAGACACAACATCCCTGTGAGCGTGGTGGATCTCGTCCTCGCCGTACCCTAATCTGAAAGGCAGATAAGAGCAGCGCTAGCTTATAAAGCCTGTTTCCTGTAAGTCGGGAGTTTTATCGCTGGAGGAAGTGAGGGAGGAAAAGGGGAACAAAGGCCACATAATAATAATGATAATAATAATAATAATAATAAAACTAGAGCTAAGCATGTGCGTGATACACCTCCAGCTTTTGGCTTGCGCGTCTCCCGGGGTAATTTCATGGGTCAGTGACCGGTCTCATTATGGCTCACAAAACAATCCCAATTTTCCAGTTACTATGATTACTCCTCATTAAATAAAGCAACCTGGAGCTCCATTCTCTCTCACACACACAGAGAAGCACACACACTGGTACACACACACAGGCACGCACACATTTATTTTTCTGCTCCTTTGACAAACACTCTATGCTGCCTTCCCTGGCTTTCTAACAGCTTTCTCCAACCCCCCCCCCCCACCCCACGCGATTGTTGCAAGCGGCGCCACCTTGGCAGTCAGGCCGAGGCATGCGCGTCTTCTCCTCACTATTTTTAACCGCGCCAGCGCGTTTGGGTTGATAAGAGCTGATTGTGTGGAGGCGTCTGGAAGAAGCAGGAGCAGGAATGTGGCCCTGGCGCTGGCCTGGCAGGTCTGCACTAGCACAGCTACAGGTCGCTCCGCAAAACATCGCCCGGCGCAGACAACACACGCTGGGCACGCTCACTGGCGTCTTCCACGCACGCACTGCAGACTGTCTGGAGGGTCTTGTGTGTTATGTTACGCATGTTACGCCTTGGCTACCAGCTCACAGTACTACCATGCCCTACTATATCGGATATTTTCCTTTTCTGTTAAAAAGCAGAATATTGTTTTCATGCTACGATCTCCTACTGCACTGGAGCTTGAATGAGTCCCTCACTTTTAAGTGGTTTTGGAAATGTATCAATGTAAATACACTTCTGTGACTAACAGGACCTGATTGTGCTGTTAGTCATAGGGGTGGGGATCCAAGGAGCACATTTAATTAACATTAATACTGTTTAATCAACATTAGCAATGCATGAATGAATGAATAAATGAATGCCATTATAATGTAGTAAGATTTGTTACTCTCGATGAAATACTCAACAGTATTCTTCAGTAGGGCCTTACCGGGTTAAGTTCACATCCTGCAGCTGGTCATTGGTGGAGGCCCGTCTGTCGGTGTAATACTGGACACCCAGACTTTCCGAGGGCTGGTCTGTGTACTGCACCGAGCGAGAGCGTTGCCTCTGGCCTATCAGCGAATCATCTGAAACCAGGAAAAGGGAGGACAGGTTTAGAATAGATGGGATAACATGATCTTTAATGGAGGGTGGTTGGAGAGGGGCCTGCTGCTATAGATCACACTGAACAGACACACTGACACACAAGTGGAGACTCACCATCTTCCAGGGTTAAGCTGTCCGAGAGCGAACTCAGGTCACAGGGGTTGGCCTCATCTGAGAAGACACCCAGAGACTGGGGGTGAGTCTCATATACAGATGGTCACATTGTTCCTATCATTTCAGGTTACTATCTCACACACACACACAGGCGAACACACAGTGTCACGTGTTGCTGAGCTTAAGATCGAATTACTGATAAGACACAGACAAAACCGACACAACTCTGATAAGAGAGCTGCTTAACACATCTCTCTGGACTCACGTCCTGCTCACTTACCGATGATGATGGAGGCCCTCTGAGTGGGCGTCTTGCCCGTCTTTATTCTGTAGGCGTTGATCTCATCCTCGATCTCCTGCAGCTTCCTCATGGAGTCCAGACAGTTTCTCCTCCTCTTCTTCTTGACAGTTTTGCAGAGGTCCCCTTCGCTGGCCAGCTTCTTCGCCGCCTCAACGATCTTCTGCTGCAATGCGAACCGGCTCTCCAGGTTTCTAAGGTGAGGGTCCTTCAGAAGAAATAAGCAATGGCAAAACACAATGGTCAGATAAAATCTGGTAACAATACACTTTCATGGTCATCCAGCCATGCCAAAAGAGCAAAGCTTTAACCAGAAAAGAAACAACTGCTTCTTGGGTTGCACCATATTTGGTCCCATCTGCAGGAGAGGCTGTAGTGTCTTTGCCTACCTTGTCATAAGGAAAGAGATCATCCAGTTTGAAAGTGGTCCCGACTCGTTTTCTGACGGTGGGGGCTTTTTCTCCTGACTGCAGTGGATATTCTTTTGGCAGCCGGCCTGTCAGCTCCTGATGCGGGGAAAGAATAAACAAACAAAACCCTTATCTTTTGCTGAGGGCATTTTAATGGCAGGCTGACGTGAAGGGAACTCAAGGACAGGGGTGCTTACGGCTTCTCGGAGGCAGATCTTCTTGAGCTCGTCCAGTTTTTGAGAGAGGGTGTCCTGAAGGTCCTTCTCTTTCTTCTTCAGATCAGCAATCTTTTCTTGTTTCTTCTCTTCGTTTGAGTCTCCAGAACCTGAGTAAAAAACACAAAGGAAATATATATGTTTTACATATACATACATGAATGAATGAGATGAAATATGAATGCATTTAATGCAAATTCACTTACCAACACTTTTCAAGCATGAATAACGCAGAGTGCAGTGTGTACACACATTTTCATTTCCTTCAACAAGAGCTTCAGATGGGACTTACCTGTTGAGACCAGGCTTCCATTACTGGCCATGATGAGCTGGTCTTTGGTCTCCATGCTGACCAGCTTACTGACCCTGGGTGCTCCGATCTCCGTCAGATCCATGGCAATATCCCCAAGGCTTCTGCCTGTAGTTAATTTGGCCTTTCATACGAGAGAAGAAAGGAAAGGGCAGACAATGAGATATGGGGGAAACAGAGGAGGGCAAAAAAATAAAAGACAGAAAGCGCGGTCATTACATCATCCTAACGACTCTGCAGAGCTATAAAGCTTCAATTTGTCCGCCTCAGCCTTAAAGCGGCAGGGATCTCATCAATCAGCCACGAGACTATTCCTGGATCAGCGCTGCCAGGCCATCTGCCTCTAAGCAGAGAAAGCCACGGCTCACTGCGGCCAGATTAGAGCCGCTCTCAGAGACGCTCAGCCCCGCACTCACACGGCTTCCCTTTCAGGACCTGCGCCAGCGCCAAGTGCGCTAATGAAACAAACACCGGCCATGAGGCACAACAAACGGGACTCAACGGCGAAAAACAACAACTCGCCTCGCGCTAGGAAAACAGATCAGCTCATTTTTGACTCATTCCGATCTACGGATTCAATAATTGGTCACTCAGTACTATACATAACTGGAGACACAACAAAAGGGTAACACAAAAAAGCAAACAAAAAGAAAAAAACAAGCTATGCATTAACAAAAATTCTAATGTGGAAATGTGGGTCTGACTACTATGTTGCAATTCTGCTGTCTGACGAGAGGGTTGTGAGAAAACAGGTCAGGGGAATAGAGTGCTGATGGAGATAGGCCAGGCCAAGATCTGATAAAGTCTGTGACAAATGATGGAGAGGCAAAGGAAACAACACCTACACATGGCTCTGCAGAGGCGGCATTGCAAACACTGCAATGGAGCTGGTTCTCATGCTCTCTCGCTCTCTCTCTCTCTCTCTCACTCGCTCTCTCTCACTCTCTCACTCGCTCGCTCTCTCTCTCACTCGCTCTCTCTCTCTCTCTCACTCGCTCTCTCTCTCTCTCTCACTCTCTCACTCGCTCTCTCTCTCTCTCTCACTCGCTCTCTCTCTCTCTCTCTCGCTCTCTCTCTCTCTCTCTCTCTCTCTCTCTCACTCGCTCTCTCTCTCTCTCTCTCTCTCACTCGCTCTTTCTCTCTCTCCCCCTCACTCGCTCTCTCTCTCCCTCTCTCGCTCTCTCTCTCACTCGCTCTCTCTCTCTCACTCGCTCTCTCTCTCACTCGCTCTCTCTCTCACTCGCTCGCTCTCTCACTCGCTCGCTCTCTCTCTCTCTCACTCGCTCTCTCTCTCTCTCACTCGCTGTCTCTCTCTCTCACTCGCTCTCTCTCTCTCTCACTCGCTCGCTCTCTCTCTCTCTCTCTCTCTCTCACTCACTCGCTCTCTCTCTCTCACTCACTCGCTCTCTCTCTCTCACTCACTCTCTCTCTCTCACTCTCTCTCTCTCTCACTCGCTCTCTCTCTCCCCCTCACTCGCTCTCTCTCTCACTCACTCGCTCTCTCTCTCTCACTCACTCACTCTCTCTCTCACTCTCTCTCACTCGCTCTCTCTCTCTCTCTCTCTCTCTCACTCGCTCTCTCTCTCCCCCTCACTCGCTCTCTCTCTCCCTCACTCGCTCTCTCTCTCACTCGCTCACTCGCGCTCTCTCTCTCTCTCGCTCTCTCTCTCTCTCTCACTCGCTCTCTCTCTCTCTCACTCGCTCTCTCTCTCTCTCTCACTCGCTCTCTCTCTCTCTCTCTCTCACTCGATCTCTCTCTCTCTCTCACTCGCTCTCTCTCTCTCTCACTCGCTCTCTCTCTCTCTCTCACTCGCTCTCTCTCTCACTCGCTCTCTCTCTCTCTCTCACTCGCTCGCTCGCTCTCTCACACACACAGAAACACACACACACAGGTATACATAGTAAAGCCGGCTGTGTCCACACAGAAAAACATGCTAACACACGCAGACTAGCACGCAGGCAGTTCCAGGTGACAGGGCTGATGTGGAGCACACACTCACTTTGCTCTGTTTCCTGTCCAGATAGAACTGGTGTTGACTGATGGCCATCACCCAGATGGTCTTAATCAGAGTGTGACTGGCATACCACGAATGTATGACAAGTCCGCTCTGTCCGAATGTGCGTTTAGACACAACCCTCCTGTGGATTGAGTGAGACAGACAGACAGACAGACAGACAGACAGACACAGACACACACACACACACACACACAAAGAGACAGAGAGAGTGAGAGTTTAGGAAAGGGTGATAGGGCTGATTTATAGGGAGAAGCACTAGTGGCTCCCCTTTGCATACAGAAAACAACAAAACTGCTGCATCAGAGAGACAACTGCATAATAAGTTACAACAGAAACGATGAGGTGCGGAAAATGTCTCATGAAACTGCAGTCTGAGGCTGTGCGCAGCAGAGTGGCGTCCACTGATGGTGGTCGATGCATTGCATTAAAACAGGTCTTGCATCAGTAACTTCTAATTAATTTCCAAGCGGCGAGAAAGAGGCACTCTCTAAATTGTGTGCAGCGCGGCGTGCGGGTCGTAATGGACAGATACCGCGCCGGTCCTGACACAGCAGAAAAGGCCAACCATGTCCACTCCAGCCTGGTTATTGGCATGACCGAGCTGCCACGGAATGAGTCAAGGGCAGCAGGTGCTTGCTCCTAGGCTACAAGGAGGACTGGCTGTGAATCACAGAGCTGCACTAGCGTAGCGACTCTGCTGACATTACGCGCGCGCTACAGGAAGACTCCCAGTGACTGTCGGGGCAGCGGCATTCTTTGGGGTCGCAAGCTCACCTGTGGGGGTCGTTGACCTCTACGGAAAACTTCTTCTCACGGAAGTACAGGTTCTCCAGCTGCTTCCACTGGAACAACTGCGGAAGACGTGAGAGAGACACAAAAAAAATTGCTTACAAAGAGACCTAGACACACAAACACACACAGGAAAAGAGCTCTGGGGATTGTAGGAACAAAACATTGAGATGCGTGGCTTGATACACAGCTGTCTGAAAATAAACACTCACATCCTCTGATTTTTATATTACAACACTGGCCTGAAATAACACAATACAAAAAAAAAACAACAATCATACGGCAAAAATGAAAGAACTCTCCATCTCCGAAACCAAGCAGGTCTTGAAAACAAGCAGTAATAGTGCAGGTATGAGGCCAATTTGGCACAGGGAGGTTTAATGAAAAGAGCGAGAGTCTCGTTGAGTGAAGCGCTCATTTATTTCCCCCTCTCCCTATCCCTCTCTCTCTCTCTTTTTCTCTTTCTTTTTTCTGCTCAGAGGGAGGGAAAGCTCTAAACAGCAGCAGCAGCAGGAGAACACACACACACACACACAGACACACACAGACAGACAACAACATGCACACAGACACACACAACACACACAGAGGTCAACACAAAACGCACACACACACACACACACACACACACACACAGACAGACAACAACATGCACACAGACACACACAACACACACAGAGGCCAACACAAAACGCACACACACACACACACAAACACACAGAGCAAAACATGCTGCGGAGAAGCCTGGCCATTCTTGTTTGATTTGGAGCCCCTGTGTGTGGAGCACGCAGGCGCTGTGCTGTGGACACAGCGGGGCAGGGCAGAGCAGCGTACCCAGAGGCACCACCAGTCTGGGGCTGGAGATTAATGGGGGGACGCTAATAAACATTCTCCGCCAGGTACAGGGGCTGAGTAAGAGCCGGCGTGGGTGAGAGGAGGTGGGAGAGCGGAGAGAGAGAGAGAGAGAGAGAGCCAGCACACCCCCCCCCCACTCCTCCTCTCTCTACAGCTGGGGTGAGACGCAGAGCCTCAGCTCCCTACAGTGTGCCCTGGCTGCCTACTGAAAGAGCCCTGCCACTGAACAAGCATGTGTCTGTGAGAAAAGCATTAAAATATTTACACGCAACTGACAACCGACAAAACCTGCACAAAAAAACCTCTCTCCAACATATTTTCCATCAAGGACACTTCACCGAGAGCAAAACCAAAAACCAAGACTCACTGCATGTAGCCAAGCAAGAGCACATAAGCATTCTTGTGCTTACCTATCAGCAAAGCCGTCTACTATGTTGCAATCAAACACGACACCTCAATCTGTAGCCCAATGAACAGAAAAGATGAAAACTACCAAAGAACATCAGTTCAATTGCTACTTACGGTGTTTTTGAGAGAGAGCTTTGAGGGAAAAAAAAGGAAAAGCTGTCTTTACCGGTGAGTGGCTCTTAAATCCCTTGAGAGTGCACTGAGGTAGTCCTGAATCGTCCGACAGAGTTTCCCACAGGGCTTGTGCTTCCACGAACAATACACTCTTGTCTGGTCCCGGACAGCCCAAAAGGTGTTGCAAGAGTTTCAGCTGAGCTGGCCACACCCCTCCTCTAGCCCCTCCCTCCCCTGTGTGACATCACAGGCACCTAACAACACGCTGCTCATCCACCTTAGGCAATGCCACCACCCCATCACACACACGCACACACTTCACTCACTTTTTTTCTCCTCCTCCTATCACAGACAGTGCTTCGTTCTCTAGTGCACTCACCTCTCCCCTTGGCTTCCGCCGAGTCAGAAACCAGCCGAACAGGTTGCACTCACACAAAAGGAATTCTAGCTCCTCCGCCTGCAAGCTGCCCGCCCACCCCCATCTCTCGCTCTCCTGGGAAGAAACCATTTTGTCTCTCTACTTTTCAAGCCATTTCCCTCAGCAACACGACCAGATTCCCAGATCACGTCGAGGGCCTCAGTTAGCCATGCATGTTTTAAGCTCTCATACTCTCAATGTCCTTTTCATTGCTTCCATTGCTTTTAACGACGCAACATGCCAGACCACCTCTTGTTCATGAGAGCCCTCCTTGTTTTTTATCTACCCTCCTCGACTTGCCTCCCAGGGCAACTATGTCAGGAATCTACTACTTCCGTCTAATCATTAATAGCCCAGAGCGCTGCAGTGTAGGTCCTCTCACCTCCCCATGAGAAAGCCAGAGCGCTCGGCAAGCCAAGGCCTCTCATGGACCTGTCTGCGCTCAAGCTCTCACCCAATTATAAATATAAAAACAACTATAAACTTCAATCGATAAAAACTATAAACTATTAAAAATATAAAGTATAAACTGTAAAGAATAAATAGCCCATCAGATATAGGATGTTTATGGTCTTTTCAAACCCAATGAAGTTCAACATAGTAGCTAATTTAATTTAATCTAATTTAATAAATTCAGCAACACTTTGTCAGTTTGCTGTCTTCTGGTGGGTGAGAAGAAGGGAACACATTTCCACATCAGTTGGGGCCAGTGGCCTGTTTTCACTGCATAATAAATGAGATATTAGTGCTCACACTGAATTCAAAGCATGGTTATTTCCACACAAAGGGCCCCAGTGGCCTCTTCACTCCCCCAAAGCTCTCCCCTGCGGTGGGCGTCGCAGAGCCTCTCAACCCTACCCCTGGATTCCCACAGGCCCAGGGGAGAGCATTCACTCAGCCTTACATTTATTAACACCAACATCCAGGGGAGAGCATTCACTCAGCCTTACATTAACACCAACATCCAGGGAAGTGCATTCACTCAGCCTTACATTAACACCAACATCCAGGGAAGTGTATTCACTCAGCCTTACATTAACACCAACATCCAGGGGAGAGCATTCACTCAGCCTTACATTAACACCAACATCCAGGGGACATGAGGTTCTTCACACGTTTTCTCTCACACACACACACACACACACACACACACACACACAAACTGGTCTTCCGCTCATCTAAAGCTTGTTGTACTGTAGGTATCCTTGGTTTCGTGTATCCATGTGCATAACTGGCAGTGACACACAATTAAAGTATGCCAAGGATTTGTCCCACCCACAGACTGTGTTTCAGGGCCAAGGAAATGCGGGAGAATGTTTGTAATGATTACAAGAAAAGAAAGAAAGAAGAACTAAGATTAAAATTGTCATAGGTCAGGGACACTTTCATTTTTTAAAAAGGGTTTTAACTGCCAAGATCTAAACTGCAGAGAAAAATAGGTTGGTCTACCAAAACATTTGAATAAAGTGATTCCCGTACAGATGAACAGTTGTGTAACCTTATTACCACAACAGTGGGTGAGGTAAGCCCCGCTCTTCTTGGAACAGTCTCCAGGTATGTATGTCTCCAGTATGATTTATTGCCAAACAGCTCCTGGACATGCACCTTCTCAGAACATTCTGATCCCGGCATGGGATCAAAATGAAAGGCAAATTCAGGCGTGTGTGTATGTGTGTGTGTATATGTGTATGTGTGGCGGGGCGGGGGGGGGGGGGGGGTGTTGGGGATCCCTCTCTCTGACTGCTGTAAATCTCCACACCACTGCATGTGTGTCAGAGGTCATGACTCACAACTCTACTCATAGTGAGCTGAGCTCTACTCAGCGCAGCCCCACCCTTCTCCGCACTGATGCTGCCTTAGGGCTGCTAGGTGGAGGTGGTGGAGGAGGAGGAGGTGGGGTGTTGTGCTGCCCCAGAGGAGAGTGATAGTTCTGGGGGCATGAGCCTGTGCCTCTACATCAAACCCACAGAGAGATGCTGGAGTGGTGAACGACTTCTGGACTGACAGGATCATTTCTGGCACCACACATACTACACATACAAGTTCAGCCACTCTGTAAAACGTATGACTGTTTGTATTGGCATCAGGGAATTGAGGTCATGCTCTCAGTCAGGTGGAAGCACAAACCGCATACGCAACCACGAGGGCACACCTCAAATATTGTCACAGGGCCCAATGGCATGTTGAGTTGCACTGACTCACAGCGAAATCAGACAGCTTTACTTTTCCAAATGAATTCAGCGCAGCACACAGTCAGATATTTACCAAAGAAGAAAAACTTAAAGAAGTTTTATTCCAGTTCCTGCTCATGCCACTGATATAAATAGAGGAAAGGGACAACATGGCAGTAATTCATTACAGTAGCATCTATCTATGTGTCTGGGAAACAGGCCTCTATTTGAAGAGCTCTTGTTTAATGTGGAGGCGGCGAGGTTTCTGTGGGGAAGAGGAGAAGAGCCCGGATGCCAGAACGTTCCTCAACCCCTCTCAGTCCCCACCAAACTCAAGTCATTGTGTTTTATTGCTTGATCAATTGTTTGGTCCCGAGAGGAACACACAATGACGGGCGGCTTTACATAATGAGTTGAGCATGCTGGGAGATAGGTGTGTGTGTGTGTGTGTGTGTGTGTGTGTGTAGTGGGTTGGGGGCTGGGTTTGTGGTGGGTGTGTTTGGGGGACAGCCGAACACAAAGGGCCGTGAGCCTTGACAGGAAACACAATCACTACAGGCCAGCTGACAGGCCACTCTCTGACGGGGTTGTATTCTTTCAAAACATGAAAAAGAGAGAGAGAGCAACAGAATACAGGTCAGAGGGAAAGAGAAAGAAGGAGACAGAGTAGGCAGAAGAGAGAAAGAGAAAGAGAGAGAGAAAGGGCACTGAGGAGAATAACTACCCCCCAGCCCCCCTCCATGTGGTGCATCAGAGGGAAGCAAAGTTGGGGTGCCACCGGGCAAACTCGGCTTCCCCCTGCGTCCTGCGCTGGCAGACTGGCACCAGTCCGAGCTCAGCTCTGAAACCCCCGTGCTACTCTGTTGTGCTGTGTTATGGCACTAGCCAGACCAGGCTGAGGTGTGCCTACTGGGTCATCTCTTAACTCGCGGC
The DNA here is from genome assembly GCF_046254945.1 of Alosa pseudoharengus. Taxonomy (NCBI): domain Eukaryota; kingdom Metazoa; phylum Chordata; class Actinopteri; order Clupeiformes; family Clupeidae; genus Alosa; species Alosa pseudoharengus. The sequence continues at coordinate 10,139,709 of NW_027468837.1, read as the reverse complement.
TCAGACAAAAGGATGGAACTAGTCACAGTCACTAGTATACAGGTTTATAATCACGCTGGTGGTGAAGCAATAGCCTAGATGAGGCACATAACATCCATCCTGTCTGACTTGATGGATCTCGTTCATATTTCGACATGATCAAACACCGTTGTGTGCAGTTGATTAGTGGTCATTACTCATAAGCTGCATAGCTGCATACATAACAACAGGCACATGTTGGCACAAGGGGCCATTTTTCATCCCACTTTCAAGACCGATCCCAACAAGTCATTCTCACCCCCTCATATTTGTTTACCCCCCCACGCCACTTTCCCTGACCTTCCTCAGCTACAGTCATGGGGACACAGAAAGGCTTTGTACACATTATTTACAGTTTGGTCAAACATTAACCCACTGGGCTTGGGATTTGGGGTCAGCACAGAGAATCTGAATAGGGAAAACACCCCCAAAAAGAAGAAAACAACGCAGCCTTGGGGGCTGATTAATGAGTGCTGGGCCACCTACCTTTCGTGGTTTCAACTTGTCCTGCTGGTCGTACTGGCCGATGCCTTTATAGCTCACTCCCAGCCACCAGGGAAGGCCTTGCTTGTCCTGAGAGAGAGAGAGAGAGAGAGACAGAGAGATAGAGTGAGAGAGAGAGAAAGAGAGAGGGAGTGAGAGAGAGAAAGAGAGAGAGAGAGAGAGAGAAAGAAAGTGAGTGAAATGAGAGAGTAGCACCACAGCTTCTCACTACATTGGCACTTTTTCTTTTAAGTGGTACAGTCTGTGCGATTACTAGGGCAATTAAATCCCATTAGACTTGCAGCATTAGCAACTCTAACGAGCAGTGTGACAAAGATCTAAAGATCTCAGCAGACTCCACCCCACTCCCTCCAATCCACAAACTCTGACTGGGAGTCCTTTTAAAAGGCAACGTTTGATCTCCTCAGACTGTATGTTGTTTATAAATAAATAAATAAATAAATAAATAAATAAATAAAAGCAAGGTAAGCAAATGTCCCCCAGAGAGTTGTTCTGGGTGGCTGCCTGCACTACGTGCTAACGGAAAAGTTTTGCTAGTCAAATACAGGGACAACAAAACGCTTTTAAAGGATTTTTTAACCCTTCAAATTACTGGGGTGGGGGAGAGGATCAAGAGCTGACTGTGTTGTGTTCTTACCTTCACTTCATAATAATGCACTCCATAGTTTGGGAAGGACTGCACCAAAGCCAAGTACCTTCAAGAGAATAGAGAGAAGGGCGTAAGACACTGTGAAATGTTGGTCTCAGAGACAGTGTTATGGGGCCAATGGGCTACTACAGTAGTTCACAAGCCTGTGTCAGTTACATCAGTAACACCATTGATTTCCTCCAAGGGCCTTGATGGGGCGCGAGCCCATTGATCAGCTCAGGGACACACAGCACAGACCAGCACGGCCACCAACGACCTTGTCTCAACCCCATGGGCAAGGCAGACAAAGTGGAGCACTGTCGCGCTGTCCGCTAAGCGGTGGAGCAGGAGACGGTTCCATCTGCAAGCCTGACGGAGCCACTAATTAATGATACAATTTGGCAGACGGGGCGACGGGTCTCTCTCCCCCCCGCCCCAGCAAACAAATGGAGGCTTTGCTGGTAGCGACAGGCCAACAACAGGGCCGAGTTAGTTTTATGAGCGTTGTTCTAAATGGCAAAGCCTCATTGACCCAGCATCCTTGTGTGTGTGTGTGTGTGTGTGTGTGTGTGTGTGTGAGAGCGAGACACTCCCCGCTAGGGAAAGAACAGAGAAAATGAATGACCTCACTTACTTTACGATGGCTTGTCCACGGGTGAGTCCTTTCAGCTTCTTGTAGTGCTCTATAACTCTGTCCTCGCTGTGAAACAGAGGGGACAGAACATGGTGAGATCATATCCAAAGCAGAGTTAGTTGTAAGAGGCTTATCGTGTTAATTTGATGCTATTTTGGGGGTAAAAAAAAAAATACGGGCTGTTTTAACAGCCAGTCTCAGAAACATCCGGGGGCGTCCGTGCACAAAATGCCATCTGGACAACTGGGCTGTCAATCTCACATATGTTGCCACAATCACCCGGGCTGGCCTTACCCAACATTACCCCCTCTCTGCTCAACACACACACACACGAACGCGCCCACACCCATACACACAGCGAACACACACAAACACACACACAGAGTGAATTGTTGCAATGGCATCTCTTCAGCTGTTAGTAGACATGCGCCATCAAATATGTGCCATATGCAAGCACACGCACACAGGGGCACACAAACAGACACACACACACACACACACACAAACACATGTGTAAACTTGTGCTGAGTCTGACACACATCTACACAAGCCCGCATACTAAGACATGGACCCGCACATGCACACACGCACACACACACTCTCACCAACACACACAGACCTCTCTGTAACTCAAAACTGAACCCATTGATCCGAACCCAGCTGCTTGTTCTCATCAAGAGGCACCTCTGATACAGCACTGATTCAAGCTGGCACTGACAGGAGACAAGCCCTCCTGTCAAGGGGCTGCTCTCTCCACAGCTGCCAGCTGGTGGTGGCAAAGGCAGCAGCAGCAGCAGCACCACCACCACCACCACCACCACCCGGCACACGCACCACCAGCACCGCTGGGCAGACTTCATTAGCATGCGGGTACACCCTTAATTAATTAGGCACATTAGAGCAGAACCCGCTGGCGGGGCCTTGGCAAATGGAGGTGCATCTGAGCGCCTGAATCAGTTCAGCACTTGTGTCCATTGTAACACACCAGGTGTTACAATGGAGGGATTATATGAGGGAACGGGAGGGGGGGGGTCGGAGGAGTCTGCAAATGCGCTCAAGGAGCCAGGTGCCTTTCAGCATCTGCAAAGGAGCTCTAAATGTATGCTGGTAGTATAGTCCTGGTGGTATGCATGGTGGACAGCTTACCAGTATGCCAGGGAAGGGTGTTCTGTCAACACTTTGGTCGGTAGGGTGGGAAGTTTCTTCAGGTCCTCTTGTGTGCGTTCATCACTGAAAAAAGATCATCCATCAAAAACTGAGCGTGTCGAACAGGATATAAAAGCCAGCACGGGAAGATTTTAATAATCATAACCTAGCAGCCAAAAATACTTCCAGCCATTAATCTTGGGGACCTACAAGCCCTAGATTAATAATAGATCATGGTGAGAGAAATATAGCCCACTAATCACAAACATAAAGTTATGTAAAATATGTTCTGTTTTCATGACATAACAGCATAAGTAGAAATTTTGGGTTTTCAAGGTCAAAGCTGCAGTACAAAACCTTGCTATCCGTGTGCTTGTTGATGCTGGCTAAAAGAAACATTCTGCTTTTTATCTAACCTCTTATCGCAGTTCTTCCTTCTTAAGACACATACCTTCCTCTAAGTAAACAAGGTGTGCCTGCTTTAATGGAATTAACATTCGCCTGTTCATACAGGCCATTTCTTCCTGCTAGTCTCGAACTCTCTGTTCTCTCCGCACTAAGGACAAGCTCAAACCAGTACCAGGAGGGAATGTATGTTCTCCATATCCCCTTATCCACTATGAGCATTAAGATATGTGAAAAATATCATAAGCAGAACCCCATAAATCATGGATACAGGAAGGAGATAAGGACTGTTTTTTTTTTTTTTTTTGCACAGTGATCCACTTTTACAGAGGCCCCTGGTGCCTTTATCTCACCAGACATAATGTGTTGTATGTCACTGTCAAAGTCTTGCGATAATATTAACCGTGAGTCACTCAATACACAGGCAGGGAGAGCAAAGTGCCTTTCAATTACAGGTCAACAAAGAGAGCGCGGCTTGCTTGGCAGGGCGGCGCAACGCAGAGGCTGACAAAAGCTATTCAGGGGCTGGTGTAGGGGCCGGCCCTGCAGGGAGGAGAGAGAGGTGCGACGCAGCTCAGCCTGGAGAGGGAGGGTGCATTCAGAGAGAGGACCCTCACATGACAAATGTGAATTACAACATGCCTCTTGTCTGTTGTTTGCAAAACACGCTGATCTCCAATGAGCCATGGTCAATGACCACCGGCCCGCAGTGGTGGCAGCGATCAGCATGTTTTGTACTTTTGTAGAAGAAATACATACTACAGAACAGGCACACAGATTAAATAATATTGATAATAAAAAGTGTTATATAACTTGAGTGAATGTATGATTCTGTGGGATTGCAAACAAACAATGACGCCATGACTACTGTCTACAAACACGCCCACGCACGGCAAAAAACACACACCCTTGGAAAATGCTCGTTCATAAGCAGCAGGCTTATCAAACTGGGAAAGTGGGGAACAAGTTTGGGAGTGCTCTGCTTGCCCCGCTCTTCCTGCATGATTTACTTTCCCCTCTTGACAATGATTTACTTTCCCCTCTTCCCATCTTGCGCCAGACTTGTGATTACACAAGAAAGTTCATTACGGGCGAAATGGCTGAGAATGACTATGAGAACGGTAGGTGGGTGGTGGTAGGGACGCCTAGATCCCGACACCCCTGGCAGAAACCTGGAACTCATTATGCCGTCTGTGTTATCTTATGGCAGACGGGGGGGCAGCTCCTGTCTCCCCACACACCACACCACACGCCCCTGTTAAGTGTGCAGGGGAGAACAGTAATGGTTTAGCTATTTTAGTGCCACAGCCGGCAGCCTCCCTCCCCCTACCTGAGTGCAAAGGGCTAGTTGTGTTTTCAGCAATCTCTGCCAACTTCCAGGGGTTAACGACCAACCCTGATACGGATATACGGATACTGTGTGTGAAGTAAGGTGAATGTACAACGGGACAACTATTTTATTCATAAAGAATAAATATCACACTAGTAAGACAGCCTAGCTTATTCTTCAAAGGTCATTTGTACACCAGGTCATTAAAATGCCTCCTTAAAGAAGACAAGGAACAGTATCTCAACTCATTTCCACAATTCCCCTACTCCTCAACAAAGGGAGGCAGACACTCCAAAAATGGGAGTCGAGATGAACATCAGCAGCACAAGGAGTCTGAGTTGGACCAGAGGGTGTTGACATCACCGCTGCCCTGCTTGACGCCTGTTGGTTAGCAAACGTGGAGATGTCTCTGTTTGGAGGAACTCTCAGGATAGTCTGGAGGGAGGGGGGTATTCCAGTTCCTGCACACCTAATCTCACATGTTTAGGGCTGGGACCCAGTGCCTCCATGTCTACAGCAGAGGATGGTTTATGGAAGGGATTTGCAAACATTCATGCATGCCCATCCTCTATCCCATTTTTGGAGTGTCTGCCTCCCATCCACTCCCCCAACCCAGAAAAAAGGAAGGACTACAGGAAGGACTACATCCTCAATCAGCTCTAACGAGGACATTCTCACACTAGGCTGCCTTCCCAACCAGTGAGGGTTTAATAACACTGTCTGAGATTTTTCACCTGTTTAGGTGAGATCTTAAGATAACTCTTTCCACTTATCATTGCCAGGGGTGGCAATAATTGAGGTGACACTGTAGTACACACAGGTTAAACATTAACTTGTGGTTAATATTTTTAAACAGAACTATCCAGGCACTAGGAAAATAAAAAGACAAAGCTGACATAACTGGGTTTACATGTCATGTAGCCTCACTGCATAGCAGGGGTGACAATAACTAAGTACATTTACTTGAATAGAGTACCGGTACTTAAATAAATTTTTTGAATATCTGTACTTTACTTGAGTCAACATTTCTTGAAACTTGTGACTTTTACTTCACTATATTCGAAAGACAAATACTGTACTATTAACTCCGCTACATTAGAAATACAAGCATGAAGTACTTGATACTTTGAAACACAGCTTCAGTTAAGTGTTTTTAATGCAATAATGGGAAAAGTGAATAATGAATTTCAAGTACTTTTCTTCACTTTTTAATAATCTATTTGAACTTGGCAGTGGTAATGACGGCGGATAAAAACAACGATTCTTTATCAGCATCTATAATCGTCAATTTGGAATAAAATGAGACTATCACCTGACACTAAAAAAATATAAATTGATCTGTTAATAGAGAATAAATAACAATTTAAAGTTTTTAATTTATTATTTTTGATGTTGAATGTAAGAAACTAAAGGTCAGGCCAAGTTCTAGTGACCTACCGAAGTTTTTACTTTCATTTCAGTGTCATTGACACCACATTACTGACAAAATAAACATTACATTACAATACATTAAAAAGAAAACACTATATTTTGACTCAAGTAAAGGAACTGAGTACTTCATCCACCTCTGCAACATAGGCTTTTTTATTAATAGGTTTTTGTACTTCTTCCTAAAACGTGTGACATGCCAACTGGGCTTGCCAACTCTACATGGTCACACACCATGCAACTCCTAACAGTGCACAAATCTTTGTGTTCAAATAATGCACAGGGGGGGGGACCTCTGGGGGCACCAGAGAGGGGAGAAAACCATAAAGGTCTGCTTTGATGGTGTAGGGGCAGTATATTTGTAGGTCCCCACGGGTCTCCCTATCAGTCAGGGCCAACATAACAGGTCTCACGGCACTTCGCAGCCTTCTACGGGGTCTCTCTTTAAAGCACATAAGCACTTTTTCAAACTAACTTTACACTTTACAGTTCTTTGCACAACGCAGGAACGGCACACAAGGTAATGGGTAAAGTTCAACATCACCATGAAAACCATCATTGTAGTAGGCTATCCACAATCAAATAACATAATAATAAAAAAGCACAGAATTCAATTTGTGGTAAAGATCATTTTCATTCAAAACGACAGGAAGTAAAAAATGTCAAATAAAAATCATCAATCAACCAAAGTGATTTAAGGGTAGAGCAAAGGTATAATCATGCCAGGGACGAACACATTGGATACTCACCCTTGAGGTCACACTATAGCTGATGAACAACTCATTTCAATCAGCTGCTGTGTTGACAACAGTGACAGGACAGCCATGCAAATGTTGACGTCGACTACTTGCCTACCACTAAGTAGTACTACAATTTGCAGGTCCCAAAAGGCTTAAATGGTAGGCCTATGCGGTCACAACAATCTACATAATAAGAACGCACTCAATTAACCCAAAAAAGACCATTAAGATGGAGGTATCAGTCTTACCTTACGTAGTCCCCATTTGCTTCCTAAAATAATTGCAATAAAAAAGTAAGTTAGCCTACTGAAGCAATAAAACTGTGTTTACATACCTTAACATAAGACGCTGTTTCATCTATATTTAATTTCTTTTGTGTGTTAACATAAACTACAAGTGAACATTTGACACGGTCCCCTATTGTGCTGTAAAGTAGCCTACTACTCAATGCAGTAGCCCACATAAGGCGCTTAACTTCCAATCACGAGAGCACATACAATATCACAACAGTTACATCCCGACTCCATGCACCCTGTTCCGTTACATTGTAGCGAATTCAATTCGTCCACTGCTTCAAAACCTGTTGCTGATAGGCTTCGTCGAAATGCTGACAAAATGATCGATGGGAATGGAAATGTATTGTTAGCTACACAACAATTTCGTAAAATAGCAACAGGCCTAGGCCTACAACAAGTAACATTTGATTGTAACAAAAAAGACTGACTGTCCAATGGAGACTAGTGCCTCGGCGTTTTTTTCAAATGTAGCACGTCTTTACAGAGAGCATGTCTGCACAGCGAGCGACTCTGTCAAACTAGTGTAAAAAAAGACACACTTACCTGCAGAGCATATGCCGCTAATTTGAATACATGGTCACTCTCCACTTCAAAAAGTCCCTAAGGCAACGAAACAAAGTAGAGAGAGAGAGACAACATAAACGTCGATATTCCTTAATCCGTCCAGTGTCCTATCAGAGTTGTTCACTCTTCCCCTCTTTGGAAATTGCCGATCGCTACCCTCAGGTTCCACTACGGTGGGCAAGACCATCTCTGCTGGTACACGGGTTGTGACAAACGGCCTAACTGAAACCTCAAGTTATTATCACGAACAAGCTTTTAAAAACAATTTAATTTCAAGTAAGTTACCTACGAATCATGCTTAAGTATGCTATTTTGTTGACTGAGATACTGTGAAACGAGACAAGTTAAACACTGCCAGTTTTAGTTTTGAAAGTGTCCACGAGTAGGTCTGTTGTGAACATGGTACGGTCGAGAGCAGGTTGAATTTGATGTTCTGACAAACAAGCGAAAACTGGCGCCTGCTCCAGGTCGGGCTGATCAGGAAACAATACTATTCAAATTCGAATGAAATATTAATTTGGGCAGTTTTAATAATAGCAAAATGAATTTGTCACACTAATTAACAGGTTAATCTGGACTAATGTCGGATGACGAACAGACCCCGCGCGACCTCACCATTTACATTTTTTCAGCGGGGCTCAACGCAGTTCCTCCTTGTCTTCCTTGCCTTAGATCAAGGACACCAGGTAGTAGGCCTACCAGATAGACTAGCCTACTAACCTGCCATTAGAGACTAAAGTAGAATGTTTTGATTAAACATAACACATGACCTATGGATTTTTTTAGTAATGATCCTCATTATAGTTTCATGGCATAATTAATAGGACGATAAACTAAGCTAAACTAACTAAAGTTATTAGTTATTTCAGTCAAGTCTGAGCTGAATGGGTTTTCCATATTCAGCATAATTAATAGGACTCTAAACTAACTAAAGTTATTAGTTATTTCAGTCAAGTCTGAGCAACTGAATGGGTTTTCCATATTCAGCATTTGTTGTCTTGTTCCTCTTAGCCAGCCCACCCACAGCCCTTTCTTTTCTGGTACAGCACTCCCTGTCCATCCTTTAATTAACACAAACTCGCCTCAATATTTGACCCAAAACAATGAGGCTTTGCAGATGGGCTCCCACTGGACACACTGAGCCGTGAGTTGAGATGTCTCACAGGTCTCAGAGCACGGGGGAGAGGAGGTGAATCGCCACATTGTTCTTCCTCACAACATTACACAGAGGCAAAGAAACAAAGGAGTATATCCATCATTTTTTTAGATTTCATGACTAAAACAGGCCCTGTTCACTTCACTTACAGCAACAAGTTCTTTGTCTACAAACAGCCAAACAACGCAACGAATGCAGCAGGGGTGAAGTGCTGACTGAAGTCAAAAAGTGAGAAACAGGCCCTCTCTGTGCTGAAATAACTTTGGCTTAAGTGTTTGAAAGGAGGAGGCTGGAGAGGGGCCAGCCGAACTTGTGCCGTTGCTTAGCGGAACGGCTCGGCAAATGCCTCGTGCACAAAAGCAGCTTCATGGCCGCCAACTGTGTTTTTGGCCCGACATGCTTGTTTAAGATGCTGACATCTGGAGGCACACTGCTTTGCCTTTAAAGTTCCAGAAGCCTCTCCTGAACTTTAGCCAGGGGGGGTTCTTGGGGAGATCCCCTGCCTCCTCACAAACAGCTCAGTACAGTTAGTGGCCATGATTTATAGACCATTAGTCATTTCTCCACTCTCTCATACTGCGTTGCAATGCAATGCTGAGACAGCACATGAAACAAGGCACATGGTCTGAAATGTTTTGTCCACTTACATTGAAGACACAGGACTTGGCATTCAGGAAAAACAGTTCCACAGTTGTAGTGTCCTTCAGAAATGTTATATTCTCAATGTAAAACCTAAAAAAGTGAAGAATGTCATATCAAGATCAAAGCAACACTTAACTAATAATGCTTAAACACTAACACAATGTCCTGTTATATGCCAGCTGTACATATACAACTTTAATAGAGGTGAAATCTGGCTCAATAGTGCCCTCTAATGGTTACTCGTTACATGCACAAACATTTACGAGAATGAGCTCACCACTTGAATAAGCATTGTTAGATAAGGCAGTTTGACTGATAAATAATATGCAATGTAGAGAGACAGAATGAGGCTATATCACTCACCTCACAAGGAACTTTAGCTCCAAAGGGCCAGTCTTTTTGGAGAAATTATGCTCCAGTACTCTCCGGTCCAACTGAAGCCAATTACTTTGACCCCTATTAAATAAAATTAAAAGGTTATACAACAGAGTAGTACAACCACAGCAGCACACAACCTAAATTAAACGGCCATTTTATTAAATCACCTATGCTTCACAGAGTTAACAATTTTGGCCTATGTAGTAATGGCAAAGAATTACATTTGAATTTAATGACTGTTTAATGATGGTTTTTGCTCATTGTGTCTAGTATTTAATGAGTTTAAAAGACTTCATTAAGTAAAAGGATTATTTTCCTGTGAAAAGATTTTATAACACAGTGCACTCATTCATAATAACAAAAACATACTTCTTGCAAAAGATCCTTGAGCCTTGAAGTTTTAATAAAATGTGAATAATATGAACCATACACTTCCAGGGTATGCGAAAGCATTTCAAGAAAGAAAAAAAAATCGTCACTTACGTCTCATCAGTGAAGGATATCCCAAAGTATTCCTTCTCTTTGAGGTTGAAATGTGAGGCAACCAAATCCAGGAGGTCACGGGACAACAGCTTAGGCTAAGACAATTAGAAAGACAACGTATCAGCATTCCATGAAAGAGAGGGAAAATATGAAAAAAAAAAACATCCAATGCGTAAAATGTCAATCTTGTATCAGTAAAACAACTAAACAATTAATTTAGTTACCCATTGCCTCTTGTTAAAAACATAACAGGGTGTCATACAAATTAGCTTATCTCTGATCAGAACATTAATCTAATGGATCACTTGTGAATCAAAAGAAAGTTTGCACAGAAGATGAAAACAAGACTCTACCTGGACCAAGAGTTCCAACTGTCTGTCGTCCAAGAGACGCACCTGACCGAGTCGCCCCTCAGTCATCTACAGAGAGAAGAGAGGAGATGGCTTAGTGACAAAGCAGCATCTTCGCTCATCACAGCGAACGGTGGTCCAGCTATCTGTCAAAGAAGAGCTAAGACCCCATGCATCAATCGAACCTTAAGTGCTTTATGACTCCTACAGGAGAAAGACCTAATCTACTGAAGCTACCATTGTATGGCCTTTCAGCAACCACCATGACTGAGTGAAGACTATGCAACTGACAAACAGGATTCCCATTTAATGGGAGAGTGGATGAAGGTATGAAACAAAGATGTCAGCAGTTGACAACAGGTAATCTTGCATTACGGATGCCCCCTAATGTCCTTCCTTTAAATAAGATGCCCTTCAGTGACACAACAAGCTGATGAATTGGGTTTATTTCTCTAGCAAGATAGAGGGATTTGTATCATCCGGCTTTGTTTTCTTCAGCAAAAACAAATATATGAATAAATCTGAAAAAAGTTAAAACTAAATGCTTAGATGGAGTTGATCATATAATCAAATAATGAGTAGTGCGAATAATGTAAATCCTAAAGAATACCAGCTCTAAATAAATGGCATTGCTAATTGCTTTGTTTGGACTTGACTAAGAATTGTGATGGCAGGATACATGGGATTTCCATCTGTGTGACTCAACACAATAAAGCATGTGGTTTATTACTGCTCTGCTCTGGCCAGACTGGTGGAAAGTGAAGCAGTCTATTAGGAGGAGAGGAACCTCAGAGAGCCATGGAGCTGATGCACATCAGAGGTCCATTAGGTTGGACGCCATAGTCCTCTTGCCGCAACCACGCACCACTACAAAGCATTTTACACTTCCTGTTTGGAATTCAAGTATGACACAATGGCATTGGCCACACTCTATTACTTGTACAAAGTTATTGCTAAATTGTGGCATATTGTTTTCATGGGGAAGACAAATTGTCACGCAATGATGACAATTCAGGCTCTTGTAGAAAGACCATGTAACAACTTTATGCTTTTACTAAAAATGTATTCAATCAATCAATTTGTTAACTAACATATAACTAAATAACTTTGTTGTTAAGAGGTGATTTAGTGATGGATCCTTTACCATCTGCAATCCATTTTGAACCTCATTTACTTGATGGAGAACAAATGAGTTGAATAACCCAATTGATCAATAGAGATTGTTATTGAACTCTTGGTTAATCAACACACATGGAAATGCTTGTCACCAGTAGCCCAAACACCCCTTAATCCATCAAACCGTATTATTTGACATCAAAAGCAAGTAATGCGCTGTTCCATACTCAGAAACTGAGAGGGGGAAAAAAATCTAAATTAGAAGAGTGGATTCAAACTAGCACAAAAGAGAAGTTGTACTTGACTGCTTTGAAGAGGTGGTTGAAAATATAAGTGTCTACCTCATAAAACAACACAGGATTGTGCGTAATCCGTCTAAATAGAGAGAATTATTGTAGCTGTTAATTATACTAGCTCCATTGTCTAAGAAGGGATTAGTCACTATAGTAACCTTTTAAAGGATTGTGGGGTGGTGCGTTGCACAGTTCTGAGAGAGGGACAATTATCAATGCTGCATTGTTCTGGCCTGATGACATCAAAATATGCCCATTCACACCAACACTACTACATGGACTACCAGGTTATCCACTTCTTACATACAACTTCGGCATTTATTACAAGTATATTATTAAATACATCACTGCAGGATTACTTACTTACTTAATTACTCACCAAGTAAAATGTTTTTTACTATACAATTTCAATCTGTTTTGAATGACCGGGTAGAAAAAAAATCAATAAATACAATGTTACAATGTCGTTTGCTTTGTTTTTATATCTGATTGCATAAATGTTAGTAAAGTTGTGACCGCCCCCAACCCACACACTATCCTATTTTGTTTTACTGTAGCAGGCCATGGGCATTATTTTCGTTAAGCCAGGATGGTCAAGTGGAGAAAGGGTAAAGATAAGGTATAATGTGATACAACCATTACCATGTTTTCTACTGGCATGCAAATTCATACTTAACGACTATCAGCAGCCCTACACACCAAACCACAAATTCAGCAGCACCCCAGCTGTGCAAGCCTTTGTTTTGGACTTTTTTTTTTCAAAAGCTAGTAACGTAAAGAGAAAGATTAGGGGGAGCCATTCCTGTACGCATGAGTCCCTTGCTTTTGAGAGAAACTAGCTGCCCATGCTGAATAGGGAGGGGTGGTGTGTGGTAGTGTGTGTGTGTGTGGTGTGTGTGTGTGTGTGTGTGTGTGGGGGGGGGGGGGGGGGGGGGGGGTGGGGGTCATGTGATGCGTAATGGGCATGGCAGAAGGGTCACCCCCCCCCCACCCCACCTCCCTGTAGCCCTACCTCAGGGGCAGGAACTTCAAACAAAAGCCCCCTTCACGTGACCTCTGGGCCAGTGACCTGCCTGCCTGCTCACAGCGGCTCCCCACCCAAATGCTCCAGGCGGCCTGGTGGAGTGACCTGGTAGCCGCATTAAATGTGGGGCCAGTTCATGCTTAGGCCTCCCATACATACAAATACATGTGAAAGATAACTGAAAGGTTTGTGTCTTTAAACAAAATATACAGTGAACGAAAGCATTATAGCCATTATAAGAACCTCTCTCTACAACCTGGAATACAAGTATCTCTGAAGTGTCTCTTGGGTTAGTACTGAGCTGACCTATTAAATAAGAATCCGAGCGATAAGATACATTTTCATACCCTGAGCCCTGAGGTGACTGAAAACAGACCTGTTATCTGAAGTGTACTGCTTACTGGTATGCGTGCACAAAAGATCAAACGGCTGTCTGCGCTGTCTCCCGACGAATTCCATATGGCTCCCATCACGCACCCTGTCCCAAACACGTGGGAGTGATGCACAGCAGGTACAGGAATAAAAGCCGGCGCTGACCCAGTCTACCTCAGTCTCCAACCTGAGGTGCCCCCAGAGAGGAGCAATCAGTCATTGAACATGCCATCAATCAATTAACGTCACACTTCTGACATTTGTGGCCTAGTTCCACATAGTAGCTTTCTAGGCCTCCAGGTAGTGCACAGTTAATGTGATCTAGTTAATCTGATGGCTCAATTCAAATCCATTTGCCAAACGCTGACTGGGAGGAAGTTACAGCATCACCAAGAAGAACAGGTTAATGAGGCACATCAAGGCTCAAACACTATCATATTTAGGGATCTGAGGCCAGTACCCTAGAGCCAAAAATGTAGAGAGAAAGAGAAAGAAAGAGAGAGAGCATTGAGGCAGATGTTCAAAAGCCTACTCTCCCCCGTCATCCCCTTATTGTCTCCACATTTAACAACATGATAAGCCTATAAGTACTACTGCTTTAACAGCTATTGTGCTGAGAACGAACGGATAATGGAGACACAACAGCAGGTGGTGCTGTATGCAGACAAAACAGAAAAAATTGCCTGGAAGCACACAGTGAGGAGCCCCAGCTGCATGTGCTCCTACCACCAGCCACCTCATCCAGCTCCATCAGAGTGCAGGAAAGGAAATCAATACTCCCATTCCCCTCCTCTCAACCGTCCATCCAAAACCGAAGGATGGATTCTTCCATCGCTCAGTCCCTGCAGTTACAGTAATGTTTCAATGAGTAGATCCCTGGCCCCTGGCTGGCGAGGGGTAAAAAGCCGTACCTGGTAGGCGTCTCCGAGGCGGCACCACGTCTGCAGGAACCTCCTGCACGGCTCCAGGCCCCGGGCGTAGCACCTCCTCAGCACCTGCTCGGCCACCGTCCACACACACTGGCCGGTGCCGGCCAGCAGGTCCACGCCACACATCATCCCCAGAGCCATGGTTGCTGCTACTACTGTATCCCCTCAGGAGCTTAGCTTATCACAGACCAGCACAGCACAGCAGAGCAAAGCCCGCGCACTCTCCGCTCTTCTTCTTCTCCTCTCTCTCTTTCTCTCTCTCTCTCTCTCTCTCTTTCTTGTCTGTCTCAGAGGCAGGCTGATGTAAGCTCGGAGAGCAGTAGTGCGCCACTGGAGCCCTGCTTCAGACGCCAGAGGCTGCGCTCACACTTTTCTTGGCGGGCCTCCGTCCAAGACGTCCCCACAGTCGGAGCCAGGGAGAATAGAAGAGGGCTGGGCCCAGAGCAGTAGACACACACACACACACATGCACACACACACCCAGTCAACCCCAGACAGACCCAGTCTGCCATCACACACACACACACACACACACACACAAAGGTACACACACACACACCAACACAAAGGACATGTATGAAAACAATTGCGTCCACACACACACACGCATGCAGCAACAGCCCGTCCCTTCCCTGCCTCTCCATAAACAAACACTGTGGTTTCTTTCTGGCTGTCCAGACTAGTGGTTTGGTTTAATTTTTTTCACAAGAAACTCTCCACTCGTAAACAGGCTTTCACTTAGAAACACTGCCTTTTCCAGACCTCTGAGAGTCTATGAAGTAATTCATTACAAAAGTTGTGAGTGTGTATGCATGGTTTCTCCATAGCACTGACTGTATATTTTGCCATTGGTTGTTAAAATTGAAGTGTGTGATATTGTTGCTTTTCAGCCCCATGTGAGTGAGGATCTGAAGGTCACTTTCTCAGTGTGTGTGAAAGGGGTGTAGTTTCCTACAGACAGCAGACATCTCCACACCCATACTATTCCACAGGAACACTTAAAATAGGCCCTTTTTTTATTCCGACCTGCCATGAATTCAGGGTGACACATGACGTCCACAACTAAAGAGCAACGCTCTGGAAAACTCGCAGTGTGTGTGGAGTGGAACAATTTCTCCGTCATATTTAACAGTGACTTGAAACCACATGTGCACTGAAATTGACTGCGAAAGCTCACAGTCCAAATACACAGCAAAGAGAGAAAAACAATGAGAACAATTGAGCCACATCTGTTTACCCGACTCTCCCTTTTAAAATTGTCTCATCTGGAAACAATATCCCGCTACCGAGTTGTGCCTATTCAGATTCTCCAAGTTTGGTGAGCTTAACTCACAACACAACAACAAAACAAGTCACACAGAAGAAACAGAATGTGACCACAAAGTATGTAGAGCAAAGGCATTCTCTCATTCTCTCATGCCACCCAGACAGAAAGGACGAGTCAGATCATTATATGATGAAATGACATAGAGCAAGTGCGTGCCATCGACTTCTAGCGAAGAGTTAGCCTAGCGAGAGAGCCCGACTGGATGAAATGGAACAGAATTCAATTTCAATAGGCCACGGCGGAGGAATTAATCAATGGTGCTTTGCTCTCTATGAAAATGGGCCAATCGATGGGGCTAGGGAGAGGATGAACAGCTCTAGGGGGTGAGGAGGCTACCGGGTGACACCGGAGTCACACCATGGCACAGATCCCTCAGCACGCACGCACGCATGTATGATCGAGCCGACCAAGCACTAACGCATACTCAGGAACAAGCACACTCACTTTTGTACACACATGCGCGCACAGTCACACACACACACACACACACACACACACACACACACACACACACACACACACACACACACTCACAAACACTCTCTCTCTCATCACACACACAAAAACACTGGCACACCCATACGTATATGTATGCATGCACACACATATACACACCACATACACACACACACAGACACACACACACACACACACACCACACAAACACACACATACACATACACATACACACTCACACGCACACACATACACACACACACACACACACACACACACACACACACTCAAATACAGGTCAGTCATTCAGAAGCATAAGTTACACCAACCATGACATCCACAGCTGTGGGGAACACAAGCCCAGCATTGTCCCACAGATGCCACCACGGGTGCATTATTATGAAACACAACAGACTGCAGAGATAAGGGTATGAGGGTGCCGTTATTTCCCATGTATAAAGAGCACTTGTCTATACTGCAACCCTCCAGCCATTCCAGGCAAAGGGCTGACCCTGGGCTAAAATAGCCATCCACTGGGGTAAATCTGGCCCTGGCACTCATGCACTTTATTTAATGGTGACAGGGTCAGAGGTCAAAATGCACTGAGGGAATTCTGAGAGCTGCTAACCACATTATGCCTCCACTGCCACAGCTGTAATAAGGCTAACCAAGGAAACCACAAAACAGACACACATAGGCACAGACACAGATGAAGATACAATCAAGAGAGAGAGAGAGAGAGAGAAAGAGAGAGAAAGAGAGAGACTCATTGTCTGGCCATGTGTTCAAAATACTCTGAGGAGTAACATAATTAGTGTAATACAATTGTGTAGCTTGATGTAGAAGGTATTCTCTGCAGTGTTCAAACATGCTCTCAGTTGAGATGAAGTGAAGTGGTAATGCTATTGAATAGGCACATAAAAGATATGCCATGAAAGCAGATATGAGACGATAAGATAGCACTGAATATGAAGACCTATTGAGTCCTATTCCCACATCATTATTATCAGGCATCATGAGTTACACTACATTACACAGTTTCCCCATATATGGTTTGAGTCTATTCCTAGACTAAAAGCTTATTTTTCAAATTTGAACATTTTCATTAAAATTTTCATTCAGTCTAGGACTCCTATGTGAAAGTGTCCCTAAATGTCCTAAGCAGAGTGACACAAGTAGTTTGTGTGTGTAGATGTCTAAACTATTAGATGGCTTTCACCTGGGTTTATTTGTTTTATAGTCCAAGCGCAACATCTTTATGACACAAGATCTATAAGATCTTCTTCCAGTTGTTCACTACAGGAGACCCCATTTCCTCCCCCCAATCTCTCTACAACACACTCTCTTTCTCTCTCTCTCTCCCTCTCTCTCTCTCCCTCTCTCATGAATGGGAAACGGAGCATCCTGACCCTAATCTCATGAGTGTGAGGTCAGGTGAGGAGGAAGGGGTCTGTTGTCTTTAATAATAGATGAAGCCATACATGGCGGCTCCTCTTGGCACTGGCTCCCACGAGGAGACACACCAGAGCAGGAGCGAGTGTGCGCGCCGCAGGCCAAAACAAACAGGCCGCACTCTGCCCCGATGCCGCCCCGCGGTCGGGCGGTTTGCTCCGAGTCAGCAGCAGTGGGAGCTGGAGCGAGGGAGTGTGTGTGTGTGTGTGTGTGTGTGTGTGTGTGTGTGTGTGTGTGTGTGTGTGTGTGTGTTTCTGTGTGTGTGTGTGTGTGTGTGTGTGTGTGTGTGTGTGTGTGCAGGAGTCAAACGCAGGTAAGGTGCATGGCCTGCAGCGGAGGAGATGTGCACAGCTGATATCCCAGCCCTTCAGGGCCTCCAACTGAAACACTGAGCGCAGGAAGCAAGCACGGGCCTGTGAGGGAACATTTCCCCCGGGACAGCAGGAGAGAGTATTCCCCCTCAACAAAGAGTAAACAAAGAAAAGGAATCAGAATGTCAACAACAAGCTACAGACAGAGAAGCTGGAGAGATTCTGTCTGTGCCTTGATCCCGGTGTGCAGTTTATATATTTATAAATAGTAAGAGTGTGTGTGTGTGTGTGTGTGTGTGTGTGTGTGTGCGTGTGTGTGTGCGTGTGTGTGTGTGTGAGAGAGAGAGATAGAGAGAGAGAGAGAGACTAAAACTGAAACCCTTGAGCGTTTCTCTCTGTGCTTGGTTGAGCCATGATCTTGCGTATGGATATACAACACGTAATTCACGCTGGATCTTCTTTGCGTTGAACTGTTTTCAATCAAGATAGACCTATAGAAGCCTGTGGCTAGCCACGCTGTGCTGAAAGACCTCATCCTGCTGTCCGACGCGCCTGTGGCTGGAGATGGGGACCGAGATGCATGGCGTTCGGACCTGGCGATGGTCAGCGCAATGAGCTCACTGCCATGCTGTCACTGGTACCCCCCTGATGGCGTCACCGTCAGGCTTCTCTGTATCATGCGCTCCGCTGAGGCAATGGTTTATTTTCCCCCGAGAGCCTGACCCTTGAGCCGTCACCCTTAAGCGGCCATTGTGTTCA
Organism: Alosa pseudoharengus; assembly: GCF_046254945.1. Classification (NCBI taxonomy): domain Eukaryota; kingdom Metazoa; phylum Chordata; class Actinopteri; order Clupeiformes; family Clupeidae; genus Alosa; species Alosa pseudoharengus. Next base: position 10,120,968 of record NW_027468837.1, on the reverse strand, counting down.
GTCTGTTTGGGTTCTGTTTTTGTTTGACTTTTTTCCATTGCTTTGCCTGCATGGAAAGGCAACAATTGCATGTTGTTCTTAGCTCATCAGAGAACTCTGGCGGGTCCTCCAGTGAATGTAGTTTTATGCCCCCATGGCCAGTAGGTGGAGTCTCATCCCTAGAGAGTGTTTTCTGTGGGAGTATAATGGTGATGCCTCTCAGATGAAAAAAGCAATGAAAACTGCCCCGCTCACGTCATTAACAGACTGGCAGAAGATACCGCAGGCTACCACAGCACAAGTCAAATCCATCTTGTCAAATATCGCCTAAATCTAAATAGCATGAGACTGCCTTCACTGCACAAATCTAGAGAGTGATCTATATTCATGTGAATTTGGTCTGCTGAGAATACTTTGAAAGGGGCGTGTGGCACGCCCCTGCTGCCAGGATCATCATGTCTCTCCATCCCGGGGTGAGTTTTCCTAATATGACAGCAATTACCCCACACAAACAGGCTGGGAAATTAATTGCCTGAAAGTGGGAGTTGGAATCGGAGAGCAAGAGAGAGAGAGAGAGAGAGCGAGAGAGAGAGAGAGAGAGTGAGGGAGGGAAAGAGACACAGAGAGAGAGATAAAGAGAGAGAGATAGAGAGAGAGAGAGGCAAAGAGAGAAAGAGAGAGAGGGAGGGAGAGAGACACAGAGAGAGAGATAGAGAGAGAGAGGGAAAGAGACAGAGAGAGAGAGAAAGCGAGTGGGCGAGAGAGAGGGTACATCCAGACAAGATTGGGATGAGCAGCAGCTGTCTGCAGCCCCACCGCACCAACAGCTGACGAGCTTGGCCACAGATGACATGACACGCGGACGGGGGCAGGAGTGCAGTGTTAGCATTCCCTTTCATTAGACAAACACACAGCAGGGCAGCTCACACACCCCTGTCATGCCCGCCCCATTCACACCGCCCAGCCCGGCCCACAGCCAGGCCCACAGCCCGGTCCAACCAGCTTCCTGAAAGTCAGGCTGGAGTTTGGAAACAGAACAGGTGGACAGTTTCCTTTGGCCTTCGGTTCTCTTTGGTGTGTGGACCCACCCTGTGTTCGGAACATCCACCCATTCATTGAATAGTGCACTAGTGAAAAACATGGTGGTCATTCAACATAGTGAATGGTATGATACTGTATATGATGGTTGTTCATCGGTTCATTACGTCAGGGGCAGTGTTCATTCAGTTGATGAGGGTCACACTCATACATGACACATACGAGCACACACACACACACACACACACACACACACATACACACACACACACACACACACAGAAACAAACACACACACACACACACACACACACACACACACACACACACACACACACACACACACAAAGAAACAAACACACACACACACACACACACACACACACACACACACACACATAGAGAGAAACAAACACAAGCACTTTCAAAGAGATTAATTGTTTAGTTGTTATTAGATCACAGGGTTTTACATAAAGAGCGTTTGGCCAAAATGTGCTTGTGATTAAGCTGTCAAAACCTTTAAGTGTGAGTTCCATAATTCCTTCCTCAAAACAATGGCCACGTCACCGATCAAAGGGTCACAGGATTAAGGCCAAGTCTAGGAGTCTTATTGAAAACAACAACAACAACCACCACCTGAAGACAGCCACTCTAAATATTTTCTGTCTTTATTATTTTGAATACTTCTTTATTTAATTATATGACCTACTGATACAGAACACTTAAACCATTGTTTTCCTCTTGAAACAGACGGGATGCTTAAAAAACGGTAAAGGCTTTGTCTGTAACTGAATACCATTAATCTCGTATGACATCCTTGACGTTGTATATCACTAATCTCACATGATGCCCTTGACACTATTTCTTCTGCCATGTTGTCACTACATCTGTGTGACCCCCATACAACATCTCAATCCCATCCATTAAAAATGAGATAAAAAGACATTATTTGGAAAGAACATGGAGAGAGAGGGGGGGGGGCAGTTTAGTGTACAGTCACGGCCTGCTGTTCCACTGCGTAGCAGGGGGTGTAGAGAGAGTGCCCTGCGGGCAGCCCCGGCTGCCAAACGCCACCCCATTGAGATGTCCGTCCGGCCACAGATTTGTGGGGCCCTGGTCCGAAATGGTGATGAGTGTCGTGGAAAAAAACTGCAAAGCGTGACGAGCAGCATGTCTCTGTGTGCGTGTGTGTGCGTTACACAGATGCCACCGAGCAGAAGGGACTTGGTGACCAGCGAATGTCTGTTGCCTCGCTACGCACCCCCCCCCCCCCCGAATAAGCTCCCAGCGGCATTGTGGGTGTTCGGATTTGCTGGGGACAGAACGCCATCCCACCCCTGCCCACCCCACCCACTACAAAAAAAAAAAAAAAATGGGAGGGAAAAATCTGGAGCTGCTGGGTTTAAATATCATATGCATGAGCTGAGCTCCATGAATGGCCTCTCTTAGCATCACCGCGGGGGTCCAAAGAGACAGACAAAGAGAAAAGGGGAGAAGGGGAGGAGAGACAGAGAGAATGATAGAGAGAGAGAGGGAAAATGATAGAGAGAGAGAGAGAGAATGGTAGGAAAGACAGAGAGAATGATAGTGAGAGAGAGTGAGAGAAGAGAGTGAGATAGAGAAAGAAGGGTAGGAGAGACAGAGAGAATGATAGTGAGAGAGAGTGATAGAAGAGAGTGAGATAGAGAAAGAAGGGTAGGAGAGACAGAGAGAATGATAGTGAGAGAGAGGGAGAATAATAGTGAGAGAGAGAAGAGGAGGAGAGACAGAATGATAGTGAGAGTGAGAGAGAGAGAGAAGGGGAGGCAAGGGAGAAATGAGAGATGGAGATGAAAGATGAATAAAAGAAAAAAAGGCAAAGAGAGAGAGCCAACCTTTAAGGAGCACTTTGCTCTGTGGGGCTCTGGGCTTTCAAATGAGAGCATATAAATTAGGGCTGCACAATGCTCCCTGCTCCCTGACAGTATGGTAGATGAGCGATGTGGAAAGAAGGAAATTTCATAATCGCACATGTAATCTTGTTTTCACTAGAGCACTCCATCATCATGCAAATAACACCCTATTGCCAAGCTGCTCCTCGCACCTGATGTGATTCACAGCAACACAAAGACAAGTCAAACTAAAGGAAGATTTTAAAACCAGACCCATATAAGACCACAGATATGAAATAAGGTTGGAGGCCTACATTTATTTTCATGTACATGCTCACACCAAGTAGCTTGAAATAAGAACAGAGCCAAGTATGAATAAATCTGGTTTGATTGTCAGATAGCTACATTGCAATTATAAATGCAGAATGATGTTGGCATCCAGGCATGATGCACATTTAGTGCAATGTATTTGCCTCATACATTTTTAATGAGGTATTTTAAAACAACACGTGCAGCACGCTATGTCAAACATAACCAGTCTATCTTTGTCAAAATGATTTCAAACTCACACTGCTTTCTGCTCACGTTTCGGCCTCTAGCAGGCCTTAAAAAAAATCTTCTTTTCTAACAAATCATAAACTTTCACTTTGCTGTTGTTGATGTTGTTACTATTTTTACTGCTGAGTAGCAACATCTGTCCAGTTTTGCAGATGAGTTACAACATCTGTCCAATTCTGTCATAAATCTTGTAAGAGAATCTCAAATGGATTATAGTGAAAAAGGCTTATTCCAGTCTGAAAACGTCCATTCACAACAGCAGCAGCAGGAGATACACATCTGTTCAAGGCGACTGAGGTCAACTCTGTCATTCTTTTTCACAGGTGACTGGCCACTGCCACAAACAGGTCAAGGATACCCATCTCTCCTCTGTCATCTTGCATCATCTGTTCAGTTCAGTTCAAAACAACACTTTGTTTTTTGCTGTGTTGTATGCATGTACACAGCTGAACGCACACTGAGCAGCTTGGTTATGATTCCGTCATTAACTTTGCAAATGCTCATAGTGGTTTGTCATGCATTTTGCATTTGTGACCTATTACTAAAAGTTGAGGGTTAAATTGGAGTGTAGGGTGATGTGGAGTGATACATTTGTAAAGGATTCCAACAGAGGTGATTGCTGCTTCTGCCTTGATGTACATGAAGACAGCCAGCACTTTTTCATTGTTAGAACAATTTGTATGAAGAGTTAGCCTATGCTAGTTAGTTCCTTGGAAATCAGCTGAATAAAATGAATGACAGATTAGATGCAAATGTATGTAAGATGCCCTAAAAGTCAAATGAAAAATCTGTTTCAAATATTCACACAAGTGAAGCATCTCAAATTCATCTACTAACCCTTTTCACACGCATGGCGCCTTGCATTTCACCAAGTTAAGAAATATCTGGTCTATAACTATCTACCTAACTGACTAACTGCCTATCAGCTTTCCTCCAGGCCAAACAGGATATCCGTGATATCTTGTTCCCCATTCATATCACCAAGCATCACACACCTGCTTAACTTGCTCAGGAAAAGCTCATCAACCTTCAACAACAAAGTCAACATTGCCCAAGGTTTCCTGAGGCAAACAGCTTTATCTTCAGACCACTCTTGACTGACACCAGTTGAAACGTTCTAATGGAGATATTCTCATCACAGAATTATAGAAATGTCTGCCAAGAGGTACCTGAGATAATATCAACATTCTTATCGCAAACTTCTTAAAGCTGCTAGTATGTCAAGTGATGGCTGTTGCTTGAATGGCCGACTGCCTGGGAAAACCACAGGTACTGTAAGCATATCTACATAATGTTGAACAAGAAATTCCATATTGGCAGAACTTGTTTACAGTACACTTGAAAACGAAAAGCCAACAACTGTAATCAAAAGCTGAGTAAACTCAAAAATCTATTGCATATCAGTTTTCTCAAATTCTCGTTACAACATTGTACTGAAGTTATCCCCATTATACAATTCTAGAAATGTCTATCCATTCCATTAAAGAGACACTAAAGTTAATGATGTACAAGGCAACTTTTTGGCAATGTTATTCAGTATTGTGACACATTCACACATTCTCAAGACAGACATTTTTTTTCTGGAGAACTTTTTATCAGTCTGCAAATAACCAAGATCATCTAATCAGAACACACAGAACCAGTTATGTGGTTTCCAAGCAAGATTGCTCATAAAGTTATAATGTATCACCAGCTTCAGCAGAATATCACATTTCTTACCACTGCTTCCTCTTGCTAATACATCCAGTGATGGATTGTCTGACTGCTTAGAGTGCTGAGCCACATATCCAATAAACACTCCACTCTCTGCTCTGTCTGTCCAGTACTATGGCAGCATGGTCCACCCTTGGGGATCATAATGCTGACTTATGATTCATCATTGGAGTTCAGGGATAACAAAAGATTATAGATCACACTCAAGGTCTTTATTCAATAGCATTAGCTTGGGGCCGCGCAGTCAGCAGCATTATAGTAAACACTGGTGTTAGATGTAAGAGCAAAAAGCCACTGTCAACTCTGAGGGTTTGTCATCTGAGTCATTTCAACGGCAGTAGGGATTAGATGTCTGGCGCTTTCTACAAAAACAAGCGTGACTGGAAAATTTTTCTTTACAGGGCAGAAGGCTTTTTAAAAAGCTTCTTAGTGACAAGTTGGTCCCAGAGGAGAAGGTGTGGCCAAGGGGTCAGATTTAGGGTTAGGGTTCAAGTCTCATAAACAAGCAGGCGTGGCCACTCACAATGCATGAGGTTATTATCTCGTGAGCTATGCAAAACAGTACTACAAGGAACACAAAGGATACAGTCATCTCAAATGACCAGTTCTGTTACAGCTCTGTGAGAGCACAAAGAAAAACGACCGAAATTAAATCAGCTTTTCCACACATTCACACACATACCTTCATAATGCATACAGGTGAAGAGAGAGTAGGCCTAATAGGCCACTTAACACAGTTGGATGTGATTTGAGAACACACTGCAGACTGTGGCGCTGCATCAGTGAGCTAACACACTTCCAGGCTGTGTTGCCCTGCAGCAGGAGCAGCAGGAGGAGCAGAGACGGCAGCAGAGGGAAGCCCTCACATGGGGTTTGAACCACACCGCTCTATCGATCTCTCCTGCCGCACACACTGTAGGGCATGTCTGCTTCTCTAAACGCTACAATCTAAACAAAGGCACATGCATATTCTCTCTTTCTCTCCCTCTCTCTCCCTCTCTCTTGCTCTCTCTCAGACTCTCTCTCTCTCTCTCTCTTATTTGTCTCTTTCTGTCTCTCTCTGTCTCCAAACAGAAATACACAAACCGCACGCATACATACACACAGGTACAAATGCATGCACAATTACCTTGGTAATGCAGCTGTGGAGGGCGTAAAAAGCGACTGCAGGGCTGAATAGGCCTGCCTCTTATTATCTATCTGCACTCCTCCTTCCTTCCTCCCCACCCCCCCCCTCTCTCTCTCCACATGAAATCACCTCAAATTAATGCCTCAGTGCCTCGGGTCTCTGTGTGTGTGTGCATCTGAGTGTGTGGGTGTGTGTGTCCGTCAGTTTATTTGTGTCTGTATCTGTGTGTTTCTGCGTGTGTCTGTGTGTGTGTGTGTGTGTGTGCGCGCGCGCGCGTGTGTGTGTATGTGTGTGTGTGTGTGTGTGTGTGTCTGTGAGTGTGTGTCCATGTGTGTGTGTCTGTGGTTGAATGAATACCTTCATTTGAATGGTGTTTGTTTGTGTGTGTGGTTAAAGTGATACCTGTATGAGTGTGGTGTGTGTGTGTGTGTGTGTGTGTGTGTGTGTGTGTGTGTGTGTGTGTGTGTGTGTGTGTGTGTGTGTGTGTGTGTGTGTGTGTGTAACCCACATGTGTGCGGCCACACCAACTGAGCAATTACAGGCAAGACCATAAACAGCTTGCCCCTCCGGCCAGTTCAAGAGGAATAACATGCCTGGAAAATCACATGCTGAGACCAGGGAAGACAAGTGTGGCTTGCTTGGCTGTTGTTGTTATTATCATGTCCTGTGGCCACTGTGGTTTCACAGAGCCACTGATCACCCCATCTTCCCGCGTCACACAACCTCTAACAGGCTCGAATTTACTCCTCCTCACATTTAAAAACAAAAAGATTACCATTTTGTGTTTGTGCAATACCTGTCTATTAAGCCAACCCTTCAGTTCTCAACAACACGTCAACCACTTGTTCCCAGCCATGACCTTACATTCAGTCTAACATTAGCATTGGTCTCTGCATTAATGCAGTGTAACCTGTACAAACACATAATCAAAATAGGGAGTTGTATCATTTAGGTTTCTCTCTGTGGTTGGCAAATGAATATTTCCTCATAGGTACACCAATAAGAAATAAATAGACACTAAAAACCTCTCCAGTAGTAGATAGCAGACAGTATATCATCTCTGACACCATCACGTGGGCAGTTTGATAAATGGCATCCCCTGTTGCGCATTTGTTGACAAAAGGCCCCTCAAGTTAAGTGTTTCTGACATATTAATAGATGACAAAATGCCATCTCCGCATGTATGCAGGTCCACAGTATAAATAATGCACATCTAGTTGGGTGTGCTGTGGAGATTTTCTATTCAGGGGATTTTGTTATGGGGCCATTTGTTCCTGAGAAGAAGGAGGTGGCAGGCAGGCTGTCTCCCTGAGGGATTGTGCGTGAGTCCAATCTGCCATCGCTCTTCATATCTCCCCGCCAAGCTCAGAGAGACCAGGGGCACACAGAGGTGGTAATTGCTTACCCAAAAACATTCCTGATGCCAAATAATTACTGGGTCGGAAGGGCTTTTTATCAGATATTATGTGCCAGCTTAGCAAGATTGATTGCGCCTGAAGCACGCAACACATTTTTAGAGGATACCTCATTGGTTTGGCCTTTTTTTCCCCCATTGATTATTGTGTGAAAACTGGTTTCTGCCTGACAGATGCTTACTGCAGGACAACCTAACCAATCACACATCAAACTCTTTCAAGGAGGGACAAAGTTATCAAGCTTGTCATATGTGTGTGTGTGTGTGTGTGTGTGTGTGTGTGTGTGTGTGTATAAGCAGGCAGGAAGTCAAAGCTCCCTGTTTCCCCAGATTTTGGACACCAATCCACCAATCTAGGCAACACTTTCCTCTTCAGCAAGCACATTCAACTATGTTCTGGTGAAATCACTGTTCAATCGAGGCACAAAGTAAACTCATCTGTTTAACATTAATCTATTTCTCCATTCAGGGTATGAACTGCTTTCTACACTGCCTGTAGCACTGAATTGATTGGGCTAAGCTTAAAGATTACTGTTGACCCACTAGCAGACACTGAACCTCAGCAAAGTAGAGCTTAAATACACGGTAGCTGATGAGCTTGTAGTTTGTCCACTACAAACACCTGCTTTTTGTTTGAGGACATAAGAATAGCTTAACATTTCCCTCAGAATAGTCAATAACAAGATCTTCGTGATAGCGTAGCAGTCAGTATTTATATGTTCTGATCTTTTCCCCTTGTACGTAGCTTTGTCTTTTGTGAGATAACAGAAAGTGCTCCAAACTAAGCTCCTAATATACAAACTGGAATTTCCACTATATCAAGTAACTAAACATCCTCTTCCTGGTCCCCTGGTCTTTGAAAGAAACAGAATTCCAAAATCCTCCAAAGTAAAATCAAAACCAGGCAAAAGAATGAGGTGTGGTAAGCTGCAAATGGGGTAGTGGCCATTTAAAATGTGAAATGTCAAATCAGAAACCTACAGAGATCTCTGGACTACAGGTTTCAAGACTATATTTATTATACAAGACTATATTTAGAGACCATGGACCAAAATGTTGAATTTGTTTATATCGTCACTGGCAGATACCTATTGCTTGGTCTGGCTGGACACCAGCAGCAGAATCTTCTCTGACCGTTTATAGCGCGTTTATTGAATTGGAAACGCTGACCCCATTAAAAGCAACTGAACAGCCTAGACTGAAGTCACACAATGCTGCTCTGTTGTTGTTCCCAAATGATGTTTGCTCCTGTGTGTTTGGTGTAGGGGTGTGTGTGTGTGTGTGTGTGTGTGTGTGTGTGTGTGTGTGTGTGTGTGTGTGTGTGTGTGTGTGTGTGTGTGTGAGTGAGAGAGAGAGACAGGCAGACGGAGAGGAGCAGAAAGAGGGATATACAGTTTTTACAGAGAATGAGTTTGTGGTAAACTTTCTTTCTTTTTTGTTTTGTTTTACAAAATCTAAACATCAGTGTTGGGCCCTTTAAAACTGACTGAGTAACAGCTCTACAACCAAGATGACAATGACAAGAGAAACAAAGCAAGTTTTAATTAAGGTCTTGCTTCAGTGTATTCGGTCCCAACAAATAACTCAACCAAAAGTAAAAATAAATAATTACTTATAATTTCACGCTAATGTGGATTTGGCCCCTAAAATTGGGCCATACTTTGTGTGTTTGACCCATGCAGGATGTCACATGGCTTTTCTGTCCATTGTTTGTTTTCCCAGGAAACAGGAAGCTTTGCTGCAGAGGTTATGCCTGGTAGCAAAGAGGGGTCTTTAAAACGTTTTTTTCTCCCTTCCTCTTTTTTTAGTTTCTCAACTCCCCCTGAGAGACTTCAGCTTATAATCAACCCTAACCACATGTTCCTTACATGGAAACATGCACACAAGTCCCTGCTTTACAATTACACATCAGCTACTACCTGGGAGGCTCTCTGTTCCCAGCTACTGACAGGTGAAAATGAGATTTGTATTGCAGTATATCTCCACTTTGTGATGACGGTGACTGTATCTTTAAAAGCTTTATAGGTTTAAAGCTGAAAAGCTTTCAAAGTAGATCAAGTGCCTGTATGGGCTGCAACTTTTGAGAGATGTGTCAAAAATGACTGATCGACATTGCATGACAAAATTAAACCTCGTACCCTATTATTACTGGTAACACAAACAACGTGAAGAACACGTTTAAACTTTAGTAGCTTGCAACGATTAATTCGCCTACATCTGAATCACTTTTTTTTTTTTTTTTTTTAAGTAGGACATCAAACAAAACAAAAAAACAAAAAACAAATGTAGCCCAAGCTACCGGAGGATATCACTGACAGGACAATAACGGACAATCGAAGACTGGCTTTAAAAAAGAAAGGAGACTGAATAAACCGTGCGCAAAAAGGCTCGCCGGTGTCTCGTAGTCGTAGGCTGCAAAGCAACTTCTCAAATAAGCGTAATACACATTTTATCCAGTGTTCCAATGACATAAATCTCCTTACCTCTGACTATTGACGCTGCCTTATTCAGTCCAGGGACGCCGAGTTGGGCAATGCTTTATCAGCGACGTAAACGGGGCTTCCCCTTGCTTTTGTCTCCGCTAGCATTCAAAGTCATTTGTAGAGAAAGAAACTCAAGCGCGGGATAGACTATTCAGTCTCCGACTAGTCTGCCAGAAAGGTGAGTCAGTCCACATATCTTTTTTCTCTCTCGCAGTCCTGTCTATTCTTTTACATCTCCTCCGCCCGCCCCTCTCTTCACTGCCAATTCACCGAACAAACGAATTTCCCACTACAGCGACAACGTGACACGGCCGCTGCTGACGCATCCGATCTGGACCTAGTGTAAAGTGCATACAAAGGCTATGTGGGACTGCTGGGGATAACTGATGAGGCAAAACATACCTCACCACATACCAAAAGACGTCTGTGTCTGGAAACAAAACGAAAAACACTTGTGCTCAGACAAACATGTGAATAATAATAATAATAATAATAATAATAATAATAATAATAATAATACAAATGTGTATGTATGAATGTATTTATTAATTTATTTGTTTATCATAAAGCAGTAGCAGTAATGCTAATAGTGATTACAGTAACAGTATAAAGGTAGGCCTATGGGGTTTCGTGTAAGAGTATATTAATGTTTTTTAAAAGCAGGTGTTTCAGACTGTGTTATCACTATGATAATAAACGTTCAGGCTTTGTCTTACCCTGTTAGGTGCAGATATAGTCTTTTATTGTATTGTTTCATCATGGCCTATGTTCAATAAGTTACAGGCGAAATATTATCATACTATAATGGAAGTCAGTGAAAACCCATCTCTCAGAGCCTTCCCCCACACACACTAGGTATGACCAAATCTTGCTGACTTGCAACAAGCTGAGTGAACGTGTTATTTATTAGTAACAAACGCATCCTGTAAACCACTTTTCCCCACACATTTAATCCTCCTGGAAATTGGCTCTGTAAATATCAATACATTAACATGTCCGCATCTTGCCAGGCCTCTTGTACGTTGTGTTCCATGCAGCCCACAGTACATTAACTCTGTGTAGGGAATGGAATACTGTGTGAGCAGAGAGAGCTCTAGAGCGCCATGTCCAGTTCAGGACCTTTTTATTTCACGCTTGGCTGACGGTGTGAAAGGATACTGGCGCCTGTCTCCTCCACATTCATCTTGATCTAGGTGATTATCTGGAGCAGCGAGGTAATCTAATGAGTTTTCATGCCTCTGAGCTCCTCAGAAAGTTCCTCTGCTCAGCGCACAGCACACACAGGAGTGTGAGCATGCAAAGCCTTCCAAATAACCCTCTAGACTAAGGAACCACATGTGGATAATAGGTCGCCCTAGTAGAATTGGTTTGGTGATCATATGCCCTTTGTTTCTACCAAAAATTGAGATTTTTGAAGGTGTGCCTCAGTCCTTTGTCTAAGGTTATGGGTGAAATTATTAAATTATTTCTCATTTAGACAGAAAAAGCCCCCGCTGTAGTGGAGGAGGCTGAAATGTCTGACGCTTACTGTAAGGAAGGAAGGGAGTGACTGAGACACAGCCGACCAGAACAATGGAAAAGCCCTTACATCCTAAAGCAGGAAACAGGGAGAGAGAGAGAGCGAGAGAGAGTGAGAGAGACTAAGTTGCATTGTGGGTTAATGACACCAATTTTCTGCACTCACTCAGTGAATCAAGCCAGAAATTCAGAAAACCCCATATGCCGACACATTTTGAGCATAACAAAGCCTGTCTTTCAACAACTCACAGCTCACTTGAAAAGCATCCTCTGAAAGCTTAAATGATGTACGCAGGTCCAAGCGCCCATCCCCCCTTTTCCAGAGAATCCATCTCATTAGTCTGCCCTCTCAAAACCATATGCAGGCCTGAAAAAAAGCATTTATATTGAAATAATTAGTCCACAGATCGTGCCTGTGATTGTAAGATGCCCCTATCATCAGTCTCTCTATTTTTTCTTTTTTTAAAAAAAGGCAAAACACATTTGTTGTGGATTTAAGATAAACAACATTGATATCTGAAAAGCCAGGCTTTACAGCATGCAATAATTGAATCATGTCAATAATCCCCTAACTAAACCTACATCCTAGAGCTTAGGATAAATATGAGAATATTGTGATTCTCATTTTTCAAAAACGATTCCACAATCTATTAGTAGCCCACAGGCTTTCAGCACATAGATTTAACGTAAAAATGGGATGGAAATGGACAAGCTGATACAATAGATATTGAACATGGGGGATTAGTTTAATCTTTGATCCTTACTACAGAGCAGATGTCAAACAAGGAGAGGTTACGTCTCAAGCAACGTCATCTGCCAATACACTGGGCCTGCCCACCAGCTTGGGCTATTGTTGTGGGGTGGCCTGTCATCCCTGTCATTGGGCCTGAAGTCATCTGTCTGCTGTGATTTGAATAAGGCCCACTGGGGACATACAATAAGCAAACGCAAACCCCTCATTTGCCTTTCATCATTTTTTACTATAATTAAAGTCTATATTTTTGGCCTTATTTGGATAGGACAGTGAAGTTTGATAGGATGTAAGTGGGAGAGAGAGATGGGATGAGATCGGGAAACAACATGTCAGATTCGAAGATGGGATCCCGTGGGCACTTGGACCCAAACATGGTATGGATGCTATAGCCAGTTGCACCACAGTGCCCCCCTTAACTGTCATATTCTAAACATAAAAGAGGTCCATGTACCATATTTCAGTGAGCCTATGCTTTCTTGAAATCCTCTTAGCAGTAGCCTGCATAATGTCTCAGTAGGCTACATAATGCAGTGTGGTACTGTTTTGAACCACATTGAACCATTATTCATTATTGGGGCAGCCGTGGCCTACTGGTTAGCGCTTCGGACTAGTAACTGGAGGGTTGCCGGTTCGAACCCTGACCAGTAGGCACGGCTGAAGTGCCCTTTAGCAAGGCATCTAACCCCTAGCTCCCCGAGCGCCGCTGTTGTTGCAGGCAGCTCACTGCCCCTGAATTAGTGTGTGCTTCACCTCACTGTGTGTTCACGGATTGGGATAAATGCAGAGACCAAATTTCCCTCACGGGATCAAAAGAGTATATATTCCACTTAACAGTTGTAGTGGTCTTACTCAGTCAGGTCATTCTATTGATGTGTCTAAGAGTAAAGCCACCTTAAGTACTTTCCAGGCCATAACATTCCGATCAGTCACGTAAATAGCATTTCATGCTGGTCCCCTATTTATTGTGATACACCCTGGTAGACAGTAGGACCCTAAAGGCCTTTGTATCAACATTCCCCACCCCCCCCCCCCCATCATCTGTGTCCTTTTTCTGTGTAAAGCATTGTTAAGAGTAGACCGCACATTACATGTAAAGGTATAGTTTGCGATCGTATGTGATTTCAAGGCCATACTTTTTTTTGTCACATTCAGCAATCATCTCCTCACGACGCTAGCTGTCCACTCCGTGAGTACACTGTAAATAAAAAAAAAGGTCTCTGTGGGCAGCCCAGGCTCCAAGAACTGGAAACAAACAGGGTGGGGGCAGCCTGTCCCCCAAACAAAAACGAAACCCTGCGCAGAGTGCTCTGGGAATGCTGAAGGGAGGGGTGAACTACCTCTATGGTATGTCTCATTTGGTCCCTGGTTAAAATATAATGTACATTGTTTTGGAGAGAAGTGTCTGCTAATAATGTTTAATATAAACATAAACATAAACAAACACAACTTCCTGCGCGATCGGTGCACCTTTAACCCTTAAAGGTGTAGGTTTTTGAACATTCTAAGTTCCGCAACAATTGAAGGTTCTAAAATTCTATGTTGAATTCAATGAACCCAGATATTCTTTAGAACGTTCATTTCTCAACATTCCCATCACACCGGTGTGACGGTACTCCTTTAAGGGTTAAGAGTGCACTCTTAGGTATGTCTGCTGTCATGCAATAGCACTGATTTGGATAGGACAGTCTAATTATGTAGTTAAAGTTATGATATGTGACACAATTATACCTACTATGGGCAGACTTGTTATAATATTTTTTTTACTCTAAAGTGGACTCCTCTCTTCAGACATAAGTCCATTTCATTTTCAATTATATTTTGTGATGTAGGCCTAATCTGATTTAAAAAAAAAAAAAAGTGGATACTTTTAATAATGTCAGCAACGCTTTAGACTTGGGGAAAGGCTTATAGTGACATCAAGTGGTGTATATGGGCATTTCTGATAGACTACAAAACATCTGCGCCAACTAGCCGATTGCTTGATGAAATATCTTGACAGAAACATTTTGATATCGATTCTGTATTAATATACCCAAACTATTAATTATGTGCCTTAACAGAGAGTAGGGCACCATGTCATGTAATACTCATCTATGTGACCAGATTTGAATGCGTAACGGTCAGTTCATTATACCATCTCTGTGACTAGAGTTGAATGCGTAAAGTTCATGCAGTTCATTATACCACCTATGTGACTAGAGTTGAATGCGTAATGTTCATGCAGTTTATTATACCATCTCTGTGACTAGAGTTGAATGCGTCAATCCTCAAATACGATCGATTAACCAGTTAGTATTTGCCAATAAGTTACCAGAAAGACTGAGGAACGCTAGAACGCTTTACATTTCTATCAGAACTTTAGCGCCATCTTGGGGCAGCATATTACTACTGACTGTGGGATTGCAGCCAATCTGCAAAAAAAAATCTTACCAATAGCTTTTTTTACTATGTGTTCCTATAGATGTCTAGTAACACCTCCCAATTTATCCACGGCCAAATCCTCGGGGAAACACCTGGAGAGCCCATCAAGTTTGGGGTGCCCAGAGGGACTGGGAGAAAATAATGAAAACATTTTGTTGACCAATATTAGTTTTTGAGATGTCTAACTAGGGGTTTTTAGGGGTGCTGAATATATCCCAGCCATTAGTTTAGTTAATATTAGTTAATAACAAGTGGTTTTATTGAACAATTACAAAACAAAACTTTCTTAAATCAGTTTAAAATGTAACAAACCTCATCCCTCAACTCCCCTGCACTTCCTCACTCCTGTTATCTTCTGGCTGGTTGATGTTCTGGCAAGAGTTACCATGACAGTTCCAACAAGCAGAAATACACTTGACTCCTTGCTTTTTAGCAGCACCTGAGAGTGTCACAGACGCCTGCACAGTTGCAACTTCAGAAGGTAGTCTGGTGTAATGGGATCTGGTGTGACTGGTGCATAATCATGTTCTCCTTGTTTCTACCCACACTCAAGGACATCTAGTGATGGATTTTGTAGCAGTAGCCAATCTCTGGTCTGGAGATATGCCCGCAGAGAGTGTTATGCTGCACCTCCTGTAGTCGGAGGTAGTTTCTAAGGCTTGACACTAGTTATGTTGTCCTCATGAGTTTTACATGTTGCTCACTGTCCACCCTCAATGTTGGACACTCTTTTCTCTATCTCTCTCTCTCTCTCTCTCTCTCTCTCTCTCTCTCTCTCTCACACACACACACATTTATGCACGTTGACTCTCTCACAAACACATTCACAACCACTCACACACACATCTATGCACATTGACTCTCTCACAAACACATTCACAACCACCCACCCACCCACCCACACAAACACATATGCACACACTTACAAATAAAGTTCACCTTCACTGATACTGTCTCTCTCACACACACGCACACACACACACAAATACACATACATGCAAAATGTCCTTTCTCACACACACCATGTTGAGACAAAACTATCTGTGATTATAGTACCAGTGTGTTACACGCAAATTGTGCGTGTGTGTGTGTGTGTGAGAGAGAGAGAGAGAGTCCAATGCGGGGAGTGGATGGTGATCAACAAAATGTAAAACTCATGAGGATTAATATTTTTGTAAATATTTTATTATATCTCTTCATGGGACAACACTGAAGAAATAACACTTTGCTACAATGTAAAGTAGTGAGTGTACAGCTTGTATAACAGTGTACATGTGCTGTCCCCTCAAAATAACTCAACACATAGCCATTACTGTCTAAACCGCTGGCACTAAAAGTGAGTACACCCCTAAGTGAAAATGTCCAAATTGTGCCTAAAGTGTTAATATTTTGTGTGGCCACCATTATTTTCCAGCAGTGCCTTAACCCTCTTGGCCATGGAATTCACCAGAGCTTCACAGGTTGCCACTGGAATCCTCTTCCACTCCAAGACGACATCATGGAGCTGGTGGATGTTAGAGACCTTGCACTCCTCCACTTTCCATTTGAGGATGCCCCACAGATGCTCAATAGGGTTTAGGTCTGAAGACATGCTTGGCCAGTCCATCACCTTTACCCTCAGCTTCTTTAGCGAGGCAGTGGTCGTCTTGGAGGTGTGTTTGGGGTCGTTATCATGTTGGAATACTGCCCTACGGCCCAGTTTCCGAGGGAGGGGATCATGTTCTACTTCAGTATGTCACAGTACATGTTGGCATTCATGGTTCCTTCAATGAACTGTAGCTCCCCAGTGCAGCACTAATGCAGCCCCAGACCATGACACTCCCACCACCATTCTTGACTGTAGGCAAGACACACTTGTCTTTGTACTTCTCACCTGTTTCCCGCCACACACACTTGACACCATCTGAATCAAATAAGTTTATATATAATAAAATATAAAATTATAAAATATAAAATAATAAGTCAATCTTGGTCTCATCAGACCACAGGACATGGTTACAGTTGTCCATGTCCTTAGTCTCCTTGTCTTCAGCAAACTGTTTGCGGGCTTTCTTGTGCATCATCTTTAGAAGAGGCTTCCTTCTGGGACGACAGCCATGCAGACCAATTTGATGCAGTGTGCTGTGTATGATCTGAGCACTGACAGGCTCAGGCCCTTCAACCTCTGCAGTAATGCTGGCATCACTCATACGTCTATTTTCCAAAGACAACATCTGGATATGACGCTGAGCATGTGCACTCAACTTCTTTGGTCGGCGATGGCGAGGCCTGTTCTGAGTGGAACCTGTCCTGTTAAACCGCTGTATGGTCTTGGCCACCGTGCTGCAGCTCAGCTTCAGGGTGTTGGCAATCTTCTTATATCCTAGCCACCTTTATGTATAGAGCAACAATTATATTTTTCAGAACCTCAAAGAGTTCTTTGCCATGAGGTGCCATGTTGAATTTCCGGTGACCAGTATGAGAGTGTGAGAGCGAACACCACATTTAACACACCTGCTCCCCATTCACACCTGAGAATTTGTAACACTAACGAATCACATGACACCGGGGAGGGAAAATAGCTAATTGGGCCCAATTTGGACATTTTCACTTTCACTTCAGGGGTGTACTCACAAGCGACATTAATGGCTGCTTGTTGTGTTATTTTGAGGGGACAGTAAATTTACACTTCTATTCAAGCAAAACATCATCTCTTCAGTGTCCCATGAAAAGATATAATAACATATTTACAAAAATATGAACTCAGTTAATCGTCATGAGTTTTACATTTTGTTGATCACCGTCTACTCTTCGCATTTGAGGGAAGAGGTTTGTTAAATTTTAAACTTATTAAGAAAGTTTTGTTTTGTAATTGTTCAAAAAAACCACTTGTTATGGATTTTTTATGGACTTAGAGTCAGTTTTACTCAAAACTAATGGCTGGGATAGATTCAGCACCCCTAAAAACCCCTAGTTAGACATCTCAAAAGCTAATATTGGTCAACAAAATGTTTTCATTATTTTCGCCCAGTCCCTCTGGGCACCCCAAACTTGATGGGCTCTCCAGGTGTTTCCCCGAGGATTTGGCCGTGGATAAATTGGGAGGTGTTACTAGACACCTATAGGAACACATAGTAAAAAAAGCTATTGGTAAGAATTTTTTTTGCAGATTGGCGAAAAAAAAGCCTATTCTTTCCCTAACCCCTTCAGACCTGATTTTTTTCTGTTGAGCAAAAAAAAAAATATTCAGCTGATTTTTACTCCTCTCCAATGTAGAAATAAAGGGGAAAAATAATTATTTGATAAATCATGTCTTTATTACTATTTTTTAATGTCCATTACAATGGACGCCTCGACTAAATAGGTGTAAAATGACATGAGGACTTAGGGAAAAAAACACTATATTTTGTACATATAGTATTGAAAGTAATAATCACATATGACTTAAACATTTGGAACTGGATGTTTGCATGTGTCTAAATGTTTTTATATGTCTATGAGCAGGTCAAAACATGCACATTAACTAATGTGCCAGATTGCGTCCACACAATACCTGTGGTGCTAGTACAAAATGTTTAGCAGTTTTCAAAATACACACACAGTTTGCGTTGTTTTTTGCATTTTGCACTGTTGTTTTCACACAGTCTTGTGAACTGAACTGTTAAATTGATTTTTTTAATTACATGATCCAATTAGCCTAGGTGTTCCCATGCTGCCTTGCGCGCGATTTGATTCACGCTGCTAAGGCAGCCTGGAGACCATGGAGCAAATTTTCGCCTGAGATAGGGGACCAATCACAGAACAAGGGGGAAAGCAAGACGATGATGAGCTATGCACAGACGCATTTGATAGACATCCGTGGCACCCAATAAACGGATCTGGGCATTTTTTTCAAATACGAGAAAATTAACGTTTGGTTCCCAGACCACGTCTCATTGAGAAGTGGTGGCGCTAGCCAGGCTATGATCCAATAGGAACACCGGGGGTATTTTTGCAACATATTTGCTTGTGTATATGGAGGGAATGTGCTTTACTAAAGTGTGTGTGCTCATTTTACTAAATTGTGCGCTCAATTTTGTAAATCGTGTGCTTGTTTTACTAAACAGTGTGTTTATTTTACTACATTGTGGGCTCATTTGCTAAATTGCACTCATTTTATTTCATCACATTCTCATTTTAATTTTTGGAAAAAGAGCACACAATTTAGTAAAATAAGTGTACTTTTTAATAAAACGAGAGCACGATTTAGTAAAATGAACACACTATGTACTGAAGTTAAACGAGCGCACAATACACAAAAATGTGTGCACAATCTAGTATAACGAGTGCACAATTTAGTAAAGCGAGCACATGATTTAGTAAAACGAGTGTATGTTTTCTCAATACATAGAAAATCTTGCAATGACACCCCCCAGGAGATGTCATTGCAAGATTGTTTTTGTATATCAAGATAATATACGCTCGTTTTACTGAATTATGCACTTATTTTACAAAGAGTGCGTTTGTAAATTGCCACTCCAAGCGCTCTGAGCCAACTCTTAACTTTTAACCATTTGTAAAATGTGGGTGGAATTATCGTTCGTTTATTCAAAGTGTCACACTCTCAGAGCATCCAGATCGTACTCTTATACTAACAAGAATAGATTGTAATATGGTTAGAACGGAACCCTAGAGCAGTCATTGCAAGATATTATATATCCAGAAAACGTATACTCATTTTACTAAATTGTGTGCACATATTGCTAAATCATGCGCTTGTTATACTAAATAGTGCACTCGTTTTACTAAATTTAGTAAACATACGCACAATTTAGTAAAACGTGCACACAATATATTAAAATGTTATGTAAAATGTAATAAACTAGTTTTTTGAGAGAGCTATTCTATTTTCAGTGTTGAATTTACGAACGCACCCTAAATTGTGCACTCGTTTTACTACATAGTGTGCTCGTCTACTAAATCACTCTTTTTAGTAAATAGTGCACTCATTGTACTAAAATGTGCACTCATTGTACAAAAAAATAGCACAATTTGACTAAATGAGCCCACCATTTAGCAAAATGGACACACTATTTAGTAAACCGAGCACACATTTGACTGAATTCAGTGCACAATCTAATAAAATGAGAGCACGATTTAGTAAAAATGACGACACATTTTAGTAAAATGAGTGCACATTCATCCAAAATAGCTGAAATAAATAAAAAATGCATTCAAAATTATAGCTTGGGTCTTGAGGATATGTCAAAACATTGCCTGGTGAGTGCCTAAATGAGTGTTGGCTAACATCTCCCAACACCTGATGTCCATTGGGATGGACATTAAACTTTGAAAAAATCCTGTACTACACTGTTATGAAATATATTCAAACTAACTTCAAATATCATCACCTGCAATGGTTAGAATTATACTGAGTGCAAATTGGTTAGGCTATCATAAACATAAATTCATATTTATGAGGGGAAAAATGTGTTTACTCCTGTTCCTATTTAGCTTCAGAGCCATGCTTGTCTTGTCTGATGTCTGAAGTGCTCTCAGATCAAGTTACAGGCCCTAACTGCATTCTGATTGGGTCATCAGGATCCAATCAGTTACAAAGCATAATTAAAATGGTGAAATCACAGATTTTCATTGGTCTAGACCCAAAAATATGTCATGTCCATTCCAATGGACGTGGGGTCTGAAAGGGCTAACTAGTGCGTGTGAATGGAGAAAATGCAGACAGAATCTGGAACGGTACCAGCTATTAAGGTCGATGAGGAATGACAGGAGGGGCCTTAAATATACCACGAGCCTAAAAGCCTGCCTCTGATAAACAGGTTTGTGTAACTTTCCACATGCAGGAATCAGGTAGATTGGTATCAGATCAAAAAACAGGTGACCTGTAAACGTGCACGAAGAGATAGACTATGTTCTGACGTTGTGATTGACAAGTTGTGTAGGCCTATTGTCAGTCAGATTTCTATTATTTTTTGCTGTGTTTGCATCAGGTAGGCTACCGTACCGGGATGAACAACTAAACTTTTACCACCTAACCCACCTAAATATAAATGTAAAAGTGTAATATTTTTGTAAAACATTTTGAAACCATATGTTTCTTTATAGAGAGCACACCAGGGATGGTCTTGGTGACTGGTCTCCCACTGGTTGAATTCTGCTATAATCCACACAGCTTCATTCAAAATGTCCAAACTTTCTAACCATGCAGAAGTGAGAAGCTTAGTGCACTGATCATGGGCCATGCTAAGGAGATTGCTCCTCTATGTAGAGGCATGTGACTGTTTGAAGATCTTTTCTCTACGCTTCTCTGCTCTTCTGTGTCCAACTGCAGTTACCCCTACCCATCACTTAAAAGTCTGGAAAACCTCATTCAACAAGAGGTACAGCCTACAAAGAGGACGAATAGTATGGCATTGGGCCTCATTGGGAAGATTACAGAAACTTAACAGTATGGTTTAGAAATTCCAATATAGGCCTACTTTATGTGATAATGTTTTTAAATAAATACTATTGCATTATGTATTTTAAACCATTTAGATTTTATTATTTGTTTACAAATGGCAGATGCTGCTATGATAAATCTGCTATACAGCTTTTTCAGTCAGAAGTCTGGGAATTCAGCTCTGTTGTTTACATGGCTACAACTGGCTCATGACATTTTTACATGTCTCTGTTTGTGATGTGCCAGTTTGTCTGGTGCTTATGGTGACTGGTGATATGTGCATAAATACAGTGGATATTCAACAAGGCCCTGCCGAGTTCTTAACAGGGCTCTGATCTGCCTCCGCCCCTGGTATTTGTGAAGTCAGACAACATAATGGATCTTGCCAGAAAAATACGGACATCATGTCTAATGAATGTCACTTCAGCATTGACCACACAATACAAAGTGTGAACTGGAAAAAAAAAGTAAGAAACGTAGTCACCACGTCCAGGCGATTTACAAATGTCTGTAGCCACCACGTTATCCAACTATGTCACGGCTCGTAACGTTGCCACAACGTAACAGGGGTAGCTGGGTGGGGCCTGAAAAGACTGAGCACATGGTGAAAGAGTCAACGTTCACTTCTGCTTAGGAGGAAGAGACTACAAAAACAGGGAATAGCTCAACACAGGCCTGCTGTATGGCAAAAAGTTAAATAGCCTAAGTATTAAAAAGACCATATTCCGGACATGGCTCCAGCAAGTCATCCAATATCTGACACCAAATGTGACACCGAATCTGTCAAGGGACAGAGTAGCCACTTCACTGAAGCTCAAACTGGGTTGACGGGTTATCAAGCAGCACTGATTGTTGCTATGTCAGTCAGAGCACATAACTCATCCAGACATACGGCACAGTGCTCAATATTTCACAATAGTAAATACATCCCATATACATTTACATTGATGTTTACTTTAATCAGTTTAGCTGATTAAAATTTACAGTACGGGATGGGGACTTTAGAATAACAATAAATACTACCTTAACTAAGATGATAGATCTCAGAGTAACAATGAATATTAACATTGCATGCAATACAAGATAGCTGGAGGATAATGAGTATAGAATTGCTCAAAGCCACTATTATAATCATTCTTTGTGGTAGTCCTCTTTGTATTTGAGATACTGGTAATTTGATATAACATTAAACATTTTAAAAGACTTCCAATGACCCTAGGTGGAAAAAACAGTTTACAGAGTTTACAGGTTGTAATCTGAAATGTCATGCTTTAAAAAAAGGCCCAAGAACAGAGGTTACTCTGTGGAGGCGTGATGAGGAGCACAAGTGAGATCTGTGAAGTTTTACTGTTTATTGTCCCGCCGCAGGTCAAGTCCTCTACTCACACCGTCATTCTTGGCTCTTGAAAAATCGTGGAAAAACTAAGAAGTGTCCACTTGCTCCGAGGCAAATTTTCAAGAGGACAACACACAGCTTTTTACTTCTTTGTCACGAGTTACCATTTACCTCATCATGTCTTGTCTGTGAGCTATAATGGTGGCACTTTATCCAAAGCTGCAAGGCTAGCCTGACCTTCTCCATGTGCAAAGTTCTTAAATTTAATTGTTGTCTACCGTAGGCCTACTGAAATATCAGGGAGATAGGATTTGCCTGCCGGGAACAGGGATCAGTTTGTGAAATGAATGTATGTTTTGAGGGAGATGTGAGGGAAATCGTGAGTAGCACACTGTGTTTCATCCTCTCTAACGTATTACGCTCACGTTGTTCACCAAGAGGTGTTGGAGCAGTTTATAATCTCTCACAAGCAAAAGAGGACAGAGGTCTAATGTTGAGCATATTTCAATTGGTAAACATTTCGTTTATTCTGTCCTTAGTGTTTTTTATTAATTATTCATGTATTAAAATAGAAAAATGTACTGAAAGATATGTCTTTTTTTCTTCAAAAGTGTATGTCAGTGAAATTAAACAATGCTTAGTATACAGCAATTCAGTACAATGCTATTTCTTGACATACTGGAGCATATTTTAAGTTTAAGTGTTCTTATAGTTGTATTACAAATGTATTATTAAAATGTTTACGTACAGTATGTGCCACCTTAGCACCCAAGACTAACCCTTCTTGTTCTGCCAATGCCATATGTTTTTCATATGGCTTGCTGTGATGAGGAAATTTGCTGAGAGGTTTGATAATGTGAGTCATCTGATTGCACAGACTTTTATAAAGCACATAGCCTATATGAAAAGCAGGATAATTTGTCATACCATTAAGAAAGAGGAAAAAGAGCTTCAGGTTGTACATGTATGTGTTATGCTCAAACACAAGATGGAGCCTTTGAGAAACTTGATAAGACGGAGTAGGCTACTGAGAGTCCCAATCAGGGGGAAAGGGTTTGGAGGGTCAGCTTCAGGCAATTACCATTCCAACTGGCCGCCGACATCTTTAAAAATGGCGTCTCATGGATGCTTAGTTCTGGCCACATTTTTAAAAATCAGGTAAAGTAAAGTGACTGGTATTTAGCAGACACTTTTAGCCAAAGGGTCACAGACTCGGAAACAACAGGCCATGAATGGAACCCGGGCCTACTCATTGTCCAGTGGTGGGGCTACTGTCGCTCCAGTGGACATAAAAGTATATTGTCTGTCTGTGTATGTAAGTATACTGTTTCACTGAAGTAGCTAGCCTGGCATTGGCCACTGAAATGGCCGGGGGTGGTACTTCCTCACTATCTCTATTTCTATACAAGACCTCCATGGTGCTAATCACATTGTTCATTGTCAGTGGTAAAGCAGAAAACTGTTCATCTGCATGAATGCATTCACCGCTCAGCTTTAGAGCATCAAAATCATGTGGCCAATTTAAAAACCAGTTTTGTTTGTATCAATGAGTAGTAGTACACAAGAAATACTAGAAAATAAAGTCAAATAAAGCTGCATGAGCCTTAGACTTTTGTTGTACTTGTACTTCCTGTTTGTTAACCATATGCTCAAGAGAAGAAACCATCTGGGAGACAGAGGGTCTGGACCCATGTTGTATTGTGTGCATGGTTAGGAACTGGCGATTTTGAGTCAGAAATTCAGACAGAAATTCTAAATATAAGGAGGTCTAGAAAAATGAGGAAATATTATATAATACTGTGACACACCACTTACACACATATTATCAATTTTTGCCACTCCATATGCATTTAAATGTGGTCCTCTGTAGATTACTTGGGAAAAGATGTCGGAGCAGCCTGTAAATTGGCCTCCCGCCAATTCACCATACATACCCTGAAAAAGTTTTTCTTTTGTGAACGTCTGGGAAAAACAGTCAGTTTAAGGACAGTCAGTTTTCCTCAGTTTCCTTGTTAAAGGTATGTTGGTCACTCTTGTGCGTCCTTACAGTATTGATTTCATATCCAACTCAGTATTAAGTTATATCATGTCATGTCATTATATACATTATATAGATTCTGACCGCTGCCCAAGTGAGTACAGTAAAGCACATTATGAACCGAGAAAATCAATTAAAAGAGCTAAGAGACAGTACAGGGAAAAGTTAGAGTCACACTACAGCTGCTCTCACACCAGGGACACGTGGAGTGGGCCATCATTAAGTTTGCTGATGACACCACCATAATCGGCTGTATCACGAGTGATGATGAGTGTCCTTACAGAGCAGAGGTGGCAACCCTGACATCTTGGTGCCAGGACAACAAGCCGCTGCTTAACGTCAGCAAAACCAAGGAGCTGATAGTGGACTACAGGAGACTGCAGGAAGTCTCCCAGGTACACCACACACACACACACCCACACACACACACCATTTCATCATCCCCTTACCACACACCCCATTACGCCCCCCCCCACCCCCCCAGTGCAACCAGTGGAGAGGATCCAGTCAGCAGTCTTGCTGCCGCATTCTGGAGGTGAAAGATCAGTGGCTGAGGGTATTGAGATATTGATGTTTTAAAATTATTTGTACTCATTGTAATCATTGCATAATTCAGAACTTGAAATGTTCATCATCGTCATCTCTTTCCGAAGTATAACTGTTCATTCAGCTTGGGTAAAACAAGACAAAAAAGATGGATTATGAAGAATGATGAGTTAAAATGTATTGTATTGAAAACGTCTTTTCTGTCTCATAAGCAATAAATGAGCTCTTTGTAAGATCTGACTTGCTTGCCCTAAACCCCCCTTAGGAGAGAAAAATGAGCTGAGTTGTGTCGTGGAGAGGACAAGGCTAACTGAACAGTACAGAGTAGAGTAAATGTATATAACACATGTTTGTGATGCATAGATGTGAAAAACATGTTAGAAAGCAGACCATTATCTAAAAAAACATGGTAGAAAGCAGACTCATTGTGTGAATTCAATGTAGAATAGTCTAGATCAGACATGTCAAAGTCAAGGCCCGCGGGCCGGATCCGGCCCGCGAATGAATTATCTACGGCCCCCGGGATGATATTTGATTAGTATTACAACCGGCCCGCAGGCCACAGCCGCCGGCTGCTTTTTTGCACGCACCAATACTCCATTTCCCACCATGCAACGGTAGCCCACGAGCTCACTGCGGCGCCGCAAGTGGGCCTCGGCTTCATTATTCATCAGTATTCAGTCAGGGCAGATGTCAACTTTCAGCTACCCCCCTCCCCAGTGTTGTGCCTGAACACGTTCATTGAACGAAAGTTAATGAACTCGTTCATATTTTGAGCGAACGTGAACTGAACGTAGCCTACTGTATTAGGCTACTATTGCCTGATGAACGTTACTGTGAACTCGTTCATTCAGATGTCTGTGAACGGCACGCTCTTTCAGTTTAACTTCGTTGAATAGGGTGTCAGATTTTACAGAGCCTTCCACGCGAAAACTCGGCTAAAATACACCGTAAAAAGGCCTTAATATGGCAGCTTGCAGGTCACCATTTGTCAAACTATGGGCCGCGGTCCGCAATGTGAACAATGGTCTGCAGAGTGAAGTTATTCCCGGGCCATTTTCTGATAATTTGCTGCGCAATTGATCAAGGAGCCACGGACAGAAAAAGAAAACAAAAATTTCTGCAATTAGTAGGAAATACTTGTTTGGTGTCATCAAACATAGAGGCATAGAATTAAGTCGTGGTATGGGCGTTTATTCAATGCATGCGTGTGCACGTTGGAAGCTAAGCTTCAACCTATTGGAAGGCTATTTAATTATGAAACGACATTTAATAGAACGACGTGGATTTATGCAACTTCCATAAATAACAGAACACAGACTATATAAATCACTGTTTGGCATTAAGTATTAAAGTCAGCCAAAAGCTATTAATTAGTCTTAGTTAAAGATAGTTAAAGATCTCCAGATCAGTGATTTACGCATGATCTGATCCGCCATTTACCATTCACAAAAGCTGGTATTGTGTTTCCTGAATCCTTACATTCAGGCATTCAAATGAAATGTAATCAGCATATAAATATTCTATCAGTGTATGATGCTTGCATGAGGGAAACATCCCAAAACAACGGCACCCATATAACTGCTGTTGTTTTGAGAAGTATCTCTCATACAAGCATCATGCAACAATGCAAAAACAATGAAACTATTGTAGGCCTAATTATATTTTAGTAAAGCAGTACTCTGATGTGCATGTTTTCACAAACTTTTGTGAACAATCTTAGCACTTTAAACATTGACTGTTTTGAAGTGCATGTATAGCAATATAGTATAAAAATAATAATAATTGTGATATCATTATGATAATTTGATGGGGGGTGGGAGGAGGGGGTGGGTTCATGTAGGTGGGCCCTATGACCCCAAAGTATGCCTTGACTGGGCCTCAGGTCAAAGAAGTTTGAGAGAGGCTGATGTAGACGACAAAGCAGCAAGGAGGCATCGTATGATCATTTAAACAAGTTTTATGACCAGGTCGGTGAGGATGGGAAAAATCGCACATTTCTGTGCAAACTTTGCCCGCACTTCAGTCACAGTCATTATTCATTTAATCATTAAATAAAATACAGTACACGTCTTGGTTCAATAGGTTACGTGCAGTCATTTTAATATGTTTTAATAAACATTGAACCAGTCCGGCCCTCGGCTTGTAGCAAATTTGTTTTTTTGGCCCTCTAATGTATTTGACTTTGACATCCCTGGTCTAGATCAATCAAATCAGACAAGTTTGATCTCCAGTAAGCCAATCAGATTTTAGATAACTGAATGTCAAGGAACAGACCTCATGCACTTATCTAACTCATCAGTGCAGTTTCATAACTGTCATGTCATGTACATTTATTCCCTTGCAATTGAAAGCAAATCTATTGGCCAGAAGACTTCAGCATAATTGAAGCAAGGTGCCTGTATAGGTCTGAAAAGCCTGGAAAAGTATGGAATTGCCAGTTTGTAAAAGAGGTTGATTGCATTTTGGATGAAGGAAAAGCATTGATTCCTTGGTGCTCCAATGTAGTTATCACATCTCTAGAGTTTGTTGGAGTCATGGTTTAGATTATGGAGCAGAAGCAGCTGACCAGTGGCGGAGGCAGTGGCAGGGTGAGATCAACCCATTAAAAGCTGTTAAGCTGTAGTCTCCTGGTTAATGACAACTGGACAGATTCTTTGATGGTGAAAAACCAGAACAATAAGCTGATGATATACAAGGCAACTTATTGTGCAGTATTCCTGAGCAATCAGAGCCGGACAGTAACGGAGTACATTTACTTGAGTACAGTACTTGAGTACAATTTTGAGGGATCTGTACTTTACTCGAGTATCATTTTTGGGGAGTACTCATGACTTTACTCAAGTACATTTGAGAGACAAATATTGTACTCTTTACTCCACTACATTTCTATCCATAACCGTGAATACCCGTTAAGCTACTTATTATTTTATAAAAAAAAATAAAGAAAAAAAAAAATCTCGGAAACCCTCAATTTGTTGTTTCCCTCTTAAACGTGATTGGATTGTGCAGGTAACACTGATTGGGACAGCCTATCAGCAATCACCTTCAGCTTTCCGCCAAAGTCAACTCCATGGTCAGATAAGAGACAAAACCATGGACAAAACAATGGATGAAGACGCAGCAGGTCCATCCCGGGAATGTGCCAACCCGTGGCCCCACCTCGCCAGACTATTTCAATTTTCTGAACAAGTTAATGATAGTTTTCGCTTCAAGTGTTTCAATTACAAAATAGTATTTTGTATTTGAAATACATATTTGAAATACATGTATTAGAAATACTGCCCATCCCTGGCAACATGGTAAAAAGATGAAAATGACTTGATTTTACTTTTAATTCCTTTTACATTCTCAAGGTATTAACATTAACATTTTTTATAACTCCATGTAGGACGTTTCTGTACATAAATGTAAGCACAGTGGCAGTAGTAATGCAATATTTAGAAAATGTAGCCTACTCTTGGTACTTTTAAAAACAAGTACTTCAGTACTTTTACTTAAGTAGACATCTGACTGTTGTACTTTTACTTGTACTTGAGTAAAATTTAGCAAAGAGTATCTGTACTTTTACTCAAGTAATGAAGCTGTGTACTCTGTCCGCCTCTGTGAGCAATATTCCTGAGCAGTATTCCTGACTATTGTTGTTCGGGCATGTTCCCACTGATATTGGGCTACACTTAAAAAAAAAAAAACTTGAATCGGTTAGGAAATTATCAGTAAGAACGAAAAGGAACTGGTTGCGGTTGTGGTTACCCAGCAACATTGTTCAAATGTTTTCCCATGCATCATCACCTTTAGATTTATATTACGTTCAACTTTAAAAAAACAAATGGGGCAGTGCATTCATGTAAATTGATAATATCGGGGAAAGAGTGGATAGTTTTTACGCGCTTCAGTTACGCACTGCAGTTACGATATGCTGCAATTGCTAGATTTAGCAACTTTTTCTCCTGCATGCTAGCAACAACAACAACAAAACAAAATAATGTGTAGCAACCAATCTGAGAACTCTCAAAACTTTGGCAGCACCCTATTCCTTGTTGAACAACAACTGAATAAAATCACTTTTCCCAATCTGAATAATGTCATAACTTTCCCAATCTGAATAATATCATAACTTTCTTTTGTACTCAGCTCATGAACACTCATAAGTATGGAGAAATATATGAGAATGAACACCCAGCTGTTATAGCCTGTAATAATGTGTGTGACTTTAATCATAATTAGCAACCATAATTATGTCACACACATTATGTCAGTACTGTATGTCTTGACAATTTGATTTGACCTTTGGTGTGCCTTAGCCCCCAAAACAGATTGAGACCCTCTGCTTTAAGATGTTGGAGCAGGTCACGCCCTCACACATGGCATAAGACCTACTCCACACTCAGCAAAGCATGTTGTCTTGAGTAGCTCCTTACACAGTAGTAGGCCTGCTGTATAACTGAACAAAGTACAGCCTCTACTAATGAGCCTATTCTGGCATAATGGTGATAATGTAGCTCAAATGCCACCAGGATCTATCCAGATTCCATGTGCTTAAACCTGCTATCTAATTTAGTAATGACTTTGGCCATTACAGTTCTCAGAATTTGGAACTGTACAATTACCATTTGTTCAGGCACCCCAAAGCCTTGAAAGTATGCGTGTGCGTGTGTGTGCGTGTGTGTGTATGTTCTTATGACCTCCTTTGACTCCTGGTATTTAGATAGTTTCAAGCAGTATTCCAAAAGACACCGTGAAACGTCCAAAGAGCTACATACTCCTTCCCATCGTCCGGTTGGAAGTTCAACTGGTAAAAGTGCCACAAGGTGCATAGAATGTGTACCCGTGTAAACTTTGTTTCTATCTTCATGGCATGTGTTCAACGTCTTTGAGTATCTCCAATTGTTTTAACAACCATCTCAGCTGTTGCTCTGATAATTTTTCATTGTTTGTTTTATTCCCTGTACAGTAAGCTAACAACTATATCAAACAATCAATATGCTTAATAAGAGGTTTATGTGAAGCTTATATAATATCCAGTTCTTTCACTCAGGGATTAATGTATAGTGTGCATTTCTTGCTTGTCAGAACAGGTCCTTTTGTAGTCTTGTGAAAGACGTTGCCCAACACACGTAACTAATGAGGTTACTTTAAACTGTTGATTGGCCGTTGTGGGAAAGCCCCTACCTATAGCACTAGGATTGTGTACATCTGAAATCACCTCTTGTGTCATGACTTTGCACAGGAACCAAATTGCTATAAGAACTTAACTTAACATCTTTCCCCCAAACTTTTGAGCTGGACCTACGCAGTAGAGAATGGTCTACATCTTGAGAAATGAGGGGAAAGCATGGGCCAAGGGATTGCTGCTGGCCCCGGCCGAATCTGACCCGGCGAGCCAGCCAGTCTAATTAGTACGATTATGGCACAGCTGCACTTGGCTGGGAAAAATGTCCACTGCTGCTGTGGATTTTTCAAAAGGTTCAGTGATCAAGACTTCTTATGGTCCTGACATATTTTACACTTGGATCTTTACACTTTTGGGAACTTTTACCGGTTGTCTGGTTTGCACCAGAGCACCCCTAATATCTTGCAACAGAGGCAGGATTAGAGATTTGACTCATTTATTTATAATGGTTATGTGTTAGACATCCAGATTGTAGAAATGCAGGGCAGGTCTGGGAGCTTATCCTGCTCTTGGCTAGTAGTTGAGCTAGCATTGCCAGAAGGAGCGATCAGGACGACCTTGCTCTCTCAAACTCTCTTCGGGCTTACTGTGAGCAGTGCTTAACACCCCACACTGATAATTAACACATTTAGACTGTATGAAACCTTTCTCTCTCTCTCTCTCTCTCTCTCTCTCTCTCTCTCTTTCTTTGTGTGTGTGTGTATGTGTATATGTGTGTGTTTGCATGTATGACTGAGAGACATAGACAAATAGAGAGACAGAATGAGTGTGTGGAGATGTGCTTATGACTGTATTTTTTGTAGCATGACTGTAATTTAATATTATCAACATTTTTAAAAACTTTTTTCACCTGTCATAATTCTGTACAGCCTTGTTCTTAATCCAAGGCATCACTTTCTCTGTTAAAGCTGTCTGACTCAGATGAATTAAATTAGTCTGTTTGTGTGCAATGTTAATGTCTTAATTCAATCTATCATCCCCTCTCTCTCTCTCTCTCTCTCTCTCTCTCTCTCTTTCCTGTACTCTCCTGTTCTGCTGTCTTTCTTTCCTGTGCGTCTAGGCCCATGTGGTAACCACCCACCGGATCAGCCTGGCCCGTCCAAACCCTCCAGCGACCTGCCCCAGCCCGCTGACATTGAGGGAGCAGCTGGGGGACCAGGAGCACCGGTAGAGCAACAGGGATCGCCAGGGGACCCCAACCCCCCCCCCCCCCCCACCTGCAGACCCCTGCCATCAACATCAGCCTGCTGCCCACCCTACCTGCTACATCCCACGTGCACCCAGAGGTGCTCAAGGTGAGTGCTGTGGATGGAAGTCTGTGCGGTTGTGTCTTCATTGTTGTGGTGCTCCGATGGGTCCTATAACTGTATAGACTTGTAACATTGTAAATATTGAACTGTTCTATATATCAGTGCCGATATCAATATTAACAGATCAGTAAGTAGTAGTAGTAGTAGTAGTAGTAGTAGTAGTAGTAGATTAGCATCTAAAGTAGTGACGTTGCATGTAATATCCAGTCAAATAGTATTTATTTCAGTAGCCGTCAGTATTAAATACCTTGTTTGTTTACCCTTTTCATCTGGTGGAATGTGGGATAGTAATACTAGTTATTCCAGACCTTTGTCTCTGTGGCTGGCCTTAGAGGTGCGCTGTGTTAAATCCATAGGGAGGATTATGTCTTTAGTAAATTCCTCATCCACGGCATGCCATGTTTCCAGACATTTGGCATTCAACATGTTTAATCCTATTTTCTCCAGTACACTGACGTGTTTTTCATCGCTTTGATTTTTGGGTTGGTTTGAGTGGACAACCAAGCCCGATGTTTAAAAACTTACTGCACTAGGACGGAGAAGGTTGTTTCTTTTTTTTATCTGAAAATGACTACACCTCTAGGACACATAAACATCTGGTAAGAGCTTGTGTTTGTACTTCAGATTAGCACCCTGCCTTTTAATTGATGTCGCTGGAAAAAAAAGTTTAGTTTAATATGTTAAAATATTAATTCACAATCATGGAATTATAACAAGTGTTTGTTTTTAGGTTTAAGAACATATTAAGAAATTATCATGTGAGATGCTGGGATCCAAATAGAATGCATTTTGTCTGCCAGCCCAAACCAGTTTTATAGATGCACATGTTCAATGATCTGATTTCCATTCTGGGTGAATTAAAGGATTACACACAATTAT
This sequence comes from Alosa pseudoharengus, assembly GCF_046254945.1. Taxonomy (NCBI): domain Eukaryota; kingdom Metazoa; phylum Chordata; class Actinopteri; order Clupeiformes; family Clupeidae; genus Alosa; species Alosa pseudoharengus. The sequence goes on along the minus strand of NW_027468837.1, from coordinate 10,088,387 downwards.
TTTATATTCTATTAATATATTATTTTAATCAGATTCAGATATTTTTGTTTTTTGATTTTTATTAGTGATAGAAGTGAGTTGTGATGGTGATCTCCACTTGCAAACAAGGGGGAACATCCAGGTTTGAGGCTGTTTTACAAAGATGAAATGTTCAATCATTCATTCTGAAATGCTGCGGTCTGTGCTCTTTGGTTTACTGATCTTTATACACGATGCAGGCATAGGGCTTAGGAGAAGTGGGAACTGTTCTTGGTGCCAGTCGTTCAAAGTCTCTTTTGAAATCACTAATACAAACTGTGTTTTTACCATTCTTTCAACATGAAAGAACACTGACATATCACGGACAAGCCTTTGTTTTCCAAAGGCATTAATGTCATTCATGCCATTGTGTGGTTGACCATTAAGAACATTTCCCTACTTTGAACATTTCGTTTGGATCTTTGATGTTAACTATCTACATTATAGAATTCTGTGAAAACTACAGAGACAGAATTAGCTTAGTGTTCCGGTACCAGGCAGAGCTGTAGGAAAAGAGGGGTTAAAACATTAAGCTGAGATGGGTTAGCCTAAGGATGGGGTAAACTCTTAATTAGTCGAGTTACCTCTGACCCTGGGTGAAATGAGCAAGGAATCAGTTCAGGGTTGAGTGGAAAAGGGGGCTAACTCGGCCTTAGCACACAGAGCACTAATTCATTCAGGAATGCCCATAATGAGACCTACTACTCTTGTTCTCCAACACTCCCATGGAAAAGAAATCCTTCAGTACTTTGAAATAAAGACAGCAGGATTAGACCAGCAGCATTATGCTCCTCCAGCCTGTTATGACCATTAAAAGAATGATTCAGGCCACCTCACATTTGGCTCATGGAATGCACTCACCCTGGCGTTCTATCATTTTAATATTTCACTTTTCAACAATATATCGTTTACATCCATCCATCAGCAACTTACATCCATCATATTTTTTCTGAACAGCAGTTTTTTTGCTCTTGTAGAAATATGTTTTACACATACTTCTTATCATATGTTCAGCATTGCTGTGTGTAATATGATGCTTGTTGTGTCGTAAATTGTTTTTAATAAAAATCAGACCTGAGTTTGCACCGAGTTCAAAGTCGGTCCACCATTTTGTCACTCTGACACTGTGACCTGAAAGAGTGGGTATATTTTAGGAATTATCTAGCCTGGCTTACACCAGACCATTTCTCGAATCTCAATTGAGATTGAGAGTGGATCTGGTGAGCCTTTATTCACTTCCGATTTCCAAGGGGTGTACCAGCAATGAAATTCAATTTGAACTGGTACAGGAATTCTTACCCATGTACTCAAAAATACAAAAAAAGCATATGTCCATAACATGATACAATCATTGGTTGTGTTGAAGGGCACCACTAACTGTACTCCTCTGTCAGTCATCACATAAAGCCTGCCCCATGCTGGATAAGCGCAGTCCCGGCGGCATGGGGGGCTTTGGTAGGCCAGGCCCGTCCTGGAAGTCATCTGTGCCCGCCCTGGACGAGCTTGGCTGCTCCAACCAACCCCAATCCCATAGATTGATTTTGAACACTTATTAAATGTAGGCCTATATTATACGTTTATCAATCTAGCAAGTAGCAAATAAAACTTGTAAAATCTGTATTATTCCGTAGCTAATCAATCAGGAACATTAGGTAAGCCCATCACCTAAATGGAGAGGAGGTTACGTGGCGCAGTCCACTTCACTTCTGCACTAACCCCTGTCATCCGATGACAAATATCGGCTCACAGGTAGGCTATATCTTATATCGTAGTTAGTAGAAGTAGGCCTAGTAGTTTCTGGGTTTGTTTGATAGCGTTAACCTTTACTGTTTTTTTCTTCTGACCTAGTCGGAGAACAGGGAGCTTGTTACCACTCCAGGGCCGAAGTTATCCGTAACTTCGGGGCTAACTCCCTAACACTCTATCTGAAAGTGGTTAGCAAATGAACGAGGATTTTGGTTTTATCTGCGGATTTATTTTTTCATTATTTTGAATATGACTAGCTCCAGTCTCAATAGCACGTCTACTTTTTCCACACGCATCTCAGTTCTAACACACATATCCCCTCTCGCTTTCTCTCTCTCCATCCCTGCGCACGGGGCTCTCTTAAAGGAGCTGCACCATTTTACAACAATTGCATCTACATTTTCATATTAGAATGTTTTGTCAAGTGTAAGCTTAAACTGCCGTGATCAGTTTAAGTTCCCGTGCCCCCCCTGGAAAGGTCTAATGCCTGTCCGTGAATTTGTGTCTGCCGCCATGTCTGGATAAGCGGTTGTGATTGGTTCCTGGGTTTTGGTGATTTGGAAATCAGCTTCAATGGGACGGTCTCCAGACAGACCTGCATGGCAAATTCAAATTTGCTAACAGATTCATCTGGGTTCACCCAGGTTAGGGTTTGTCATGTCATGCTTGAAGTCTTTTAGGATTAACCCAGGAGAGATCTGAGATCCTTTCTGGCTTTCCAATAACTCTTTGAACTGTGCTTACGTACCACAGCCATTCTGGCTTGTCAACAAACTATTAGGCCCTCTTTGTGACAGACCAGAGCCACAGTGCCACACATGAGTAGACACTTCTTTGCAAAGTCTTGACATATGTGTTCTCCCACCTCCCCCAGTATCATTAAGTGATGCTATTTTCATCTAAAATGTTCTTCGATGGGAAAGTCGAGAGACAACAAGCCCCCTTTTGTAGACCCATCCCCCACATCTCTTATTCTCTCTCTCTCTCTCTCTCTCTCTCTCTCTCTCTCTCTCTTTATGTATGTGTGTGTGTGTGTGTGTGTTTGTGTGCATGTGAGTGTGCAAATGTTAAAACTCCTTTCAAAATGTCATCAGTAATTTGTATGTTCTCAAAGACAAGTCATTTGCGATTTACAGATTAAGTATTAGGACATCAATAAGTAAGTTTGTCTGCAGGTTGTGCCAACAGTTAACTAGCAACTTGCTACTTACAAGTAGCCGGCCATCCATCTAGCAAGGCCGTTTGCAAACAGATGACTTTTAAATACCATCAGATTCAAGCTCCACGTGCAGAGGACATGCCATGCCATGTTTAGAGGGCTGCTGGTGGGGCTGACCTTTCATATCACGGAGCTCCGGGCATCTCTGTCTGACTGCATAAAGCTGGAGCATTGTGCTTGCCCTCTGGGTGAAGGAGGCACAGAGATTTCATATGTCGTGCAAAACGAGCAATGAGAAAAAGCCCTTTGTTTTCACAATGAATTTAAAAAAAAGAAAAAAAAAGACAACTTTCCCCTGGCCTTCTGCGAAAACCGCCATATATCGGTTTTCAGACAAATTTGAAGTTGGCCAAAACTAATTGATTACAGCATTATCAGAAGAGGAGAGCTTTTTAGATATTTGTGTTTGAAAATATAATCTTTTTTATTAGGGATTTTCCCAATATTTCGCTAAATGATCCAAGTGGCGCCTATTGCAACCATCAAGCAAATAACATGCCTCAGTTATGGCAGTCTTCTGGAAAAGAAATGTCCCAACAATCTTTCCGCATCAAACACCACAGAATATCTGCTCTTATATCAATATTTATTAGTGTTTATTGAGTGTCATTGGAGGTACAGTTAGTTTCAGCTATATAGTTCTCCCTTGCTCCCTCAATGATATCACTTACTTAGTCTAATTAGTTTAATTTGTTTATTTAGTCTAATTAGTTAGTATGGTGAAAGAGTCTGCATAATGGTGAATGACTAATTGTTAATGGTTAATTTTGGGACAAATGTTACCATAGATATATGCTGCTTTGGGTAAAAGTGGTAACCAAAGCCATATTCACCATATTTTCTCAAAATGTACATGTACATTGCCCTCTTGAACTAAAATAGCTGCCCATATTCTTAACCCTTAATGAGGCACTGCAGACCGCATATAGCCTGACATCTGTATGATTAGACTATGCAAACATATGGTCCCTTATCGCACATCCTAAAGCCACAGTCATTTTAAAGAATGTCATATATAAGCATACTGCTTCATGGCTAGGGCAAGTGTATTTTATGAATCTCCGACGATTGGACAATGTTGCCCATTTTCAAGAGTGGGACGGCACATTTTTGTTAACGTCTTTTGCCCTGGGCTCAACAGCACATTGCACGGATGCGGGCTCAAGGAGAAGAGGGCGGCTCTTTGTGTGGCTGTGGCCTGTGTCTGAGCAGCCAGTGTTGCCTCCTTCTGTGAGCTTCCTTTCTTTCTGTAATGTCACTGTGTCTACCACGGGCCCAGAGCAAGTGAGAGAGAGCAACGAGTCAGCCTGGGACCCTGAGCACAGGCAACACTTGGTTTAACACACACACACACACACATGCACACACACACACATACACACACACACACGCACACACACACACACACACACACACACACACACACACACACACACGTATGTACATGTATTGTATGGCTATACAAGTGTCCATGCATGTGTGTGTGGATTTTTGTGTGTGCAGAAGATAGAAAGAAAGAAAGAAAGAAAGAAAGAAAGAAAGAAAGAAAGAAAGAAAGAAAGAGAGGAAGAGAGGTGAATACACATTAGATTAGATTAGATTCAACCTTACTCTGCACAATGACAATAAAGTTGAATTGAATCGAATCGAATCTAATGTGTATTCACCTCTCTTCCTCTCTCCCTCTCTCGCACTAAAACACACACACACACACACACACACACACACACACACACAGACACCGATTGATATCTGCACATGCACATACATCAAGAAACAGTCCCAGAGAAGGGCATATCTATACACACAAAACAGACAAATAAAATGTTAACACAACGAAGACAATGATCGATGTCTGGTAAAGAGTGATAGACCACACAATCAAGTAATGAAAACAAAGGTAATATAAATATTAGTCCAAAGTCGACAGAGGGCACTTCCACAAAGTTTTCAATCTCTATTGTGAGATGTTGTTATGTTCGATAATGTCGTCATGGCCTGATTAATGGCCTACATGTTTTGTATCTTTTGTGCCACAAAGCCTTCTGATATTGTAGTTGTGACTAAATCATGCCACTTTACAACTGCAGGAAAAAATATAACCTTTACCATTTCCAACATGGCCTGTCCCCTCTTGCTCAGACAGAAAAGAGGGACTTAACCTAGTTGCTGCAGCTGTCTGAATACAACTCAGACTGACAATGGAGATTCTGTTTTCCAAGCAGCCACTGCAATCCACAGGGGGAAAAAAACGAATGAGTATTCGATCAGATCCCAGTAAAATGTAATATTATGAAAGGAAGGACCACACAGACAGTCAGAAAGAAGCGCTCATTTGATATGAAGTTGAAAAAGATCACATACTATCTTGGTACCGATGCCATTATTCTCTCCAGCAATTTTTTATGAAGATGTCTTCTGATGTTTTCTAGTTCCTAATATATGTATGGGTTCCCCCAGAGCAAGTGGTGTGTCCATAAGCTCTTAGTTGTGCAAAATTTGCCTAATTTCTTTTTCAATATATATCACCATGTGAAAGAGCATGGCACATTTTCACCTCTCTTTCCCCAGTTAGCACTTGTGCAAACATGACAGATGTCCTCTTGACAGAGCAAAGGTCAGATCTACATGAGAAGTGTGACTGTACGTGAGAGAGAGTCCGACAGTTTACAAGAGAGGACAAGACGGTTAATGGCCTTAGGGGTCTCTCATAACATGATGCACAAACATACTCAGTATCTATCTGGACACACCCACAAACTATAGTTATCTTGATGTGGTCACAAAGCTGCTATTGTACAACAGGAAAGCCAGAAATCATAGATAGCATTCTTCACTGTCCGCCTTTTCACCTTTTCCAAACTAGCTAGTTCAAGCTGTATCACACAATGGGTGGTTATGTCTGGACCCTGGCCCACCATGCTCCAGTGACATATTAGAAGAGCATACAAAATGTTACACAGAAGTTCCATACATTTGAAAGCTGATATGCCAATAATCGCACACCAAGATACATGAGTTAAGATTTCAGCAATGAATGGCACTTACACGATTGTACCAGGCTGAAAATGTCCCTTGAAAACTAAGGGCTGTCCATGGATTCAGTCCACTGATTTTTTTAGGATTTCCAGTTATGTATGAGTTTTGTAAGCCCACTAGCAAGAGGCCCTGAGAGAGTTAAACAAAGTTCATCCATAATCTGTCAATGTGGACATGTGACATAGATTCAAACCCACAAACTGCAGCACCTCACATCAAAAGTCGAGCAATTAAACTAAAAGCCCATGCTGCTAGCTTTCTCACTAGCACATCTCATAAGGCATCAAGAGACTAGGCTACGTGTGAAGTAGGCTATCGTATGATTTCATGCTGTAAGTGAAAAGGGCCTCGCACCTGTCAAGTTCGCACAGGGCCTCGCACCCCCTTGCGACGGCCCTGCAGCTCCTCCTAAGACAGCGGGAAAAAATATGTTAAGAAAAGGTTAAAATAGCATACGTGATAAACCCGGAAAAAGTTGACAGGTATGTTTCGGTCCTGGTGATTATTTGTGAAATTGTGCAAACGACAGCCTTTTCAAGGTATTTCAAGGAAGGAGTGGTAGCATGCAAGCTCCAAAATTGAAGGCATCAATAAATTGTTGGGGGGGGGGGGGGGGGGTCATGCATTCTTTCTCAATTACTTTGGAGGGTCATAGAAAAATGTCTTGCTGGCGAGGGAGGGTCACATCTTTTTTTTCAGTTTTTGACAGCGCAGAGTGCAGTCTCAAACCCAGCTTGGATGTAAATGAGTTGGTGTTGAGTGGTAGCTAGCTGGTATATGCTTATGTGTTAGGTAAACCCCCCTCCTGATGTCTTAAAGGGATTTTCACATAGATCTCTGTTTCCCAGTGTCACTGAGTGCTGTCAGCCTGAAATGCCTATAGCCACTAGCCTAGAAATCTAGACGCACCCTAGCGGCGGCAAATTAATTTGCTCAGCCTGTACGTCTAGTAGCAAACCATAGGAATTGCTATTGGCTGACGCCGTGGACGTCATCCAATCACAGCGCTCTATTTTGTTAGAGAGTCTTAAGGCGGGCTTAACAGGATGACGACAGTCCTACGACGGTGAACAACAAGGAAGGTGGCTATGGCGAACGAAGAGCGGTTGTTTGAATCGGCGTTGGCGTCAACTTTGGAGGAGTTGGACTTGTGCTTTTCTTTGAAAGTTGAGCAACACAATGCACTTAAGTCATTCCTTTCAAAGAAGGATGTATTTGCCGTTTTGCCAACCGGATACGGATATGGTCATAGCGCTGGCCTATTGCATGCCTAGGCAGTTTGAAAGACAATTCTCTGCCCGCCCCTTGGATTAAGCGAGGTGAATGGGTCGATTCCAGACTATACATTTCAATGATATAGGATGGCCCGCCAGGCTATATAGCCACACCATGTATCAAAATCAAATACTATATTTTAGTACCAAAAATGCTCTTTAAAAGGAGCATGATATCACTTTGCAAACCTTCCATATCTGTCTATTTAATCTATTCCTTCATCAGTTGACTGAATCTGTTGATTAAGTGGACAGTGTTTGAGAGCAACAGCTTTTCTCTGCCTACGAGACATGCCATAAACTGCAAACAGTCAATCACAGATCAATATGCGGACCTGCCTGTTACATCTCATAGCCTAAATACTGTATCAGAGATGCACTCAAAAAGTCACAACTGAACTTGTCAAGTGCTACAAAGTGGAGACAAGTCAGATTGAGCAATGTTGCAGAGCAACCACATACTGTAAACGGTTACATGTCTTACGATTGGATGATTAAAGTTCTCAAGAAACTGATAATTAAAGTTCTCAAGAAACTTGAGGTTGGTATGAGGCAGACAGAGGCTGCATTCATTGTTTTGCACTTTTATGATGTCATTACATCACCAAAAGTAGGTTATTGGTTTTACCAAAGATAGGGCTATTTGGCAGTATTTTTAAACTAGAAAAATACACACTTATGTATTTTGATACAAAATATGAAGCCATTGTCTTCCAACAAAATAAAAAACAAATGACAACATACTAGCCTATTTTGTATTTGAAATACTTATTTTAAATACATGTATCAGAAATACTGCCTATCCCTGGCTGTTGGCTGCAGCAACTCAAGCTAGGTAGATAGTAGGCTACTGATTGTTTTGTGTTTGTTTTGTGTTTATGTCCAATTTGCCCACTTTGCTATAGCCTAAGCTACCCAAAGTTTATACGAGCCCACTTAGTAGGCTTAAACCGGTCCTGCCCTGCATGGAGACATATTTCAGGATAATAATGGAGATGTTAGCAAAACTTTAGAGAGATGATGCATATAATATCCCTCCCTCATTCATTTATTTGCGCAACAGCCCACATTCTGCGTTCACTCCAGTGAGACGATAGCCTGACGTAGCATACTCAATTCTAGTCAGAATATGAGTCTGATACTGCTCCATTGGGACATAATTATGGGGCGTTTCAACCAATACAGGGGGGGGGGGGGGGTATGCCTCTGCACTCAATTGGATAGACCTAACCAATCAGACCAACGAAATAGCTTACCGTGAGATGTAGGAAGAACACACAAACCATCCTTCTTCTCCACAAATGCCTTAACATTGTTTTCTGGTCTTTTGTAAAAGTTATTGTGCCGTCAATATCTCCTACAACACTCATTAGCGAAATCTAAGAGATACGTAGTAGGGTAGGTTATTAGGAAAAAACTGATAGTCTATATCCCCTCCGTTTTTAAAAATAATTCTGTTGAACACTGATATGCAGCTGGGAAAGGCTGTCGCAAATTCCACGAACAGGTGGTCAATCAGAGATTGCAAACTACCGAGGGAATAACATGTCACAATGCAACACACTTTTTTCCCTTGATAAAAGTGAAACCATGAGTTTTCTCACATCTTAACTGTGGCCAAAGTTTGCAGAAATAATCGTTTTCAGTGATAAAACCTCATTGAAATAATATGCATTTTCCATATAAAGTCTTAGAAGCCATCTGAGCTCCTTCACAGCGTTTTTGTTGCAAACATAATCAACTTAAGCATGCTTAGATGACGTGATAGACGAGGCGCTGTTGCTCACCTGTCCATCATCGTAAAGCCTGATTTGATTGGTCCGCCAGCTCTGGGGCGAGCATAGTTGCTCCACAACGGAGCAATGCCAGACCGAACTTCCTGACCTCAAATGTTGTGGGCGGGACTAAGTTCGCCTGGCACCCAGGCTAGTGAGACGAGTGAAATGTCGCCATATGCTATTTGCTACGATATTTACCTCTGTTAGGCCTACAAGAAGTTGCAAATTAAGAAGTATTTCCTGATTGGGGAAACTTTTTATTTATTTTTCTTTCGGTCTGCAGCTAGTATCATTCAATTGTGCCGCAAATTAACAGACAAAAGCCGAGCGTAATTAAATTCATGACTTTGTAGACCGGCAATCTAGAGGAGTTTCAGAAACTCTGCAGATCACAGAGAAATCGCTGGGAACAGAATGCATGATTTTGTTGTCACAGGCGTTGGCGCTATAGGCCTATGGAAAATGAACTCTATAAAGACCGGCGCGGCCACAAAAAAAAAGTAAGAGCTTCGATTGGGCGATGCCAATGTCGGTATGGAAAATTAAACAGTGGGCTGCTATCAGCCCTTTGAGGGCCAGCGCTGTCAGAAAAAAAAAAAAAAAAAAAAAAAAAAAATATGGGCTAATTTATAATTACATCGGCTATTCGGTCCAAAAGTGCGTTGGCCCATCGGGAAAATGCCCGGTATGCCAGATGCAGTCCAGCCCTGCTCACTTCATATAGCATAGTCCTGAGGTTCCATAATTTTATGGATATACTGCAGGGTTTAAAGTATTGCAAATTGCCCTTATAATAAATGTCTATATTTAAAAAAAAATAACACATACATTATGATAGGATATAAATATGATATGGAATGTTGATAGCCATATGTAAAAGAGGAAGTTTTTTGTAGGGCATGCCAGGGGCAAGATAGGGGGGTTTAGTTCATGTGCGCGTTCAGGGTGGATATGGCTCTCATATGGCCAATGAGCTGATCTTGTGTTTGCTCACTACATGTGTCATCCATTGCACTTTCAGTGTTGCCCATGAACCAGTAGTTTTCAGAATAATTTTGGTTGGTGAGCAATTATCACAACAGTCATTTCAATCGAAATCCACTAAACAGTTAGTCTGATTGTACAACCAGGCTAATAGACTACCATCTGGAAAAATGTGGTGTTATCAGCTATAACTGCACAAGTAGCTCTTTAGTTATTCAGTTCAGTCAGTTGATAAACACATTGCAGCGAAATGGAGAGTTTTGTTTGTTGGACTGAATATTAAACATGGATTTATTGAGTTGTATGCAGTACTACTGTCTGTATGCTTAACACGTCATACCTAACAAACACTTTAAAATTATTTTGATTTCACAGTGTGAACAGGAAATATTTGACCTACTGACCATCATCGGAGAGAGTGCATGCTATGGCTTCCCTGAGGCATTCCTCTTTCTGCTAAGTTGAAAGAGTTCAGCAACATAGTGTCTCCTTTCTGTCTGTAAGCTCGGTTAGCAATCAGATAAATTTGGCATCTTGCCGTGGGTGGACATGTTCAGGAGCATCACTTCATCTCACATGGCAGATTGCAAACATGATGGTGACTGCACTGATTGATCTTGTTGAAGTTTTGACGCCATGGTCCAGTTGGAACTTGTGCTTTGGTCTTCTTCATATCTTATTCAAGAGACAAAATCCTCTTTTATTGCAGAATGAATATCTGAATGATAAGCTTTAATGGTGTAGGATGTACGTCCAATGTTTCTCGCAGCGACAGTAAAAAAAAAACGTAAACTCAAACAAACAAAAAGCATAATAGCACACTCAAAAGAATCCTGTCAAATCATCTTGTTGCTTTGCCTCAGTTAAGTTTTTACTAGCGTTGACATTCATTGGATTCTTTTTGTCAACTCCCCCATTTCTAAGTTTACTCTGTCATACACGCTCTTGTTTTTAGACTAACAGTTGCAGTTATTATGCCCTGGACACTCAGAACAAATAATGTTTTATGCTGGATGAGTGGAACTAAAGATGAAACGTTAGGTAGCCTTGAGCCAGTTGCTGTATGCAGACAACTCACCCATCAGTGAAAGCTCCCTTTGTGTAGCAAAAGAGCTGACGTCAAATGGACTCCATAAAGACATAAATTCATCGTTTGGGTAGAACAACACAACATGAGGAGAATGATCTCTCCTTCTGGCCCCTAATATGCATAACTAATTAGCCTGTTCTCCACGCCAGTGCCTTATAAGTTCAACTGGCCACGGCTTTTCTCTTGATTGTACATGTAAGCTCTGCAGTCCATAAGGAGTCCAGCTCATAGAAGACCTCATAAAGGGAATATCTGCTGAACACTTAATGCTCTGAGAAAATAAACACATCTCTCTGACAGAATGCTGGAAATGCTTGAGTACAGTCATTACCAGGTGAGCCTTCATGGTTGTGTGTTTGGCACAGTTATTTATTGCAGTTTGGGCAGTGCATATGTTTGAGTTCTGGAGTTATGAATTAAAAATCAGGCTCCCTGATTTGTTTGATGAAGGAGTGTGACGTTTTAGAGAACAGTGGATTTTAGAGTACGCAGCAGGCAATGAAAATGTTTTACCCTTGATGAAAAGATATTTTTGGATGCTTAACGTTACAGAGAAGCGCAGAAAAATGGACCAGGTTTCCATTTGAACATAACCCTACATGTGGATATGATCTTTGAGAAAACAGCAAAATTCTTACATTTGTCTCATTTGGAACTTCACTGAGATGTAACATGGTGGTTGTGGTTTCTGTCCAGGTTCAAAGCCATCTTGAGAGCCCGTCCAAGTACCACCTCCAGCAGTCTCAGCGGCAGCAGGTGAAGCAGTACCTCAGCTCCACTCTGGGTGCCAAGCTTGGAGGGCCGAACGGCAGCGGCCCAGCTTGTGCCAGCCAGACCCCGGAGCACGGGATGCCCCCGGGCCCAGGCACCAGCGCTCCCAACAGCCCCATGGCCCTCCTGACCTTAAACTCCAACTGCGAGAAGGAGGTAAGGACAGACACAGATACGCTATACCTCTGATTTCATAAAATCTATCTGATGATTTAACTGTGAAAAGGAGGTAGGTTAGACACAGAGATAGAATAGCATAGGCTACTGCCATGACATATTTTTGATGATTTGCGGTGTTTCCTGTGTTATCACATTTGTTTTGGTCTGGTTAGCAGCCTTCCCTGATGAAAAGAAAGTTGATGGACACAGTTACTTTGTTAAAATAATTATGAATTACTGCATTTTTGGTTTTGCTAAGTGGTGCCAATTAAGATCAAATCACAATTCTTCCACAACCCCCATAATTGCAGTATTCTACTGTCATTGCAAAATGTCATGTTGTGTGATTCATGTTGATCTCATGCTATGCTATTGTCTTACCAAGGAATTGATTACAAGTTTGGTAAACATAAGTAACTTACAGCCTCTATAATTGGTAAATTGAGCAAATGATTTGGTAGATCATGTTATTAAATGTCAATACTACCTTACAAAAATACAGTGTGTGTCAATTGGTTGACCATACTGAATGCAATTTCAAGTCAATGTATCAGTATTAGTTTTTGTTGACAAATGTGAAAACATTCATAGACAAACAATAATGCAACTCCACAAGGAGATGCCTCAGTACTTACATATATACTAGGCTACTGTAATGTTAGAATAAGAAGTTATAATACATACTTCCTGATACTCACTATAAATAACTGAACAAACAGGGTTCTTTGCGAGCAATTGCTGGGTAGTTCATTAACCCAGATGGCTCAGCACACCCACTCAAATAAACATCAAAGATGTTCAGACATGCTTTTCAGACACAAAGCAAATGTTTTCTCCATGATTGGGCAACATTATGGCAAAGTTATTTCTTCACTTTTTCATTCACTCCCCATATCTGAATACGGTCAGATCAGACTGACATTTAAGCTGATGTTTGCTACAGGGCAGAGTGATATTGAGCACAAATTTAACAGGCAGAGTGACACTGAACACATCCTTGAACCCAAAACACTGATCAATGTGATATTTATAGAAACCCTCTGATCTAACTTTATCAGAAATCCTCTTATATAACTGAGATCTCTAGTGAATCTTGAGTACAACGCTATGCATCTTGAGTCTTCTATAGGGTTATTTAGGGCATTTATTTACATTTGTCTGAATACAGAAAATCTATTTACTCCCCTGGTACGAATAGCCTTGGCCACACAGCTGAGCTTTTCACACCCTGTGACATAACAACAAAAATACGTTGCTCACGTGCACAAAAAACATGGAGGACATTCGTTTTTGCCTCTTTATTCAGAGTGTCTATTACTCAGCTGAGCTATTCACACCTTGTTACGTAACAACAACAAAACATGTTGCTTGTTCTTATTATTATTATTACATTGTGTGATCAATATGCCAGAATAAATGCACAAGGGTGCAAATAGCATACTCTGATATTTGTACCAGACAGGGTATTAATAGAACACATTACTGTGTGCACCGAGGCACAAATAGCATACATTGATATTTGTACCAGACGGGGTATTCATAGAACACATTTCTGTGTGCACCGGGGTACGAATAGCATACATTGATATTTGTACCAGACGGGGTACTAATAGGACACATTGCTGTGTGCACCGGGGTACGAATAGAATTCACTTCCAATTGCACCAGGGTACAAATAGCATACACTGCTAATTGTACCAGGGGTGCAAATAGCCTTACCCTAAAATAAATTGCAAATAAAATTCCCAAACCTGTATATTTACTAACTGCCCAACAGTGCAAAAGTTGTGTAGACACTAACAGCTGAAGCCTAGTATAAGTATAAGTATAGGTATAAGTATAAGTACAAGTATAAGTATATATACTCTTTTGATCCCGTGAAGGAAATTTGGTCTCTGCATTTATCCCAATCTGTGAATTAGTGAAACACGCACAGCACACAGTGTACACACAGTGAGGTGAAGCACACTAACCCGGAGCAGTTAGCTGCCTGCAACAACAGCGGCGCTCGGGGAGCAGTGAGGGGTTAGGTGCCTTGCTCAAGGGCACTTCAGCCGTGGATGTGGGCATGGGAGAGCAGTGCTCCACCACTTCCCCCGCCCACACTGAGTAGTCTTGGGCATTGCCTTAGGGGTGCATAAATGGCTTCAACCACATACTATATAATGTGACCTTATTTTAGTGGTCGGCGCCCAAAAAATGGTCGAATTTCAACATTGTGCTGCATTAATTGCCTTGACAGATGGACGATGTAATTGAAGACATTATTAGCCTGGAGTCAAGCTATAATGATGACATCCTTGGCCTTATGGATGCCGGTCTTCAGATGACCAACACGGTATCCTCGCTTGACATTTCCTTTACCAGAGAACACACATTTTCATTTATTAAGTATTATTTATTTTTTTAATTCATTTGAGGCCTGACGTGAGATGGCTTGTCTTTCGCCAGATTCCGGTGTCTGCTAATCTCCTGGACATGTATAACAACCATGCCATTCCTCCACCCGGCGTGGCCATCAGTAACTCCTGCCCGGCCAGTCTACCTAACGTCAAAAGGGAATTCTCTGGTAAGTCCATCTCCCCACCTCTTTAAGCCTCTCAAGACCGCTGCTTTAGCATCTGAGAAAAGACCCACCTATGGGGTTGTTGAATGAATGGGCTACTTTTCTCCTCACTGCTGAAAGCAGATTTTCTCGGAAAGCCATTAAAGAGCAAACTTGACACATTTAAGGATACATTCGCAGCCTGCACAATCCAAATAAAGAGATTAAGGCAAGCAGTGCTTTGGGCTCTGATGTACAGTGACCCTATAGGGTAAGTCTGTTGTACTGTAGATGCCTGAACAGTCTCGCACACAGTCAGATCCCATTACCCATTGCAAATGTAATGTATAGGATAAATGTATCATAAGGATACATCTTTAGTCTTCTATGCATTTATGTCCATATCCATATTGTGTACAATTTAATATGCACAATATAGGTCACATATGATATTATAATGAAATATAATATTGTACCAAATAGTGGCGCCTGCTGCGGGAATGATGCACATTCTGGACAAACCTGGATCCTGTGGCAAGTTTGAAAGCTTTCAAAGGCAGGAAGGTTTTCCAGTAGGTATGTCACCATCTCCATAAATTATGAATTCTAAGATATGTACACATACTCAAACGTACACACACATAACTAGCATTACGCCTCACACCGAACTGGGCTTTAACCCAGCAGATTTATAATACAGCACCTCAGATTGGGAGGCGCGTTGCTAGCAAGTAAGAACCTTAAAGTGGAGGTTTGTTTACGGCACAGCTCCTGCACCCCGTGGCTACCGTACACACACACACACACACACTCATAACAAAGTTAGAAATTCTCTCTCACACACAAACTCATAAACAAGAGTACTCTTGTTTAGTCTAGTATACAAGGAATACTGAAATCATATGGTCTTTAAAATGATAGGGATCAGGATCTGGCATATTTCAATTGCACATCATATGAACCTTTTAATGTACAAACCATAATATGTCCCAAAATGAAACGTTCAAACAGAAGTTAAGTTGTGTGGCTTGGCATTCAACTTCATGAGATGAAGGTTTCACATGATTTTTTATTGGCCTTGTGCCTCACAAAATGGCTAAACAATTGACTATTCTTCAAGACTGTCTCCATGTGTTGAGAACACATAACAACCTCTAAATCACAACTATCACAATCACTAACTTGGGATTTTGCATTAATGCTTCTAATTTTGCTTAGTCAGTGACTCAATGTTGTCTTACTTATTTCAGAAGCTGAGGTCAGGGCTCTTGCCAAGGAGAGACAAAAGAAGGATAACCACAATTTAAGTATGTCTGACAGCCACACCAGTCAATAATAAGCATGCAATGCTTATAAACAGTTATGGAAAACATTCATTGTTTTTTCTCTTTAGTTGAACGAAGGAGAAGGTTCAACATCAATGATCGCATCAAAGAACTGGGAACTTTAATCCCCAAGTCAAATGATCCGTAAGTACCGGTAATAAACAATTATCAAAGAGAAAAATCCATAGATCTGTATTCATATGAAATAAAAATGCATGACAATTCTGTGTACAATCTACAAAAAAGGAAAAAAAACATTTCCTACACATATCCTATACAGACTGTAGCTGTAAATTAGGTTAACTCAAGTACAATGCATCAAATGGCAACATTTATGTTTAAAAATGTACATGGTCCCTAACAAACAAAATGAATAAAATGAATCTATAAACGATTTTCTCTATCTTAATGATAACTTCCTAGTTTGCTTTCCTCCGTGTTGGTCCTGACACAGAGATCATTGTTTTTTAACTGCTGCTGACAGTGACATGAGATGGAACAAAGGCACCATTTTGAAGGCTTCTGTGGACTACATCCGGAAGCTTCAGCGTGAGCAGCAGCGTGCCAAGGAGCTGGAGACCAGGCAAAAGAGGCTGGAGCATGCCAATCGACACCTGATGCTGCGCATCCAGGTGCACACACTTCTGCTTTGGAGTTTGTCAATGTGGCTGTTTGTGTGGGTTCTGCTCTTCCCATTCGAAAATTAACGAAACCTTAACTGTGTATTGTGTGTGTGTGTGCGTGTGGGCTCTCCATATTCAGAAAGCTACAAACTCTAAGCGTCTGAGACTCAGATTAAGATTAACTGTACATTGTGTGTGTGTGTGTGTGTGTGTGCGTGTGCGTGTGTGTGTGTGTGTGTGTGTGTGTGTGCGTGTGCGTGTGCGTGTGCGTGTGTGTGTGTGTGTGTGTGTGTGTGCGTGTGTGTGTGTGCTCGCCCCCATAAAGGAGCTGGAGATGCAGGCTCGGGCCCACGGTCTGGCCGTGGTGGCCTCCTCCACCCTCTGCTCCTCTGAGCTGGTGGCGCGGGCCATCAAACAGGAACCCGGCCTGGACGACTGTGCCGCGGCCAACCTCTACGCCACTCAGCCGCACTCCTCCCCTGACCTGTCCCGGCCCACCACCCTGGACCTGAACAACGGCACCATCAGCTACAGCGACAGCCACTGCGACGTGGACGACGACTCTGAGGCCTATGGCAGTCCACCCAGGGTCTCGGGCAAGCTGGAGGATATTTTCATGGACAACGGCCTGTCGTCGGTGACCTCTAGCGATCCCCTGCTCTCCTCCATCTCCCCCGGGGCGTCCAACAGCAGTGGCAGTCGCCGTAGCAGCACCAGTATGGAGGAAAATGAGAACGGGCACGGGTGTTAGCGGGGGTGAACCCCCCCCCCCCCCTCTCTCTTGAGGTGATGATGCTAATCTCCGAGCTGAGATGTGTTTAAAAATCGCAAACAAAAGCAACTTTTTGCAACATGGACATTTGCAAACAGTTTTTCATGTTTTGAGTTTGCTGCAAACATTCGTTTGTAAACACTCGCAAATGGCCTAAGGAGGTAGTCCTTTAAGAACATACATGGACATTGCGTGAAAGGTTAGAGTTGAAATTTAGAATGTTTACACAGAAACTAAAATTTAACTGTTCCAAGAAAACATACTGTATGTTCACCACAAACGCTTGTCTCTGTTCAAAGAATTTCAACTCACCCCTAAGGTCAGCTCTCATATCTCAGCAGAGAGAGGCGCCATACGACAATACCAGTTTACTGATGATAAGACATGCACTGGAAGGCTCTCATTCTTAAAATAGATTTTTATATTTTTGTTATTTTGGTAAATGATATGTCAAAGGTTGCATTGAAAAAGTATATTTCATTGGGACCATGAAGTTGTTAGTTTTTCATAGAGTTTATATTGTATGTTACCAATATAGAAATGATTTGTGCGTAAACGTTCAGGAAAGGATATGTGCCAATACATGCTTGCTACATGTTTACAGTGTAGTTGTATTGAAATACGAGTGCATTTTACAACTTGCGGGTAATGCTTTGTGCAATTAACTACTGATTTGATTACATACGGTATATTGCTCTTATTGATTAATATGTTTCAAAACCTTCCAATGCCCTGGAAGGATGACAACATAACTGTATTCTTTTTATTTAGCTGTAACCATGTAACCATGATCTGTTTTTTTTTTTTATGTAAAGACTGTATGAAGGATATCTCCTCTGGTGATTATGGCAATCAAGCATACATCATGCTATTATAGTAAAATGTGTAAAGACCAGACTGTCTGCAGACCCTCTTTTTTATGACTGCCCTCATAAAATGTTTAATTAAACACTTTACAACTTTCTAAACAAAGTCCATGCGGCTGGACTGTTACACAAACTGTTAATTAAGCAAAACCCTAGTGGCCCATGTTTATTCTCCGATAAATGTTATCAAATGAAGATTAGCCTTGTGCAGATATCTCACAGTTTTGATCATTTATTTGGAAATATAGGCTAAATCCCAAAAATTGGAAAACTGGTTAACTGAAGCAGTATCTTAACAGGATAGCCATTTAAGCTTAGAAGCACTGACTTGTATCGATTGTCTTTGCAGTCAGTCCTGTAATAATGATGTGCAAGGTGTTACTGCAGGGGCGTAGCCAGGATTATTTTATAGGGGGGGCCAGCTGGGTCCAGACTTTTTATTGGGGTGGCACAATTTGAAAACTACTCAAAAAGTTTTGAAGATTAGGATAGCCTATTTTAATAATGGCAAGAAATTGTGTAAAGCCAACACTTATACACAGGTCAGTTTGTTGTCCACTCCAACACATTTTCCATAAATAGGGCAATGCTATAAAAAGGTACATTATGATAATGCACCTTACTTAATCATTCTTATTCAAATTATGTTAACTCAAAGAACAATAATAAATACTACAAATATTGTATGCAGATATTTAATCTTATACTGATGGCCAAACTATATTTCTTTCTGATATCCACTCCAAGTACTTGGCTGTAAGTAACATGGCTCTGAATTAAGAAATTAACCCATAGAACCCTAGACTTCAGCAGAGTCTAGGCTACCCAGATTCCATGTATTAATACTTGCATTGATTTTGATTTTTAAATAATAAAAATACAAAAAGTGTATTATAAAAATTCTTATATTTTGACATGTATCTCAGCTGGCACGTGTGTGTGTAGGGCAGACTGTCCTGAATCTGGCAATATCATTGCCATGGTGGAGGGATTCTCTGGGGCTGAGCAAATGTGAAAAATATATGGCGCATGCCTTACGGATATAAATGCCATTTTTTTTATTTAGCCCTATGAGCCCTACTCTATTTTTGGCCATTCTCACTAACTTTAGTTATAAGCATTTATCCTGGTCATTGTAAGTGCCATTTACACATGCTATATTTTTCAGAACAGTCTAGGCTACCCAGATCTGCCACCAATTCATATTAATTTGATTTTTAAATAATACAAAGACAAAAAGTGTATTATACCATTCTTATTTTGAAATGTATCTCTGTCAGCTGGACATGACTTTCATGTATGTAGGGCAGACTGTCCTGAATCTGGCAATCTAAGAACCATGGTGGAGGGGGGCTTTGGGGCTGAGCAATTTACAGACACATGGTGTGCGCCTTACAGAAATAAATGCCATTTTTTTTTAATTTAGCAATGAAAAATGACCTTTCTGCGCTCTGTGAGACGAACTGATCTGACCTGACTGAACCTGAGTTTGTGTGTTCTGTGTGTACACTCATGATGATTCTAGAACAACTTTTTACTGCATTGTCATGAACAAAGTGAAGGCAAAAAGGTATTTCTTTGTCAGATAAATTAGGATGCAATGTGAGTTTCGAATTGGATGCCATGCAGGAATTTTCTAGGATCTCAAAACCTGATTATGAACATGCTTTGCCATAGAGAAACACATGATAGCGTTGGATTATGAACATGCTTTGCCACCACAACACACAAAAACGTGGGGTAAGTTGAGCTATATGAAGTTATTATTTTGATGTCATTTCGTCTGTTTTATAACCTAGGTCCGGAGGATACGTGGTATCAAATGATAGCTCTGTGTCTCCTCTTTCATCTGACATGCGTGGCACATCTATCCGATCACGGGTTCGTGAGTAGGGCCTAATTCAAACGAGAGTAATGGGTGTTGGTTTTTGTACATGATGTTATTTTGCAGTCACGTTGTCTGTTTTTATAGCCCAGAAGCATCGATATACTTGGAACCAATGTATAGCCTAGCCCTGTGTCTCCTCTTTCTTCTGATATGCTTGCCATATCTATGCGATCACGGGTTCGCAAGTAATTCGAAACGAGAGTAGAAACTACTCACGATTTGATCAGAACCGTAGGCTACACTTCCTGACTGGGCCAATGGTCGTAGTCGTAGATAGGGTGCAGTAATTGTTCAGTCAAAGGTTCAGTCCTTGCTTTGAAAAGTGTTGGCAAAGTGCAGTCGAAAACGGCAGCAATTTTTTTTTTACTTTTCACTGAACGGAGCTGGGGGGGGGGGGGGGGGGGGCAGCAGGGTGGCCAAGCTTTGACCAGCTCCGCCCCTGTGTTAGGCTACTGACCCTCTACAGGACCGAAAGGAGCACTCAGGGCCGTTTCAAGGAATTTGGGGGCCCCAAGCAAAATGGACATGGAGCCCCCCCCCCCCCCCCCCCTTACTGCACGCAAAGCCTACAGGAACCACCGCATAGCCATACAGCTTAAGTTCACCCACATTTTGACAGTGCAAATACTGCAGTTGCATATATATACTGTGCATTAGTTTTGAACATTTTGAACATTTGAACATTTGCAAAAACACCACCGTACCATAAAATCCAATATAAATGTAAAAAAGTGCACAATAACTAAATTCAACATACTTAAACACACACACTCACATTAACATTTTTTAGTTCTCACTGCCATCTTATGCAGAAAAAGGATGCATTGTTCAAACTATAAAGAGTGCAGGTTGTATGGCAATTTAAAAATCCAACATGAATACAAATACACACACACACACACACACACACACACACACACACACACACACACACACACACACATATAAGATTAACCTTTCAGGCCATCTTCATCAGTGGAGGTAGCCTATCCTTAGGAAGAGCCTGAGGGCTGAGAAATTTAAACAAAGCACCTTGAGGGAGAAAGAAAAGATATGTTAGCATTTCCATATTTTGATATTTAGAAGGGATGCAGCTGCTTTCACAACTACCAAAAACATCCCAAGCTAATGTTATACATTGACCTAGGCCTACTTGTAGCTTAACATAGCATTTAAGCATTCTGCTGTTTGAGAATTAGACAGATGCACCTGGGGCTTTAAAGACAGTAAACAGCTGGCGTGCATGAATACTACTAGACATGAATGTTCCAGTCTGCTTTGACGCACGGAATTTATCGTGTGGTTTTCCTAACCCCCATTTCGTAAATAGATTATCACGGTCGAATAGTTAGTATAGCAGAGAAGCTATGCCACTTTCATCAAAACATATTACAAAGCTATAGCAATGTTATGTCATTAAATAGATAAACAGTGATTCTGGAACAGATCTGCGTCTTCCTTATCCCGTTAATAAGCATATTACAGTATGTAACCATATTCCGTCCGTTCGAAAAAAAAAGTTGCGCTAACTAGTTTGTTACAAGCAGCATGGGCCGTCAGGCAGGTAGTTAACATAACATTTTTTTGCTAGGCTAGCCTTTTTGCTGCGACATTACACCATTTGTACAAGACAAGTAGAGCTATTTATCCAGTATAATTTATCACTTACCACTATCTTGTTTTTTATTGTCATCCTCTTCCTTTCTCTTCTGGCTTCCGGACTCATAACTCCGCTTCATTATGACTGTCGAGGTTTCATATTTTCGCGGCAGCAGCAGAGACCACAAACCTGGCTGGCTGGCTGCTGTCAGCGACTACTGAGAGGGGCCCCCTTGAGGGGGATCCCGATATTGCCGGTAACAGTGTCGTTGCACTTTACTGCATTGACTATCAAAGGGGCGCTCACAGTTTGTCGTTGCATTTTATTCTTAACCAGTCGTTGTCTTGGGGCCCCTGGCCAGCTCGGGGCCCCAAGCAATTGCTTGGTTTGCTTGCCTTCTAGCGACGGGCCTGGGAGCACTGATGACGCCTTATTGTGTGCTCTATAATATGTATTGTTACCTTGATTAGCCCAAACGATATGTTTGTGTGTTATTATGACCACCGCGCAGCGAAGCGGCGGTCATATAGGTTTAGTCAGATTTTTTTTTTTTTTTTTTTTTTTTTCGCATGTCCAAATTTCCGTCAAGGATTCCCGGGACACTGTAAGACCGGGGTACACGAAACTTGGTGGGCATGTAACCCCACATGGATAGCATAGAACCTCCTGTTTTCGTTTTGATCTGTAGCCCCCCCGCTGGACTGGACCCCCGAAAGGAGGGTAGGGCAGACACAGTTTTCTGTGAATATCTCGAGAACCGTAGGGTTTAGGAGGACCATTTTTTTTTTGTATGTTGATCTCAAAGGGCCATGTCAACCCATTCCATAACCACTCATTTCATGTATAGCGCCACCTAGTTAAACACAAAAAAGTAAAAATGAGGTGTTGTAATCACAGGTATCTGTGACCTAACATAGTCAAAACTGCACGAAATTGGAAGTGTAGGATCATTATGACGCCCTCTGAATGCACGCCAAGTTTCATGGAATTCCGTTCATGGGGGGCCACACAATAAATGAATTTATGTTACTATACACCAACTGGCCTGTAGGTGGCCGGAGACAGTTTTCTGTGAATATCTCGAGAACCGTAGGGCCTAGGAGGTCCACCTTTTTTTTGTATGTTGGTCTTAAGGGGACATGCCAACCTATTACCACTTATTTCATGTATAGCGCCACCTAGTTAAAAATTAAAAAGCAAAACATTAGGTGTTTTCATCACAATATCTCTGGCTGACATGGTCAAAACTGCACGAAATTGAAAGTGTAGGATCATTATGACACCCTCCGAATGCATGCCAAGTTTCGTTCATGGGGGGCCTTACAATAAAATAATTTATGTGTACATTTAGTGACCGTACACCAACAAGGATTCCCGGGACACTGAAAGACCGGGGTACACGAAACTTGGTGGGCATGTAACCCCACATGGATAGCATGGAACCATCGCTTTTCGTTTTGATCTGTAGCCCCCCCCGCTGGACTGGACCCCCCGAAAGGAGGGTAGGGCAGACACAGTTTACTCACACAGTAGACATATACGCATGCATGCACATGCACACACACAGGCACATAAACAGGCAAACACACAAGCACATGCACATGCACGCACACACACACACCCACACACACATAAACATAAACATGTACACGCACACATGCACACAATTCAAGAATTTCTCAGAATTATGAACAGGCAAGATGGGGGTGGGGTTGTATAAAATGTATATTACATGTGAAATCGAAATCGATTATGAAATCGATGAACTAATCATGTTTTGGTACTTGTTGTCTAGCATATACCAGTGAGAATTGAGTGTGCATAATGCAATTCAGTGAGACAGTTAGAATCATATATGCCTTTCAGCGTGACTAATTTTTGTGGAAAACATGTGCTGGACTGGGCGGCGGTCATATTTTGTACCGCTCTGCGGTACATCTAGTTTACAGACTTTTTACCTGTATTCAACACCATTAGGCCTCAAATTATGATGGAGAGGCTATTGCAGTTGGGAGTGCATGACGCCATCAGATGGGTTGAGTCCTTTCTGACTGACCGAGTGCAGTGTGTCAGGGTAATAGTCAGGGGGCCTATGTGGTTTCTGTGGGTTTGAAATGTTAATTTTTGGAGAGTGGTTGGACTGTCTTTAGAGGTCATTAAACATGGAGAAAAATTATGTCTCCATTTTTTTTTACCTGTTTCAACCCTATTTTTCTGAAATTGTATATTTCACTGTAATTAACACCAAAAATGTTGTCTAAATCACTGAGTAAAGTTCACAAAGTAACTAGAAGTTCATAAAGTAACTATAGGCTAGAAGGTCACTAATATCACCAACCATGAAGAACAGAGCACTATGTGCTTCAGGTTATTCAATATTCTAAGTAAGGGATAATGTATAGAACGCCGGTCATTATTGGGAAAATAAGTCCCGACAGGGCGAACCGGACCCTGACGCGCAGCGGAGGGGTCTTGCATAGTGATATGAAAGACGTGAAATAGAAGCACAAAGCCCATTTTCCTGGACAGCGGTCTGTTATACTTAGCAACGATCTGTTATTGAGAATTAGCAGACCACCGAACGTTGGGAAGGCCCATTCAAGTGATTGGAGCATTCTGCAGCATTATGAAGAGCCGTGTAATAAATTCTAATAACTGCCAGCTATCAACAGCCAACTGTCACTGCTAGTGTAGTGTTTCTCTTTCTCTTTCTGTCTCTTACACACACACACACACACACACACACACACACACACACACTCGCCTGTCTGTTTGTCTATCTGATCCTTTTACCCTTTCTTTTCTTCACACTTACATAGGCTACGGAAGGCCCTACAGACTTCAGCTGGTACTAGCTATGTAAAAGTCTATGACTTGATTTAACAGAGATCTCTGCACTTTGTGCTCTGAATGGGTGTAGACAAGAACTGGCAGAGCAGGCTAGGCCTATATTCAAGCACACCAATAGGCATGAATTGATATTATTGATATTGAAGTATTATTTTTTAAGCGGACAATTTTGAGCATTTTAGGCACAATTTCTTGTTAAAGAGATCAATAATCAGCCTAAAAATGTTTTATAATGTTGTATTGTTTATGTGGTCCACTTTTGCACACTACCTTGTAGAATATATTTGCTTTTTGGCACCAAACCCTATGCTATAATACCAGCAATGTGAGGTTTATGGGCAAAACACCAAATTTGACCTTTTCTGAATTTGACCTTTGATTTGGGTCCATCAAATCCTTAAAAAAAATGGAGACATGTTTTTTTTTACTCTTAAGAACCCCTAGAACAAAGATATAATATTCTCCAAAAATGAACATGTGAATCCCACAAGCCCCCAAATTAGACACATAGGTCCCCCTACTATAAATGAAGAAGTGTCTTCTCCCATTATTACAAACACGGAGGCTCCACAAGGAAGTACAATCTCTCCAGTCTTATTTACCCTGGACGCAAATGAATGCAGGAGCAACACATTAGAGCATGTTACAATCAAATTTGCTGATGATACGGCGATTGTAGGTTTGATACGGGACAATGATGAAATCAACTGGGCTTGGGTAGATCATTATAGAATGATGCAGGTCCAAAACTAAAGAAATTGTATTTGACTTTAGAAGTGGGGGTTTGACCCACCAGCAGATAACTATGGAGGGGTAAGAGATTGAACTGGTAGGGGAGTATAAATACTTAAGACCAATAATATACATGTAGATGTTAAGCTATTATGGAATTCCATCACTGATGCCACCTATAAAAAGGCTCTGTAGCGACTGTACTTCATGCGGAAGCTGAGACATTTCAGAGTAGAAAGAGACATGATGGTCCTTTTCTATCGTTCTTTTGTCAGTGGCAAACAAAAACAAATGACACAGGATAGTTAACATGGCCAGCAAGATTGCTGGACATTAGTTAAATTCTCTGACCACGATCTGCGAATCCAGGGTGGTGAGGAAAGGACAATTTGCAATGACAGGTTACATCCCCTATTCCAGGCGTATGAGTTGCTGCCATCAGGCAGAAGATACAGGGTGCCATCCTCACAAACCAACCGAGCTCGCAAATCATTTATTCCTACCAGCATTACACTACTGAATAAGTTAGGGAAAATAACTTGATCCACTTTCTGTGTGATGATACTGCACTTTGGTATAATATTAAAATGTCACTGATGATGTTGCATCTCACTATTGATTAGCACTGGTGCTAATGATACTTCACTGGTGTTGTGTATTGTTGTCTGTTGTCTGTCTATCTGATGCAAGGGCGTTGGTTTGGTCTGAGCTTAGTAGGCCTAGTGTCCATGAATAGAGACAAAGCTGTGTTCTAACACAGGTACCTTACCTCCATGAAGAAGAAACACAATATTGGCCCTCCAACTGAATTGGTTGAGTTTTATTTGGAAAAAGTTCAAGAAACACTATTACTCACCAAAAGTTACAGTACGATAACAACAACCATTAATAATAATAAAACAATGTTGTCTTGAATAATAATAAAACAAAGTCTAAAGCGCATTTGACAATGTTGACTATTGAAGCATATGAGATCAATGTCCGGACCCTAAGTCACACTTTTTTTCATAGTTTGGCTGGTCCTGCGACTCAGGTGCAACATATATTTATATACTGTTTTTTTCCTCTTCATGACACATTTTTTCACTGGTGCGACTTATACTTCGGTGCGACTTATAGTCTGGAAAATACGGTAATATAAAGTAACAGACATCCGATTTCACTGACTGACACCAGTTTTTACAGTCGTTTACTTTACTCTTGCCCTCTTCTACAGAGCTTCTGAAAGGTCAAGGTAGGGAAATTTAATATGAGGCAGGACTTTTGGAACTTTTGTGTTCCCTTGCAATAGTTTTGCATTCCCTTGCCATAGTTTAGTGTTCTCTTGCCATACGTTTTGCATTCCCTTAAAGTTTCCAAGGGAATGCAAAACCTATTGCGAGGGAACACAAAAGTTGCTAACAAAAACCCCCTCCACATCAATGTAAATAAATTTCCACCATGTCTCTTTGGGGCCTTCGTACTCTTCCCACTCCTGAAGATACCTCTTCTACCATCTTTCCATCTCGAAAATGCACTCTAGTTTAAAAAAAAAGCATTCATGTAAAATAGAATGCATGTTATGTCCAATGAAATAAGGGTTTTAAAACACAGCTGATGTATTTGGGTGAGGCAGCCGTGCTAGCATTTCAGACTTGTAACCGGAGGGTTGCCCCGAACCCCGACCAGTAGGAACGGCTGAAGTGCCCTTGAGCAAGGCACCTAACCCCTCACTGCTCCCAGAGCGCCGCTGTTGTTGCAGGCAGCTCACTGCGCCGGGATTAGTGTGTGCTTCACCTCACTGTGTGTTCACTGTGTGCTGAGTGTGTTTCACTAATTCACGGATTGGGATAAATGCAGAGACCAAATTTCCCTCACGGGATCAAAAGAGTATATATACTTATACTTACTTATTGTTCTTGCATGGTCTGTGTGTGGTCTGTTTTTGTGCTTTTAGGAATACCTTCTCACACAAGGCAATACAACTTGTGTGAGTTTTGTAACAAATGCATGTGTTATTCAAACAGAATTGATCAATACAGGGTAAACAGGAGGTCAAACATTAACTCAATATATCACTATTTAAGTCCTGAGCTTAACTCATCACACCACCTCTCATAGGCATGGCACAGGGTTTCATCATCTGTGTCATTGAAGATTTCTGTTGAGGAAAGACAAACAGTAAATATAGTATTATATAGTATTATGATATAGTATATATATATATATATACTGTATATATATATTTATAAAACAAGATGAATTGCACATGGGGCTAATTAGCTCTTGAACTCAACCAACCTCATTTTGCAACTTAACCACAATTCACATGTGAACTGAAATTACAGCAATGCTGCTGCTGTAACTTTAGGCTTTCCATACCTGCACAGCCAAGGCCGGTGGGCAAAGGCATTCTTGTCAGTCCTCCCGAATGCTTAAGGCGTTCGGCCAGCGCCCGCTGCACCAGGGCCAGTGTGAAGTCCCCGTGCCACACGGGCAGCTCCAGCGCCAGCATGCAGTTGACGATCCGCAGCTTCTCATCCTCTGTCAGCAGACCCCGCTCACGGGCCACGTACACCATAAAGGCCATGTCAATGTTCACCGCCTCCCCGTGCAACAGCGCTGGAAGCACTTTCTGCAGAGAATGAAAAAAAAAAGGTTTCACATACAGCATATAGAAAAGTAGTATGAATGGTATTCGCTTCACTTGTCTGCTTGTCTGTCAAAGCACGCAGTTTATGACACTATGAATGATGTGAAAATTGATGTAACTATTTAGTGTGTTTCCCTCAGGCACTGCCATACACACACACACACACACACACACACACACACACCGGAGAAGTCAACAGGGTCAGTCCCTGCTGAGACTTGTTACCTCTCACTCTTAGAAGATTTATAACTCCAATCTTCCACTGGCTTAGGGCCAGGGGTTTCTTCTGGTTTTGTAAGGTGTCGTAGGTTTTGTAATCTAAGAAACAGAGCCCTCACCATCTCAAGCTCAGGACTTATGAGGTGGCCGAAATCCACTAGTCTGTCCAGGTTGTCCTCCCAGAGGTTGGGGGCCAGCTCCTCCAGCATGGTCACAATGGCCACCTTAGTGGTGATAGCAGCCACTGGGGTCGAGTCCACGTTGCTGGACTGAAACCTGGAGTTGAGCAGGTATTGGCCATGCTGCTCCAGCAGCTCAAACAGCCCTTGGTGCTTCATCAGTGCCATCTACAGGATAGAGAAATGATTGCAGTTATATCACACAAATCCCGCTCAACAGCACAACTCAGATGGCATACAACTGAGTGTGGCTGAACTAAAGACTGCTGCAAAATGACATTAGTATTTCCTACTGTGAATCTATCCATTTTTATTTGGTCTTTACAGTCTGTTTTTAACAATAAACATATTGCATATTTCAGTTCTCAGCTGCATGCAGGTGATCTTTCTTTTTACTAATCAAATCCTTTACCTTGAGCATTTCAGCCAGACCATTTGAGATTTGCCTTCGTGGTAATGTTTGAAGGAAGGACCTGTCCAACAGCGCAGCAGCAGGTGGAATGTACGCTCCAAGCTTATTTTTGCAGTTGGCAAAGTTGACCCCAGTCTTGGCCCCCACGCTGGCATCAATGTAGGAGAGGAGAGTGGTTGGTACTCTAATGTAAGGAGTGCGTCTCCTGTACAGGGAAGCAGCAACACCCACTATATCCAGACACACACCGCCTCCGATAGCGATGATCGGCTCTGTGCGCCTGTCGATGCCAAACTTGTGGACCTCATTGAGGATCATAATAACCATCTCCATTGACTTATTTTCTTCTGTGGTGGGCAATGAAAGTATCCTGTGCAGGACATTGCGGCTCTTGAAGTAGTCGGTGACCTGAGAGCCATAGAGCTTGAACACGGTCTCGTCCATGACCACGAAGCGCTTGAGACGCCTGGGGTTGCTCTGCAGGAACTGTAGCTGGTGGGGATCTCTGACGTGGCCAGTCAGAAGGGCATCGTTGCTGGGATCCAACAGGTTTTGGGTCTCAATTACCTGATAGGTGAAAACAATGGGACTGACCACCGTCCAGGTAGTCCCCTTTTCTTCAGTGCACTCATGTCTGTGCAAAAGAGAAAAAAAGACCTTCATCATGGCTATGTTATGGTACAATAATCAGGAACTGAAGTATTGCATGTATTGCATATTTAAAAGTATTGTGTATCAGAATCAGTCAAATCATTATGAATTTCTTAATTTAAAGCATCAATATGCAACAATTTGCTAGCTACCTAACTATAAAAGTCAAGACATGCAACACCTTGTAAACACCACCGAGAGCCTTAGCTGGCACTGCCAGAACAGAAGCTTGCCAACATGCTCACCAGTGTCTTTTGGCAACAGATGTCTGGCAGTCAAACGGTTTCTTTCATTTTTGCACTGTATTCCAGCTCAGAGCACATAATTAGGCACATATTCGGGATTGTATAGTCTAGGCCTATATGTCACTCCCATGCAATCAATCAAAATAAATTTGGTGACACCAAAACGGGTACCCTGATAAAGGCATACCTCAAGAAGTGGTAAATATTTGCATAGTGTTGCTTTAGTTAGTTACAATATTATGGACGTTGTTATTCATTCATAATTAGGGTAATAGCCTACAGATGGTGTAGACTATGTCTACATTTTTAAAGCGATACTTAGCTTGGACACTTGTTTGAATAGGCTACTCTTGATTTTGCACTACTGATTCACTATTCAGTTATTTTACGATGCACTTGTCGAATAATGAATTCA
Organism: Alosa pseudoharengus; assembly: GCF_046254945.1. Taxonomy (NCBI): domain Eukaryota; kingdom Metazoa; phylum Chordata; class Actinopteri; order Clupeiformes; family Clupeidae; genus Alosa; species Alosa pseudoharengus. The sequence continues at coordinate 10,058,355 of NW_027468837.1, read as the reverse complement.
CTATCCATAGTTAATGAACGAATTATTAATTATTTTCTGTAAGGGATAGTTCTATTCATTAATGTAGGCTACTTACATTTCGGCAGATGACAACCGTTTATTTTTGTTCTTCAACGGTTTCCGATTATTTCTCGTCCACGCATCCTTTACTTGTACTAGATAATACTGAATAGGTTTAGACTCGCGATGCTGCACTTCCAGACATTCGTCCATGGATGTGGTAGGACTAATTGACATGACCAAAAATTAGTTTGTGGGACAACAAGTCAGGTTATATGATTTTGCAGCTTGTGCTTGTTTCATTTTGCCGTAGCCTATATAGGGAGGGACCGATCGTTCAGGTAGCCTAATAACCTACCTTACAAAACCGTCCCCTACGTCATGTATGCCTAAATTGTTGCACAATGTGTCATCAGTTCCATGATATAACTTGGCCTTCACATACGTTATGAAATGTCTTAGTAGTCTACCTTCTTTGTTAACAGTCTTTTACTTTTGTTACTTTGGTATCCATCTTTGACCACATGGCTTTACCAAAAAAAGAAGAAAAAAAAACTATAGGTATATTTTCATTGACTTGATGTTGTGCAGTGTTAAGCATGCGCAATCTTTGTCTCACAGTTATCCAACCTATTGACATTGAGGCTAAGCCTAGGCTACATTAACATGAAATTACAGCTTATAGCCTAAAATCAAACAGTCTAGAAATAAGAATTAGAAGTAAAAATAATAAAAATAACAATAATAATAATAGGCCAAATAAAAATTGGTCGTGCTTTGGAAGAGCAAAATAAATAGTGTCAGAAAGAGCCAGTAAAACACACGTAACTCATGTAGCGTAACTGTAACTAGTGCAAAACATCTTCATGACGGCGTTCATTGACAGAACTCATCTGAAAACCACAACAGTAATTTATGTTAAATGATTCTGAACTTTACACTTTGGCAAGGGTTTTTTGGAGAAGATTTTACGCAAGTTGTCTGTCACGTGGTTTGACCGCTTACGACAGAGGCATGCATACAGAGGCTACGTAAAAGCTGAGCTGCAGCGAGACTGCGTGCTTGCATATGGAAAGCGGTTTAGGAGCCATAACTTGTTCGCACATTTTTTTAAAATAGGAGATTTCAGCATGCAGGCAACTAAAGGTACGTTTTTACTAACTAGACCGTAAGCAGGTCTGTCGCCTTGGCTAGGCTAGACCACCTGCTTGAAACGTGGGCTGTCAGTCAGTGGGTCCTCACTCAGTAGTTTGTTCTGTAGCAGGGACTTGGACGTTTTCTGTGTATAGGCTACTGTGACTAACACATGATATTCTAGTTGTTTTGCTGTTTGCGAATTGATTTGTTAGGCATCGAAAGCTGAGACTTTTTGCAGACGCGAGTCTGTTGGACTGTCAGCCTACTTTGCGTGTGCATCCAAGATAGGCAGGCTACTTTTTCTTTCTGACAGATCCAGGGGTGCGTCTCTAGAAAGCGTAGTTGGTTAACTTTGTAGTCCGATCCATCGTCCTTGGAGTTGGTGTTAGCCTACTAGAAATCGCAAACAAGGGCGGACAGTTTGGTGCTTTGAACTGTTGCCCCTGATCAGTCGCACTTGTGTTCCGTTCCGGTTGGTGATGTCGTCCGTGTCAGGAGGAGTGCCTAACCAAAAATCACGAGGTGGTTGTTTTTTCTCGCGTCTTAATGATTGATAACTGGAGAGGCTGCCCCTTTAACTACACAGTTCATGGTAGCACAGTAGAACCTCAGAACAATGTATGAATGCAATTTTTGCAGTAAGGTGTTGTTTCATAATTGATGGGCATAGATATATACACTAGATGTCGCCTTCTGCTTCTCAGCATGCGTCAACACCGCCGCCATCTTTGTACAGGGATCTGAATCGCTAAACTAGTTCTCCTGTATTGTCAGCGTTACCTATTTAGCGACGTTTGGCCATCCCCAGCGATAGAAAACCTTTTTAGCGATTAGCGACAAATTTGGGAACTTCTCACAATGATAGCAGATCGGCTTCTTTGTTGTTGAAACGTAAGAAAATCACCTTTCTCATGGCTTTGTCATTTATGAATTCAGCTACATCTCGTTTGCCCATGGCACTGACCCATGATTATAAAAGTAACGACTGGCGTAGCCTATGTAGTAGCAGAGGTAAATGTTCTACAGATCTACAGCAACTTCTGGTGAGATTACAACTTACACGAGTAAACGAGACGAGGGGTATGTGGCCTCAACCAGAGCCTGTCTACGAAGAGCCTGTTTACTTTCATTGTATCGAACCTGGTTGCAGTTTACTCATTGTTCCTCTAGGGGCCGCCGCTAGCTAGTGCAGAATGAATGGGAGTCTATGGGGCTAGACGGGTAAAATGTATCTTTATTATCGTCTTAAGCTTAGTTTTCTGTAGACTCAACCATAAATACATGCCTGTCAGTTGGAACAACCCAAAAAATTAGATAATTGCTTGAGATTTTGACGATTTATGGTGATTTTTATTTTCGCTAGATCTTTGCTTAGATTGACGCTAATGCATTATAGAGGAGTGGATCACTGAAGCAAGATGGCGTCTCGATTGACGCATTCGTTCCAATGAACAGCAGTAGTCAAGGCGACATCTAGTGTATATATCTATGATTGATGGGTGCTTGAGCATAGATAGATATAGGCTAATCATATCCTAAAAAAAACATTCCTTTTTCTATTTCAAGTTTTCAGAAATGTGATGATTTTATATGCTGATGAGGAATTATTGATTTAAATCAACAGAATAAGCAATAATTCTCCAAAATTCTAAAATCGTAATCTAAATATTGGATAAGGTTCAAAACTCTTGCTGTTGACATATTAGAGTCAGATATACAAAACAAATTTGCATCCTATTTTAGTTATGCTTGTAATTCTAACTTCTAGTATATTAGGCACATTAGTTTTTGTTTATTGTTATGATTGATATACAGTAGATATTGGACAGTGGTATTCTACAATACTCACATATGTTTTACTTTGAATTGATTTTTGTCTCCAGTTTCTGATACTCCGCTGGAATTCATTGTGGAGTATCTGTCCAAAGCCAAGGACATTGCTGACAGTAATGCCAATGTCCCAGAAGAGTTGAAGAATAATCTACAGAAGGCACTAGACATGGCCAGTGGCTTAGATAGCTACCTGGAAAGGATGACCAGCCAGGAAAGTGAGCCCCTGTCTGAACTTTATAAGTGAGTAAACTCCTCTTTCTCCTATGATGGCACAACGATGACATGGTTTTGGCAAATTTTAGACAGATAACATCCTTTCGTTCTATGAATGCAGCCAATATATGTGTGTGTGTTGGGGACTACAGATATAAATGAGCCCAAATGTACCTGCACATACAGTAGGCGCCGACATGACTGCAGTGCTTTAGATTCCATTGTTTCCAGTACAACCCTTTCGCTGCTACTGTGTAGTCTACGATTCACTTCACTATTGGTTTGCACCACTCAATAAAATCCATTTCTTATTAAATCCTTGAAATAAGAATTTCAGCGCTCGTGTACATGTCGGCACCTATGTGCGGTGTGCTTTAGGCTAACTCTAGTACAATGCATCAAATATCAACATTTACGCTTAGAATGGTACATGGTCCAAAAAATAATCCAAGAAAGAACAATCTATCTGTTTGTGCACAACTGGTGACTGTAATATAAGATCTGTACACTCATAGTATAAAAAATAATAACTCACAGCTACATGTAACGTAGGCCTATGCACTTTCACCTACACCATCGTTTCCGAGGACCCTATGTGGGGTCGCCTGAGATACTGGGTATCTTACAATTGACTCATACATAACATATAAATATACATACAATAAATAACAAAATATTTAAAATGCCATGTAATTGGATCCTTCCCTACAATCTGGCTACAAAAAGATGAACTTAGACAGCCTGCATGAGATACTTGATTGGCTTGATACTTACTTGAATCTTGATCAACGCTCCAAATAAAGTAGCAAAACAACCACACGTGCAAACATAGCCAAACAAACTAGCTTGCTAGGACATTTGGGAAAAAAACAAAGTACCACCCTCGACTGGGTGTTACAACAGAGATGTTGTGAATGATTGGGGTCGCCAACGTTTTGTGGAGGAGAGATGTAACGCACACCAAGATGAGGTGCTGGCTACCGGTGTGTATATCTAAAGTAAAAGAAGGAAGGTGCCGCACACTCCCGAGTAAATGAAAAAATGTTCATTTACTCGCCAACGTTTTGTGACATCAAAATAGGGTCACCTGCCAAAATAGGTTGGGAACTCCTGACCTCCACCATCATTTTTTTAGGCTGTGGCATCTAATGAGGGCACTGCAGTGTGTGATGTGCTTGTGTTCTTGTGTGCAGAAAGACAATGTGTCATGACTGGGACCAAGCATACAAGGAGGGGAAAACCAAGTTTCGCCTTCCAAAAGAATGCATCACGGGACACGTGGAAGGTGAGCCGGCCATGTGTGGCCGTGCAAAACCTACAATTTTCATATCTGTGTCTTTCATCAGTGTCAGAGAAAAATCAAACGGCCTCACTTGCATCACATAATTGGCTTTCATGTTATTAATCCAAACATAGTAAATATGGTTATAGTATTTAGCAGACACTTTTGTTCAAAGCAACATACAGAATATGAACATTACAATAGTTATGTAAATTGTAAAAAAATTAACATTAAAAAAAAAATATATATATAATAAAGAATCAACTTATCGATTGTGCCCTTTGAAGAGAAGCCTTTCAAAACATTTGTTTAATGCATTTATGACAGGCCAGGTATTGAAAATGTTCGTGCACATGTGCAAAGCGAAGAGAATCCTGGAAATTGGGATGTTCTCTGGCTATGGGGCACTGTCCATGGCTGAGGCCCTGCCAGAAGATGGTACATTAATTGCCTGTGAACTTGAGGCTTACCTGATGGAATTTGTACAGCCCATTTTTGACAAGTCCCCACATGGCAAGAAGATTAGTGTGAAAATAGGGTCTGCAATGGACAGCCTGAAGGTGAATTTTAATGAGATCTTCTACTGTATGTTATTACATATACAACTTACATAACTGACATACATACGTTGATTGTATAAGCTTCCTTTTGTAACTGATATTTGAATTGCAATGACGTTAACGTTGAATTGCAATGACGGTGTTTTGATTTTCTTTTTTTCTTTTCAATACTGTAGGAGTTGGCAGAGGCTGGTGATCAGTTTGACATGGTGTTCATAGATGCTGACAAAGGCAACTATATAAATTACTACAAGTTCCTCCTTGACAACAACCTTCTCCGAGTGGGTGGTGTGATATGTGTGGATAACTCTCTGTACAAAGGACGAGTCTACCTGCAGGACTCAAAAGATGAAAACGGCCTGGCCCTACGAGACTTTAACGAGTTTGTCTCCAAAGATCCACGTGTGGAGCAGGTGGACCAGTTTTAAAAATGATTATTTCATAGTACATTATATCCTAAATTGCTTGCCTGTGTACGATCTTTGAACTGGTCAAGGATACAAGTCTAGGTAGCTTGCTAACTTTGGTTTGGCTAGGGACTATATACATTCTGGAATGTTGTACTGTAAATAAACTGACCTTGTGTACAAAATTACATTCTGAACAGCCTGGGCAACTATTGGGCAACTAGTGGGATCACCAAAAAAACCTACTTCAAAAAGAGTAACAATCTGCATCAGTTTCACCGTGAATATCAAGCTGTTCTGATTTATTTTGTGACCATTGGGATAACCTGTGCTTTTGTTCTAGGTGATGATTCCTCTAAGAGATGGCATCACCATTGTACGCAGACTTTCCCCCTCACTAGCTACATGCACAATGGTAAGATCAGAACCCCATACTGGGCCGAAAGAAATTACTTGCCACAATTGTCCAATTGTTCTGGAGTTTTATAGGTTATAATTGGGTAAAAGAATATTGTTATCAAGGAGTTCTGATTCTCAAGACCAATATGTCTAAGGAGCCTTTGTGCCTGTAACAGAACAGGGTTACCAATGATGATGTTTTCCGGGGCTTGAGAGGGAAGCCCATCCTGGATCGACTGCGTTTGGATGGGAAGGTGGCGTATGTGACGGGGGCAGGCCAGGGCATTGGAAGGGCCTTCGCTCATGCCCTGGGGGAGGCCGGGGCCAAAGTCGCCATCGTGGATATGGACCAGGGGAAAGCAGAGGCCGTAGCAGAGGAGCTTACACATAAAGGTAGTACCGTAAAGACAGTGTTTGATTGGTTGCGTGCACATCACACCTATCTTTAGGCCAGGTGCAGGACAAAGTATCAATAGAGAATGTCTGCACACCGGAGTAACTCCAAAACTTTAATTAAAAAGCGGCAATATTTGGATGTTGAAAGATTGGGAGCTAATCCAGTGGACGGACATTCTCTTTTGTTTTACAATAACGTAAAGATAGGCAGGTCACATGTTATCTGTTGATGTGAAAGACAGAGCCAGGCTTTCACAAAATCTCTGCATTGAGGGTTTGACTCCAGTTATTGGGTATTTTCACCAGCAGAGGGAGCTATACTGGCCAAGACTTGTGCAAGTGTAAACCCGAGTACATTTTATGTTATTTCTCAGTTGTAATATGTGCCTTTGCTTTGCTTTCTAGTAATAGTAAAGTGGCGTCTTTCAAAGATGACTCATTTCGTACAGCACCATACCACCTGTCTAGAACAGCTGCACATAAAGAAAATCCTTTTCTTTCAAAGTGTTGTACATTTTATTCAGCATTACAAGCTGTCCTAAAGTTGTGTTTTGTTAAATGTGCTCTAAGCGATGCCACACGTTTTTAGGCTAAAACATTTTATGCACTTACTGCAAACATCACTTAACTAACCGCTAATCTGTGTCCTAAATACACTGTAAAAAAACTGTGGACAGCCCAGGCTCCAAAAACGGCAACAAAAACAAGCTGGGCAAACCTAGCAAATAAAAACATAACAAACTGTTACAGCAAATCACAGATGAGATGTGTGTTTAGGAGACTTTCAATTGCACAGCACAGGAGCAGCACGGGAGGGAGGGAGGGAGAGGAAGTAGTGAGCTAGCTCTCTGTTTTGTTTGAAAGTCAACAGAAGTGACGTTACCCAGCATCGCATAGAGCACCTTTAACAACTGGATACAAGTGCAAACTGATGCTATTACAGTGGCTGACCAGTAGTGATAGAGTCAACAATGATAGAGTAGTTTACTTACTCACTTATTAGTTAATATAATTAACAAGCCCACAGCATACCATTTACTCATATCTTGATCATAACTTGTTGTTAAAAAAAACTGATTTGAAAACCATGTTTTGAAGACGGCACTTCTATTCAGATGCCCACTGCCCACAACACTGCTTTAGTGTCACTGGAGCCACATTAGACATTTTCCTCTGTGCTTATAATTTTTTGATGTGAAGATTGCAACTGTATCGCAATGGCAATGTCATTCATAATGATGTTCAGTTCATCCATTTGAATAAGCACTGTGGGAAATTCAATATTCCCTTGGCTAAATAAGTTAAACTGTGAGGGCTTGAATAGCTGAAGAAAATGCTTAGGGAGATGCATCAAAGTATGTGAGTGCAATGGTAAATGTAAATGTACTTTTATGCTGTTACCAGCAGAGGGCGCCCTAGCATTAGGTTACAGTTTGTTAGTGGGCATTTCTTTGTGGATCTCAGATTGTTGGGTAGCAATGTTGATATAAACTAGGTAATTAGAAAAATGTCAAATACATTTTAGATATTTTATCTGCATGGATGTCAACAAGTCCTTAAAGTTAATTTATGTAATTTGTCAAAGTTATGTTATTGATTTTCCTTTTTCAACACTATCAGGGATCCCGAGTATGGCCTTCACTGCAGACATCAGCAAACCAGAGGATGTTCAGAAAATGGTGGATGCCATTGTGGCTAAGTGGGCGACTGTCCACATAGCATGCAATAACGCTGGCATCAACATGAATTCGGCCAGCGAAGAGACCAGCCTTGAGGAGTGGGACAAAACATTCAATGTCAACCTGAGGGGAACTTTCATGTGTTGCCAGGTAGGTGATGCTGCCAGGTCCTTTCTCTGCACCACTGACTGTACATTTTTCATCTCTTTGTCTGAATCTCTGGCAACACTGACAGGGTGGTTTTGGCTGTTTCCCACAAACCTGATGTTTGTCTGTGTGAGACAACTCCAGTCTTGACAGTACAGCTTGAACTTTTGGCATTGCGAGAGAGAACCTTGATAGGTGTTCGAAACCGAAAGAAAAATCAAACTGTATCATTGCTGTTATTACACGGGGTTGCTTTTCATCCAGGAATGTAAAGCCAAATTGATTGCATACATAAGCTGAGGGAGAAGAGAGAGGTGTGTTCATATAAACATTATACAATTATGATATGACATTCAATATGGAGGGAGGCTGTCTCTTTGCCATGTTTATTCTGCCCCGCTCTTCCTGTGCAGTTGTTTGGTTAGAAAGCGAGTTGATACTGAGGCGTGTTTGAAAGCGTGTCTCCCTGTGCCGTAGGCTGCAGGTCGGGTTATGCTGAAGCAGGGCTATGGGAAGATCATAAACACAGCCTCCATGGCCAGTCTAATAGGTAAGTCACAAGCTCCCTTGGACTCCTTTTCTCTTTTCTTCTCTTTTCTTAAGAGAGCAGAACAGGATGTTAAAGAATGAAGGTTAGAGGTCTGTTGGAAGTGTCCAGGCACGCCGGTCAATACTGGGTTTCAAAACTGCTGAAAACTGTAATAAAAGGGTCATTTGGGCTGATTTGGCTTAGAGCAAAGTAAACTTCAGGCCATCTGCCAAACACATTATTTTAACACATGTCCAACAGAATACTTAGACAGACATTGGCTGAGTTGTGGAGTGGTGACGTATAATCATTAGACACAGGTGTAGGTTTGGTTGATATTGACAATATTCTCCCTGATTCAAACTCTCTGTTCAGCCATCCGGCTGGTAGTGTCCTGTATCATCATGTAGATACATTACTCCATGCCTTGGACTTATAATCTCTGAACCCACAATGACCTCGGTGGAGATAAACCTTTAAATTCAAACACCTTCCCCCCATACCCTATACATCTATGTCTGTGCCATTGTGTTAGGGGGCATTTATGCCATGGGGGGGGGGGGGTATTATCCTTCGACGGGGGGTTCTGTACATTAGTTCAAAAGCAGGCCATAGGCTCTTGGTCTTTCCCCCACTTTTCCTTTCTTCCATCTGTCAGTGTGTCCAGTGTTTCCTAGCGTCGTGTCTCTGGCAGTGCCCTCTCTGCCTCATCATAAAGCCAGATGACTCTGGCAGGGCTCCCTGGGCCTCTGACTCCGCGCCTCATAACGAGGCTGAGTAAACAGAGTCCCCACTTGGCCCCACTTGTCCTAGTCCCACCAGCCCTTTTGCTTTTTAGCGCGCCTTGTGTACGAGTCATATTTTTCTCTCCTCGACTTTTTTTTTTTTTTTTTACTCGTTGTTGTTACCTCATTTTTTACAAGCAAAACACCGCATTGTTGTAAAGGGAGAGCTATTTGTGGCACTCCATAATTCCTCCAACAGGTTCCTCCAGGAGACCCGCGGCACTTCATCAGCTGTACAGTCAAGTAGCCAATAAACTTACCTACCATATGGGCCGGAGTCCCAACTGTGGGGGCAATCTGTAAAACAGGAGCATGCTGGGAAATTGAGGGCCAGCGTGTACAGAGTGGGCTAGGTGATCAATTACTCGCATTATAAACAGTCCTATAGGAATACGCTTTATTGGTCTGGACATCTGTTATTACATTGTCATAATGTATAATCAGATGGGGCTTGTTGTAGCCAGACTGGGTACAGAAATGGCGACACTGAGGCCTATTAAAATGCACAATGACAGTGTCTAGTCCATCTGCTGAATAATATTTTTTTTTGTAGTTTTTTTTTTTTTTTTACCCCTTCTCCCCCCACCACCCTCTTTATCTTGCGAGAATGCAGGTGTGCTACCTGGTTGCCTGCTGAGATGAAATATTACATTATTAGCAATTCAGAAATGTTAAACAAAGTGGTGTCTGATATGGCTGTGGTAGTGGATGGGAGATGGTTGTTAGTGCGCCGTCATGCCGTGCTCAGAGGAGGGAGAAAATCCCACAGATTCTGCCTCCATGTTTGGGGAGGTTAGAACCAAATGTCAAACGTCAGATCAAAGCTGCCTTACAATGATGAAAAAACCCCTTGATGGCACTGGCCTGTATCAACACTTAAATAATCAGAGCCTTGTTGGCTACACTGCTTGTTTGCCTGCCCTTAAAAAGAGGAATAAATAGCTGGCTGGATGTTAAAGAGGGCTTTAGGAGGCCCTTGAGCTCTCTTCCCTGCCTGTCTCTCCGGGGACTTGGCGGTGCTGGAAGAGGAGAACATCAAGGGGGCTTTATTTGATGGATAAAGGCAGTTTTGAACTACGCAACGCAGCTGGTATCATCAGGTCTTCAACACGGATTATGGCTGCCGGGCTGGTTTAGATGCGGTCTCAGGCACACACACATACACACACACACACACACATACACCTGATAAGGAGGATTTCAAGCCTGTCTCTGTTTGTAAGCCTGGGGCTTGTCTTCTCCTCAGATACAGCCCACTCCAGGTCACTCAATGGCGGCTACCTCTCCTCCCCATCTTCATCATTTACCTCACCAACGGTGCCACCATCATCACCATCATCATCGTCATCATCATCATCATCATCACCTTCCTCAGCGGTTTTCTTCCTCCAGCTGATCAGTGCCTCCCCACCCCCTGCTCCCCCCCCCCCCCCATCTCTAAACAAATGAGGGCCTGGGAAGCACGGGGGCCGGAGCCTCTCCTCTCGGCAGGACCAGCCGCTGCCGCTCTGTGCAGCTGTGTCATATTTATCATCGCGCGCTCGCGGCCCGGGCTATTTGGCAGTGAGATCACCGGGTGACGAGGTTAACTACTAAAGTTGTATGTAACTTGGAGCCCCGCTCGGGATGATTAATCAACGGGCGGAAAATGAGGCCCTTTCCCCCCGCATCGCACGCAGCGCGCAACATCTGTGATGGTCAAGGCAAACAAATGGCGTGTTGCCTTTGTTAGCGGCCGCGGCACACAAGCGAACATCCAGAGTAATTAATTTTACATCGCCTCATCTACAGGGTCCCGGAAAGCTAATGAGGAGCCCATCTCCCCGTCGCTTTTGGTTCAGGTCTGAACGTTGAGTTATGACAGAAGCGGTGGTGGCAATGAAGCAAGTCAAACGCACCTTTTCAATGTCCTCATACATAAAGCCGACTCCTTTGTATGGATTGTTGCAAAAAATATAAAGTAATAGCTTGTGAAAATGGTCAAATCTTTCAAAGTTAGCCATAGGGCTGATGTGATGTGAGAGTCTGCACGATATGAGAAGTGGTTCCTTTGTTTTGTTTATTTAATTATATGAGGAAGTGATGTGACGGCAGACAGAAATTCATTATTTATGCGGCCAGACAGGATGGAAAATGCGGTTCCTTTTCTCACTTCGATTTGTCTTGCCCGCCCCTGCAGTCCCTCACCCTCAGAAGCAGCTGGCCTACAACGCGTCCAAGGTGGGCGTGGTGAAACTCACACAGACCCTGGGCACGGAGTGGATTGACCGAGGGGTCCGAGTCAACTGCATCTCTCCGTAAGTTCCACATATTACACACACCACCAGGGCAGACTTCAGTCTCATAGCTCAGATAGGCCCAGAGCAGTAGAGAACACAGGGTGGTCACTCTCCCATAAGAGACCGTGGAAAACAAATGGCAGCGCTTTTCCATGCAAGTTTCCAGATTATGAAAGTTTTGGAACTTAAAATGGCCAATCACTTGGTCAGTAGTTAATGAGTTAAATGCTCCTTTGACATGCTCCCAGGTCAACAAGATCTTTATGTTCATGTTGATGTTAACTTAGAAGATAATTTTATCCGGCGCAATGTATAACACAGTATACCGCAATAATAAACATGGCAGTGTTTGTGTTAAAGTTAACAATTTAGAATCCTCAGAGTCACTGAGTCACATCATAGAAGTCTGGTACCTTTCACTGTACTGCACTGCCTCCGCTTGACATTAAATAAAGTAAACTCCCTCAATGAAAATGAACTGATGTTGACAGACATTTTACATGGCTCTGTATTAGGTAAGCACTTCCCATGCTATGTTATTTGGAATAATGTACCTCACATGCATGGCTCCATGAAATGCAGTTAGCAGCTATGCTACCTGATCAAGTCCCCCCTGATTGATCGGGCCGACAGCTAAGGAAATCCCGGCTGCACAAACACATTCATGTGTAGACAAAAACCCTTAGTGGTGCTGCCAGCCTTTAAAGTCCTCTGGGCAGCTAAGGCCAGCCATTTATTTTTCACGGCAAACAAGCAATTCGTTTTAATCCTCTTTTATTATTATTTTGCTGGCTTTTGCAAAGCTGTGATGAATGAAGGAGAAGAAGGGACAAAGAGGAGCGCATTGTGAGACGTGTGTGGACTGGGGACACATCAGAGATTGAGGCACTAATTTAAGGGCTGCACACAATACTTTAGTGCTTAATTTGATGACTGCTGGTGGGGCGAGTCAAGCAAAACAGGCTTTTTCCTCCCTTTTAATTGTTATATTCAATTAGGGGATCAAATTAGCCTCTTGAACCGGAGGTGTCGCCACAACAATGGGGGCCCCGTTGTTTGTGTGTATTTTTGTGTGAAGCTCTTTTGCGAGACTTGAGGAAAAAGAGCGGGAGGAAGAGGAGGAGGAAGATGAGGAGGAGAGGAGATGCGTGTGAAGTGGAGCATCCATGAGCCCCTGCGATCCCCGAGCAAATCCGTCCGGCTGCAGGAGCCGGGGCCCCTCTCCGTCGGGCGGTGGGGGTGGCGGCGGGAACAAAGACACTCTCGCCGTGCTCGGCCCCTCATTTTTATTTATCGCCAGCTTGTTTGCTAATTTTAATTTGCAAAGAGAAGCAATTCTCCCCCCTCCCCACACACACACATCCTCCCTTCTCCCCCACCCACTATCAGAGAGCCGTCTCAATGGGCCACTGATTTCTTTGAAGTGACAGTGGGTAAATATGCATAAAAAAGGGGGGACACAATTAGTGTGTGTGAGGTTGACTGCCGCCTGATTTCATTGGCAACTTTAGCCGCCACGGCGATAAGCCACATTATCTAGAAAATTGGCTGAGGGAAAACGGCACCTCTGATTGCCAGGAAGAGTTCCAGATAACAGGGTGCTGAAGAGAAATATAATTGAGGTGGAATGTGTTAACCAAGGTGTCACATGCTCCTTGGAAGCGCTAATTTATCGGAATGGCAGAATTTGTAGCAAGGTAGCGGAATACATTTCGACCTGGCTAAACGGGGGGAGATGGATGTTCGGCTTTTAGTCACTGTCATGCTGATTGTCAGAGAACGTAGGCAGGAATTTCTCATTAGACGTCCTCGTGTAAATACATTTGTAACAATCGCGAGCGGATTGCATGTGAGCTGTGTGTGTGTATGTGTGTGTGTGTGTGTGTATGCAAATGGAGAGGGCGGCGCGATTTGAGCGATTGCTGTCATTACTGTTGAAAAGGATCAGGTCTGGAGGTGTCTCGCTGGCTGTCTCTGTCTCAGGAGCAAGAAGAGGCATCTATAGCGTACTCACAGACCAGCCTCACTTACACGCTATGTCATCCAAAGCATCAGCATGCTGGACTGAGGGAGGACACTGATGGAGGTTTGCCCATGTGCCTTTTGAGCCGCTGAAATCAAATTGCGCTGAGGATCCTACACACACTGGCGGTGGTGCCGGTAACGGGGCAGGGGGCAAGTCATTAAGCGCCGGGAGCCCTGCCGTAAACATTATCAGAAGGCCGCTCCGAAACACCGGGGCTCGCCCTCACTTGAGCGCGGATAATTGGCTTTATTTTCGTCACCCAAGTGGGGGCTGTTGTGAATCGTGGCTGTCACTCTGCCTGTGATGTCTGATGTGCCTAGCTCATCTTGTTTTTCTTTTTTTTTTCTACCCCTCAACCCTACCCCCCCCCCTGTTTTCTACCCCTCCCACCCCCCCCACAACCCTTACTCTCACTTTCATCGCTCCTTGTCCCCCTCCAACACACCCTCCTCTCTCTCTGTCTCTTTCTCTCTCTTTTTTCCCCCTCCCTGTCTCTCCTTCCAGGGGGATTGTTGACACCCCTCTCATCCATTCCGAGTGTCTGAAGCCCCTGGTGCAGCGCTGGCTGTCAGATATCCCGGCAGGACGACTGGCTCATGTGACAGACCTGCAAGCCGCAGTGGTCTACTTGGCATCTGATGCCTCCGACTACATGACAGGGCATAACTTAGTCATAGAGGGTGGGCAAAGTCTGTGGTAGAGAAACTTTGCCTTTGTTCTCTCGAGCCCATCAGAGAGAGAGAGAGAGAGAGAGAGAGCAACACACCTTCACCACCCTCAAGGGACTTTTACAGTATGGCCAGTAAACTGTATCCAAGGGCAACAAACAAATGCATTCAGAGGTGGTGCTCAAGGTTGTCCTCATACAGAGCCATGGGCTCCATGCACACAGTAGTTTTCCTATGGTACCTCTGATGATTCACCTCGAAAGGGACCATTTGTTGAGCCTGTGGCGTGTCTTGACCACTGTCATTGTTTCCTGTGGCGTTTTGTCTGGTTTCTTTGGACCGACACAAATCTTTGAAATAAACTGTTCTGGGACTTGTTTTTGTTATGGTGCTTTATTTGGCAAGGAGATTTTCTGTTCAACAGGCTAACCTCAAACATCACACAACTGAAAAAGAAACTGCCTTCTATATACCTTTTATTTTTATTTTTTTTATCTCTGTCTAAAATTCAGTATGCAGTGCAGCTTATTGGAAGACAAAGACATGGCATACCATACCGATAATTTGGATGACGTGACTTTCCAAACTCCAAACCACATAAAATATCATGAATAGCCTGTGCAAATTTTATGAGTTATTCAAGTGGAACAGCTGTGTCATACTGAATGGAATTAAGCTTTGAAATATGTGCCATGTTTTCATGTGCTGTTGAAGTCCAGTGAAAATATCCTGTTCTGGAGATGACGTGGAAGCCGACTTGATATCTCACATATGACTTCTAATGTTACTGTCCACCGCTGCAATTACTGGACCTGAAGAGTAGGAATGAGTTGGAAAATAAGGGGAACTAAACAGCGTGTTGTCTGCTGTTCTGTAGTGTTCAGTTGTAGTGTTAAGTTAGTGTTCAGTTGTAGAGTTCAGTTCTGTAGTTTTCAGTTGTAGTGTTCAGTTGTGTAGTGTTCAGTTGTAGTGTTCAGTTGTGTAGTGTTCAGGTGTGTAGTGCTCAGTTGTGTAGTTCAGTTGTGTAGTGTTCAGTCCTGTAGTGTTCAGTTGTAGTGTTCAATCCTGTAGTATTCAGTTAGTGTTCAGTTGTGTAGTGTTCAGTTGTAGTGTTCAGTTGTAGTGTTCAGTCCTGTAGTGTTCAGTTGTAGTGTTCAGTCCTGTAGTATTCAGTTAGTGTTCAGTTGTGTAGTGTTCAGTTGTGTAGTGTTCAGTTGTAGTGTTCAGTTGTAGTGTTCAGTTGTGTAGTGTTCAGTTGTAGTGTTCAGTTGATACATACTCTCTTGCTGGCGTTCCTTCCTCTAGTTACATCTCCCCATTTCTAACATCATAATAGGAAAATATGGAGACCCTCAGGATGCATGTTCAGGTTTTTGGCTTAATCTCCAAAACATGCAGATCTTACAGAGGGTCGTGCTCAGTAGCTTGTCATTCAATGGAATTGTGTGTGAATAGACAGCACTTTATCGTTTTGTAAAACTGTGTTCTGTGAATGCAAGTGCCATTTTGTTTTTAACTGATATATGGGATTTATACAGTATGTGAAAGCCGTATCTGTGTATTGTTCTCTGTGGCTTCTAAAGCCACTATGTGTGTGCAGTGTGAATAGTCATCATCGTGTTTATATGCGGAAAAACAATACTTGAGAGAAAGACGGGCAAAGAACTTGACCTTGGTCAACGCAATTATTCCCAAGGAGTGGCCAATTAGGGCCATTACTAATGCAATGGAATGGCGGTTAGGCGTGTGAGCATACACAATTCATTTACAGTACTGACACCAAGAAAGGGGGGATCTATTTACATAATTAGGATAGGCCAATCATGAAAGCCAAGTAGAGGCTTCTATTTAGAGCCAAGACCAATCAGGAAATATCCACTGCCTAATCAAGCGCGATGCATTCCAAAGTCCATCACGACAACAACCGAGGCCTGTGCGTGTTCAGTAACCGTTTTGGGTTTTTATTTTTTGTCATTTTCTGCACACAGATAAACAGTCTAATTTACTAACAAATCAGTCTGGGAAAATAAACTAAGCGTCTGATTGAGGCTGAGCTGATGAAGCTAGCAATCGAGTGAAGCCATTTCTCAAGAGGAAGATATGTTTGGATAGGATGGGGCTGATGTAGTTATTTATTTATTTATTTATTTTTTGGTCCTGCTGTTTTATCAAATGGCCACAGAGGGGCAGTCTGGAGATGATTTGCTGCCTCCCCTCCTGGGGAACTTAAACGAGCGGAGAGTCATCAAGCATATCATTACAATAATCTGCAATGGGTATCGGGGACTGCAGTCAATATGTAATAATCTCATACAATCTTACATCAGCAATTAAATATCCAAGAGTGGAAAGGCACGCACATGGCCGTACATAAGACATAACACAGACGCAGGGCTGAAAACCTGTACCAAGCCCTCGCGTGTGAGGGAGGATGACGTTATTTTCTCAACACTGATAACAATAGCTAAGATTTATTGCTCTCGCTAAGATATTCATTGCAGTCCTGTCTTTTCAGTGACTAAACAAGCATTGGATTGTTAATTGACACAGTGACCCAAAATAATGGAGGTGTGTGTTTTCCAATGTGGCAGAGCTACGTTTTAAAGTAGACATTATGTGGAGAGTTTTGAGCAGTAAGTGGTTCATTCAAATCGCATTTGTACTGGCAGTGCACTCTGCGCTGTTTTGGTGTTATGATGATGTTTGTATTGCTCTAAACTGGAGCGGAGCCCTCTCTGAAGGTCTTATTTTCCCTCGAAAGTGTGGGGGCGAACGAGTGAAATCTTCATCTTTCAGCAGCAAAAAATGGCGATCTCTCTTCAACCCTATGGCATGCTCCATGAGGTGTAAGTGATCTTGAATGCATTATTCACAACCTCCTTGTGCCGCAATTACCTCACGGAGTGTGGGCAGCAGGAGTGTTGTGCTAAACAGTTCTTCAGCCCCGAAAAGGCACTTGTGCCTGCACACACACACACAGACACATAGACACACACACACACTCTCTCACACTCACACTTGAAATGAACTTTGATTAATGTGGACACCGGGCCCCCTGCTCACATGCACCATTTTTACAGTGGAGGCCGTGAACGCACAAAGCTGCTACCTCATGAAGGCAGAGCAGAATACATCAACACACCTACATATGGCAGCAGGGAACCAACTGCAGGTTTTACCAAAAAAAAATAAAACAAGCTGTTTTAATTTCTTTTACTGTCATTTGGGGTGTCATATAAGTGAAATAGTGCCTTATGTGATGTCAGTTTGAATAATACATTGTAGTTAATTATAAGCAAATAGTTTAATGTACATAGATTCGAATTGTGTTGATTTTACTGTCAGCTTGTTTGTAGAGGCAGCAGCAGGTGACTGAAGGGAGACGGAACAAATGTCTCCCCTTGTGTGTTAGCATTCTGGTGTGAGACTTGTCCTTCAAAGTTAAACAACTCCACTTTAATTGGAACAAATTGGAAAAATATGGGACACTCGCAGATGCCACGTAACCTTTTCCAAACTGTAGAGTGGTTGACATTTGTGGGACCTTGATTCAAACTTGGGAATAATAGGACGTTTTAATTATATGCATGTTTAAATGAGCAATTATTGATAAACCCTAGTTGCTCAAGCCCAGGGGATAGAAGTGGCCGTCAAGGCTGTTTAATTTATTTCCTAATGCTCCTTCAAGTACATTTAATTTAATTTTCTGTGTGCATGCGCATGTGTGTGTGTGTGTACTGTATGAGTGTGTGTGTGTTTGGGGGGGGGGGGGGTCTTTTGCAGAAGGGATGTGCCAGGAGGGTTCAGCCTAGCAGGCACGGACAGGTCTTCGAGGTGAAGCGCCACTCACGGCAACCGCATCTCCCCCATCCATCCATCCGTTGCCTGTGAGACGGGGCCTTGTTTACGCCCTGTTTGTGAACTCATGGGTTATTGATGGCGAGCAGGTTGCGCCGTTTGCTTGGATCATGCTCACCTGCTGACTTACACTGCTCACTACCATGTGGCAGCCATGTGCGTCCGCTTATAAAAAGATGTGTTGGCAATAAATAATGAAAGGGAGCGAGCATCTGTGGCACCTGTATTGTGTTGCAGTTATTGTATGTAAATAAAGTCAGCTGCTGAACACAGAGCTGTGCATTATTGATGTAAATTCCAGAGGAGAGAGCCCTTTGAGCTTTTTCGTTCCCTTCAATTACTTCCTTCGCACGTTTTTGATGTGCGAACAGTAAACCTCATGAATTTCTGATTTTTTTTATTATTTCTTTTTTTCCCCTCCCTATTTTATTAATAAAAGCTGGTCCGGTCTGACATGCACACATACACACACAGAGACACATTCACACTTATACAGTACACACACACAAACACACACACACAGATACTATCCCACACGCATACACACAGACTCTATCTCTGTCACATATACACACAGAGACACATCCACACTGATACAGTACACACACACACACACATGCTGAAGCTGGGTTGTGCTGACCGAGCAGTCCCCCGTCATGTCACATTGAAATGGACTTTATTCAATGAAGGAAAACTAAATAATTCACCTTTTAAGTGAATCTCAACATTCCTCCTCCTATTGTTCCCAGTTATTATTTATCAGCTCGGCGCATCCTGGCTTGGGTTCTGTGGACCGCCATGTCCCAGTGATGCCACCCTGAGAATACTGTAAGTTTGAATTCTGGTTCTTACACCATACCAGGGTGGGGGAAAAAAGGATGATGTGGCCGCTGCTTTGCAACACTTGCAATCCTCGTGGTGGAACAACGTACTCTTTGGCCTATTTTCCTAATCACACAACAGCATCATCGCTCTCCATTTCAGGATTACTCTGATCCCTCTGTTAACGTGCGCATTTTGTTTGCTCGTCTCAAATTACAGGCCTCAGATTAAATCGGACCGAGCAAAAAGGCATCGATCATAACCTCCGATAGCGCCACGCTGGCTTTGATTCAATTTTCACTTCCATTAATATCTATGAAACGTCCGATTGTCATTCGGAGCATATTGATGGTATTGTTGAGCCGTGCCCTCATATAACGTGGCCCCAGCGGCAATGAGGAAATGTTACAGGGAATTAGCGTGTGGGAAGCGTGCGCGCACTGAGACTGGCTCACCATTTAGAAATTCATTATCCTAATAAATAGAGGCAAATAAGCCGAGATCTAAGAGAAATATCCATCTCATCCCAAACAGCAGGGGTCTTGGGGGGATGCAGGGAGGGGGGGGGGGGTGCGAGGGGACCCGCAGGATGCTGCTTCGGAGTGTTGTTACTCTCATTACTGAAGCCTCTTTCACCCAAGGGTGCTTCTCACAGCCTCCCTTGCCTCGTGTTGAAGGCCCAGTTGTTGACTTAAAAAGAGCCCCCATTTATCTTTAACCATCAAGAAGCCATTCATCCTACTTGGGTAGGCTTTACACATGATTTTACTCCCATAAATGTGTTCCTTAACTTTCATTTTTATGTACACCCTTTTGCAAAAGAAAAAAGAAAAATCAAAGTTTTAAAAATGTGTCATTTCCAACCAACAATGAGCCTGCTCTAATGGGATTAAGTTTTATCACTGACCCAGCCCTTGAATTTTAAATTAAAGTTTAGCAAAAGCAAACTTCAACCAAAATTACAGATGCTTCCTGTGATTAATGAGAGGGTCCTACATTATGTACTTCTCCCTGCTTATGACTTTGATACGCTTCCTCTGGGGAGTATACTGTTGGGAGGTATTCTGTTACTGTATAATTAATGAAAAAGTTGTTCAGTATTGTATGAGATGTAAACAAGTCATCAACAAGACAGTAAAAAATGATAGCTAAGAATCCCAACACAGCAGACTAGAGTGTATATGAAAACAGCAGGAAGATGGCCAAAACTGTGGCTTTGATAGTGTTTGTGGCAACCACATTCAGTACATTCAGTCATAGGAATCTGTGTCATAAGGCTTCGTCATAAGAGAAAAATAAAACGTAATTTCTCTTCCCAATGACGTGCCCGTAACGGGTAACCAAGGAAATTACGCTGTTAATAGGCAGCAGCAATAAAACCTCTTGATTCATTCAGCCCTCAGTTCTTTATTTCCCTCAGTCCCCTGAAGGTGCATCGCGTAGCCACCGTGAACCTAAGTGTTCCTTGCTATTATTTAGCCTTCTTTTAACAGGCCCCCACCAATGCACAATTAATCCACAGATGCACAACTGGGTGATCAAAGCAGCGGCAGCATTACACGGACGCCTGGCATTAAATCGGGGCTCCATGGCATTAAATTGGGACTCCATTCTCCCGCCGAGGCTCTGGCGTGATTCATTGTCTGTTAATTAAAAGCGGCCTGAACTAATGTGCTGGCCTGCTCAGGTGGCTTGTCCCACGAGTGAGCGAGAGATGTGTGTCGTAAATAAAACTACATTTGGAATTCTATAAATAAGTGTCACCTCAGGACCTTGCATGATTGCCAACATCCAATCGTTTAATTTATGCACGGCTGAAGGGGGAGCTCATTAAGATGCAACCCAGTGTCAGGCTGACTAGCAGAAGCGTTTCAAAGGCAGAATCAGACGGAGGGGATGGCCGGAGCATTGATGACTACTTAACCCCCCTCCCTTCCCCTGTCTGTTTCTCTCCATTTATCCCCCCATTTCTCTCTCTCTTTCTCTCTCACTTTCTGTGTCTCTGGGTGAACTTTGTTTAAATTTTTAAGCTTTGTATCTACAAGGTAAATGTGAAATGGAAAAGAAATATGGCTGCACTGTATTTTCTAATAACGATCTGCAATGATCCGTTACGAATATCTTGTGTGAGTTTCTGGGAAGGAGAAAAAATAAATATGAAATGTGTATCCTTATCTACAGTCATTGTAACCATGCTGAAAAAGTCAAATAACCAGAATACTAAAAGAAATACAATTTGCATGTCACCAAGAATGTAAGATTGTGTATCACATAATTGTCACATATTTGACTAGAAAAAAATATTAACATTAACATTGCATTATGGAACAGAGACCTTATGAGGAAGTGTTTATCTCCTACTATCAGCTTTGCAGGTGTGTTTTTTTCACTTTGACCTACTAACAGTGGAGTTTCTGATACAGAACTATAGTTCATCATGCAAGACAATTTCTCAGTAAAAATATATTTAGCCTTTGATGTATTGTCTGTTGACAGTTGTTGCTATGACTACTATGACATTTGGTTGTATATAATGGAAACATAATACTATATGACTCAGGAAAATGTGTCTCAGCTCTATATGAGAGATTCCCATCACTGTTAGAAATCTACACTACGCACTATGACTAATTAAGTCCGAATCAAATTTTCATCTGATTTAATTTAACACCTACACCTAATTTAACACCTACACTTAATTTAACACCTACACCTAATTTAACACCACACTGTCTTGAAAGCATCTCACAGAATTCCTCACACTGAAACCACCTGATCTAATATGGTGTTCACAACTGGTCAAGTCCCGACCCTATTCCATTGCTTGGTGCATGATACAAGAGCCCTTATCGCAAACAGTCTCATAATATCATAAACTGCACCAAAACAAATGTGCTCTTTTAAAGTGATCTCACTATCAGATTTCATTTCACAGTGGCAATTCTAATTGTGACATTAATACAGTATAGGGCTAATCCTCTCAACAAGGGCCCCACATCGAGAGTTAATGAGGTATTGTTTATGGGTTGAGTGGCCACCTCTGGCCTGAATAATGACAGATGCATGTGAGGAGCCCACTGACGGACGTGAGTGGGCCGAAGCGGGCCGAGAGAAGGATTTACTGGGGTGGAGGGAGAGGTGGAGATGAGGAGTTATGGCATGCTCATCCACAGAGGGCAGAGGCAGAGGAAAAGAAAGAGACAGAGAGAGAGAGAGGAGAGGAGGGGAGAGAGAGGAGAGGAGGGGAGAGAGAGATCGATCTGCGGCTAATGCAGCTCTCATTAGTTCCCCGAATAAATTCTCCAAACAGTGGAAGGGGCCGACACTAAAAGCACCTGGTCAGCCTGGAGAATGTACTTGTCCGGCTTGGGGAGATAAGTCAGCCCCCCTCCCACCACCACCACCACAACCCGTACCCTCTCTTCTCAAGTCCTGAGATCTTTTCTCTTTTTTTTTATCCTACTGGGCCTACATACGGGCATTTGGATGTCTCGAACAAGACCACAATAAATTGTTCCTCATTATTCAGTAATTAACTCCAGTGAACGCTGTCTCTCCCACACCCCCCCCCCCCCCCCTGTGAGCTGCTTTAAATCACCTTACTCCACCTCCTCCTCTTCTTGCAACACGGCTCTTTAATTTCCTCTTCACAGTGGGGAGTGTGTGGGGATGGGATGGTGATCTGTGTGTGTGTGTGTGTGTATGTGTGTTGGAGGGGCAAGGGAGGGGCATTAGTTAGAGAGATAGCTTGATGCACTCCATCATCCTCCTGCCATATGTCACAATCCGCCCCCCCCCCCCCCCCACACACACACACACCTGCACTGTTCTCTCTTGTGCCTTACCCTCACAAGGGGGTGTCCTGGCCCCAACATTTGGAACACCTGGGAGAGTTAGACCTGGTAGTGTGTGTGTGTGTGTGCGCCCGTGTGTTTGTGTGTGTTAGGTGGGGGGGGTGGCGCTCAGGAAGCATGAAAATGAAAAGCACTCTGCGTGGTTTTGGTCTGGGGTCATAACAAGCTAACTAAAGGATAAGCAGGAGGCATGACCATGTGGGTTTTATGAGCAGGCATCTGCTAAGACACCTATCCCCGAGGACCCCACCCCCCACACCCCTGTCCACTGGGGCCTTCACGCCCTCCCCCTCCCTTAATTGTTAAAAACGAGGTTATTAATTGGACATGGGAGAAAATCACCTGTCATTCCAGATGGGAATGAGCCGTTGATTGAAAGGTATCTCTGCAATCAGCCCATAAGTTGGTTAGGAATAACCCAGTGGGACCCAGCCCACAGGCTCTTTCTCCACCCAAGATATTGCCTCTCGTCTCTCTGACACACATTCACACACACATGGCCCAGATTCACTCAGACTATACTGTGGGCTAGACCTCCACTTGTGTGAAGAATGAATACTCTATCTAGAAAATCAGATCAAGTGATATGTTCATTGCGCTGTTTAAAATCTCTAGAAATAACTACAGTTCTCATCTATTTGATATGTTCATTGTGCTGTTAAGAAATCTCTAGAAAAGGCCAGAGTACATGTTCCTTTGATGTGGTCATTGTGCTGGTCAAATCTCAATACTCATCAAGGCCTTTTGACGTGCAACATCTACTGGCAGAAAGCACAAGTAAACAAGCAGAAAACACAAAGACTGGAGTGAGGTTTTTACCCAAGTTGAAACTGTATGCATTCACTGTTTAATATCATGAAACATAAATGATACATGATGTGTTACATGTTCCGAAGTAGACAAAAAATAAACTCCTCCATATACAATACAGCTAAATTGTGCAGTAGAACACAAGAGTAATTCTCTACTACTCCCCTTTCACTAAACACATTTATTCCTTTGTTGTAGAACATACAGAAGTCTGGTGAATGAACTGCCGTGAACTAGTGTTGATGAACTACTGTTCGTACTCAAATAGTTTTTCACAAATAGATGGAACAGGACACAATCATGCATGGTGAAAGAAACAAACCATTTCTGTCAGAAATATTACATGGCATTCCGTCCCATCACCAAAACATTTTAATGGTTTGAGTTTTCAGTGGGAAATGAAAAACACCACCTTATATTTCTCCAAAAGCATGACAGTTAGCTGAGTGCTCCATCTGCCTCAGAAATCACTGTGAAAATGTAGCCAATATTAACACAGAAAGACCATTAGAAAAACATGCCTAAAGGACACGGAACAACAGCATGCATGGGGAGCGTGTCTCCTCCCAGGCCCCGCACTCCTGAGGAGCACGGTACATAAGATGCTGACAAAAGCGCTGTTTCGAAAAGAGGCTCTAAACACATGATGTTAATATTTGATGGTGCCCCCCCCCCCCCCCCCCCTCTCCGACACAGCAGCCACCCCTGGGGAGGCAGCAGCCACGCGCTGGATGGAGAAGCCACTGACGGGGCGGCAGGCCGCCAGCAGCACCGCATGCTCGCGTTAATACGCCGATCGAGAGGCGAACAACAAAGAGGAAGCCATAGTTCCATTAGAGATGGTGAAGAGAAAAAAAAAATCACATTTACACACACACACACACATACACACAAAACAAGCAAGAGTGTTGCATGGGAGCAGGAATGTTGTGTTAACATGAGGCCTACACAGCAATTAAAGATCTGACAGAGAGTGGCTTGCTACTGGACTTCTGATTTCATCTCTTTCCAAACTCCAAACAGACCTTGCTCTGCTGACTCACTGAATACTTTTCTCCAAGCCTGCGCTTGATAACACGGGACATTTGTACAATTAAAAACCCGAGTCAGTCCCAACAGCTCACGCCGCTCCTATATCCAGCAGGTAATTTGACTGGGGGCCAAACATTTTTAGGATGTGCAGATGTTTTCTGTTTAAGCAAGCATC
Organism: Alosa pseudoharengus; assembly: GCF_046254945.1. NCBI lineage: Eukaryota > Metazoa > Chordata > Actinopteri > Clupeiformes > Clupeidae > Alosa > Alosa pseudoharengus. The sequence goes on along the minus strand of NW_027468837.1, from coordinate 10,033,464 downwards.
TGTTTGTGCAGATGCAATTTATGTTAAAAACCACAAAGGGCTCCCAATTGCTTTTATGATGTCGTATTAGCTTGGGTTTGTAATTACGCCCCAGCAAGTAATAAGCAAATTGGTCGCAAACTGAGCCCCCACCAACCCCCCTCCACACCCGCTCAATATGGCCAATGACTCTAATGCGTCCCGTGTAGCCACGTTGTGTGTGCCTAGGAGGGCCTTTCGGAAGGCCTTTTTTCTGAGGAAGCAATAAAACATAAGGACGGTACTGTGTGCTCCGCGGTGTGTGTGTGTGTGTGTGTGTGTGTGTGTGTGTGTGTGTACCGCTTTACTGACTTCTGAACCTTTAAACTCTGCCCGAGTGAGACGGTGAGGCCTGTCCACAGGATACAGATGGTTTTCATTCACTCGTCGTGCACACGCCGGGGGTCTGCTCTGCAACTGAAGAGCTTTTCCAGGGCACGGCTATCTCCACTGGAGGAGACACACGCTGAAAATGAGCAGCAGCCCTGCGACGTGGCGAGCCTATTATTTGCTCGGCGAGGTTGCTCTGTTGGTGTCCGTGTCGGATAGCAGAAAAACAAATGTTTAGCAATCACAGACAATACGGCAACACTTGAGTGAAGAGCGTGGGTATCAATGCCCCATTTTGGACTGACCTCCATTTGAGACAGATGCTGAATTGCCAGTTTGATTTTATTTACTCGGGCGACACATGCACGCGACTTGGGGATGTTACTGGTGTCATTACACATCAAGGGCCCAATCTCACATGGGAAGGATGATCCACAATGTTGATGGGCTGTACACTTGAGAGGAAGAACACTTGGTTCAAGGGTTGAAGGGTTCTACAAGGACAAGTGTCCTACAGATGCAACCTCTGAAGTGTCCTACAGATGCCACCTCTGAATGCTCCCATGTTAACAATCACACTTGAACTCAAATAGGCAAGCTGTGCAGATAGAGGTGTAGGTTTCACTCTTTTTTCTAAAAGAAAAAAAAATCGATCAGGTAGCCTGAAGTACCTTTTTTTTGTGCAAGCCTCGAAACAAACAATTATCCTCTAGTCAAGTTTCAGACCATGTATCGGAGCTAGAACCCACACTCAGGTTATTTCCAGTGCAGTAACACTGAAATATATTGGGATGACATCATTCACACACAGCCATTTGAAGTTTCATTGTGCTTGGAACAAGCATGTTCAAGTTGCTCTTTCCCCCATTATAGCAGTAAGCAGGTTAGCTTGATACCCTCGTTTATAGCCAGTGTAATTGCATCAGTGCATAATAGCGTCATATGCAGTTTTGGTATAATACATCATGCTTTCCCCTGCTGCTGTGCTGTGCTGCTGTCTGTATGTGCTCTCTGTTGGAGGACTGCCCTGTCTGTCCACTTCAGTGGTAGCACACCTCGGAGATCTCCATAGCCAATTCCAGGCATTCCCCACTCTCGTGGCAGGCGTCGAACAGGCCACAGTCGAAGTCGCATTTGCAGTTGCAGTCGCCGTTGCCGCCGCTGTGGCCGGCCTCGCGGGTCTTGGCGAAGTGCTGGTAGGACGGGCACAGGCGCTGGGCCGCCCAGTCGCAGGAGTTGGGCAGCATAAGGCAGAGGTCATAGAAGCGACAGAAGAGGCAGGCCAACACGACCCCAGCGCAGTCGTCTGTCAAGAGGATCAGGAGACAGTCAGGGACACGGAGAATGGGAGTGTGACATGGAGAAGCTCGAGAGCTCTTCAAATATGAAGGTGAACAGATCCACTTACCGTTAATCACCACAGCTATCCACCTCAACACATACTGACGTGCACTTGGGGAAAAATGTCCCACTATGATGCAATGCTGAATAGTTACAGTTCTCTGTGGGTTTTTGGCAAGTAAAAAACAACAACACAGATTGCTCTCCCTCTCACTGCATTATCAGCACAGATGTAAATTACATAGACTATGAAACTGAATGGGCTCATTTGAAATGACAAATAAAGTGTTATGTGTATTTTTTATTAAGATTATGATGTGTTGTGTGAATTTGTCAGCGTGCAGATGTAAAGACCCAGATGTTCCCATGAGGGGGTGCTTGAGCAGAACTGCTGTGGATGGAAAATTATTGGAGCTGCATGATGCTTCCCATCCTTTACTGGGCCATTTAAATGCCACTAATGCCCCAATAAAAAAACGAGGGGAGTTATGGTCAAAACGGCTCCTCTCAGAGCAGAGCCCAGCGCTTGGCCGTACCAAAGCAAAGTCAGCCTTCAACGGGGCGGATGAGCAACGGCCGACCAGCCAGAGGTCCCAGTGCCCATTAGATGGCTAAATATTTATTGTCTTTGCATTCTTTACTGACTTCACACTCCTGAGGAGAAACAGACTTCCTGTGCTGTATCTCTGTAAGAGTGGTTTTAGGGCCATAAATGTACATTCATTCATGCAATCATGATCTAGAAGTCCAAATTGTCTAGATTTAGGTAAAGAAAATATATGTTTGGCAATTTCAGTTAAAGCCCCAGCTAATCAGTCATATGTATGCATTATGAAAAGGGGGGGGGGGGGGGGTCTGGTCCTCTTGGGGCTCTTTCATCAAATAAAAAAAAACATATTGCCATCTCTGGTCTACCTCCTGCGGTACAGTTGTTGGATGCTTAGAGATGTCATACCAATCATTGTGAATGTACTTTGTGTAGTCCCTAAAACCTTTTTTCTAATTCCATTCAATAGGTTTCTTCATTGTATTCCTGTCATTCAGATCATGTGAAGAGCATCCACTCAATGGTCAACCATCAGAGACAGAGAGATGACAACCTTTAGACATTTGGGCCTTTGCATGCAGACTAACGTACATTTTCAGGGGAAACAAATAAAAAAAAACGGAGGTACTGTATCAGCAAAGATAGAAAGGACACAAGAGAATATTGTATCAGCAAACCTCTAGACAACTCTAACTGTTTATTTTATATTCCAGCACTCACTAAAAATGTGTTTTTTGTCCAACATGACATACACATCTTTGCTTATTGACCACAGTATCATACATTGTACTATGTCTCATTCTGGTTTACTGAGTTCTGATGAAAATCTTTATGTTGTGTGAGAAGAGGTTTGGTTGCATCATGAACATCAAGCACCTGAAGTTAGTACATCTCCTCAGAGCAGGCACAAGTGTCTTAGTGAGTTGGACCTGTGTGAGAAGCACACCTACACCTAAATCAACACTCACTGTGGCACTTTTGGACTTCACAGGGGCGGATCGTCTGTGCCTTTTAACTTTTGGACTTCACAGGGGCGGATCGTCTGTGCCTTTTAACTTTTGGACTTCACAGGGGCGGATCGTCTGTGCCTTTTAACTTTTGGACTTCACAGGGGCGGATCGTCTGTGCCTTTTAACTTTTGGACTTCACAGGGGCGGATCGTCTGTGCCTTTTAACTTTTGGACTTCACAGGGGCGGATCGTCTGTGCCTTTTAACTTTTGGACTTCACAGGGGCGGATCGTCTGTGCCTTTTAACTTTTGGACTTCACAGGGGCGGATCGTCTGTGCCTTTTAACTTTTGGACTTCACAGGGGCGGATCGTCTGTGCCTTTTAACTTTTGGACTTCACAGGGGCGGATCGTCTGTGCCTTTTAACTTTTGGACTTCACAGGGGCGGATCGTCTGTGCCTTTTAACTTTTGGACTTCACAGGGGCGGATCGTCTGTGCCTTTTAACTTTTGGACTTCACAGGGGCGGATCGTCTGTGCCTTTTAACTTTTGGACTTCACAGGGGCGGATCGTCTGTGCCTTTTAACTTTTGGACTTCACAGGGGCGGATCGTCTGTGCCTTTTAACTTTTGGACTTCACGGGGGCGGATCGTCTGTGCCTTTTAACTTTTGGACTTCACGGGGGCGGATCGTCTGTGCCTTTTAACTTTTGGACTTCACAGGGGCGGATCGTCTGTGCCTTTTAACTTTTGGACTTCACGGGGGCGGATCGTCTGTGCCTTTTAACAGCCCACGATCTCTCCTCACTTATACGTTTAGAACATTTTAAAAGCCTCCTCCTCCTACTCCTCCTCCTACTCCTCCTCCTACTCCTCCTCCTCCCTCTCCTCCTCCCTCTCCTCTTCCTCCTCCTCCTCCTCTCCTCTCCCCTGGCATTTCTTTACACATGCATAATTTACGAAATCACCCTCTCGCTCGCTCACTGAAAGACAAGTGAGGAAGCTGTTCGGAGACATAATCAATTACCATCAGCCTTAAAAGTTTTTTCAAAACATGCATTTCAAATGGATGCGTTGCCATTCTGCGCAGGCATGGGACCAATGCTCTCACCATTGGCTGCTACTGCAAACCCCTGGCCCTCAGGGGTGCAATACAGTGTGAGATCATAAGCCTGAAACAATGACAGCAAGAGGCAACAGCAACGGGGGGACTTCCAGGAGGTCCATAACGAATACTTCCTATGCCACAAATAAGACTGGACATTCGCAATTACATGCATGATTTCAAACATCTTCTGCTCAGTGGAGGAATACTATTTTTGAGAGCCTGGTTCGCCATTATACAATGTACAGCAAAGCTCAGTGCTTTTTGTCCTTAATAATTCATGATCCTCAGAATTTAAGTTTAATCGGATGGGCTGCTTAATTTACTTAAAAGTATTTCCAGTATGGTGTCCAGCTTTTAAATATGACTTTTATTCTGGTTTCTGATTCTAAATAATGTACAAGTTTCAATTATTCATGTGATAAAACTGCATAAATGCATTCTCATGGACATGAAATATATCATGTGTCAGCCTGTAAATTCCTCACATTCCAGAAGCTTCAGAAAACCACAAAATGATAGCCTGAGCTCCGCGCTACATAGTCACAGAGGCGTTTATTTGATTGTTAGGTTGTATACTCTGTTAATTAGACGGCGAAATGGGGACCACACACATGTACACACAGCAGAGCTTTCACAAGCACGAGCAGTCTGCAGACGATGAGGCCATTTTCTGCCCAGCTTCACTAAAGACTTGTCGACCCCTGCTTGGTGGGGGAAAAAATGGCTTTGTGGCTACGTGCACAGCTCAGTGGGCCTGCTTCATTGCAGATGCGTTCAGCCTCTTCAAGCCATCCCCATTACGAGGGTATCAGACAGGGATCGCTTGGCCCAGAGTGAGAGAGAGAGAGAGAGAGAGAGAGAGAGAGAGGGGTATAACTCAGGCACTAACCTCCGGTGTCAGGTGGTAGGGTGGTGTAGGACTCTGCAGTGGAGGAGAGGCGGCTGCTGCTGTACTTGTCCACAGAGCAGAGGGAGTACGAGGAGTCGGTGGGTTGTCTGGTGGCAGTGGTGGTGTTGGTGGCAGTGTTGGTGGTGGCAGTGGTAGTGGTGTGGTGCCAGGCCTGGCTCGGCTCATGCTCGTGCTCAGCTATGGGGCTGAGCTTCAGCTGCAGCAGCCGGCCTGGGGCTTTACTGGTCACTGCTGCCATGGGCAGGGGCCAACACAGAGGGACAATCGGTCAGCATCTGTCTGACATGCACTTGAGTCAGTTACACACGCATATGCATGCATGCACAAATAAAAACAGTCAGTGTTACACACACACACACACACACTCATACACACACATGCACACACATACACACACACGTGTGCATATGCATGCATGCACAAATAAAAACAGTCAGTGTTATACTGTTACGTATACACACACATGCACACACATACACACATATACTGTACACCTCAAACACACACATCGAATACAGACGAAAGACTGACACAGCTAACTTAGGCGACCCATGTAACCATTTATCGTAAAGCACTCTCGACTGATGACAAAGGCAATAATGAAACGGTGCAGAAGCATCCCCCAACTAGGAGGCACTTTCTCATAATCTTCCATTGCCCAAGCCTCCACCCTCAGGTGGAGTTTTCTCTGCGCAGCACTGCACAACATGCTGCGATCTGCTCCGTTAATCACAGCACTCCAACCGAGTTTAATAATATATCTGGTTTTCATGGAAAGATTTCAATGCTAACTATTAATGAATTATTGCTTTGGCACAGCAATCCTGTTTATTTTTCTACCACCTATCCCAAATGAATAATTCACTGATGCCTTTCTTTCCCTTATATTTAACATTTAATGTCTTATGATTAATTAACTCATGGGACATATTTTTCTGAGCAGAAATAAGCATTGTTAGTCCACACACAAAAGGAGACACACAGAGAGAAAATGAAAATGGCTTTAGGCTGTATTGGCTAACTTTCCAATTGAATAATTAGGAAAAGAGGGCAAAAAGTGAGAGTGTTTTTTCTTCTCCTTCTTCAAAATATAGGAGCACTGTTTGTAATGATAGAATTGAACTGACAGAGAGCAATGCCTTGCTTACATAAGAGCAAAGTACATTGTTGACTTCCTGGCAACAAGGTTTCAAGTCATTAATTACACTTAATGTAGACATCTAAGATTGTGGAGCTCTTGCAGTGCAACACAGTTTAAATAAATACAACCCACCATATGGTGCACAGTTTCCTGGCTGAAAGGATGTGCAGGGAACTATTTTGATTTAAAACATTAACATAAACTCGATACTATATATCATCAGTTTCAATGAAGAACTGGTGTCTGTGATCATGTTGCAGCATAGTTGCATAGTTAGTTTTAGTGGGGTTTTCTACACAAACGGACATCCACTACTACACTACATCCAAGATGTGCTGGCCTCGTTATCTAAAGTTTAGTACAGTTCTGTGAAAACATTAGCCTACTGGGATAGCCTACCTCTCAATGGAAAGCTTTGTTCTAGATGCCGCTTATCATATTGAATTTGTCAGGTACTAAAAGCATTTCAATAGAGTTTTCCACGACATTGGATACCAGCAGTGTTTCATAACGAAAACATAATGGTTTAACTCTATGCAGAAAACGTGTAACATTTCAGTTACCTGTAACTGCGGTCTGGCCGCTCTTATCACCATGCAACTCACCGTCATCCTCATCCGCACATGTAACCGCTTGCGCTATACTTATAACGTCAAGTTCCGTTTCCTCGAATGGTCTTGGTTTTTGCCCTGCCATCTGTTACAAATCGCATCATAAATAAATGATAAGAGAGTAAATTAAATTATATTGATTAGATGTTCGCCATCTAAGGGGAAGTTTCATTGGGCATGCTACTGATGAACGCAACATTGTCATTCAAAACTTTACCCTAAATAAATAGTCTACAGTTAATACGATTAGGCTATGTGCAATGGCAGTGATTATCCGTAAACACGAATGTTTGTAACCACGAAAGGACATTTCATCGGTTGCCAGATTGTCAACAGATTGAAAGACAATGTACAGTACCTGTCGAAACTTCACCAAATACACGGGCAGTCTTTTCCTCCGTATGTGAGTTCCATCAGCACCCCATCGCTGCATCCCCATTGATCCGGACGACCCACCCGTTCCGATGACGTCTGTCCATGGAGTCTGATCCCCGGTTTATGGCTGTAAAAAGTTTGGCCTGTTTGGGTTGTTTCCTTATGTATCGGAAACTGTACTTTATTGATTAACCTAAGTTACATAAATGTTTTTCATGCAGGGAGCTTCAGATATGCCTATGCATGGCATTTTAAACTGAGTTAAATATTTAATGGGGAATCTTGAAGAGCCTTAACATATTTCCATGATCTAGCAGCATTTTTAAGGTTTGTGCTCAGATAAATTGATGTGAAGCAGTGTTCACTTTTCCCAGTTTACAAGCCTGCCAGTTTCGCCTAATTAGACCTCACATCAGTGCTCCATTTAAAAAGAAGGCCTGCTGTGCTTGCATATGTTTGGAGAACAAGAGGCTTGGTAATTGAAAAATTAAGATCAGAGAATGTTTGTCTTTGTGGACCATAACATATGCCTCTTTCAAAAGATGCAACCTGTAAACCAAATCTCACACACACACACACACACACACACACACACACACACACACACACACACACACACACACATTCATCTACTGGGCCTCTGAAAGGAAGCCGCATATTACCCTCATCATGAAATGACAGCTGGATTTGTTTTCCTGTGATCTGTCAGAACAGCGCAGCAGTGGTGGATGAGATGAGTGACTGTTTTAAAGGTGACTGTTTTGAGCTGTACCTGAAGGCTCTGATCTAGACTTCTCATTCTCTGTGATGACTGACACCCCTTCCATTTAGTACACTCTGAAATGATTGACAAGCCACATGAGATGCAATTACAATGTAGTACACTAGATACAAAATGGCCTTAACTACTGCAACTAATGCATTCGTTATCCTCTGTGCATGTGTGTGTGTGTGTGTGTGTGTGTAAGAGAGAGAGAGAGAGAGAGAGAAAACATTATCTTATTATTTAGCCTCAAGTCGTCATCATACATGGAGCAAACTAACTTGTCTGCATAATATCTGTTCATTTATGTTTATGTTGACTCAAGTTTTTGGAAGCAAATATAGAGCCATCTTTAAAGATTCAGTGTGCAGTTTTTAGTCATTAAAGACAGCATCTACACTTATTTAATGATTTATTTTGACAGATTCTCAATATTCCTGAACATTGTTTTGGCATCATCTACCCAGCCCCCCGGGCATTATTGCATTGTATTTTTGCTGGTTATATTTTATCTGTAGGCTACTGATTTTATTCAAATGGAGAACTAAGAAACTAATACTGAAAAGTGATCATTGTCTGACAACATCTGTGCTTGAGTTACTTTTGGTGAGTAAAAGTTTGAAATTACTGTCTATTAACAGTCCTTTACTTGTTCACGTTTCACCTTACTTCATCTTGCTCTTCCTAAGCCGTTCTGCTGTTCCACTTTGGCTTCACTCATTCTGTGTCTCTCGCTCTTAATAGTCTCTCTCTCTCACTCTCTCTCTCTCTCTCTCTCTCAGTATGTCTCAGTATGTGCTTCAGGGAGTCTTTGAGCTCAACTCATTAAGTGCTCAATAATGCCATTTCATTCTAATTGCGCACTTCTGTGCAATTCAATTTCTTTCGGCAGCTTCAACATGTTTGAGGACACCTGCCTGGCTACCCTTCTTCACCTGCCTGCCAATCTAATATGCACAGCAAATGACAGTGAGGGGAGAAAAAAATATTGCAGATTGACAATGGAAATAGATGTCCATATGACCAAATTAAGACTGTGGATAAATGACCTCACCATATAAAATATATCAAAGAAATATGAGAGAGGGGGGAAATTGGTTTTGGCGGAGCCTGGCGCTATATGACTTCCGTCACCTGGGAATTCTTTAAATAGCCTAGGAAGCAGGGCTTTCCTTAGGCAACAGTCCCACCTGGGACTTGCCAGGATGATCCGCAGGGGACCTGAAAACCGCTTGAAGTTATTCAACTCAGTAAATGGCTAAATAGATTTTTTTTTCTATTAACTCAGTGATTTCTATTGTTCTTTTCCATCCACTTTGGGGTTCTGTATTATTGTATGTTCTTTATTTAATTAGCCATCAGAGAGAGAAAAAATGGCTGTCTTTAATGAATGCCGGCTGAATTCTAAGAAGGGTCGTCATTGTCCTATATTGATGAGCCTGTGTTTAGCAGTGCTTTACTAAAGGTGTGTGGTCAAGTGCTCATATTCCCTAACATTTACACCTCAGGTATACAGGCAGTCTTCGCTCTCATTAGAGGAGCATTTCTCATCATGTTAGGATTTTCTTGAAAATATACATAATATATAATTGTCATAAGATGAGTTTCTGTTAGGATTATTTATTTGGCTTTGAAAGAGATGGTAGTGGGTTCGGGGAAAGGGTAGAGAGGGGGGTGGGGTGGTGGTGTGTGTGTGTGTGTGTGGGCGGGGGGGTGATGGTGTGAGAGCATCAGTGGCTGTGATTGCACTGTGCAATCATGTGACTTATATGTTGAAATGGATCTTTACACACTCAGAAGCAGTTTAAAATGACTAATTGGAACGTGCTGGAAATAGCCGAGGCTTTTACCATTAGTGCAATTATGAAATGACATCAGGCATTTTCAGTAAAGTATTGTCTTGTTGTTATTGCACAAGACAGATTATGATTGGGTTTAAGGCGGTGGACATTGTCTAGCACTCCTTAAGTAGCGTTCATGAAGAAAATGTCCCAGTCCAAGTCAAGCAGAGAAGTATAAGTATATGATTCATACATACTCTTGGAGTCAAAGGTAACACAATACCATTTTGTTGTGTGTGGCCTACTGCTATTAACAGTCCAGGAGTTGGGTCTATTGCACCATTTTAGGACGTTTAGTCTGATGCATGCCATCTCATTAAAATGCTTTAACTGTTTCTACACATTGTCAATTTATCTCTCTCATTGCTTTCATTAATAAAGACTTTGATACATCTCATTACAAGGTTAATTGGGACAAATTCTGAACCTCTCTCCTGACTTGAAATGATACCTCTTAAGCAGCAATTTCTGCAGGCAGATTGCATGTAGTGATGATGAGAGTATGAGATTCTTTAGATGAATTGTAAAGGATTTTAAGCGCTGTCATTAATGTTGTACCAATGGCCTCTTTTATTAACCTGCTATTACAGAACCACTGTATGGGTTCAGTACGGTGTTGGTATCATGCAGCATTTAGGTGCAAAGGGAGACCCATCCAATTGTGTTTACACTGGATTAGCCATCCACAGAATTACGCATAGCATCTTTTTACATATATTTATCTTATCAATAATTACTAATACCGTGTTTAATCCACATTTTTATTGATTTTGAAGAACTTTGTTCATTGAACATAATACTGATGTAAGTGAAAAATATATCTGTATTATTATTCGTGTGATAGCATTAAGCACCTTCTCCACCCACAACTTACGCGAAAGTCTCTTCCAAAATAGTGACTTTGGGATCTGATTATTAAGCAATTTCCTCCCAACTTCAAATTAGCCGCTGAACAATTATTTTAGGGACGTTATAAGACCCAGAAGACCCCCAAGGTCTTGAAACTGATTATGCAAAGAGATAATTGCTATGAAGATTTAAAAAAGAATTAAATTGGTTTGACAAACCTATAAGTTCTTAACTACTCCTCAATGCTAAAGAATACATTTGCTGACTAGGCCACAAAGATCCAGAGAGCTAGGAGACACTTCCTATGTGCGCAGGTGGGCGGGAGGCAGTCTTCCCCTTTATTATCTGAGCTAATAGCATTCCAGATCTTTGTTCAATTATGAGGGATGGGATGAATGATTAATTAATAATTTGTGTGATAGGTAAATTCTGCCACATTCAGCAAATGTGTGTGTCGCGTGTTTGAGGAAATGAATGAAAAGACATGCAGATATTGACTAAAACAGAGAGAGAGAGACGGATATCGAGGCTTTGCACAGGACAGGCCATAGCTGTGGCATGGAGTCTTTTAACTGCCTGGGCTTCACGGTCCTCTCTGATTTAGTGTGTGTAAACCTAGTGTTAAGGGGAAAATGTGAACATGGAGAATTTAATGGATTTCTTTTGCACTTTTTTTTCTTTGGTAGGTAGGGTAGGTTAAATGTTCATTCTATGAAAAATGACGCATTAACAAAGTACTTTTGGAGCAAAGCCTGCAATTGTATAATTTTCCCATAAAATGAGGACATTTAAGAGTGGAAAGCAGGCCTCGCACGTCAATGAATGGTCCTCCTAATAGTGGCATCACCTCTACGAACAAAAGAGTGCAGCAAGACGATGGAGCTCGCAGTACCACTTTGGTTCCATTGGCCACTTGTACAACCCCACCCCACCCTAACCCCCCCTGAACTTCACCTTACCCACCCCCCCTCCACACGGCCCCCTCCCCACCCCATACAGGTCATGGCCCGACCGCACCAAGCAAGAACATCCTTGACTGACAACACAGCCAAGATGAATGGGCCACTGTCCCCTCCAACACACACACACACACACACACACACACATACAAACCTTGTGAAGACTGAAATCACTGGAAAAATAATAGTTATTAAATTAATTGCAGTCATAATCTCGTAAAATATGTGTCAAAAAATTATATGCGGTTCGATTAACACATAACATGGGTGTCAGATCCGTAATAAAACCTTGATCAATAAAACAATAACCATGTTGTTAAAAGCAGTCATTGAGAGGTGTTGCCGGCAGTGTGTTTCAGAGGTGAACAACCCTTTTAATATAAACGGATTTCATCTTTCCACTGTGTCACCTAAATCACCACAATGTTTGTGTATACAATTATAATAAGATAATAAATTGTACCAATGGATGGATTAGGAACGCTCGGTTCGACCCCATATATCAGGCTTTGTCACGGCCCCAGAAAATGCATGTCTAACAATCTGTTGATTGCAGGGTGGTGTGAGGGAGGCCGGTGAGACAGGGATGATGACTGTTGCAGGATACATTATTTTAACATATTGCAACACTCAAATCGATAAGTCTCAAGTGGGCATTAACGTCGGCAAATTAATGAGACTTTTAAAAAATCTTTTATTTGAAAAAAGATCCGTAGCGTCTCTGGATTTAATTAAATAGGTTTATTATTTCATCTTGCTGGCTCAGGCGGTAATGCCAGCGATTATTTAGTCTGTTGGTCCTTTGTCTTTCTGAGGGATTAAGCCGTGAAGTACTGTATTAAAATGCTTTATGCTAAAACCACCACGCTGCAATTATTGGGAAAGGATATGAGATCCAAGGTGATCCTCTGTATTATGCCAGGTGGTCATTTGTACATCTGTATGTATACACAGTAAAGCACAGCAAAGAACACAGGCCACCTGCTTGTTATCCACTTCTGGGTCTCAAGTGTTAAAGGGAACAGAGACTGTAGTAATTCTTGCGGTACATAATTTCTCTTGCCTCCAAACCACATTAAAACCATTTTCATGCTTCATTACTTCCCCTGAAAATATTAGTATATTTATCAGTGTTTATATGAGATGATTTGAGAGGAAGCTGTTCATTTTCAAATGATATTTTCCCCTGCCAGGGACTCCTTCATTGGAGCAAATTAATCGTATGGCAATTAAAACTAGGATATTTGGTAACAATTATGATAATAGCATTAGCTGGAGGTGTGAATTTTGTAGAGAGGGTTATTAACATTGGTTCACTACTTCCAGTGAGACTCTCGTTGGATTTTTTAGTAGCGTCAATGGAATAAGACTCGCCTTGATAACTCACATGTTACCTTACCTACACCAAGATAAGGTCAGAGAATGTGCAAAAGACTGGAATTTTTTTCCAGTATTTCCTCTGTTCTCAAGTCTTCTAAATCGAGGACAGCTGCTGTCGGCTAAAAAATGTTGTCTGTTCATTTCAATTATTTGATATTTTCAGTTTATTCTCGAGGCGAAGAATAACGATAAAACCAACTCTAACGAACTGATCTATGTCAGAAAATATGTGTTAACAGTGCAGGCTGGCTTGCTTGAAGGGCTGGAAGCTATTATTAACACATTGGCCAGAGTTTCAGCAATTCAAACCATACAGTGTGTAAGGGCCTAGACTGAAAGATCTGCTTTTAAATGAGACTTTTCCCTACTTTTCCACTCAGACCAGACATACAAGTGTTTATACATGTACGTGTGTCTGGATATTTCAAAGTCACTGACAGATTCCTTGCATCTTTCCCTACTTTCAGCCACATTAGGCTCCTTCCTCTCAGCTGTAAGTGATGTTTGTCGGTCCTTCCAAAACAACATTGAGTATCATCAGCTGCAAAGACTGATGCTATTGGTGGTTGTTTAACATACTTGAGCCCAAGTGTGTAGAAACCCATTGGGATAAATGACACTCTTCCCACAACAACTGCAGCTGGTTTAGGAAGCGGGCCAATCATAACACCGCATGTCATCCCCGTGAAGTGGATAAAAAGTGGCTCTAAAAGCACCGATCGGGTCTGCGCACTGAATATGTATGATATGTATTTATTTGTTTTGGCTGTGGCCTTTTCAGAGCTGACATTGCCGTAGCTCAGTAGTCGTAGTTATATATCATGCAGCAGCCTGACGGCTCATTGAGGAATGGGGCGTAATGGTAATGACATGCACGGCCAGACGTTGCGGCTTCTCACTTCCTCCAAGTGGCTTCGACACGAGCCCCTTCAAGTCAGTCCGTGGAAGAGCAGAAAATTGCACATCACTGTTTTAACTGTTTCAGTGGTCAATAATTGAATGAGCAAAAGCCCATTGTCCAATTACACGGATTATCTATGAAGACTCGTCTCATTGAGGGCCAAGGCGGGGGGAATAATTAAAAAAGATTTGCGGTGCGGGCACTTAATGATGGTCCCTGCCTTTGCCCGATACACACTTGAGGAGGCAGTCGGATCGGAGTTATTCATATCAGGGGGAGCCCACAGAGAAATGTCTGCCCATCTCATTGCCTCCCAGACAAGGCAATAAAAAAACAACAACCAAGAGACAAAAACCAAAAACCGCTCACTGCATTAAAAGGAAACACCAGTAGCTGACATCCATCATTCATCTGATGGCACGAGGTGGAGAGTGAGGCCTGTGGTTTGGGGCCTTCAGCAGCGCAGAATGGTTAGCTCTAAGCTACTATTGTTCGCTTCCCAGAGCTCTTGGCAACCGGTTCCGCATACCTGTGGCGGAGATGCCATGCCTGTGTCAGGTAGATGTTTCTGAGCACCTTGAGGTATGTTAGTAGCGCTCCAAGGCACCCTCGCTCTCTCTCTCTCTCTCTCTCTCTCCTTCCCCCGCTCCCCCACTGCCGTAGTGAAGTCGGGCTTAAATGAAGGCAATCAGAGCGAGTAAACTACGGCACATGTCCTACGCAAACAGCAGCATGCTTGTGTTGAGATCCCCCCCCCCCTCTTACAGATGGCTTCATGCAGCTTGAGCTATTCTTGTAAAGTAGGGAAGAAAACAGAGCAGATGCTGGCAATGGGGATTTCAGTGTGAGGCCACAGACACATCGAGAATGGCCTCTACGTGTGGACACGGAGCGAACGGAAAGCCGAGCCGACTGAGGCTGTCCACATGTGGCGGCGGTGGCCACGCAAAGCTTCAGGGCTCAGCAGAGCCGGCCTGCTGCTTGTTTGTGTAGAGGTGGACGCTCGCACGGAGCGAATAGAACGGCTAAATGAATGCGGACAGCTGGCAGCCTTCCACCTGCTGCTGTGGGGAGCAGAGGGGGAGTCGTTAGCGGCGGTTAGCAGGTACAGCCAATCTAAACGCCACGCGGACAAGGAAGGAAGACAGCCGCGCATGCTAACGAATGTCCACCAGCAGAAGAACTCCAGTTCAGCTCAGTGTGGGTAGGGAAATGAGTATAGTGGTTTGTTGTTTTTTCCCCCCTTTTTTGTGGAAAATATGGAGCTGAGAGACACCAAAAAAAAAAAGAGATAGAGGCTCTTCGCTCATCATCTTGAGTTGTGCTGTCTGCCATACAGCCCGCTCCACTCATTTCCTTTTTCCGTTTTTCAAACGTGGGATTAACCAAGACGCACTGCTCAGTGATGCAAGGGCGAGCGCCAGATAAAAGTGACATTTGACAGACTGTATAGGTGACGGTTCCCCTTTGTTTGTCAAATCCAGTCATTTGTTTGCTAATGCAATTTTCCATCTGGGTAATTCCGTCAGCGTACTCCACAGAACCATCTGCAAGTCATTATTTTAAGTGAAAATCTTATTCCCTTGCCAACTCCGAAAACAAAATAAATATTTATCAGACAATGGAGCACAAACAGAGTTTAATTTTGCCACAATCAGCGCTGCCTTGGGTAATTTTGACACCACGGAAGAAAAAAGAAATTGTTCTCTGATGAAGCGTATCTTAGCCATATTGTTTTGTTCGCCCAAACACCTCAATTATAACAATGGGTTAAACATGAGGGGAGTGAGACAGCAGCAGAAGCATCATCGAGAGACATCAAGATGTGCTCTTAAAAAATGGCACGAAAACCACTTTTGGCCTGGTGAAGACCACCCTTAATCTTGCTGTTTTTTTTTTTTTTTATAGAGCAAGGCAGTAGGGTATGCCCTCTTTCCGTGGTTTGATATATTGGACTTTGCTTTTGGACGGTGAACTTTTAACAAAGCCTTCCGGAGTTGTGCCTCAAAGTTGAGAGGTTCAGGCCAAGGATTTTCCTTAACCTCTTTAGAGAACTGTACCGGGGGGTGAATTCATAAAAAAGCGGGCTGTTGAACAATTTGTCTTTTGACAGGAGAGAACATGGGGGCGGGAAGGGGGGTTGGTGATGTGGGGGGATGGGGGGGGGGGGGGTTGCAGGGCGGGGTGGGGGATGGGGGGTTTGTCACCAGAGGCTGGTCAGCAGTGAGTGGCATAGGCTTGCCTGCGGCGATACTTCTCCGGGGGGACAGCGAAAATGCCGGCACTTGATTCATGCCGGATGTATAGGTAAGGGTGGGAGCGCTGGGCTGGTGCTGCCATCTGGACCCGACGTGGGAATTGGGAGCTGGAGCGCGGGCGGACATGCGGGCGCGTGGGGGCCCGGTGTCAGGGAGCGCCAGGCAGCGAGGGCGGTGTGCGAACAGATGTTCTGCGGCGCTCGCTCGCCCAACAGGCCCAGGAGGGACGACGTGTCCATCAATGGCTGAAGACTTTCAGGGGAGCCTCAGACTCTGACCTTGAGGACGGGGCATGTCAACGTCTGTCTCACACACACACACACACACACACACAGATATATACACATCCTGTACACATACACACATACACATACACACACACACATACATACACATACACACACACACACACATACATATAGACATACACATGCACACACACACACACACACACACACACACACACACACACACACACGCGCACACACACACACACACACACACACATACACACACTCACAAACATACACACACTCATAAACATACACACACACATAAGAAATAAGAAAAAAACACAGCCCATGGAGATCTTTTAACAACTGATTTTTTTTATTTAATTTCCCAAAGAGGAGCACCCACAAGATATTTGGCCTTTCAATTGTCACTGTGTTTTTAATTTAATTTTTTCCCTTTTTTCCTGCGAGGGCCAATTACTTACAGTATGAAGGCTCCATCATTATTATTTTGCCACTTTTGCAGATTAACAGAGTTTATTAGCTTAATATTCTATGTTAATTAACTTTCAGTGCACCAGATAACTGCCCAGTGGTTTATTACAAATACCATGATTAAAATGTGTCATGAAACCTGTTTTCCCTCTCCTCAGTGAATTGGGCCGCCATGTCCATAGAGTCCACAGGAGCACATTTTTTTTTCATCTTCTCCCTCGTGGGGAGGTAACCAGGCGGCCTGTATCCAGTGCCTTCATCGCCAGGGCCTGGGCAATCAATATGCATTTAATCAGTCAATTATATGCCATTAATTTAACACCCTCCAGGTAGGCTCATCTTAGAGCACTTCTCCATGAAAATGCGCAATAGGAAATTTATCTATTGGAAAATGTCAAGGCTCACAATTAAGTTTTCAAGCACGGATGTAAAAATCGACAACATGTCGGCCGAGCGGGTGAGATAGAGCGCATGGCTTCCACTTGCCAACTTCTCATCATCGCCCAGCCCAGGACCCAGTTCTAAGTGTCTGTGTATATGTGTGTGTCTGTGTGTGTGTGTGTGTGTGTGTGTGTGTGTGTGTGGATATGTGTGTGTGTGGGGACGTTGATTTAGGGGGACGGGGCGAAAGAGGGGCGGCTGCATATTTCAGGAATAGTTGGACTAATCTGCACCTCCTATGGTGCTCAGGCAAACGCAGTAGGCCAATGGCGCCTCGGGCTGAGTTAATCACGCAGCTGCCAGTAGAGAGACTCACCAGCAGCAGCAGCAGATTAGCCAGCCAGATAGAGGGCCAACCAAAAAAGAGACGTGTTAGGGACCCGCAACGCAACGCAACGCAGCTCAGCCAAGCAGAGGAACAATTCCATTCACCAGTCAGGGAGGAGAAGTTCTCCCAAAGCCCAAATGCATCTGTTCGCACCAGATCGCTCTGTGTGTATGGATGGAACCCGATCAAGTGGTGGGGGACACTTTCTTTGCCATTCATTTTTAATGGGCACCGTTTTTCTTTGCTTTGCACCTTTGTGTGCCCATTGCAATTATCCCACCCCCCTTCCCCCCCAACCCCCTCCCTCTATTTCAAAATCATGAAGTCTGTCCAGGATGGGTGGAGGAGGTGGTGGGAGAGGGAGCGGGAGGACTTGGGTGTCACAAGGCGACGAGAAACGATGCGCTCTGCTCGTCCTGTCCCCCGACCTGTTGACTGACACTAACACTCCGCCGCCAAACAAATTTCTCATCTTCTCCCCGCACCTGCTTATTATTTATTCAACAAATTTGCCTGCTTTCTTGCTGACAACAGGCGTATTTGTAAAAACCCACCCTGCACTGCAAAAATGTTTATCACTTTATAAACTATAGCCTCATGTTTTATTTATGAGCAATGATGAGAGGAAAACAGAGCAGAATTGATGTTTACCTAATAGGCCGCAAAATAAGAACCCGAACATAATAGCCAGAGTTCCCTGGCGGCCCTGGCTTGTAATTCTTGGTGTCAATATTTGAATTGCTGAGGGAACTATTGCAGACACGGCATATATCCGAGTATCGTTTCGCCCCTCATCTATAAAAAACCAACATCTGTTGAAGCATACATTATGTTTAAAAATAGCTGTGCAGAGATCAGCCGGTAAAGTACAGTTTACCAGATGTCGTTTTAAAGTGCCAGATGGAACAATGAAAGTGGGCCTGAAAATTAAAAAGCTATGCGAAAAGGTCAGATCAATTAAGGAGCCTGCGTCGGCTCCCATATGACAATTAAGGCCAGTTTAAAGTGCCACGGTGATGGGCAGCTGTGGTGACAGTCGCCATGGCGAACTTCTTCAGGGGGCATAAAAATGCGTCTGTGCCTGGAAGCTCCTCAAAACCTGAAGTACATTTGCACCAGGTCAAGGTTAATAACCCACGCAGATAAACCTGATAGAAATGCCTCACAGCATAGATGGGGACCTTTGTCCGTCAATATTAAGGACCTAATAAATTATGGCTGTGACTTTATGTGACATTGAAATTTACTCCCCCCTCCTTCTTTCGAAAGAAAGAAAGGAGGAGAGTGATAGATAGTGAGAGATAGAGAAAGAGTGGCTTCATTAACAAATTAGACAATTAATTGGTCGGAAACGGATTCTGTTTAGAGTGGATTTGTGGAAATTGCAATATTTCTGTGTTAATTTCCTAATGCATCCCAGATTTTAATGCAGCTTACCACAGTGCTTCTTTTTGGAGTAATGAAGAGAATGTGTGTGATTTTCTGCTCAGCAAAGAGACTTTTATATCTAATCAGCTCTGTTTTCACCACCCTTGTAGGTGCTCTAATGAGTATTCATGTCCAGGATATGAAGTAGCCCCGTCTCTCCAGTCACACGCTCTGGCCAGTCCTCAGAATCCTCACTCTTACACTGAACACACTACAGGCTCATGGCTGGAGGTGGAGAGAGGGCATCATTTCACACACTAAGCGGCACATATATGATTTTGGTGATTAAAATAGAGGAATAAAAGGTCCTCACTAGGTACAAGCTAGTCTCTAATGAGCGTTTATCATTATAGGTGCTCATCAGACATAACCAGGATGGAAGAAAGGAGACCAAGAAAGGGAGGGAGAGAGAGAGAGAGAAAGAGAGAGATATATAGAGAGAGAGACTCAGACATGTACCAGCTGGGTTACTTCATTGTGTGTGTAAGTGCTGGCATGTCTTCTTCTGGGGCACCTGTGATTGCAAATGAACCACAAGGGGGCAATATTTGCATTGTTTGTATGTGCATGTTTCCCGAGGTAGTCATTTGTAACCAGTGTCTCTGAATTTGCATGTGCAGATCAAAAAACAGTTTAGTTTGTTCATTTACATCGCTTCATGCAAAGAAAGTGTTAACCGGAGCCAAGATAACACATTTCCGGCAGCAGCATAGGATCAGCACATGTGCCTGTTGTCTGGTTTGTGTGTGTGTGTGTGTGTGTGGTCACATGGACGTGTCCATTTAAAGACAATTATCTCAAATCGACTATCACAAACAGTCTCCTCTTTCTTCCCTCCTCAGAAATGTTTTTAATGCTTATCTCTGCGCTTGCAAATGTGCAAAGGTGACATCTGTTTTCATCCTGTTTTTTCCCTCTTTTAGCTGAGGATTAACTGGCCATTGTTGTGAGTGGTCAAGCAAACCATTTTTTTTTCTTCGACTCTTGGCACACCATAGTTATGAAAAAAAAACTTTATTCCCTAAACACTCTGAACAAGACCATTTAACAATTTCTTAGACAATTTGTTCAGCTGATTCCCTTTTGAAAAAAGTTCAACTGTAAGCACTTTCTTCCGTGTGCAAACGGAATTATTCATTGAATAATGATAACACAAATGCAGTGGTGACAGAATTTAATGTAGTCCTGGAGTGAAACTTTATTTACTCATAAAAAGAATAAATTAATTGAGCTACTTCTTTTTTTGATCTCACGGGGGGCTCCATAAAACGATTCATTTGAACTCTGTTATTATATTGGAAGCGATATATGTTGGGACTGCTAATGTATCCGTTTGCATGTCTGTAAAATACAGTTTTAATTATAGATAAGAATAACCTGTGATAGCACCAACATAAAGTTATTACTGAATAATATGAAGTGCTCATACAGCAAGCAATGTAAAGCAGGCGATAATTTCCTTCCATTTTTGACTTGGTTTTCCCCCCATGTTTGGATAGAGAGAACTATAGTCAAAGCTTTGTTGTCAACTGTTAGTCATGTTTCAGACATCTTAGGTCTTTAATACCTTGTTTACGCAGATACTGGGGTATTAATACTTTTTATTCTGTCAAAATGACACTCATTTACAAAATGACTTATCATATGTTTATCATAATTTTTTTCAAGAGGGTGAGAAAGAGACTCAGAGGAGAGAACAGATGAAGCGGGAACTCAGTATATGGCTCCCAATAGTCATAAATACCTTCCTCAGATGCTTTTAGGGAGTGTGCTTCAGCTGTTGTTTGTGTTAAACTGTGCTTTACTCTTAAGCCTCCTGAATAAAGGGGATATGGCAAATGAAGCGCATGTAAATGCGGAGTTTGAGAAAAGAGATTATTTGGTGAGGTGATGTATGAGCCGAGAATACATTACAGCAAGCCAAATAATATCAGACTGCTGAATTCGAATTTACATTTTTTCCACTTCAGGTTTTCAACGTATTGACAATGTCATATAATATAACACTCTGGTGTAATATCTGTAGGTATGAACATATATGTGCAGCATGTGTTTTCATGTGTGTGTGTGTGTGTGTCTGGGCGCGCAAGCTCGTGTGTGTGTGTGTGAGCATGTGTGTGTGTCAGTCTGTGTGTGTGTGTGTGTGTGTGTGTGTGTGTGTGTCTGTGTGTGTGGGTGTGCATGCCAGTGCGTGTGTTATTGGAGTGGGCATGAGCATGCCAGCATATGGATCACATGCACACATGTCCACACATGTGTGTGTGTGTGTGTGTGTGTGTGTGTCACAGCAGTGTGTATTTCACTCTGGAACTGGGCTCTTTTCCCAGCATTTTGTCCACATTGATTGCTCATCGCCATAGCTACTGGAGTGTCTGCATTAATTAGATAATTTGTATAATGGACTCGGGCACATGGAGCCGAGGCGGGGGTCTCAGGGCAGTGGTGGCGTCCCGCAGGCTCCGGCGTCCTTGAGGAACTCTTATCCAGATGTTCAAACGGATTGGAGGCCGACCCCGGCAGCCCTCCCCTAATTACAATTTGAATGACAACATGCTCCAGATCAATAGTTCCCAGTCACAGTTTGAAGATCATGGGATAAGAACTCACCTTGTTGTCAGTGGGAAAATGCTAATGCAATTAATGTACAATAATCCTCTGGCCAAAGACATGCGAGTGGATATGAATGTATTAGAGAAGGGGGTGTGTTTACTCTAAACATGTGGAGAAATGTGTGGGAACCGTCCGTATTGACGTGAGCATTGGTGAGCGTTTTGATTAGTGGAGACTAAGGGCTGTGTCCTGTATAGAAGGGATCTCCCAGTGAGCGGCTCATTGTGCATTCATTAGGATGGCTGCTTTTGCATTCAATTCCATCTCCCATGATTAAAAAAAATGTAATTCCAACCAGTTTTACTTTTTTTCCCTTTTCTGAAGTGCTGTATATGATGCTATATTTTTATTCCAAAGATTTTACAGAACTATAATATATATTAATCACACAATATATTTATTTGAAAGATTTATTTTTGTTGTCTTATTTTGTATTTTGAATGAAACCATGTGGCTAAGGTGCTACAGACCGCCACCGTACATGACTGTACAAAGCACTGTAACTACGCCATATGGCACTGGGCGTACTGCTAATAGACTCTGACCTCTGGTCATGCAACTATTGCAGCCCCAACAAATGATTTGATTACTGTAACCTCAGTGCGTCTCCTCTTCCCCCCTCCTTGTGGTCCTTCTTCAGCTTTCTCTACTTGTTTCTTTATTTCTCTCCTCTTTCCCTGTTGTCTCTTATCTGCTCCTTCAGTCTTCCTCATCTGTCTCCTCCTCCTTCTCTCTAGTCTGTTCATCCTCAGCCCTTCCCCTCCTCTTCCTCATTCCTTCTCCTCTTCCTCCTTCCTCAGAGTGGCCTCCTCCTCGTCTCGCTCTCCCCAACCTCCTCGATCTGGAGCCTGCCTGGTCTCCAGACTACCACTCACAGCTGACCTGATTCCAGCTGCACTGACCCAACCTCCTGTAATCTTATAGACTCCACTCTCCTCAGGGTCAATATTACTCACAGAGCTGATGTGGATCCAGCTTCTCCGTGTCGCCGCCCAGAGCTATCTGGCTGTCGCTATGAGTTTATGCTGAACTTCCTTTTTTATCCCCCGCCCCGCACCCCCCCCCCCCCCCTCTCCATCTAAATGATCACTTTAAAATAGATGGCATCGAGGATGGCGATTTAGCTGAAAAATGTCAGGCCCCTCATGATGATAAAGCTGGAAGAGTGTGCTCTGGTCTCTTTTCACCACACGCCACGGAGAATAAAGGCTGGCAGAGAGAGAGAGGAGATCGACTGGAATACACAATTAAAGAAATGGCTGTAATGAAATACTATCACACCGGGCTTTCTCTGGGTGGTCATCACATTTCAGATGAAATGATGTATACGACGCCGGGGATAAAGCACGGGGAGGAATATGTTTATGTGTGGGTGGGTGGGAGTCGAGCTGAAGAAAGAGAGAGAGAGAGAGAGATGGAGCAATACAATTTATTCCTTAAGTGAGGAAAAGGCCGAATGGCCTGCCATTAACGCTTGCCGAATCTACACACGCTCTGATAATTAAGTAATCCACAAGAGCGCAGGCAAAATTGGACAATCACTAACACCCAACGCTAACACCCTATCGTATCCTCACGCTGCCATGCTCACGTTACTGCCTTTCTCTTTTCCACGGGCATCAGTTCAGATTACGCTCAGAGTGTTATTGCACTGTGATTTCAGATTGCAGCACTACTGGGAAATGCTTTGCTTGTGAGCTCCAAACTAATGCTTCTAGATGGGCTAATTGTAAGAGAGGAGAACACTCGCCCTTTTCACTGTGTTCTTTATAGCTGTCTAGGAAAACCTGTCCCTTTCATGTTAACGCTGAACCCTCAGCAAAGCTTGAAAAGCATTGACAGCTTGACTCCCAGAGCTTGAGAGGCCTCCCTGCTTGAGATTGTAGACAGTTGTCCTTTTCCAGAAGAGACCAAAAGAACAGTTTAGCACAGGCTGTCTTTCTGTCTTTCTTTCAACTCATTGCAATATCATCTCATAGTATCCATCCAACCACAATGAAAGCTTTGTACTGATGGTCTCAGAAAAGATCAACCTTAGATATAAGCAGCTGCAGCCAGATGTACCTTAGATATGAGCAGCCAGATATATGGCATATAATGAGAGTTGTGATGGAAGAAAGTAGTTACTATGACATACTTTCCTGAGTAGCCTACATGATACCAGGCTACCATGTGCTAACGCTAATTTTCTCATTTATGATACCACCTGTAGCAAGAATTAAAACATGACAGTCAGGTGTACTGAATTAAACTGTCAACAGATTGTTTCACAAGAAGGTTAAACAGAAAAGAGTTGAAAAGAGTAACATATGGCTTAAATCACAATGTAATTTGTTAGTGTAACATTTCCAATGCTGGCTGTAGAAACTAACTCACAAATGAAAAACATCATCTCACTGAAGAAGACATGGTGTTCCATTTAATTTAAGAAACTCTTAAAATACAAGCACAATTTACTCTAATGTAAATCAGTTAGCACACTGCCCAGCTTTAACTGTGACATCTGTGCTGTTTGCAAGACACATTTGATTGCTAGTTAGCCTACTAGTTTTAGAAGCATTGGTGATGTCAATAAAAATCAATAAAATAACAAAGTTTCCATGAAACATTTTGGTTAATCTCTTCATAAAACTAGATGTACCGCATAGCGGTACAAAATATGACCGCCGCTCAGTCCTGTACATCCGTTCCGCGAAAATAAATCACACTTCAATTTGTCTCCATATTTTACTCCATCCCCCACTCTTGAAACTTTTGTGTATGCTTGTTTGGCATGCCTGAGTGTGTGTGTGTGCAGCTGCACAGAAAGTAGCCTACTGGTGCTGAAAAGGTGAATAGATTGTAGAATAGCCAAAAAAGATGTAGCATTGTTATAAAACCTTTAAAATCTCTAAACAATCACAAGTAGGGCAGTTCATCACAGTTCATCCATTGCAACTGGATTGATGAAAGGTCACTTACACCTGTAGGCTACATTGTATTTGGGAAAAGCAAAAGGTATCAGCATAATGTTATTTATTTATTTATTTATAAACAAAAACATCTCTGTCAGTTCCATGCCGTTTTCAACAGCTATCAAAAACAAAGGTCATTTTTGGATGGATGGGTTTTTTTGTGAATGTTTCTTTTTCTACATAAGATTTTAGTCATCTTTAGTTCATGTAATACTTTATTGTCAATGCACAAATTAAGTAACAGTAGTCTGAAACGAAATGCTGTTTTACATCTAGTGGTGCAAATAACTGACATGTCCAAATGGGCCTTGATGAAATGCGTCGCTAGACTGTTCATACACATTTTAACGGGCCAAAGTTGAAGAGCTGTTGTCCGTTATTGTTCGTGCAAATATAGGCTGATTCATGTTCCCTTGCATTGTGTAACTGAGGTCCATGGCTAGTCTGGCTTTCACCAGACCAAGCTCAATCTTTTAAGAAATCAAAAAATAAATAGCGGGCAGATCAGGCTGGGTTCACCAAGCCTAGTCCATAGGCACCCGATATTGTTCACGCTCTGGCTATTCTAAATGCAAAAATGCATCAGGGAGTTATGACAAAACTGTAACTAACAAACTAGATCCTAATAGAAAGCTGTTAGCTTCCCTAAGCTACAGGTAGGCTTATAAGGTAGGCCTATTTACAACATAAATTGTCAATAGGCTATGCTGGCGACACAAATAAAATCTCCTTTGGAAACCAATGGCTTACGCCTTACAGTATCAAGCGGACTTAAACTGCCATATCGTGGCGAAAAGTTGTAATAAAATTCACGCAGCTCCATGAGTCAAGGAAAGCGCGAATGAAGTAGCCACTTCTAAATGGGACCCACTACACAGTAGCTTAAGGTGTGTTGCTAAAGCAGCCATAATGAAATGAAGGTGTCATTGTTTGGATACTTCACACACACGTGCTTTTTAATTTCACAGACTACAACTACCAAGCTGGAATCAAAGCACATCGATTCCCCTCTCACACCCTGCACGCACTTAAAACAAAATAAACAGGCGTCTCAGTCTCACGCATGTATAGGCAAAACTGTATCAGACCGGTGTCACGTTGGTAAATCTTCCATTGCACAGAATGATTTTTGTAGCACGTGCAACAAATGACAGTCGAAAGATACAATTACAGTGCTGCTATCAATTAGCTTGGTATAACCGCATTTATAGTTTTCTACAAATGCAATCAATCAAATTGGCCTCCATCACTCAACCAACGCTAACGGTAACATTACCTAGGTCCTTATTGATATTATAAGATTAAAGTACCTGCAGTAAAAACCAAGCATGTCCGATAAGTTCCTCAGATTTATTTCGGCTTCAAGAAGAAATGGGAATTACATTTCATGTGAACATCATCCTATCCTTATTAGACGTTCTCTGCGGTAAACTATAGTCCTTGTAGGAAGCGTCCATTGTTATTCCAACCCACGTTTAACTTCCAACAAAATTACGTCTCACTGCAACGATGCATTTTTTACTGGGGGGGTGCAAATCACAAATGAGTGATTATGGGCCAGATTGATGTAGGCCCTTGAGACCAACATACCATAAAAGATTCTTCATCCTCGGTGCCACGGTTCAGGTAGTTATTTAGGAAAAACTGCTTTTTTTACCCACCAAATTTCATGTGCCCCGGTGGTTCGGTGTCCCGGGTATCGTTGACCAAAAATTCAGGAAGTAGATGACGGGAAAAAAAAAAAAAAAACTTTGACAATCCCTATATGACTGCTTTGCTAGCTTCGCTAGCGGCGGTCATAATAATATTGTAATGTAAGTGTATTTATAGGTTAGCTTCCAGTAATACAACTCCTTATCACTATGAAATGTAATGTACTCAAATGTACCTTAAATTACCCCTGAAAACATACCAAAACCAATTAATTTAAGGGGACCTTAAGTGTACCTTAAAATGTCATTTTAAGGTGTAAATGTGAAACCGCTTACATAAATCTTACATTTGTGGGCAGCCATGGCCTACTGGTTAGCGCTTCGGACTTGTTACCGGAGGGTTGCTGGTTCGAACCCCGACCAGTAGGCACGGCTGAAGTGCCCTTGAGCAAGGCACCTAACCCCTCACTGCTCCCCGAGCGCCGCCGTTGTTGCAGGCAGCTCACTGCGCCGGGATTAGTGTGCTTCACCTCACTGTGTGTTCACTGTGTGCTGTGTGTTTCTAGCCTGGGTGTTCCCATGCTGCCTTGCGCGCGATTTGATTCACGCTGCTAAGGCAGCCTGGAGACCATGGAGCAAATTTTCGCCTGAGATAGGAGACCAATCACAGAACAAGGGGGAAAGCAAGACGATGATGAGCTATGCACAGACGCATTTGATAGACAACCGTGGCACCCAATAAACGGATCTGGGCATTTTTTTCAAATACGAGAAAATGAACGTTTGGTTCCCAGACCACGTCTCATTGAGAAGTGGTGGCGCTAGCCAGGCTAGTGTGTTTCACTAATTCACGGATTGGGATAAATGCAGAGACCAAATTTCCCTCACGGGATCGAAAGAGTATATATACTATACTTTAAGATGTCAAGTCAGGGGTTCCCTTATTTGCTTTTAAGGACCATTTAAGTATCAGAGATTCCTTGATTAAGGGGGGAAATCGAAAAAGTAAGGGTAATTCAGTAGGCTTTTCTCATTAATCTATGCACATTTCTACTTAAAAATTACTTAATTATAGAAGGGTTTTAAGGTCAAAAGTGAGGAATTTTAAGGGGTGAAATTAAGGGGTTTTGTTTCGTAGTGTATATTGTTGCTGTTGAATAGATCTTATGTCTGCTTTGATACTCACCATATGGCCCTGAACTACGTTACGTTACCAAAAAGTAGTTACGTTACTGTAACGCGTTACACACAACACTGCACGTCACACATTCAATCATTAACCTTGACTAATCACCGGCTTTCAACTGTCTTATAATGACTTGTATAACATACCTGCTTCGCTACCTCAGGTACCGTCTACATGAAGTCCCCAGCTTCCTCCCCACCACCCCAGGTTTGGTCCTGTCCAGGGGGTAGCGCCGCCCTGCCAGCTTCACCAGTCAGCATTTGCCATTGTCTGCATGTAGTGTTTTGTAAATTGATGAAGAGAATTTTTTACAACCATCAACAATGATATAAGTGTCCAACTTAGTCTGAGGTCCAAACTGATAACACTGTTTTAGGTATAGCTCAAGTCTAGTTAGGTTGCTATGGCAGGTTCAGTAATGACTTTAAAGTAGGCTACATCAAAACGGCAACCTGTCCCTGACATTAGCCAACTCTGCTGACAGCACCAGTGAGCCTGTCTTGTTTGATACTGGTGAAAAATGAGAGACAACATAATTATGCTCATCTATAGGGGAGCGTACCTATGTTCCCCGCTTTGTATGGGACCGGGGAACATAGGACCCTAACCCTAAACCTAACCCTAACCCTAACCCCGAGTGGGGAACATAGGACACGGGGAACATAGCTAGCATCAAAAAAATAATAATAAGATAAGAAATTGTTGGACAGCCGATGTTAAGATTAGCCTAGATAGCCTTAGCAGACAATTCCGTCAGCTTTTATTAGTTGACGTATATGCTTGCTTGATAATGACTTACTTCATCATTGATGTTAATAAGGAGAGAGCGTAGAAATCAACTGCAGGCTATGCTATGCAGTTAATTTGCTACGCAGTTTGCTAAGTCAGTTTATGTCATACCTGTCAACATTTAGCTTTCCAAAAACGGGAGATTTTTTTTTTTGGGGGGGTGGGGGGGGTGGGGGGTCAGTGTTTATACCGGATCTATGTTTGCATATTTTATACATTTCACGTATAGGCTACACGTGTTTCAACACTGCATTTCGGTCGTTGCTTTTACCTTACCATTACCTTACCCATGCCAGTTACAGTATGTATCCACCAGCTGCCTGCATGCAGCCTACTTACAAAACTCCAAAGCTGCTTGCTGTCAGATTTGGTTCCGAGGGCACAAGTTCAGTGTATCAACAACACTCAATAACAGTTTATGTGATGTGTTAATCAATTAAATTCCCAACAATTTCACAGCTAGTTCTGGAGTAGGCCATTCAACTAGCCCGCTTGCTTACAACGAGACTCAGGCTGCGCAGTCGGCACCTAAGTGATCGTGTATGTGTAGGGTGAAACTAAGTGATCGTGTATGTGTAGGGTGTATTTCATACACAATCTGGCAACCTGAATGGATCAATGATTTTAAAATGAAGTTTGATGGCCATGCAAATTACTGGAGTTTTCCGGGAGAAATAACAAAACGGGAGGGTGCCGGGAGATGACCTTGAAATACGGGAGAAACCCGGGAAAAACGGGAGTGTTGACAGGTATGGTTTATGTGCAAAGTTCTCATGCATGCAACGGCATCATGCTGCGTGAGACAACTTTTAGCAGACCCACTGCTGTTTGTGCTTTCTCATTGTATTACATTTGCAAACAGATTTTGCAAAGTAATTAACTTTAATTAACTTAACTATTAGATTTTGCATAAGTTACTTTGCACTGTGTCCAGTATTTAAATTAGGGCCCCTCAACCTAAAGGAGAAATCCGGCGATTTGTCACATCTCCGTTTCTCGGGGTCAGCGAGTGCTGTCGGTCCAGAAAAAAAAAAAAAAAAAACACTCGGTTTTACTTAGCCCGAGTTGCTATTTCCAACAGCTAAAGCAGCAAGGCAGCTAGCGCTACAGTCTGGGGGCACGGACATGGGGGATCATGGACATGCCCCCACAGTGTAGCGTTGTAGCTGCCTGGCTGCTTGTTGTGTCATTAACTGCGTGTGCTTCAGGTATGGAGCCCGGGGGCATCAATTCAAGATTTTTTTTGTATTTGAGAATGTGCGCTCAAAATCATGCTCTCATTTGATTTAATTTTGCGTTCATTTTAGTATCTTGTGCTCTCGTTTTACTTGTATAGTATAAGTATAGTATATATATATATATATATATATATATATATACACTATACTGTGCTCATTTGACTAATGGTTGTTGGTTAGCCTACTGGTTGGTGTACTAAATTAAAATGAGAGCACAATTTACTGAAATGAGAGCATAATTTGGTAAAACGAGCCCGCAATTTAGTAAAATAAACACACACTCTCTCAGTTTACTAAATTGTGTGCTCATTTTACTAAGTCATTGGTTCGTTTTTAAATAAATTATACCCTCATTTTACTAGATTGTGCGTTCATTTTAGTAATATATGCACTCGTTTTACTAAATAGTGTGCCCGTATTGTTACATTAAAACACAAGCACAGTTTAGTAAAATGAGCTCACAATTTAGTAAAATGAGCCCACAATTTAGTAAGATGAGTGCATGATTTAGTAAAACGAGCAGAAAATTACTATGATGCATACACAATTAAAATGAGCATGGTATTTTGTACAATAAACGCATATTTTCTGGATAAAACAACAAAATATCTCTCAATGAGACCTCCCAGGCTCCGTACTTAGAGTAGCTATATTCCTCTATAGGCATGGGACTCAGCAGTCCACCAGCAAGAAAAGTAATGTCTTTATCCAATGTGAGGCAGTCATTGACGAAGAGCAAAGACAGAACAACAGCATTACATACCACATAAGCCTCCAGAAAATGCACTTTGTTCTGAATTTATGTCTGACCTTACTAAATTTACTGGCGTTGATAATCTGTTACACTGTGGCCTTCATGATGCTGAATCATCTGAGAGGTAAGGAATTTGAACAGGAAAATACCTAGAAGTTAACTTCTAGGTATTTTCCTGTTCAAATTCAAATTGCTATATTATAGATTCAAAGTGTGAGGCTTTTATTTAAACAATAGCAATTATTATATCAGTCTATCAGCATAATTCTGCAAAGCTATGCTTGTCCTAATAGGGTGTGGGTTATATGAAAGTTTATATCCTCACTTATGCATACAATAACAGACCATGCATGCATGGCAAGACTATAGTTTAATATCACATCCTGAAACCTAAATTTATCACTGAAGAGAAGATACTGCCTGAAATGCAGTTGTAACACATGTCGAAAGTATTTTCTTTCTGTCCATATTTACTTAAAGGTTTAACTCACCTTTCTCCATGATTTAGGCTATGTTTGACTTAAAAACTGTTTTCATCTTGAAAGTTTGCATCATCAGATTAAGTTAACATTAACACCCAGAATAGAAGGATGAACCCGTCTCCTGGCAGTGTTTTTCCACAAACTGCTATGGTCTATTTGAATTAAATCAGTAGTTTTGATGCAAACACCTAAGTGTGTCAAAACATCCTAAAGCCTTGGATGAAAGTTGTTTAAGGAATAGAGTAGGGAAAAAAACCCTGCGAATATGCTATGACAAAATGATTCCTCCTCCCCCACCCCAGTCGGATATCACACAGCTTTAATTCATCACATTATCCTAGAAGTCAAGGAATGCAAAAAAAAAAAAAAAAAAATGGTGATCAGCTTACTAAACCCTTGTTGCTCGGAGTGTGCCCTAGCTCTCACATTCAGTACCCAACCAGCATCACCCACCCGCCTGCCCCCTCCACCTTCCCTCCACCTCCACCCCCCCCAATACCCCCGCTAGCCTGCAGTCTCTCCTCTCCGTTGAACGGACCCCCCAGCACAGTGAGTGCTCATCTACCTTGATATCATTGATCAGCACGCAGGCCTATTTGAACAGGTTACAGCGATGGGATGTGGGCCGCTGGTATTAATAATAAAAAAGGGGGGGGGGGGGGCACTGCTGTCTGGGGAGCGCGGAGTGGAGTCTTCTCGCTGTACCCCTCTTTTCTTTCATTTGTTACGCAGTTTACCCAAACATGGCTCGCTCCACGCACGTGTGCCGTGTGGTGCGTGTTGGGAGCAGACAAATGCACAGATGCACCAGAAAACACACACACACACACACACACACACACCCCCCCCCCACCCCCCCCACACACACACACACACACATACACACACACACACACACACACCCACACACACACACACACACACACACACACACACACACACACACACACACACACACAAAACGTGTGAAGCACTCAAGGATGCTGTGTTGGGAAGTGCCTCGCAGTGAGGAGGTTGCGCTACAGTGTGTGTTGTTTTCCCCTGCATCACATCCCCTGTGTTCGCCGACTAACATTCCTCCTAAGTACCTTGTCTGTCATATTAGTGCATGGCTTTAAGCAATAGCTTCTTATTTAATTCATCCCCCCCTTGCTAAAATGTAATTTCCCTTGTGTTGATGTGCTCTTTCTCACAAATCTGTTAATCCAGTTACTTGCCCAAGTGTAAAAGAAGTTGTTTGACAGCTCGCTGACGATTATCTCTTTTAAAAGCTGATGCTGTGGTCTGTCAAATAATCACTCATCACTCTGACTATAAATCATCCAGTAAACAAACTGTGGAAGCCTAATAATGCATTGCGTCGGAGCTGAGAAATAGAGGCATAGAATTGGATAGAGGGTTATGTGCTGCTCTTTTTAAAGATACCATCAGTGTGTTTATTAATGCTTGTGTTATCAATGTTATGTCTGTTCAGTCTGGTGACACAGAAAATAGATTTTTTTTGAAAGATGGTGAAGGAATCCCTCCTCAGAAATTGTATCATCCAGCTACTAAAACGCAGATGAAAAAAAAAGTAGCTTTACATTAGAGTAACATATTTCTGTCAGATGAGCTGTCAGATTTCCTATTTGCAGAT